>NC_062579.1:83903771-84601271 GCF_022837055.1 Prionailurus viverrinus | reverse complement strand
CTCAAAAATGTGGAATAAACGTATCAACTGAGATTATAAAAGGAGACTGATCATTTTCACACGCATGCTGGAACGTATGTGCCCCAATGAATGCGGTTCTTCAAACTAATCATCTTAAGCCACACCCATGTGTGAAGGCTGCCGTTACTCAAACCATTGTGGACTTCTGCTTTTGGGAAGCCTTTAAAAATCCGTAATATTCTCAATGGTAGAAATATCCTCAATGGTAGAAAACTATGATCCCGTAAGACAAAATTTTTAGAAAGCAACAGTCAAAAGTAATTTTTAGGTCCATATTTGGTCAAAAATTGGGGTGATCCAGCGGAGTTCTAATTTTTCTGGTTCAAGCGCTAATACATAATAAGCACTTCATTAGGTACAAGTATAAAATGAGACAGTTTCTTGTGTGATTTGTAAAGCGACCTGACACTCTTTGAAAACCAGTTAATTTTTTTTCTTACCAACTTTATTATAGAGTAATAACTGGTGTACACTTGCCTGCATCCTTACTTTAATGTGTGCAATTCAGTGAGTTTTCACAGTTGTATCTATCCCTGGAACCATCACCAACATTAAGATGCAAAACTTTCTGGGGCACCCGGGTGGCTCAGTCGGTTAAGTGTCTGACTCGTAATTTTGGCTCAGGCCATGATCTCACAGTTCATGGGGTTGAGCCCCACATTGGGCTCTGCGCTGACAGCATGGAACATGCTTGAGATTCTCTCTCTCTCTCTCTCTCTCTCAAAATAAACATTAAAAAAAGATTCCAATATCCCCAAAGAGTCCTTGTCCCTCTTAGCAGTCTGAAATCTAGTTTTAGACATGCTTGGGACAGCGAGTGGCAGTCTTACTGAAATATGTGCATCTAAAGCCTCCCGAGGAGGAAACATTAAAGAACACCACATTTAGGTATACAACCTCCACGGATTTGGGAACAACCATAATGACTGAACCCTTAAAACATTTGTGTTTAATAGTGAAACACATTCCGAGTTCCAACAGCTTGTTATAAATAAACCCAGCATTGGCTTCCAAAACCTTATTTGATGCATTAGAAATGTACTTCATGATGCAGAGGTTCTGACAACTAGGCTGTTGGCAGGAAGAAGGGGCAGTAAAGAAAAGCCCCAGCCTTTGGAGAAATAGAGGGGGTGGGTGTTCGTTGAACTTAGGAGGAACTCTGGCAGCAGAAGTAGGAGGCGGCTCTAGAGGGAGGATGGCGGCAGCTAGCTGAATGTTCAAGTCATTTGAAAATCACATGTATTTCCTGTGTAGGGTCTAGTTATATTAAGGTAAAGCTTTATCACTTCATGGTCACACCGTGCAGGACTTCCTTTTACAACATATATTAAGTGATCAGTTTCAACAACCAAAGCAATGGAGCCTGTAGTCCAACAAGCACAGCGATAACTGTACTTAGTATACTTGAACAGGAGAAGCAGAACTCTGAAGTGTCTAACAGGAGCATTGGAACCAATGACACTAAAACGAATGTCGTGGGAGCTCATCAGGAAATCTCTAAACCCAAAGGGTTGAACACATTAGTCTCTGGCTTTCTTAATGCTAAAGGCAATCCGATTTGATAAATTATTAGCTATGAAATTTTTAACTGTTCAAACTGTTACTTTAACATAGTAAAAGTAAACCCAAATGTTTTCTTATGTCAACTGTAAAGGTAAAGACTTTCTCAAGGACATTTAAGTATGAATAAACACATCCTTCTCAAGCGAAAACATTTTCTTTTTGTTTCTTGTAACATGGGAATGCACACCAGTGGTAGTATTCAAGAAAGTATCAATATTTAAACCTTTCACAGAATTGTTTCCAGATTTCTCAAAAACGAGGTTGAAACTGCAACTGAAGAGCTTCTGCCTATTCAAAACAATGAATGTAGTTTGGAACTAACATTTGACGCAAGACAAAGAATTGTAAAGAACACAGGTGGTGTTTAATTCACTTTCTTAACCTAGTTGACAGCCCCAATCACACATTGCCATACAGAAAATGTTTGCATCGAACTCAAGATGAAAATTGTATCTCTTGGGCTTAATCATGAAAAGGGAAAATTCCAAATGTGTTTGTGTAAATGTCATTTTGGCTTTGCAGACAACAATTTTAAAAGCTAAAACCTCCTTGAGTAACCTTACTTTTATTTAAATACTTTCTGTAAGAAGTGAAAAGTTAGTGTCATCTTTAAATGTGTTAAAAATACTGTACAAAATGGTTTTGTGTATTTTTAGCTTCAGTATAAACAAAAATAAAGCATTGACTTTTTCCCCTGAAATGAATGGCTGCTCAGAATTAAGGTGTTTTGTTTCTCCGTTTTCCAATGGTTTATAGCCGCCTATTATTAACAAACATTTGTGAACAATGGATTTTACACTATAATTTAACCAACAAGACACTTCAGGGAGACCTTTGCAGTCCAATATATTTTAAAAAGTAGATGATTGAGAATAAACATTATTAATGTCCTGTTATACTTACCATTAGAGCTATTAAATATTTAAAAATTGAATAAGCACTCATAAAGAACTTTGAGATGACACGAAGAGACCAACAGTTATAAAGCTATAGCTCGCACATTGAGAAACCTTACAGGCCTTATCCTCAACATTTTTTATTCTTTATTGAGTACCCAAAGTACAAGTTGTGCAGAACAGTTTGAATCCGTGGGCCAGTAGAAAGAGACATAAAGTGAGGTTAGGCTGGCCATTATTAAACTGGTATAATCTGAGTACATTTGGGTAATATTTCCTCAAGTATCAGTTGATGCTTTTTTTTGTAGTAAGACCTTTCAGCAATTAGCTTTCCCCTAATTTATTCAGATCCCTGAAGTTTGTTTGTATTTTAATAACTAACATTAACTTTTAGGCCACCAGAGAACTGGTTAGCATACCAGAACAGCTTAACTTTCAGCCAAATAACTCGCTTGCAAGTCCTGGACTAATTATTTAAACTATGATTGGGTGTATAACATATAATACACATTAGTTAGGTAAGGACACCTAAATAGGCAGTAATATAGCTGAAAAAGATCTGCAACTGGCATACGGAATAAACCCCTATAACTCAATAATAAAAATACAACAAATTTGAACACACTTCAATAAGGAATGTATACAACTGGCAAATAAGCACATGAAAAACTACTCAACATGATCTTGGGAAATGCAAATTAAAACCGCAATGAGAGGAGCGCCTGGGTGGTTCGGTCAGTTAAGTGTCTGAACTGATACTCCGATTCATTTATAAACATTTTGAAAAATCAACTAAACCGTGAAGGGGGGGAATCAGAAGGAACAGTGGTTGCCTAGGGTACACCCCAGCTGGGGTGACAGAGATCGACTGGGAAGGAGCATGAGGGAGTTTCCTGGGGCGAAGGAAATGTTATCTTGACAAAGGCTGGAGATTCACAGATGCAGGATTTGTCAAAGTTCATTGCATCAAAAACTTCAAGATTTGTGTATTTCATCGCATGTAAATTTTACCTCAAAATAAAAAAAGTGAACCTTTAATAAATACTAAATTCTAGCTAACAATATGCATGCTGAAATGTTTAGAAGTGAAATGTACTTGAGTCTGCAATTTTCTTTGTAATGCATCAAACACCAAGGCTTTATAGATGGATA
This sequence comes from Prionailurus viverrinus, assembly GCF_022837055.1. Classification (NCBI taxonomy): domain Eukaryota; kingdom Metazoa; phylum Chordata; class Mammalia; order Carnivora; family Felidae; genus Prionailurus; species Prionailurus viverrinus. The sequence continues at coordinate 84,597,639 of NC_062579.1, read as the reverse complement.
GGTGAAAAGCCGAGTAAAATGTTAATTGTAAAATCTAGGTGGTAGGTACACAGATGCTCACTGCACCATTACTTCAGTTTTCCTGTATGTTTAAACTTTTTCATATTAGGGGCGCCTGGGTGGCTCAGTTGGTTAAGCATCCGACTGTGGTTCAGGAGTTCGAGCCCCGTGTCAGGCCCTGTGCTGACAGCTCAGAGCTTGGAGCCTGCTTCTGATTCTGTGTCTCCCTATCTCTCTGCCCCTCTTTCCTGCTCGCACTCTGTTGGCCTCTCTCTCAAAAGTAAATAAATGTTAAAAAAAAAATTAGGGGCGCCTGGGTGGCTCAGTCGGTTGAGCGTCTGACTTTGGCTCAGGTCATGATCTCGTGGTTCGTGAGTTCGAGCCCCGTGTCGGGCTCTGTGCTGACGGCTCAGAGCCTGGAGCCTGCTTCGGATTCTGTGTCTCCCCCCCTCTCTCGCTGCTCCTCCACCGCTCACACTCTCTCAAAAATAAATAAACATTAAAAATTTTTTTTAAATTTTTTTCATAATAAAATGTTGAAAATAAAATATAAGCAGTGAGTAAAGGAACTAGGTTAACTAAAGGCAAATCTATATACCGTGTTTCAAAACTAGCAGGGTAAACTTCTTGGGTGGTTGAAGCTATTTTAGCAGAGTGAGAGGAATGAAAGAAAATTAAAATCAAAACTCAACAGCTGAATCAGGCAAAACAACAGAGTATAAAATGGTGGAGTTTTTGGTTTTGCGGGATTGTTTTTGTAGGGATATCCATGCAGAACTTTAGTTTCTATTTTACTGTGGTAAGAACACTTACCATGAGAGCTACCCTCGTAACAGATTTTAAGTGTACAATCAGAATTGTTATCTAGAGCCACAATGTTGTACAGATCTCTAGAACCTCATCTTGCATAAATGAAATCTATCAAGATAAAAACTCAGATCTAATATACCAGTAAGTAAATAAAAGGTTTTTTTTAAGTATAGAACTACAGTACTCTAATACTTCTAATTTTTTATGTTTATTTATTTTGAGAGAGCACGTGCAAGAGTTGGGGAGGGGCAGAGAGAAAATCTCAAGCAGGCTCTGCACGGTCAGCGTAGAGCCTGATGCAGGGCTCAATTCCACAAACCCTGAGATCATGACCTGAGCCGAAATCAATAGTCAGACACTTAACCGACTGAGCCATCCACGAGCCCCTAGAATTTTTTTTTTCTGTAATTCTACAAATGATTTGAGAAACCTGCCTTGTATAGTTTGGAAAAAGCCGTAAGGTCTGCAAGAAAAGATGTTAGCTGTGTAGGTGAAGGGACTGACCGCCCAGAGAACACCAATAAATCAATACTATTAATCCGTAATGTTCGCTAAGATAGACCTTAACATTTTTATTCATTGCCCTGAATACTCCCAAGAGCTGATTCAGTTTAATATCATTATTGTTGAATCACTTCCCCCAGCCCCTTTCACAAGAGATACAGCCATTGGCAAGTACCTCTTACCAGGAAATAAACCCAAAAAACAAACAGCTGTTCAACAGCAAAGGATTTCCTGATTTCCGTGCTCCCTTCTGGCAGCCAGAAGTGAACTCAAAAGTGTTGTATTATTAGGGAAATAATGAAGCAGTACCTGAAACGGCTCAATTAGTTTTAACTACAGATGTGTATCATGGCTTAACAAAATCTAGTTTTACAGGTAGCTAGTGAATATTCTTGAGAATTACAGAATTTGAAGAATCAGTTGCCTGTACTTACAGGCTTCTCCCAACCCCCAGGTATCCTGATAAGGTACCAATGTAGGGACCTTATGGGACAGCCACTCTTAAATTGTTTTTTAGCATTCAAGGCAAAATTTTTTTAAACCTCAATTCTAACTTCATAAATATTTACTCTCCATATTGTCAAGGTTGTCAAGATAGTTTTTAAAAAAAGATTATGAAAGATTTCAAACACTAAAGTAGAGGGACTTGCATTAATGAACCTAGGCTTTGACAATTATTCACCAATTAACAGGCAGCAAATCTTTCATCTATAAACCCCGCCACCCAGGTTTTGATGGGCTACCCAGATTTATCATTTTGGAGTGGTTTTAGTCCCACCCTAGTTACTAAACTCTGGTCCATCCTTTCCTGAAGCTACTTTTCCCCTAACACAAGGACCCCACACATCCCTGAAACTGCCTTTGATACCGGAAGAAGACAAGTGTTCCAATCAAGCTGCTCTGATAGAAACTTAACGTTCTAGGTGAAATGGAAGGAAACAAGACGTTGTCTTTTGCTGTATAAATTCTCCTGAGCTTAGTTTTTATTACAAGTGGAAATATAAATGGCTCCAAATAGGTTTCGTACAAAATGGACATTAAAAAAAAGTCATTTGTTCATGTACCACCCTCTGTCAATGGACTATATCATTATTCAAGGAGATTTATGTCTGAATTAAGTGCTGCATGTCTGGTGTCCACATAAGAAATGATTTTGTACTTTTATCTATCTCCAAAGCTAATTAAAAGGTTATGCCTTGATTACAGGCTCCAAGGAAATCAAAGATGTTTGAAAACTTCACACGTCTTGAATTTCGATAGTAAAACAGATTCAGTATGTGCTCTTTACCAAGGCAGAAAACTGCAATTAATTTTGAAGAAAAATATACACAGCATAAAAAAGAATTCTAATTGTTTTCCTCCCTATGGATGATTTAGCTTTCCACCTTTGCTTTGGTGTGATCACATCTATCTCAGGAAGGGGTGAAAGTAAAGGGTCAAGAACAAACCACTGTGCCTTTGTATCTCTTTCCCTGTTTAACAATTCTAAATGGATGAAATTTGGTTGTAACAGCAGAGGAAAGAGGAGAAGGGCCCTAAAGAGATAATATGTAAATATGCTTTTTGTTACATCAAGGGCCCTAAAGAGATAATATGTAAAATGAAGTCTACCACAATGTTTATACTATGAGGTTGATTAAACGTATTAAGTCAGGGTTTTTTAATTACCAAAAAACAAACCACTTCCTTTTTATCTGGAAGCTACTTTCAAAAACCACTGCAGACTTCTGCAGCAGTACAGATTACCTTCACCCCCTCTCAACCCCCAAAACAACAGGAGGGTCAGGGTACACTCCTTGATTATGTGAGAAGATGGGTGTAATACATCAATGAGTGGACTACACTTGTATGTTTTAACAGACCATAAATGCTGTTGATTTCCACACCGGTAATATTTAACAATTAGGTTGACCTAGTGTACGCCACTGAGCTTCAGTTTTCTGGTGAAGTTAGTAACTACCATCTCATTCAATCACATTAATTAGTAATGGCACTCTCAAGGCAAAGCAACAACCTACAAGTTTAAAATAAAAACAAATCAACTGGAAGCCTAAGGCAAACATGCTGGTCTCAGACTGATTTCCAGACCCACATTCTCAAGATAGACTAGAACCTTCTCAAACACCCTTAGAAGCTAGTTAGGAAACCACTGGATACAGGACAGTCACTTGCTGAGAGTTCTGTATATTTCAGAAACATTAGTGTATTTGAAAAATGTTGGAGTGGGGTTGCTGCATGTTTTAAGCTCGACTGAAACCTCTACTTAAAACAATTTGTAGGCTGCACAAATGGAGGACCCAGGAGGTTAGGAGAGAAGAAGCTAAAACAAACACAGGTTGTTATAAAGATCCGTGCACTGGGTCCCATCTCTCCTTAGTAAAGCCTGATGCCAACTTGCACAGCAGGACTTAAGTGAAGGAGGTAAAAACAAAATACAACCAGTTCCAGATCTATTATGAAAGAGGAACCTTAACTAGTACATGATTTGGAACTCCTTACTATCTGTTATCTTGAGAACAGTACACTTAAGACTGCACATCTTCTTTATAATGGCTTCCATTCCAGTTCTGACTGCTCAGGCACCACAAAACCTGGAGGTTTCAATGCTTCTTTGTGCCCAGGGTGTAGCGGAAGGTGGGAAAAAATGGATGGATTCACAAGCATAAAGAACCTTTAAAGATGGCATTATAAATAGGTTTTGTGGCAACCAAAGAACACTTTTTAAATAGCTGTTTGTCAGGTGAGATACAGCAAAGCATTCGTTACAAATAACCCCAGAGGAGAACTGGCGGGTTCAGAAGATTCTGTGGTCTTTGGGTAGATGAAAGGGAAAAGACAGAAAGGCTGACAAAATGGGTCTCACAGAAGTCTGAGACAAGGCAGGCCTACAAATATAAAAGGTAAGTCCGAAAACAAAAACGGTAAGATAGAACTACTGGACATATAGCACAATGAGAAAGTAAGTCCAGATTAAAGTTCCATATGGGAATCAAGACTTAAAAAAAATTAAAACAAACACCACCACAAATACAACTTAAAAAGGGACATACTCAAGGGAAAAGAACTAGACCTGGTCGTTTGCACTGCCACGGTCTGAGATTTACATTTCAACTGGCCCCACCCGTTCATGTCATCAATTCACATTCTTTTGCCACCAAGACAGCAAGGGAAAAACGTATACAACGATCAAATGTATGGTACTCTTCGCTGCCATGAAAAAGAAAACAAGGAAGAAAATCCCACTCATTTTAGCAATTTTAAATGCTAATTTTATTTACTGCTAAATGTGCAAACACCAATTCAATACTGTGCAGTAAAAGTTACATAAATCCAATATTAAACAATAGCATATGAAATAAGTAAAGCAGAGCACCATGTGCCTTCAAAACTGATTAATATCACAGAACACAATTCAGACAATTCTTAAAAAATCTGAAGAGGTCGCTCATTTAATATTTAGTTATCCAGAAGCCAATGCTCTTTTGTTTTTTACTTTCTAGAAACAAGTGAAAGTTATTCCAATTTTGCACGGTTTAACATGTTTGACATCTGAGCCAAGGAAACAGACCCTACGATTTATTCCTTTTATCAACTGGAACCATCAGCTAATACAAAGTTGACAAGCTGGCTGACAGGAGAACAGCTGAATACAATGAAATATGCTCAATATGGGGCTAGCTGTACAGCCATCTCCATTTCCTTATCCACAATCCAAAGTAATGTTCCTTTATTTAAAGTAGTATTTTAAATCAAAAGATAAAATAATCTTAAAGACAGATACCATAGTAACCACCCTAACCACCTAAATCACTTAAACACTAACATAAAATACTTTTTAAAAAACCAAAATAGCAAAAAATGGCAGTGCAAGAATACTTCATACTGCTGAAGCTTACATGTTCTGAGGTATGTAATGAGAAGCTGAGGGAGGTGAAGCAACATAGCCAACTGGCCCAGGATTCATAGCACCATGAATTTGAGAAGAGCCACCACATGCTGCACCAACTGAATGCCAGGGGGCAACATAGGGATAATCGGGCACAACAGGAAGACAGGAATCAAAACCTGGCAATGGTGGAGGCCCATAGGGATCTGACATCACTGGATAATAGACTGCTCCAGGAGGGACAGATGCAGGGTCAGCATTTGGAACAGTACCTGAAACAAAGAATGCATATAGTACACTTTAGATACGAAGATTCACTAGAACATCAACACACATTAGAGGTCTTTACAGGTAGAAGTGAAATTTAGCACTAACTATGGGAAAGATCACAGCAAATGTGGTAAAAGTCCTTTAGATAAGAACACTAGTGACTAAAGCAGGCTACTAAAAGCTTATATGAAAATTTCCCAACTAAAGAAATGTGTGTGTGCACGCACGCCCAAGCACACGTGTCATGTGTCAAATGTATTCTACCTAGAGACAGTTATCTTTCTGGGATGATCTAGGTACCCACAGACTAAATACATACAGAAAACATTCTCTAGAGTCCTTCTAGTTAATGAAATTCTCATAAAGGGTAGGTCACAAGTAAGTTACCCAATAGTTTCCCACTGTAGCACATATCATCCAAATAACCATTTTGTATTACTTTAGCAATGAAAAACTCAAGTGCCTATACTTGAAGGTATAGTTCTGAAAAGCATCCTAAAGACCAAAAATTTGTCATCACTTAACCGGCATTAAGATCTTATCCTAGCATTATTTTAATGTTCCACCACTTAACTACCACAAGGGACTTTTTTTTTTTCAGTATTTTTTTATATTATTTTTTTTTAATATATGAAATTTATTGTCAAATTGGTTTCCATACAACACCCAGTGCTCATCCCAAAAGGTGCCCTCCTCAATACCCATCACCCACCCTCCCCTCCCTCCCACCCCCCATCAACCCTCAGTTTGTTCTCAGTTTTTAACAGGCTCTTATGCTTTGGCTCTCTCCCACTCTAACCTCTTTTTTTTTTTTTTTTCCTTCCCCTCCCCCATGGGTTTCTGTTAAGTTTCTCAGGATCCACAGAAGAGTGAAACCATATGGTATCTGTCTTTCTCTGTATGGCTTATTTCACTTAGCATCACACTCTCCAGTTCCATCCACGTTGCTACAAAGGGCCATATTTCATTCTTTCTCATTGCCACATAGTACTCCATTGTGTATATAAGCCACAATTTCTTTATCCATTCATCAGTTGATGGACATTTAGGCTCTTTCCATAATTTGGCTATTGTTGAGAGTGCTGCTATAAACATTGGGGTACAAGTGCCCCTATGCATCAGTACTCCTGTATCCCTTGGATAAATTCCTAGCAGTGCTATTGCTGGGTCATAGGGTAGGTCTATTTTTAATTTTCTGAGGAACCTCCACACTGCTTTCCAGAGTGGCTGCACCAGTTTGCATTCCCACCATCAGTGCAAGAGGGTTCCCGTTTCTCCACATCCTCTCCAGCATCTATAGTCTCCTGATTTGTTCATTTTGGCCACTCTGACTGGCGTGAGGTGATATCTGAGTGACTACAAGGGACTTTTAATGGAAATAGATGCTGTTCTGACTTTGCTATACTGACCATGTAAATATTAAAAAGGAGTCATTCATTATCTGGGATAACTTAGAAGACTGACACTGCACTGTCTCATGGTGTACCACAGTTAAAAACAGCTCTATAAAAGGTACACGGTACAAAAATGCAATGAGGGGGACACTAACTTTTATTACTATGGGCCATATCACATCACCATACTAGGGATCATATTCTATAGTGTTAATATTCCCAAACCATTAATATGCTTTAAAAGGGAGGAGAAACAAAAGGGAAGTCACATTCTTCACCTATTCTAAATCCTTTAAAACGGGTCTCCATCTATACTGTACTGTGAACTAGAGCAACCATCTTTATGGTCTGGCACACTGGTCTCCAATGTTTTGGTCTCAGGACCCCTTTACACTCTTAAAAATTGAGGATCTCAGATAGCTTTGGTCTATGTGAATTAGATCTATCAATATGTACTGTATTAGGAATTAAACTGAGAAAGTTAAAAGTATTTAATTCTGGTTAAAAAAAAGCCCATTAATGTTCAAAGTTTTTTTATGAAAAAAGTTTACATTTCAAAACAAAAATATTATGAGACAAGTGCTATCATTTTACACACTTGTGCAAATCTTGAATGTATGATTTAATAGAGACAACTGGATTCTCACATCTGCTTCTGTATTTAATATAATATGCTGTTCTGAAGTATATGAAGAAAATCTGGCCTCCTACAGATATATAGGTGGAAGAGAGAACCCTTTTAACAACCAGCCTTTTCAGATACATTCAGATATATTCTTTGATGCTACACCAAAACCAGGTAAGTAGTAGTTTCCAAAGGTTAGCAGCAATGTGGACTTTTTCATACTCAGTCAACATTAAAATCCACTGTTTTATCTTGCACTTTGAAATAGACCTTTTACAAAAACGTTACACAGGTAACACCATTCACTGGTAACCGGAGAAGTATTATTTCATGGAGTTATATAAATCTCCCCAAATGTTGACACATTTCATTATACAATGTGAAAAAACACATTCCTTAATAGCCCCATCTATCTTTTTTTTTTAAGATTTTATTTTTTTAGTAATCTCTACATCCAACATGGGGCTCAAACTCAACCTCGAGATCAAGAGTCTCATGCTCTACAGAGTCAGCCAGGTGCCCCAATAGCCCCACCTATCTTATTAGAAAAGTTAAGCATTGAGAAGCTGTCAAGCTCATGGTGGCAGATACAAGTTTTCCAAAATTCTAATTTTTATTTGAAAGCTGGAATTTTTATCTTTGACAACAAATTCTATCAGTTCTTTCTTTCCTGAAGTGACAGGCTCACGTTGAGAAAATGTCTGCCAGATCTCCAAGTCTAAATAACCATAGTTTGTCTATCATGTAAGTAAAAATAGTGTTGCATAAAAAGAGCTGGTTTAGCTCATTAGTCAATCTCACAAATCCTTAAGTTAATCATCCTTCAGTATGCACAGTAATTTATGAATACTTTCCATGTTGTCACATAGAATAGTCAGTACAATTACTCAAAAACAAAGATTTAATAAAAATATTTTGATTTAAAATATATATATATATATATAGAGAGAGAGAGAGAGAGGGAGAGAGGGGGGAAGAGGGGGAGGGAAGAGGGGGAGAGAGGGAGGGGGAGGGAGGGAGAGAGGGAGGGAGGGAAGGAGGGAGGGAGGGGGGAGAGGGGGAAAGAGAGAGGGGGAGAGGGGGAGAGACAGGGAGGGAGGGAGAGAGAAGGGAGTGAGAGAGAGGGGGAAAGAGAGAGGGAGGGAGGGAGGGAAGGAAGGAGAGGGGGAGAGAGAGGGGGAGAGAGAGGGGGAGAGAGAAGGGGAGAGAGAAGGGGAGAGAGAAGGAGAGAGAAGGGGGGAGAGAAGGGGGGAGAGAAGGGGGGAGAGAAGGGGAGAGAGAAGGGGGGAGAGAGAAGGGGGGAGAGAGAAGGGGGAGAGAAAGGAAGGGAGGGAGGAAGGGAGAGGGAGGGAGGAGAAGAGAGAAGGGGAGAGAGAGGGAGGGGGAGGGGGAGGGAGGGAGGGAGGGAGAGAGAGAGAGAGATAACAGGCATTGCTGTATCATGAGTATGTATGGCAGGGAATACAACAATCACTAGCACAGTTTGGTGCCCCCTCTTGATTTGTGCTTAGGTGGCAGCAGTTTACCCACTACTGATTTTTGCATCCTCAATGCAAAATCTAACAGTAAAAGGGACATATAAAATCTTTAAGATCTATGTATTCTGATGAATACTTTTGGCTTTATGGATCCCCCAAGAGGGAATCTCAAGGGTCCACAAATCATTCTTTAAAACCACAGTTCTAGAATATGGACCAAACAAAATATCTGAGCGTTATTATTAAATTACACACGATAGGGGCGCCTGGGTGGCTTAGTCGGTTAAGCGTCGGCCTTTGGCCAGGGTCATAATCTCAGTTTGTGAGTTTGAGCCCCACATCGGGCTCTCTGCTGTCCGCACAGAGCCCACTTCCAATCCTCTCCCTCTCTTTCTGTCCCTCCCCTGCTTGCGTGCTCTCTCCCTCTTTAAATCAAACATTAAAAAAAAACTTTAAATACATTACACACAATCAAATCCAATTGTCCTTCTTGCAGGCAATCTCATTACATACTCACCATTTCCTGATGCTTCCACCTGTGTACCATCTTGTCTCCCCACCTCACTATACCACTGAGGAATACTTTGATCTACCAGAGGGGGTGGCTCAGCATAGACTGGATAATTCTCTACATGAAGCTGCTGTTGCTGCTGCTGCATCTGTGGCACATAGACCATGGAGTGCCAGTAGTTGTGGTGATAGCACTTGGGCAAGAAAGAAAAAAAACAAACACTTTACTATCCTTTTACTTAAAGTAGTACAGGTTTTCACTAAAAAAAAAAAAAAAAGTTTGGCTATGATTTTCAAGAAAGGTAGCTATAACTTTTTTTCTCTGAAAAAAAAAACAGAACATGAGGAAATCTATTCTACTACAACTTTAAGATCTTTAGCAGCAGCTGTGTCTCATTTTTGAGCATAGGAATTCTTTTAAGAAAGCATCCTAAGGAAATTACAGACATACACAATGACCTGTATATAAAGATATCTTTCATAGCAATATTTTTAAAAGCAAAAGAATGGAGGGGTGCCTGGGTGGCTCAGTTGGTTAAGCGTCCAACTTCAGCTCAGGTCAGGACCTTACACACGGTTTGTGGGTTTGGGCTCTGCACTGACAGCTCAGAGCCTGGAGCCTGCTTCGGATTCTGTGTCTCCTTCCTCTCTCTCTGCTGCTCCCCCACTTGCACTCTGTCTCTCTCAAAACTAAATTAAAAATGTTAAAAAAAATTTTAAAAAAAAGCAAAAGAGTGGAATAAATCACAAGGATGAAAGGTACAGCATGGGGAATATATAGTCCGTGGTATTGTAATAGTGTCGTATAGCAACAGATGGGAACTACATTTGCGAGTGGCCTCATAGCAGAATATCAAATTGCTACCTTATACACCTGAAACTAACGTTAACATTGTGAGTCAACTATATATCATTTTTTAAAAAAGCAAAATACAGTGAACAACCTATGAAATCTTAAACAATAGGGAACTAGATGAATTATATATCCGTGATGGTATACAATACAGGCAATAAAAAAACTTATGCTGTCAAATATTTAAGAAAAACTGCTATCATGAACTTAAAAGTTTACAAAAATTACACAGCAGTCAATATGTGGTAAAAGAAATAAAGAAGCTATTAAGGAAGTATGTTACAGTGCACAGTGGTTATGCACAAGATTTCAGTTTCCTTTATATTTTAGTATTTTTCAGATGTACTACAACGAAGGCTATTACTTTGAATATAAAGAAGTTTATTAAAATAACTATTCTGCATTTCCTCGTATTCCCATGATGTAAAATGCAGGAAAAGGTTTTAAAATACCTCAGCCATCTGAAATGAATTAAGTTTCCACACATAAATATAGAAAACATAACGGAAGGTGCAAGTAGTTTATATTTTCAATTCTTGAAACTGAATTTAGCAAACAGTCTCAAAGAACAAAATATCACTCCACTACTCTTAATTTATAAATGTGTGCCATTTGGAGAAGATAGTTTTCTGGAAATGATAATACCCAAAGGTTTAGTGAAATTAGTGTCTGGGAATATGAACTAATCTGAACATTATTCAGGAGACTGTCTGAAGTTTACTATCATCTACCCAATCTTAAAATGCATCATTCCTTTTTAGGAAATATGCCATCTTGTTATAACATCAGAAGTCAGGTGTATTTCAGGGGGAAAATGATTCCTGAATGAAAAAATAAAAGCTCTTACCTAAAATCAAAAACACCTTTCAGTGATAGGAAGATATCTGTCAGAATCCCCACCCTTCTACAACTCCAGCGAGTGATGAAAATCAGTGTTTGGCAAATATCTATGAACACATATGGGCTTTAGAAATAATACAGCCCTTCAAATGTCTTTAAATTTGTCCAATTACTTTTAGGATTAACATGCAGAAATAACCATAAAAAGGTTTCAATTAAGCAGGACAAATAATTCACTTATTATTGAGTCAGAAAAACATAGTGAAGGGTTGGCATACATAGGATGCTAAACATGGAGGCCAATATATGCTAAAGTTGTGCTGCTTTCTCTCAACAATAGCCAAATTATGGAAAGAGCCTAAATGTCCATCAACTGATGAATGGATAAAGAAATTGTGGTTTATATACACAATGGAGTACTACGTGGCAATGAGAAAGAATGAAATATGGCCCTTTGTAGCAACGTGGATGGAACTGGAGAGTGTGATGCTAAGTGAAATAAGCCATACAGAGAAAGACAGATACCATATGGTTTCACTCTTATGTGGATCCTGAGAAACTCAACAGAAACCCATGGAGGAGGGGAAGGAAAAAAAAAAAAAGAGGTTAGAGTGGGAGACAGCCAAAGCATAAGAGCCTGTTAAAAACTGAGAACAAACTGAGGGTTGATGGGGGGTGGGAGGGAGGGGAGGGTGGGTGATGGGTATTGAGGAGGGCACCTTTTGGGATGAGCACTGGGTGTTGTATGGAAACCAATTTGTCAATAAATTTCATATAAAAAAAAAAGTTGTGCTGCTTTAATGTAGCAACTATTTCATAAGAGGAATTGAAGCACTGAGAGGCTAAAAGAGAAAACTGACCTATTGTCTTCAGAGAGATCTTACAAAGACAAATTTTAGGCTCCTCACAGTGTCCTTGGCTTTTAAAGTTCAAGAGTGTGATTATCAACCCAGTTTACATTTTTAATCTAGAGCTTATCAAAACAATTTCATCATGACTTACCTGCAATCCCAGATTGAAATAGTACTGCAAAACTTTTGTATCTAAAATTTAAAAAAAAATAGTAATAATACAAAATAAGTAAATAGAGCTAACTTTAAAAATGTAACGTCACAGGGGCGCCTGGGTGGCGCAGTCGGTTAAGCGTCCGACTTCAGCCAGGTCACGATCTCACGGTCCGCGAGTTCGAGCCCCGCGTCGGGCTCTGGGCTGATGGCTCAGAGCCTGGAGCCTGTTTCGGATTCTGTGTCTCCCTCTCCCTCTGCCCCTCCCCCGTTCATGCTCTGTCTCTCTCTGTCCCCAAAAAATAAATAAACGTTGAAAAAAAAATTTAAAAAATAAAAATGTAACGTCACAGAACTTAAAATGTTTCACAAATAAAAACTAGATATACAGGAGAAGAGGGTAGTCTTACTGTTCTAATTATATCTAAATGTATTTTTATTGACTGACCCGGGATACATGTATATTCTTACAAATATAAGAACTTGAGTCCCACAAACAAATGAACTCTAAGAAAACTCCCCTTAAGTTGGAGACTTCGGATACATACAAATATATTCACTATACCACTCTAAATGCCATCAGTTTGTATTTTGACTATTATGTGGGAGTGGAGTATAAAGACTAATGGTTAAGCCAAAGAATATGAAAAGGTAATAGCAGGAAGTAAATTCACAAATGGCATGGGATTCCATCCCTTGGTGTGTGTGTGTGTGTGTGTATGTATGTGTGTGTGTGTGTGTGTGTGTATGTATATATATATATATATATATATATATGTATATATATACATACACAAAATTTGTATATAGATATCCATAGCAGTATTATTCATAACAGCAAAAAAGTGAAAACCCAAATGTTCCATCAAGTAATAGACAATAAAAGGAGGCATACCCATACAACGGAATATTATTCAGCTATAAGAAAGAGTGAAATATGGACACACGCTATGACATGGATGAAGTTTGAAAACATAACGCTAAGTGAAAGAAGCCAGTCACAAAAGATGACATAGTGCATGATTCATATATGTCAAATGTCCAGAGGAGGCAAATCGATAGAGACACAAAGTAGAACAGTGGTTGCCAGGGCCAGGGGGGAAAGACAAAAGCACTTCTAATGGGTACAGGGTTTCTTTTTGGAGTAATGAAAATGTTCCGGAATTAGACAGTGGCGAAGGTTGCACACATTTGTGAATATACCAAAAACCAATGAATTGTACAATTTACATGGGTGGCTTGTATACTATGTAAATTAGACCTCAAGCTGTTAAAAAAATCAGGTGCAGAGTTCTGCCAAAAGTAGAAAAAGAGGAGATACAACTTTGGAAAAATGACCAGCAGTTTCTTATAAACCTAAATACACATCTATCTATGACCCATCAAATTCTACTCCTAGGTATTTGCCCAAAGGGAATGAAAACGTTATGTTCATAAAGACTTTTTATAATACGCATAGCCTTGGGGCACCTGGGAGGCTCAATCAGTTGGGCGTGGGACTCTTGATTTTGGCTCAGACCATGATCTCACAGTTGAGGAGTTGGAGCCCCAGGCCAGGCTCTGCGCTGATAAAAAAGGAGCCTGCTTGGGATTCTCTCTCTCTCCCTCTCTCCCTGTCACTCCCCTGCACCCTCCCTCCCTCTCTCTCAAAATAAATAAATATTGGGGCACCTGGGTGGCTTGTTGGTTAAGCGTCCGACTTCAGCTCAGGTCATGATCTCATGGTGCGTGAGTTCGAGCCCCGCATCGGGCTCTGTGCTGACAGCTCAGAGCCTGGAGCCTGTTTCAGATTCTGTGTCTCCCTCTCTCTCTGACCCTCCCCTGTTCATGCTCTGTCTCTCTCTCTCTCTCAAAAATAAATAAACGTTAAAAAAAATATTTAAAAAATAAATAAATAATTAATTAAAAAATAAACATGAATAAAAAGCCCCAAAATGGAAGTAACCCAGATGTCCTTCAACAGAAGAATGAACAGAAATAGAGACTCTGAAATACAGAGAACAAACTGACGGCTGATGGAGGGGACAGGGGAGGGGGAAATGCGTGATGGGCACTGAGGAGGGCACTTGTTGGGAGGAAAAGAACCCTCGCCCAAGTCTCAAAATCTCCTTACCTTGAGGCAGATCACTGCCACTTGGATCACAGGAATAAGGTGGAGGTGGAAGTGGTGGTGGTGGGAAGTTTGAAGCCTCTCCCACCTCAAGAGGTGGAGGTGGTAAAGGAGCAGCAGTGGTGGCAGCAGCAGCAGCAGCAGGAATAGGAGGAGAAAGATATGGATAGGATGGCGAAGCAATCACTAAAAAAGAAAAAGTAGGAATGCACACCTGTAACACCTTAGCAGTAAGTTCATCTACTTCTTTTGTGTCTCCAGTATGGTCAAAAGATTCCAATTCTTATGGTTTGACTTAAAAACAAAAACTTGGAAGATAAATTGCCCACCTTCTTAGACATGCCAGTTGAAAACTGGGAGTTCATTACAGGTTATTTTGAGTTCAGGTAATTACTTGAAATTAAAAGAAAAACAATCTGGAAATTGCAGAGTTTTCACCAGCAAGACTTTTTTAAAAAACATCAGCTAACAGGTACAAAAATGAACTATCATTAAAGCAAAATTTTTACTTAGCTTAATACAAACAAAGTTAAGGATGTTTTCAGCCATCTGCCATCCTTAGTCAAATCACAAGATGTAGAAGCTAATAAGAGACTAAATTACACAGATTACAGATTTAAGTAATCCTTGAAGGTTTCTACTTGGTAGCATCATTGGAACATAGGGCATTCTAAATCATGCCAGTTCCATTTGTAAGCACAGAATCTAAAACAGGCTAGATGAAATATCATATTGCTTTAAGTTTCTATACCTATTGTTATAGTTTAAAAACAGTATTCGTGGGGTGCCTGGGTGGCTCAGTCGGTTAAGGTTTCAACTTCGGCTTAGGTCATGATCTCACAGCTGTGAGTTCGAGCCCGCATCGGCCTGTCTTGCTATCAGTGCGGAGGCTGCTTCCAATCCTGTCTCCATCTCTCTCTGTCCCTCCCCTGCTTGTGCTCTTGCTCTCTATCTCAAAAATAAACAAACATTTAAAAAAAAGTTGGATAAACAACTCTTTGGGGGTGATGAAACTGTTCTCTCTTGATTGTAGTGGTGGTTATACAACTCTATACATTGTCAAAACTCAGAGCTGGGCACCAAAAAAGAATTCTTACTGGATCTAAATTAAACAGTAAAATTTTAAAACTTGCCCAACTGTTTTTAGTTTTATCATGTATGTAGAAATCTCCACTTTCACAGTTTTGGAAGACACATTTAATTTTTAGAGTAACTCCAAATATTCTAAAGGCTTTACGAATTTGTTTTCTATAAAACAATGGCTTCTTCAACAAAGCTCTGCTTATATTCTTTTTAAACTAGCACTCAAATCACACCATTTCTTAAAAAGTAAATTAGCAATTAGCTAAAAATACCAGAATGTGATTATGATCACTAGGTAAAAACCAACTACCAGACATAGAGATAGCTAAGTTCGTTCTCACAGACCTGAAACAATCCAATGCAGAAGAAATCTGGAGGTTACTTTATCTGAACTCACCTTCCCTGGAACTGCATTGTGTAATATGCCCCCTAAGAAAAAGCTTTTAGAATTTCCAATTGCTCTGGAGATACATGAGCATTTCATTTGCAGACTTGAAAGGGCTTTATAGGTTTAACAGGTAAAATTTAAGGGATAGCTCCAAAACAATGCAAACAAACCTCCCTAAAATATTAATGGAGGGTGCCTGGGTGGCTCAGTCAGCTAAGTGTCTGACTCCTAATTTCAGCTCAGGTCATGATCTCCCAGTTCATGGGATCCAGTCCCGTATCACGCTTCACACTGACAGCACAGAGCCTGGTTGGGATTCTCTCTCTTCCTCTCTCTCTGACTGCCCCACCCTGCATGCATGTACACTCTCTAAAAATAAACTTAAAACACATTAATGGAAACAAATGTAGTGCATTCAAAATGCTTATTTCCCCTGTCCATGAATGTACAGTCTGTTTCAGGACATCTCAGAATATGAATACACACAGTAAGACTCAACTTCTCTATAGGTCAAAGGGCAGGGACTTGGGTGTAGTGAGGTGCAAAATTTAAGGGGCCACCAAATTAATGCCAAAAATATTCATAATTAGTAAAATATCAAAATTCTAAATAAAGACAGGATCTAAGCCTGCATTTGCATGATCCCAAGAATGAGTGCCTTACTCAATTCATCCTCTGAGCTGACAGCTCAGAGCCTAGAGCCTGCTTCAGATTCTGTGTCTCCCTCTCACTCTCTGCCCCTCCCCTGCTCACACTGTCTCTCCTTATCTCAAAAATAAACATTAAAAAATACATTTAAGTATTATTTACCTTGATTACTGTGATTTTTTGGCATTCCCTTAAATTGTGCACCCAGGGAAAATGAGTCAATAGTCCTGGCCCTGACAAAAACCTTGGGGACAGTAACAAAACTCAGCAGTATTTAATGCCTATGAGGAGATTCATACTAAAGGCAATCATGGCATCTAACTGGTTGGCAGATAAGTGACTTCACAATGGAGGATGGGATGGGGCTGCCACGGAGACACATGAATAACACAATGGGAAACATGAGTTGATTCATCTAGAGGAGTGAACGGAATGTTAAAGAGCAATTAAAGGGGCGCCTGGGTGGCGCAGTCAGTTAAGCGTCCGACTTCAGCCAGGTCACGATCTCGCGGTCGGGGAGTTCGAGCCCCACGTCGGGCTCTGGGCTGATGGCTCGGAGCCTGGAGCCAGTTTCCGATTCTGTGTCTCCCTCTCTCTCTGCCCCTCCCCCGTTCATGCTCTGTCTCTCTCTGTCCCAAAAATAAATAAACGTTGAAAAAAAAAAAATTTAAAAAAAAAAAAAAAAGAGCAATTAAAAAGCAGCCATGACCTAGTAGAGTTATAACTGAGGTTGAGAAGTGACTCAAAGAACAAAAAGAAAATATATGAAGGTAGCACACATTTTTAGGAACGTCAACAAAGAACACAAATCTGGCATTTTAAAAATGGTAAGCTTTGAATAAACTGTGCATACATGAGGCATTCCAATGCTTGATTCATCAGTCACTTGGTTTTTTTTTTAAGCTCAGCACCCAATGTTTTTCCTTGCAATTGGCACACGGTAAAACCGGGGTCTAGGGGCGCCTGGGTGGCGCAGTCGGTTAAGCGTCCGACTTCAGCCAGGTCACGATCTCGCGGTCCGGGAGTTCGAGCCCCGCGTCGGGCTCTGGGCTGATGGCTCAGAGCCTGGAGCCTGTTTCCGATTCTGTGTCTCCCTCTCTCTTTGCCCCTCCCCCGTTCAAGCTCTGTCTCTCTCTGTCCCAAAAATAAATAAACGTTGAAAAAAAAAAAAAAACCGGGGTCTACATTTAACATTTTCAGTGAAAAATTTCTCTGGTCATCAGTATCATATATTGAATGTTTTTGTTGTAGGCACTGTGCTAGTAAGTACTTAATTTTTAAACTATCAGATACAGAAAACAAATCAAAACGAAGTATTTAAGGTGGATACTATCTAGATCAAGAAATAAGACTTTGCCAGCCACTCCAGAAAACTTCTGTGTGCCCCACCCCAATCACAAACCTCTCTCCCCACCATATTTTAACCATTTACCTTTCCACAGTAATCATTCCTTCACGGTTCTAGGAATTTTGTCACCCAAATGTGTATTCCTGGTTTTTTAAAGCTGATATCCTGAATCTCTTTAAATTGAATCTATTGATCCTTTCTCCATCCCTGTCATTTCCTTTCAGTTTTTCTTTTGAAGAATCTGGGACCTGTGACCTGTTGAGTTTCCCAGAGTCTGGATTTTCCTGATTATATAGTGATGGTATGTTTCAACATGTTCCTTTGTATTTCCTGCAAACAGGCAGCTAGATCCAGGAGACTGGATCAGACTCAGGATTGATTCCTTTGGCACATCTATAGGTAATATTTCTGCAACCTTCATAGCTACTGCTGTTTAACACTCATTCAGTAAGGAATGCAAAATGATTATCTTCACTGATTAGTTAGAATACTAATACGTAAGAACAATTCTCCTTATCTACTGTTTGGTTACCCGGTGGTACAGTTCATAGAAGGTAGGCCTGATAAGCACTTGATTCTTTCACTTTATTTTCCAGTTTTTAAGAAAATGAACTGGTTTCTCATCACCCTCCCAAGGTGACCAATTTTTAAAATATCATTAAGAACTTTTAAATTTAACATATTTGGTCTGTTCCAGTCTGCTTCGATTATCACTGTTGAGGCCCAAATTGTTATGTCTTTGGTCAGTTGAGAACCTCTTTAAGATGGCTTCTGAGTGCTTTCTGACATGGCCCCAGTACTCTGGTAGCTTCTTTGCTATCAGGCATGACGAAATGATAAAGGCTCATCTTGAACATTTCCCACCCAGACCTGGAATCAGCAGCCATTTCTCCACAAAACTGTTTTTGTTTTTAAGTGAGAAATGACATTTCAAGACCACAAAATCAGTGCTAAAAATATTGTTTCTGGGCCCTTTCAATGGATAGAGCTGGTAAATATATACACATATATCTAAAGATAAAACACCTAAAGTTATATCGATACTTCCAATTCAAATTGGACACCATAAAAGCTTTTCTTTAGCCTTATATCCATATAACCTTCCTTCCATACTGAGACTCCTGGTTTGCAAGGACACAAGGGGTAAAATTAAAATATCCCACACTTACTCATTTTAGTTGACATTACAGCCTCAGAATAAGAATCTGATTATCTAAATAAAAGAACCTGATGTAATTATTGAGTATTAAAAATGCTCGGCACATTCTATTCTTAAAAACAGCTATAGGGATGCTGGGTGGCTCAGTCGGTAAGCATCCGACTTTGGCTCAGGTCATGATCTCACAGTTCAGGAGTTGGGAGTCCCGGGAGTTGGGAGTCCCGTGTGGGGCCCTGTGCTGACAGCTCGGAGCCTGGAGACTGCTTTGGATTCTGTGTCTCCCTCTCTCCTCTGCTCCTACCTACCTCTTGCGCGCACACACTCTCCTTCTCTCTCAAAAATAAACACTAACAAAAAACTTTAAAAAGTAGCTATACAGTATCTGCCTTGTCCAAACATAAGGTTATCACTATTCCATAGTCGACTGTCTACCTCTTACCCCTCATTTTGTCTTCATTCTTTAGGTAATTATACGTTTAATACTTCCCATCAGGTCTTATTGTTGATATCCTTAACTTGTCTTGGTAGTCTAAAAGTCAACTCCTCTGGCACACTGAAGTCCATCTGATACAACTTTCAGTGATGGTAGAAATATTCTGGATCTCTGCTGTCCAATACGCTAGCCACTGGCCACACGTGGCTTTGAGCACTTGGCATGTGGTTGGTGCAAGTGAGGAACTGAAGATTTAATTGCAATTAACTAAAACTTAAATTTTTACATGTGGCCAGTAATTACCCTGGTTGACAGCACAGCTTTAGTAGATTGTTCAGGAAGGGCTCATGCAAATAATATCCTCTGAATTCTTACTCTCTTCTAAATTAAGTTTGGTTGCACATAAAACCTTTGATTTATACGTTGCTTATTTTAAATGTTACTCCATTTTCTTCTAGCATGAAGCACTTCTGTGAAAGTTTGATGCTTATATTTTACTTCTTTTATATTCCATAGACTCTTTTATCTGGACAAAGGACTTTCTCTTTAAAGACCACTCATTAGGGTGCCTGGGTGGCGCAGTCGGTTAAGCGTTCGACTTCAGCCAGGTCACGATCTCATGGTCCGTGAGTTCGAGCCCCGCATCAGGCTCTGGGCTGATGGCTCAGAGCCTGGAGCCTGTTTCCGATTCTGTGTCTCCCTCTCTCTCTGCCCCTCCCCTGTTCATGCTCTGTCTCTCTCTGTCCCAAAAATAAATAAACGTTGAAAAAAAAATTTATAAAGACCACTCATTTTACTAGAATACCTTGGTAGGCTGTTTTGAGTCATTATTCTCAAATATGCAGTGTTGCTTCAGTATATAGTTTTAAAGATTTTTAATTTCAGGAAAAGTTTTCTGAATTATAGTTTTCAGTATTTGTTCTTTTCCCTTACTTTGGTTTTCTTCTTCAGAGACTTCTATCACTGATCTCCTTTGCCTAATGTTTAACATGTCACTTTTGAATCTTTATCTTCCTTTTCTTCATTTTCAATTCCCCCTCCCTTCTTCCATCTTTCTTTTAAAGTGTCATCGGGGGGCGCCTGGGCGGCTCAGTTGGTTAAGCATCCAATTTTGGCTCAGGTCATGATCTCACAGCCCGTGATGAGCCCCACGTCGGGCTCTGTGCTGACAGCTGAGTCTGGAGCCTGCTTTGGATTCTATCTCTCCCTCTCTGCCCCTCCCCTGTTCATGCTCTGTCTCTCTCTCTCTCAAAAATAAATTAAAACACTGAAAAAAATTACAAAAAAATAAAGCATCATCTTTGTATATACCTGATCATGTCCTTTATAGTTCAGTCTTCAGTATTGAAATGACTTTCTGCCATTTCTAATGCTTTCCTGTGTTGTCACCTAATTTGAGTTTTTTTTAATTCTGATTGGTTATTTTTTTAAGTTTTTATTCTAATTCCAGTTAGTTATACTCTAATGTTTTAGATTATCTGATCTTTAGCTCATTCTGAAATAGGTGTTTGTTTAGTTGCATTAGTGAGCACATTTCTTGACATGTTTTTACTGCCTATACACAGGTTATTCTTTTTTGTTCTTAAAACATCTTAGTATAGGATCTGACCTTACTGCTTCGTTACGTGAAATTATTTTTTATGAACTTTAGAATGAGGTGGATACAGGATCATTCTGCTTTTTGGTAGTGTTCAAACCCAGGACTGCTTTCTAGGATTCCTTGGCTCTGTTCTCATCTTCAGTCTGGATAGGCTCTTTTCCCTGTCCTGATCAATTCTGATTTCACTCCCAGCAGTTTCTCCCCAGTGAGGAGTACTATCTTAAAAGGGAGCCCTGGCAGGTCAGTTTTGAGAGTTCTTAGGGGCCAGATTGCTCCAAGCCCTTCATTTCCTTTACCATGTACCCAAAGCACTCACCTAGTACTGGAGAGATCAAATCCCTTCCCAGTCTTAGGTGCTCCTTCCGAATTGGCTGCCCCACTTTCCAGTGAATTCTTTTTAGCTCTTTTGGGGTTCTCCTGTTCCCAGGTCCATCAGACAACATCCCCGATGCTTCCTTCCATCTTCTTGCTCCCACATAGAAACTGATAGCATGCAGTCCTGGGACTGGTGGTTTGTTCTATCTGCTTAAGTTTTGGGGTGTGTGGGGATACCTTGTCACCTAATTTTATTATAAATGTTGTCCATGGGTTTTGGTTTTGCTATTTCCATTTTTATTTGAAGCCTCAGATCCTGTTTTTGCCACCACCTTCTCAGAATTCTGAGAGCATTAAATTGTATTAACTCATTAGAATTTCACAACCACTTCATAAATTGGTACTATCAGTACTCCCAAGCTACGAAAAGGCTCGATAACTTGTCCAAAATTACATAGCTAGTGAGTTGCAAAACCAAGAGTCTAACCTAAATTTCTTAAATTCTAGAGCCTATATTCTTTCATGAGAAAATGATTATATAAAAATATATTTCACAGCAAACTTTTCAGGAATTCTGTGAAGTATGAAACACCTCTACTTTCATTCCTGTATAATAAAACTGAAAATTTAAGAAATTAGTAAAGTCCTCGAAGTTTCCAGCTACAAAATCATATCAAAGCCAAGATAAATATTGAAATCCTGGCTCTCAAATTTCAAGGATTCCTCAACTACAGAACATACGTTATTAAGTAGGTTAAACTAATTTAATACTAGAAATTAAAGTAGCCCTATCTAATCACTATAATTGTCTTTCTATGCGTGTTCACGAATAGGAAAAGAGGCTTCCCCAAGTCAGCAACCACTAACAACCTACCTGGCCTGCCTTGCATAGATGGAGACACGAGTAGAGGCGGTACAGCATTCTGTGAGGAGGCTGAAGCGGTACTACTAGCTTCATTAGCTGCTGCACAGCTAGGTAAGACTGGAGCTGGAACATTATTGGCACAGGAAGCTGCACCTGCTGCAGAATTTGCCATCACCTGTAAGTGTAGAAAAAAGTTTTAAAGTTTAGGGATTTCTCAAACACCAGGAGGCTCTTTTCTGATCCTCTATTTCAGGATACAGTGTATTTTGATAACGACAACAATGAGAAATTAATCTTTATGTAAACCCTATATAAATAAGATTATTTCTTTTAGGAGACCACAATTACCTTTAAGATTTGTAAATTTTTAATTTATTATTTTTCTGAAAAGGTGATACATTAATAAGATTCAAAAATCAAGTATGAAATTATATACAATGGGATGTTTCCTTCCAACCCCTATCCTCCATCTACCTAGTTCCCCTCTCCCCAAACAGGTAACCTCTGCATTTCCTACGTGTTATCCAGATACTGTTACATTTATTTTTACATGTGTGTCCATTTCCCCCATGCTAATGCACTTAGTTTTTAATTTTTTTTAATAGAAAAGGTACTTTGCTTTTTTGCGTGTAAGCTTCATGTGACTGCAATTGATTTGTCTGATTAGGCCACAACACTCAATACAGTGCTGTGCACAGAGATATGCTCAACAAATAACAACAGACCCTTCTTGAACACACTGTTCTCAATGCAGTCTCCATTTTCTTACCACCCATCGCTGTGTGGCTGCTACCCGTTCTGGTCCTCAGAAACCGAATTCAAAGTCACCAGTGGTCTTCATCGCAACATATCCTAGTAGAATCTTGCTAGTCCTTATGTTGCCTGACCTTTTGGCAGCAACTGACACTTGACTGCTCCTTGAAACATTCTCTTACTAGGGCTTCCAGAATAATACACTCTCCTCTCCCCACCCCCTCCTTGGCTATTCCTTCTGTACCTATCTGCTAAAATTTGGTGATCTACAGGCTCTGTTCTGGATGCTCTTCTCAATCTCTTCCTTTTCCCAGGATGATCTTATTCACTCCTATGGTTTCAGCTACCTTTTTGATGCCAAGTCTGTATTCTTTACATTTAAGTTTCATCAAATGACCAAATTGACAGTGAATTCATATTAATTTGCTTATTATATAAGAGGTTCGGAATAAAGAGACTATGAGTAGTCAAACGTCAACACACAGAATGTGTCTAGAACACAGGAGATTATCAATTTGTTGAATGAATTTACTAAGCACTGTGCCAGGCACCACAAAGTACAGTAATAGTTAAGATAAGGACATATATATATAAACAACTTCTTTTAGGGGAGCCTGGGTGGCTCAGTGGGTTAAGCATCCAACCTCGGTTCAGGTCATGACCTCATGGTTTGTGGGTTCAAACCCTGCACTGGGCTCTGTGCTGACAGCTCAGAGCCTGGAGCCTGCTTCAGATTCTGTCTCTCTCTCTCTGCCCCTCTCCCCTACTCACACTCAGTCTCTCTCTCAAAAATAAACAAACATTAAAAAAGGTTTTTTAAATAAGATGAAGGGCAAGGAGAACAAAAAGGAAAAAAGTCATTTCCTCCCAACTGATTGTTTGAGAACACTATGAAGATTACCTTCTGGGGATAGTTGTATGAGGTAACTGTGTCCTGAGGAGACATAGAACATGGTCTTCTGTCCTGAAGAGACTTTAATGAATACAGAAGTATAGTTAAATAAGGTGAATCAAGAAACCAAATAGCACATCGATAAAAGATCTGCTTTATTTCAGTATCTTCTTAAATTAGGTGAAAAGTGCTCTGTCCTGAAAGTATTCAGATTTGGAAGCAACTACTAAGAGAACATTCCAAAAGGTATCACTGTAGTGCCTGATTCAGGTGATTGTGCTATTTCCTATCTACAGAGATCCTGATCATATCCAATTCTAGTCTAATGTAGGTACTAAAATGTAATAGAGGACTGTAATTTAAACATTTCTCAGTGGCCTTTGTTGCCTTAAAAGCTTCGAAATCGGTAGGACCAAGAACAGTGTTGCTAAAAGAAAGTATTCCAAATAAAGATGCAGCTTGGTACAAGGGTGGATATCTGGTTATTCAGCTGTATCCTATCTAAGCAGGATGGAGTGAGTATACTCCAAGTAACCACTCCCCTCTGGTTCAAGACCCTCTTTGTGAAAGTAAAAAAGATTTTAAAAGGCTCAGAGCTAAGCAGGACAAACAGTCATCACAACAAAAACAAAAAACCTAGCAGCAGAAATTGGTTTAATAATGAAAGTAACATAGAGAGAATCAAGGGAAGTAATCGCAGAAAACAAGAGGAACCACACTGTGACAAAGATGAGCCCAAGTTAACGTGGATCTAAGACTGCACATTTCTAAAGTTTGTGCTCAAGTACACCCAACGCACCTGCCAAAAAGCAAACTTTGGCTTTGGCTCAGAAAGCCCAGGGTGAATGTTAAACAATTCTACAGAAGGATTCAGTTGAGAGTTGGGCACAGAAATAAGAAGTTTCAATAAATGTTCACAGTTTTGTTACAAGGCTCTAAAGCCTGGACATCTTTAAGTCCTGCGCTGAACCTCTCCCCACAGCATGCTGTGATAAAAATTACTTAAAAACTTGCTACAGCGTTGGTGACTGGGGTGTGGGAGTGGAGCACATCCTGAAGGGACTGAAAGTTACCCGGGATGTATGATAATGGAAATTCAGAACAAAAAGGAACATGTGACAAATGATAAAAGGACAGAAAGAAATTAAGTATCTACTCTTGTCAAACTGGATGGTGAGATTTTTGCTTGCTTTTTCACTGGAGTGAAATCACTAGGGTGGCTATTTAAAGAAATGACATAAAAAGCCGATGAGGAGAATAATAATGGCAGAGTGGGGGGAAAAACTATTCCTCTAGAAGGGACAAGGAAAGGGAAGGAGAAATAAGGGGAAGAGAATCACATATCATAGTTTTCTTCATTCCTAAAATGTATCACCTGAACAGTGAAAACAAAAATTCAGTATGTGAAATTAAGATTTGCCATAGTTAGAGAACAAAGTTCTCTATTCTAGAGAACAAGTTCTTAAAAATATCCCAGTTCTCCTTCGGGGTACATGGTCAGCTGTTCTTCCTGGCCCCATCTAAAGTTAGGTGTGGCCATGTAATATATCTGGTCAATGAAATACGAGCAGAAGTATTAAAAGCCAGTGTTCAATTACTTTATTTAGTTCTCCAAAGTACCTGTGAAAGCCCATGTCCATTAGTCTGGGTCCCATAAGTGACTATGACAAACAAAAGCCTGCTACCAACCTATACTAGACACAGGATTAGCAAGAACAACTGTCCTGTGTTAAACCACTAAGATTTGGGGTGTGGGGGGGGAGTGTTACTGTAGCATAACTTAGCTGTACTGAAATGGTATTTTGGTAATTAGAAGTAGGGTGCTACTGTAACAAAAATGTCACTTGAAAAGGAGATTATGAGCTTGTAGCTCCTAGGGGAGGTTTGGAAAACAATGTTCGTTTTGTGTTTTGATTACTGTTGGCAGAGTTTAGCAACCTATTTTAAGACAGGTGTGTATAGAAAAAGTAGTTTGTAGGCAGGAATGAAACGGAATAGAGAATCCTTGAATACAGAGACTTACAGGGTTGAAGAGGTAACTGCTTCAACCCCAAACTGTAAAATATAAAATTGATTAAGTGCTTTGGACAACGAAGAGCAGTTAAAACTTGGCTTTGAAGCAGAACTCAAATCACTGTTAAAATCTGACTACATTAAGATATCTCAAAGCATGTGTCCAACTAAGGATGCAATATCCATTGAATCCTTGCTCTTGGACAAAATGGCTCACGGAAAAGCCTCTAAAAGTATGGTTCCTCCATCCCTGAGAAGCCCAGGTACTTGCAATCAAGTAGAGAGAGAGAGACAGAGAGGAATAAGAAAGCAAATTATAGCAAATCTAAGTAGTGTATCTATAGAACAAGAAATGTCAGTATGGCTACCGGCATATAAAACTAATAGGAATCAAATAGAGAAGCAGCATAATAAATTAATCACGCAGCCAAAGACACTATGAGAACTAAAACCATCCAACTGAGATAAAACAAGCCTTGGGCTCCAATTTTCTTTGAATGAGAAGCAGGCTGAGAAAGCTCCTCAGCTGCCAAGAAGGACTATTCTCCAATGCCTACTTCAAATATGGCCAAGGAAAGAAGGGCCTTGGAGCAACCAAGAGCCCCAGAAAGCAATGAATCAGAGAGCCTCTCCAGGGAAGAGTCCCCATGTCTAGGTTGTCTGTCCAGGATGTCACCTACAGGCCATGAACTGTGTTTCTCCCATTTTCCCCTCTTTCTGAATGGGAATTTTTACTGCCATTCTTCAGTCGGCTCCACCACTGTAAACTGGGTGCGTAGGGATGAAATAACTTTGTATCTTTGGTTTTAGGCCTCCAAATGAAGATGAGCCACATCTGGACCCAATTCAGAGAACACTACACATTTCCCAGAAACCTTGGGCTCTGAGTTTAATTACACTGAATAAGATTTCTAGATTGCCTCCCTTGAGGTGGAAGCAAGTAATCTGCCTGTGGGAGGGAGTTTGAGTTGAATGTTGTAGTCCTTAGTGCTGTTAAATATTTCAAACTTTTTGACTTTCAGGCACATAGAAATTAGACTCTTCAGTGGAGCATGCTCTGGCAGATGAAAAAGTAAGTGACATGTGTCATCTCCAGGTGGAGGCTGTTATGAGCCAGTGCATCATTCACTACCCTTTTAATGGAGTTTCTATCAGCCCAAGTCCCTGAGCAGAGCCCTCCTGTAGACCTCCAGTGGACATGAAGCAGAACCAAGAAACAAACTTTTGTTATGTGAAGTTACTAAGACTTGTGGCCCACTCTTACTGAAAAATCATAATAAAATCCCCTAAAAAAAATCATCACTGCCAGTGTCCAAATTTCCTCTTATGTCAACACATTAGGACGATCTCTAAATACATTAACACCAGGGTCTTAATTTCTTCATCTACAAAATGGGAGTGAAACCCTACCTCATAGGGTTGTTCTGATTTAAATATATTTCTATATATAGCTCTGAGAACAGTGCCCTAGTACACAGGAGACAGAAGTGCTTGCCATTATTATGAAATACCTACCAAGTTTGCTGTAGATTCAGTTGTGCTATAAACACCTGAAGTTTCATAGTCTGGTTCTAGAGAATATAGCCAAAGTAAAGTAAAACATGAGCATTATTTTACAATTTAAAATTGTATAAACAATGAAGAATGTCAGAGTATATCTAGATCTCACTGACCTGAAGGATAAATATAATCTTCATGATATCTCCCTATAAAAAAAGACAGAAGAAGTGTTTATGTAGGGCTTTTCAGCTCAGCAGAGCCAGATGGCCAGCACTTGCTTTTTCTCAAGTTTTATGGATATATATTCAAAACTAAAATGCCTATGTCCTTGAAACAGGTGATTTGATCTTTCATACCAGTTAACAGATATAGAAGCCAGGGACTGACAGTAAACAGGACAAATTCCTCCTCTGAAAATTTCCTTAGATCTTAAGAGTTCAGGCAGAGGTGAAAAACCCAGAGCTGTATCCAATCTTTCTAGTCAAGCAGTAGAGTACGATGATTAAATTCACTGGCTCTGGAGTTAGGGCTGTCTAGATTTGAATCCTGACTAACTTATAGAACTTAACATCACTTTAAGTGGGTTATAGTGCATCAATTTCTGCACTATAAAACAGGGGTAACAGTACCCAGCTCATAGGGGGTGAACAGAACAGAACATGGTGCTTAATATATATAGTAAATGGTGTCTGTAAAGTACTAAGTATGACCCATAGTTTGCTTAAGTAGACATTAAAGGGGTGTATCATGCCTCATCTGTTTCTCAGGCTGTTTTAAGTAAATAATACTTTTAAAGTTGGTTTGTTCTCAGAGGATGGCTCAGTGAACTAAAGTATTTTGCTTTAAGACTACAATACCATTGAAATGCAGAGAAAATTAATCATCAATTGGACAATTTTCCACCAAATAAAACCCCACAGGTCAAAACTGGATTTGATTCTTAAACATGTCACTTATCAAACACATACATGCAACCACTCCAGACAGCAAGATTTACAGTGGGAACAAAGATTTGATTACTCTGAATATGCCACTACAGGTGAGCAGTATATCTGAAGGTACCCACCAAGCTAAAGGGAAAAGACAAAAGGGTCATGCTGAGTAGAAGAGCAGAGAACATACATCCTTAAGCACATGCATGCACATGCATGGGGACAAAGTCTTCACAGATCATTCTTGTGCTAGATGTTTTGTCTTCATTAAATTCCCAGAAATACCTTTTTTCTTCTACATCAGTAGTAGAAAGAAGAACATACAAGAAAATAAAGAACTTGACTGCTAAGTCAAGTCACTGAGACTGCCTCACACTGCCTTAATCCACCCAATTCCTCCAGAATTGTTTGAGTAGAATTGTCGCTTACGGATCATTTTATGATAAAATGGTAAAAATAAGCACACCCCATAGTGAGAGACACCCTAACAACTGTTAAGAACATACATATAGGCTTTAGTGTCAGACAAACCCAAATTCAAAAGTGATCTCTGCCAATCTCAAAAGACTATATATTGCATGATTACACTTGTATGAAATGTCCAGAATAGGCAAATCCTTTGAGACAGAAAACAGATTCGTGGTTGCCTCGGGCTGGGGGGGAAGGGAGGTTGGTACAGAAAATGGGGAGTGGCTAATTAGTACAAGATTTCTTTTTTGGGGTGACAAAATGTTCTAAAGTTGATTGTGGTGATGGTCATTCACCGCTGTGACTATACTAAAATCACTGAACTGCACACTTCTTAAACAGGTGAATTATATGCTATGTAGATTATATCTAAATAAAGCAGTTATAAAAAAGTTAAATCTCTGTCACTTACTAAAGGTACGACTTTGGCCAGGTCATTTACCCTCTGAACCTCAATTTCCTCATATAACAAACAAGGGTACCAAATTCCTTTGAGGGATACAGTTAAATAGATTAAATTATAAATATACTTAGTACAGTAGATGACCAAGAGGATACAATGAATAGTAAAGTTCTAAGTCAAGTAGACTTCTTCGGGCAAAGACTGTTTTATAGCAGTTTTGTACAATAGAAGCTAGTCACAGAAAAGCCTAAAATATACAAACAAATGGTCTTCACCGTAACAGAAGAAGTGCCTTGCTCATAAGGAACAGATGTTTCCTATACCAAAATCCCACCAAATCAAAACTCACTAAAAGACCTATGCAGAGAGCTGAAAATAAGTTATAACAATGTGGTGGCCTATAGAAATAGATGTCTGGCCTTCTGAGAAAGACCAAGACATCTTCAAAATCCTAGCAAAGCTCTGAGACAAGAACTGAGAACTCATTCAAAATGAGCTACTGGAACAGTGTGAGACCCCAAAACCAAAACCTGTTAAGTCTACTTCACAGCCCTGATGACTAATGCCACAAGAATCCTCCTTTAAAGAGACATTTAACTGTAACTGACTCACCATTGTGACTCTGGCCACTGGCCCCTTCTGAGTTCAAGGTCTGTTTGCCTGAGCTATGTCCTCGCCTTGCAACACAGTATCGCGAAGCAGCAGGAACCAGTGTGGAGGGCCCTCCATGACTCTGTACCAAAGACACACAGTTCATCAAAAAAAGCTGTATTTTAATGTACTTTAGAATCAAAATATGTGAGAAAATTATCAAGAAAACAGAAAATATTAGCCCATAAGGCAAGTGTATTTGTCCACCTCTACTCTTTTTCTCTAAAAATAGCTTTAAAAGTTCTCCTCTCCCATCTTTTTTTTTTTTTTTTAATTTTTTTTTTCAACGTTTATTTATTTTTGGGACAGAGAGAGACAGAGCATGAACGGGGGAGGGGCAGAGAGAGAGGGAGACACAGAATCGGAAACAGGCTCCAGGCTCTGAGCCATCAGCCCAGAGCCTGACGCGGGGCTCGAACTCACGGACCGCGAGATCGTGACCTGGCTGAAGTCAGACGCTTAACCAACTGCGCCACCCAGGCGCCCCACCTCTCCCATCTTTAAAAGCTCTAAGATAAAAGCTCAAGGTTTCCGTAAGTGTTTTATTTGCAGTTTGTTCAAAGAGCTAAAACATATCCACACTGCCTTTACTTAAAAAAAAAAAATAAGAGAAAAAGTAAACAGCTTTTTGATTAAAGCTTTGACCTACTTACAGGTAAAGTTGGATAAGCAGTCTCATCCCCTTCCTCAACTTCATAAAAGGTAATGGTTTCTTCTACGCCCCTGGGCATCTGTCCATTCTCTGGGGCAAAGCTATACTGGCACTCCTTGTTCATGCAATGCATCTGGCGGTGACTACGTCTAAAGGAACTTAAGTATTAAGTAGTTTAGAGAAAAGGGGAAAAAAGTTAAAATATAGTATGGTAACTTGTTCCAAATTTCTAAATAACTGTTCAAACATCTCAATGCTGACACTAAAAAAAATTTAATCCATGTATTTGTCACTCAGCAATGAAGCCCAACTTGCCCATTTTCTGATTTTCAACATTTAAAATTCACTTACCGAGATCTATAGGAGAAGTTATCATAGCCCTGGCAACACCTTTTACCTGGGCCAGGGTAAAAACCAACTTTAGGGGCTTCCATGTTATGCCTGTTGATAAAGCGAGATGAATCCCTAAGAATGAAGGGAAAGGAAAACAAAACTGTTTATCTAGTAATTGGCACTTAAATAGAATTTTTTATCACGTTATCGGCACTTAAGTAGAATTAACACATTTTTCTAAAAATATCCCAATAGAAAGAGCTGTTCTGCCCTCACTACTTGTATTAGGCCTATCCATTATTAGTGGATACAGTGCCATATCCCCGACACTCATCTTGATAGCTCTAGCTTATCTCTTCAACCATTCCGTATTTGTTCAGTGAGAATACAATAAATTCATTTGAAAAAAATTTAAGTACACATCAGTTCCATCCACTAAGCAAAGATTATAAAAGAAAGCTAAACTATTAAGATATTTCTAAATTCTACTTTAATTCTGTCTAGGAATTATTCACAATACCTAAACAGAGATGTACACTACCTTGGAAGTCAATTAAGCCTTACCTGGGCATCCCATATCCCCGACCCTGTCTCTGAGGTGGATGTTGAGGATGGAAATGCTCATTAGACAGGACATTGGCAGCTGTCTGTGCGTAGTGCACTGAAGGGTCGTGCCCATAATGCATGCTGTGCTGAAGCCTGGGCGGGAGGAAGGCGTCTCCCCTGCCGTAAGCCATAGTCACATAAACCTCTTTTCCTCTAACTTTTTTGAACATCTTCTTCCGCTGCTTCATGTCCATCTCTGACATAGCTTTCAGGCAAACAAAGTAGGAAATAAGCTTCATAACCAAACCAAGAGATCCAATCCCCCCCACCCACCCAAATGCCTAGAATTTTCAAGGGAACAAACCAAATAAATACAGGAAGGTAATGACTGTATTTTTTAAGGATGTACTAGATCTTCCATTTGGAAGGGCAAAACCAGCAGGCAATTTCCCCTATCATTGGACATCTCCACACTATTTTTAGTTCAGGTGGCTTTGCTCATCAAAACACAGTCATTCAGTCACCTACATTACTTATTTTCCCAGAAATTATGGCTACTAATAGAATGTCTGCTTCTATGAGGTGTTTTCCTAGTTCTCTGAGAAATCCTTTCAAGTTTTAGAGTCTAAAATCTACTCCAGCTTGTTAGCACAAAGTCCCCTGAACAGTGGTTCTCTACCAGACAATTTTGCCCCTCCCCACCCTGAGACCCATGTGGCAATGTCTGGAGACATTTTTGGTTGTTGCAACTGTGGTAAAGATGCTACTGGCATCTAGCAGACAGTCAAAAGATGCTAAGCAGCCTACAATGCATAGGACAGCTGCACACAGCAAAGTTTTCCATACCAAAATGTCAGTAATGCTGAACTCTACCTGAGAACAAGACTTCCGTTAGATCTTAAGAAGGGGTAAAGAATAAAAACCTTCAGTATACAAACCCATTTCTGGGACATAGCCCCCGGAAATTTTCTGGTAACCTCTTCCTTTCCGACTGGGCATACCACTCCAGGCAGGAACAGGTGTGACTTGGGTAACTGGTTTTAAGTTAGCCAGTGGAACAACATGCCTTCAAATTAAAGATACCACCATAAAGCCGCTGCAACACAGACTTAATTTTCACTGGATATACATACCCTCACCCATCCACTTCATTTCAAGCATTTTCTACTTAAACTTGCTGGCACACTTGCTACCCTGGTGAGGTTTTCTTTTTAGGTTAGAAAACCTAAGAGTAATTTGTACAATTTCACAGCTATTTGTAGCATATATCACGTTCCAGAGAAAAGACTGTGACAGACTAGTCTACAAATATCTGTTGCCTTTCCTTGGAAGAGGATGATAGTTTCCCATCCCATTGACTTCAGGCTCAGCTATGTAATCCACTTTGGCCAATAAAACACAAGGAGATGCTTTAAGAAGCACCACGTGGTTTGTCATGTTCGCCTCTTTCCCCTATGATCATGGAAATGGGTCTAGATAGAGCCTTTGCTGGCCTGGATCCCCTTTTCTGACACACTATGAAATGCTAAATGAACACAAGAAATGAACTTGTTTTAAGCTACTGAGTTTTTGGTTAGAAGGGCAGCTTAATCAAGTTAAATGGTTCTCAAAGTGGACCAATAGCATTAGCTATCACCTGGAAATTACGGAGAAGTTCAAATTCTTGGGCCCCATCAGATATACTGAAACCAGAAACCCTGAGAATGGAGTTCATCAATCTGTTTTAACAAGCTCTCTAGGTAATTCTGGGGCATGTTAAAGTCTGAGAATTACCAGACTAGCTTATCTTGGTACAGGCAGAAGCTTGTTTAGCAAACCGCTTTCCAATTAGTATGAATGGTTTTATACCAGAATTCTGTTGTATTTAGTATTTCTGGTAAGTTGACTAGAGCCTAGGGATTTGGAAACTTTTATATACAAGTATACTGAGATTTCATATTTCAGCATATGCTTTTACAATCTGAGATAAGTCATCTTAAGCTGGTACCAGATGTAACTCTGGATCTCTTACTAGCATCCTGGCAATTCTCAATTTACTACTACAAAAAGGCATCAAGAGCCAAAGATTTTAGTAATACAACAAACTATTGTATTCTTACTTTTCTGCCAATTCTTCAATGAAGACTGTTACGGAATTATTCTCATTTCCAACTTCTTGAATATGAGCATTATAATATCTTCCACCTGATTCCAAGCGAACCTGAAAGAGAATAGGAGACAGTAAACATACATCTAATCTCAAGTCTTTTGCCAGATCTGGCTTCTGACAAACAAAAATACAACTCCTCCCCCAGAGCACAGTGTCTACTTATCAAAGCAGTTGCTAATAAACACTGCCAGCCAGTCTGGCTCAACAGATGTGGCACATGATAAAAAAGATCCTTACATCATCTCACAGAAGCTTGTAATTAAAATTTAATACAACCATTAAAAATTTTTTTCTAGCATTTTGTAAATGACCTTTGTTGAACTAAAACTGCAACCTTGGAAAAACTAATTTTTTAATGCTTATTTATTTAGAGAGAGTGAGTGAGCAGGAGCAGGGGGAGGGAAGAGAAGGAGAGAGAGAATCCCAACCAGGTTCTGTGCTGTCAGTGCAGAGGACAACGTGAACCTCCATCTCATGAACCATGAGATCATGACTTGAGCTGAAATCAAGACCTGAACACTTAACCAACTGAGCCACCCAGGCACCCCCAAATTACTGAGTTTTTAAAGGACGAACTAACCTGACACTTGTCTCCCAAATAGTACTGTCTCCCAGCATACTCCATGTAATCAGTTTTTTGAAGTTCTATTAAAAGAAAATGAAGATTCAAGCTCAACTGAACTGGTTCCTTTCCCGTTTTACACCATTTAATTTTCTACTTTACATTTACCAGTGTTTTTGACAATGCTACTACTATAAGCTGAAACCTGGGGGCAGGACTGGTGGGGGAAGACTCCTAAAGGGTCATTCCATTACTCTTGACAGGTTATTTCTGTGGTTAATTTAAGGAGACCTGCCAAAATAGTTTGGTGCTATAAAACACAGGTGGAAATTGGGAGGCTGTAATCTTAGTTATACCAATGGAAACAACTTGATAGTAACACACCTCAATGAAAAACAAACAAACACTACCTAGTTTCTTCAAAGCATCTTATTATTTTTAACAACTTATTGTGTCTTCACCTCATTCTAGATCGTTAGACTGCTAATTATACCTAGGTTCACCAAGGTTCAAGAAGTTGAATATGAAACATTAAAAGGCTACCCTGAAGGCAGAACTTTAAGGGCAAATTTGAATAACTTAGTTCTCTTATAGGGAGTCATAAACAATTACCTATTTAAACAGTTGGCAAACTTTCTCTGTAAAGAGTAAGTATTTCAAGCTTTGTGGGTCATACAGACCCTGTCACAACCACTCAATTCTGTCATAAAAATACTTATGGACAATTGAATTTCATATAATTTTCATGTGTCAAAATACACTGTTCTTTTACAATTTTTTCTGCCATTTAAAAATATAAAGACCATGCTTAGCTCACAGACCACACAAGAACAGGTGGCAGGGAAGATTTGTTCTAAAGGCCAGTTTGTGGACACCTGACCTATTCATTTATCAGTGAGTAGTTTTAACACTTGAAATCTAAGATAAGCTTATTTACAGTTACATATTTTGGGTACTCAAAGTTATCTAAAGGGTATCTCCACAGTCTTTGAAAAACTAAAAGTCCCAGATAAACATCGTATTCTAAAAGATCCTTCCCCACTTCTAGGTTTCCTCTTCTCGATTTAAAATCATGTATTAAGTAAGCTAAAAAGTAGGAGGCTGTCCTTTATAACAGTACATTAAAAACATCTCATTAGAAATAATTTGCAAATTTTTTCCCCTGGAGGTCAGGATTCAAAAGCATGCTGTCAGTATTTCATTACCTTTTCTGCTGTCCAACCAAACATCAAATTCTACATTACGATAGATTTCTGGATCCAGGGCTTTAAGCACCTTATACGGGAAGAGCATCTTTGATGGACTCTCTGGAGACTAAAACAAAAATAATCATGCTACAAAATCATCATCCTTAGCTTCAAAGTTCCTTCTATGAAGAAAGAAAGTTGTGTTTTTTCTTAACTATGTACATATGCCTCCCTTTCCTTCTTTATTAAAAAAAGAATTGAATGCCACAGTAAGTTTTGTTGCGTATTTTAAAAATCAGGAGATTAAAGAAGCAATATGCAAATAATCTAAAAGGTTTTAGATGGCAGAAGGGAAATATTGAAAGCAGCCAACAATTTAGGATATATCTCACATAAATCAATGCAACACAAAGATTAAAGATTCAGTCAGGCTATTCAATAAATCTCATATTGATATACAGAGAGAGGTGCAAGTGTTCTTGTACCCTAAAATCACCTGAAAATTCTATTTCATTTTGGTCAAAATCTGTTGCAACTTTCAAAGGAATTTCCTTTTTCTTCTGCTTTCCTAGAATTTCACCATATCCAATAGTTACTGTTCCCAAATTCCCAGAACTTGGGGCATAAATAAACATTATTTTAATAGTATTTGCCCTATTGAGCTAGCCTCAAACTAAAGGTCTGCTTGATTTTAGGACTATTAAGACGGTAAAAATTTCTCCTGTTTCTTCAAACAGGATTATTACCTATTTCCTTTGAACAGAATAGGGCAAGCATCACATACTTTAATGACAGAGAAAAACCTTAGCATCCATAAGATTCATCACAAAGTATCTATTACTGGATTTGTAATATTTAATTTGAAAACAACAGCTTCTGAAAATTCTAAAGTGTTCAGAGATTGCTTTGAAAACAATCTATACAATTCCATTAAGAATAAATACTCAGACAACATTAAGCACCCATTTTACATTTTAAGATTAAAACTTCCACAAAGGAAAACACGAACTCCTCCCCCACCGCATATAACTAGAATGGACTGCTTGACCTTAACTTAAGGCCTTTTAAGTTATGATGCTACAAGCCAAGATTATGAGAATTCTTTGACTAGAAAATTTCAAACCTTTGCTTCTTCTGTTCCTTGATTGCACCCCTCTGGTGTATTTTCAACATTGCAGCAGGCACCCAACTCTTCACTCCTAATTGAAAAGATTTAGAACAAAGAGCTTTATATAAAGGCAGTAGCTGAGTTTTAAGTCTAATGACTATACCACCACCTAGTGGTAAACTAGCTCAAGGTCTAAAAATGAGGCAAATAGTTTTTCACCCCAACATTTACATTCATGCTTCCTTTTTATTAGGATGTACTACAATATACTTAAGCAGACTATCTCCTATATTTCATACCTCCATCTCTTAAGATGGTCCCTATGATCTTTGCCTCCTGGTGTTCACATCCATGTAGGATTCCCCTACCTCAAGTTTGCTTCTTAATAGATAAGATGTATATTATTATTTTGCATAAGAACGTAGTGCCTGTATTGCTGGTCCCTTGCTGACTATAAGGAAGCAAGCAGTCATGTTCACCAACCACATGTGACAAATAGGTGAGGGTTCCCTTAGGCTGACAGCCAGCAAAACAACAACAACAACAACAACAACAAAAAACCACATTTCTCAGTCCTACACCTCCAAGAACTAAATGCTGCCAAGAACCATGTGAGTGTCAAAGTGGATCCTTCGTCGGTCAAAACTCCAGGTAAGAACTCAATCCTGGCCAACAACCTCATTGCAGTCTTGTGAGACCCGAAGCAGAAGACCCAGCTAAGCTGTGCCCAGATTCCTAGTCCACATAAACTGTGAGATAAGTGTGTTAAATTGCAAAATCTGTAGTAATACTGTCATGAAGCAATAGGTAACTAGTACATCTTGCTTTTTTTTACTACTATAATTGCCCAAAGCCGGACATCCTTAGGACAAATCATCAGTGAAGAATGAAGCAACTTTTACCCTGATGCATGAGTGCCACTCCCTGCATTCCCAAGTAAGTTTAAAAACCTCTCTTCTACAAAAAAAAATTGCAATCAAGACAAAAAGACAAGGTTGACACCTGACTGGCACCAAGCCTATATGAATTTCCTTCACATAAGTAGGAATCAAGAAGAAATAGAAGATAACACCTACTTTATTATCTCTGACACACCAGCTGTTTCCTCAGAGGCCACAATCTATATTTCCAGCAAGTACCAAAGGCAGACACTCAAAGGCTCTTAAAACTCCCCTTAGTCTGAGAAATTCTTTTCTACTAGCTGGATGTGTGCTACTTCAAGTAACCACTGTGAATCTCAGTTACCAACTAACAAAATGATAGTGCTGGTTTACAATCAGCTTTTTCTCATAATATGGTCCACAGCTTACCTACATCAGAATATTTGGAATATACTTGTTAAAAAAAAGAAGATTCCTGGCCCCACTCTCAC
Organism: Prionailurus viverrinus; assembly: GCF_022837055.1. NCBI lineage: Eukaryota > Metazoa > Chordata > Mammalia > Carnivora > Felidae > Prionailurus > Prionailurus viverrinus. The sequence continues at coordinate 84,559,995 of NC_062579.1, read as the reverse complement.
CTCAAATTTTGTGAAACTAGGCCCAAGAATCTGCCTTCCTAACAAGCACCATTTGAGAACCATGGGGTTACATAGTTCTAAAGTCACTTCTAGCAATTAAAAAAAAAAAAAAAAAAAAGGATTCTGACTTGGATCAAACCTCCGAAGCCTGAACATCTCAAAATACAACATATCTTTTTGGTAAAATTTCTCTTCCCCCAATAGAAAATGGATCTCCACATACATATGTGTGGGTATGTCAAGCCCCTTCCACTTTCAAATGATGATGTTGATCTTGAGGTTGACACCCCCTTTCCCTTTATTACCTATTACAAGCTGAACTCTTGTAGTCAACATGGACATCCTCGCTGCCAGTCAGCGCATGGTTTCTGTTCTTTTTGGAACCACTTCGAAACAATTCAACTGCAGTCTTCAACTCTTCTTCATCCACAAAAAACACATCTTTATAGAGAATTTCATACAGTACAGCTAAAGGAAAAAAAGCCAAAACTCCAACTGTCAAAGTAAGATCTCTTTATGACAATGTGAAAACAGCCATAAGCCAGTATACAATTTCAATAGGTGCCAACAAAACAGCTTAGAAGAGTTACTTACGGTGGGTCCCTCAATTTAAAGATGGGAAAACAAAATCATCTGAAACACACCTAACCATTTGTAAAGCTTTCACATACCCTGGCAAACAGCTGCACTTGACTGAAATTGTTTTGAGTACACTGAATCATAATGGCCATTACTTGAATAGCAGAGTAGAATCTGAAGAAAAACACACAGAACAATTAAGTGAATGTTACATATCTTACAACCATGAACTACTTGAAATTAAATTGCTAACCAGAAATTGAGAATGAATGTTTTTTAAAATGTGATTTTTTTTAGATCCCACATATTAAGTAATATCACACAATACTTGTCTCTGACTCATTTCACTTAACACGCCAATTATATCTCAATAAAGCTGAGGAAAAGTGATTTTTGAAATCTGAATAAAGATAAATGCTAGCTATAACTTTCAAAAGAGATGTTCTCAAAAGTGACTTTTAAATGCCAAGATTAAAATCACTAATAAGGCTACACTGCATCTAAATCACATTCCCATTAATGTAGCCAACAAGTTGATTTGTGAATTTGCAAAAATACAGAACTTTTACAAACTGAGTAAATCTAGTAGAAATCCTAACAGAAGTCAAGAGACCCAGCTTAACTTTGAAAAAGGACTGCAGAAATTAGTCAAATATCCAAATACTCCAAACTCAGATCATGAGGGCAGGGGGAGACTTAATTTACTCAAAAGGTTATCCATTCTACCCAGTAGTAATATATGAATACATTATACAGGAACAATACTGCTAAAGAGACTTTCTTAATGAATTAAGGCACTGAGATAGCTACAAAAGGAGTCAATTTCTTAGCTGATCTTTAGTCTCTAGTTTTCCCAAACAATTCAAAGCCATGCTTACTAACCAAAATATTTTAGTAAAAATGCTTGCAGGCTCTGTATGATGAAAACTGTCTGAATTAACAGCTCCAAAACCTTTTTAAATTTTGGTTCAAAAATCTGTCTTGAGTAAGGGATATATCTAACCATAAGTCTATTTTATTTCTTTTATTTGAGAGACAAAGAGTGTGAGCGGGGGGGGGGGGGGGGGAGGGGGAACAGGAGGAGAGAGAGAATGAATCTTAAGCAGGCTCCAGGCTCAGCACGGAGCCTGACATGGGGCTTGATCCCACAACCCTGGGATCATGACCTGAGCCAAAATCAAGAGTTGGACACTCAAATGACTAGAGCCACCCGGGCACCCCAACTCTATCTGATTCTGAAGCCACGTCTCGTATTAGCAACCTGAAGGACCAAAGAGGATTCTCTTGTGTTCTATGGGAGGATGTTGCCACTGAGCTTCTTTGGCAGAAAATTCCAAGTCCCCTGTTTGCTGCCTTCCTGCCTAATCTGGGCTAACTTCTTCCAATAATAAAGTTCTCTACTTCAGGTCTATTATTCTTCCCTAGCCTTTTTTTGAAATCACAACTCCAACTCCACCAGTATAAACCATTTCAGAGTATTGAGGGCAAGTGTCAAGCTAAAGTAACTCACGGTAAAGTTTAAATTATGAAGTTTCACACCACTCTGAGCACTCTGAGAGGTTATTTCCATTTAAGAGTTTATTAATCCAAAATAAAGTGAACAGATTTTGAGCAGAGAAGCCCTGTGTAATTTGGACTAGAAGAACTTGGAACTCCAACTAACAAAGGTCAATAACTGGAGGCAGTTGTTAAGGAGTAGTTAAAGGAATCCGGCTAACCAGAACTAAATAAATAAGCAAGAAAAAACTCCAGAGGTAACAGTATAGTTTCTTTATTCGTGTGGCAAGAAGTTCCATTTTGATTGGAAGAGGTGTCCCTGGTGGTATTGGTATCCCAACATAAAATAATAGTTCTGATACATACTTGTGGGTAGGCAAGTATGATATAATGGCATTAAACTAGTAAAAAAAAAAATGAGGTAGATCTAGATTACTGATGAGAATAGGTGAAAACAAGTAGTATGTTTAGTATGAGCCCATCTACATTAAAAACATTATATAAATGGTGCCTGGGCAGCTCCGTGAAGCATCCGACTGGCTCAGATCATGATCCCCTGGTTCCTGAGTTCAAGCCCCACATTGGGCTCTGTGCAAAAAGCTCGGAACCTGGAGCCTACTTCGGATTCTGTGTCTCCCTCTCTCACTGCCCTTGCCCTGTTGGCACAGTCTCTCTCTCTCAAATAAGCAAACATTAAGAAGTTTTAAAAAATGTTGCCTGAAATATATTCCATGGTGTGACACAAGCCTTAAAAAGTCAATTACTGTATAGTCTATACTAACTAATCAAATAATTGGGATAAAAGGTTTTTTCCTTAAAAACTTTTTGGGTGGCTCAGTTAAGCATCTAACTCTTGGTTTCAGCTCAGGTCATGATCTCAGCTTTGTGGGATCCAGTGCCCTGTGGGGCTCCACCCTGAGGGCAGAGCTGGCATAAGATTCTCTCTCTGCCCCTTCATCCCCCCTCACTCTCTCAAATAAACAAAAACAAAAAAAAACCCCAGATTTTTTGGAAGAAACACTGTATACTGAAAAACAATCTGTTTAACCGCTAAGAGTTCTCAACCAACAAAACCGCTTCCTACTATTTTCCAAGCATCTTACTGGGCAGTAGTAGCACACTGGCCTGCTCTCAAGAAACTGAAGATTTAGGAGAGAAATAAGCATGAAATCAAATACAATGTGATTAGAATTACTTGGGTGATGCTAGAGGAAGGAACACAAAGGGAGGAAAGAACTCCAGGGGAGTTGGGAGTTTCAAAGGAGTTAACATCGGAGATACAAAGGAAAAGAAAAAAAGTGTAAGTCGGAGTATCTGGAATCAAAATATACTAAGGTTGTAAGACAGTGAAGATGAAAAGGGGACTAAATGCCTAGCTTCCAGGTTTGAACCTTATCTCCTAGCCAACAAGGAGCCAATTGAGGTTTGGTTTTTTTGGGTGTTTTTTTTTTTTTTTTAACCTATTACAGGACTGGTAAGGTAAGGTCTGTTCAGGAGGGTGGCTAACAACACTCAGGATGACTAAATGGAGAGGTAAAGGCTGGTGGCGGAGAAGCTTGGCATTTAGACTATGCTTCCCCCCCTCCCATTAATTAGGTAACAAAGAATGATTTCTTATTATCTTGTTAAGCCAGCAGCATCATTCAATTCTTTTATTTTAGTAAACATTCACTCATCTTCTTACCTTGTCTTCATAGCCATTATCTGTGACACAAGTTGGAGGCTTTCCGGGACAGCGATAAAGAATGAAATCCCGACTACACGGGTAGAAAACAAAGGTGGTTGAAAAGAGATAATTTAGTATATCCAAGAAGATAGTTTATAAGAACAAGTATCTGGGCTTTCACACTGCCCACCTTATTCATATAAAATAATCTGAATGTTTAAAGAGGCTAAATAATGTTAACTCAAAGTAGATAGCCAACTTCTCTAAAGTCCTATGGATTTCTTAAACATATCTTAATTTGGGAAAAGGAGAAGTAAAGAAGATAGGTTCCCAAATGTATGTGTGTTTCTGAGTTTTGGGGGCTCCGCACTTATTTAAAGCATAGGCTGGCAAATTTTACTTGGTAAAAGACCAGATGATAAGCATTTCAGCTTTTGCAGGCCGTATGGTTTGCTCAACTTTGACTTTGTAGAATGAAAGCAGTCAGACCCTGATAAACAAGCACAAATGACTGTGTTCCAATAAAACTTAATTTACAGACACTGAAATCTGAACTTCATAGAATTTTCACATGTCATGTAACAGTACTCTACTTTTCATTTAACCATTTATAAACCTTGAAGAAAGCATTCTTAGCTCGAGGGCTATACATAAAAAGAAAGAAAGCCAATTTAAAAGCTGGCCCTTGGGGCGCCTGGGTGGCGCAGTCGGTTAAGCGTCCGACTTCAGCCAGGTCACGATCTCACGGTCCATGAGTTCGAGCCCCGCGTCAGGCTCTGGGCTGATGGCTCAGAGCCTGGAGCCTGTTTCTGATTCTGTGTCTCCCTCTCTCTCTGCCCCTCCCCCGTTCATGCTCTGTCTCTCTCTGTCCCAAAAATAAATAAATGTTAAAAAAAAAAAAAAAAGCTGGCCCTTGACTTAAAAGCAACAACTGATTAGTCACTTGCCCAATGCCTCTTCTATACAACTTCTTGATGGATTTAGTGAGAAATGAGCAGACTGCAAAACACTAACTTGAATGAGTACCCATAACCAGAAGATTCAGACTATACCAAGGTATATGCCATCTCACCATCCTAAAAACTGTGAAGGAAATCTTATGTACAGATCAACTTCCTCAAATGAACAAGATTTCCACTAGCCTCTATCCTACATTAGAGAAGTATTTTTCAATAGTTCTGTGCAACCCCACAGCTTCCAGAAATGCCACTTTTGCTATTTTGGGGACCAAAGTGATAGAGCAGTGTTTCTCAAAATGTTCATTATCATGTGCCTAAAGAGCCTTTTTATTTTTAATTTTCCTATGAAATTTTAATACCAGAGATATACCATATATCTGCTTATGTACCGTAACCCTCTGAAGGACTACAAACCACTATAGTATCTAACATCTTTTTGTCTTCAAGAACCAATTTCTACCCTCTTGGAAGCTATATTGCCCCACTAAAGATGCATTGAAGGGGCACAAAGTTAAACAGACAAGAAGTCTAAGATAGACATTCTGATTTTCTACAGGAATACCAGCATTCCTTAAAGTCCTTTATTTCATTCAAATGGACACAAACTCTAGAGGCTCTCCACCCAAAAGTTAACACAAATTAACTTTACTTAGACATCTTCATTCTACAGATCATTCCCAAATCCCAAAGAGCCTTTAATAGAAACTTTACACACAATGACACGTATGCACTCAGTCTTTAAAAAAAGATTTAACTTACTTATAAATTAGAGAAAGAGCTCTTATTTCCAGCTGGCCAGCACTTTCCTAAACATAAATAGTACATAAACTTTTAAAAAACATTCTGTAGCTATCAGGTAAAAGTTTTGCAAGTTCAACAAGTTATTTTGGATGCTTAGAGACGTTTTAAAGAATTTGTAGAACACACTATAACTTGTTTTAAGATATTGTGTTACTCATTTACATAAACTTATTCTGAAACTAATAGTCCTAAAGACCTTCTCAGTTAACTATGAAGTAACAAGGACAGTTAATAGGAGAGATTTAAAAGGCACAATAAAAATGGAATTAGTGTTAAGATTATGAAGTTAGCAAGGTATTTAGTAAATGCTAAGTCCAGAACTATGGAATTAATCACATAAATTATTTTTAATTAAATATGTGTTTATGAAGCTTACTCCCACATAAAGGATAACTACAAATCAGGGGAACTGTTGAATAAAAAATGTAACAAATGACCTCTTGTAACATTCATTGCCATCCCTCCTCCCCCATTAAAGTGAAAGGACTTAGGCTTGTCCTGTTTGCAGTCTATGGATGATAAAATTGTTGACATAGAATTCTCAACATTCAACACAAAATAGGTCAATTGCCAGCTTCGAAACTTTTGCAAGAACTATTTGATTCAACACAGCTGGCTACTTAAGAAAATAGGTTGCGTCTAACTAAAGCTAAGGCGACACAGCTGAATGAATACTTCGGTTTACTATTCCAAATACTCTGAAAAGATTAAACCCCCGTATTTGATCTTACCTTGGGATCTCCCAACCGTTCCAGGTATTTCTCAAAAGATCCCTCCACATACTTCAAAAATAAAACAAACTTGACTTAACCAAATACATAGCATTACTAAAATCTGATTATATTCTGCAATATTACCCTCCAATGGGTGTTTGTTCAGCTCAACAATTATGGTATTCAAGGACTATTTTGCACAGCACCTCAAGAAGATTTGCACATACACAAAAGTTATGAGTGGAGAAAAGCTGGACTTTAAAACTGTCCTAGGAATTGGTCCTGGCTTATCCACATACCAGTGCATTTCATCAAATGGTAATGCTTTTGAGTTTCTTTTGAAATGCCAATTTAAGTAACTTGACAATTTTCATAAATCATGCAAACCCAATAATCACAAGGACTTTAAATTTTGACAGGAGAGATGCATTTACAAAGTTAAACTGAGGAACTTAAAGGGAATTTCATTAGATTCAGAAAAGCCTAGGGCACAAGGGAACTTCTTGGGGTAATAGAAATGTTCCATATCTTGACTGCAATGGCAGTTGCAGGACTATGTATTATTGCCCAAACTGAAAATGCCAAACTTAAAATGGTAAATGTTATTTGTGTGTAAAATACACCTCAATAAAAGTAAAAGTCAATTTGGGCAATAGAATATATGTCTAGTTTCATGTATATATTATCACTGGACTTGAAGATCAAGTTTCAATTTTGCTCAATCCCTTTTTAAACAGCTTGCGGTATAACTGACAGACAACAAACTGCACATATTTAAATGGCACAAATACATTTTGACACATGTATGCACCCACGAAACCATCATGACGATTCTGATAGTGAATATATCCATCACCCCCACAAGTTTCCTTGTGTCCCTCTGTAACTCACACCAACCTCCAACCACTGATCTGCTTTCTATCACTACAGACTGGTTTGCATTTTCTTAAGTTTTATATAAAGAAAATCATATTCTGTATGCACTTTGGGGGAGGGTCTGGCTTCTTTCTCTTGGCATGATTATTCTGAGATTTATCCATGTAAGTTTTAAAATTTTACACAAATCTTTGTTACTCAAAACATGGTTACTATTACTGTATCAGGAACAAGAGCAAGCATCACTTGGGAGCTTTGTTAACAATGCAGAAATCTTGGGCCCCAGCTCAGACCTACCGAATCAGAATCTGCACTTTAACAAGATCCCCAGGTGATTTGTATGCACAAAAATACTTGAGATGCACTGTTTTACACCATGGTCTTGTATTTGAAGTAATTCATGAATAATCTTTTCCCCAGGTGTTGTAAAGACTGTAATTAACTTTAACCTAGGTAATAAGCTTTAAAGTCAAGAAGGCTTGACAGTTTTAAGATTCACTGAAACCTGTTGAGAAAATTAAGAGTAAACCTCGAACAGCAGGCTAATGCCCATAATATACAGTGAGAAGAAAACAGTACTGGAAGGGCTGAAAAAATTTTTTTAAAGCCTCACAAGAGGGCACACTTCAAACCAGACCTTGATAAAACCTCATTCCATTAATAAAAATTCAAATACTTCAAAGTATGCAAAATGTCTTCTAAAAGTTGTTTTAAAGCCAATTGTTAGTGGCAGAGTACCTATTACCAGTTTGTCACATGAAAAGGTAAATGTTTAGAACTAATTTGTTTCCTTACAATTAGGTTTTGTAAGACTATTCATATTGGCTCAAGAATTGTGCACAGAATTAAGAGAACAGAGGGGTTTTCCCATTTGTACATATTTGAAAGTATACATTAAAATATCAACATAGCCAAACTCTTTGTGAACTATGATTACTTGTTCGAGGAACAGTGGTATGGATGTAGTATACAGGACACTAGTCAAAATGTAACGTTTTAGGGTTTGGGAGGTTTGGGGAGGTCTATGGGGAGCAGAAAGTAGTGGGAAGGATGCAGACGAACTGTCTTAATTCTCAATTAGAGTACAAAATAGTCTAATTCTGGAGGTCTAGAGGTATGCTAAAGGGAAGGCAGCTGAAAATTAAGTATTTGCTATTGAGAGGAAATTGCATGACATAATTTTCATCATGTACACAGCTCAAAATTCATTTCCCATTTACTACACACTCTACCGACATCTCTACCTTGCTTATGTGTTCTACTTACAGACTCAAAAGTTTGTTGATTTTCTCTCATATAGGAGACACAAGCCTTCCTGATTTCCAAATGATGGACCTGGCTGCAAAACAACTAAAAAGAGAAAGACCAGCTCACTCTCAAGTCATTTGAAATAGCTATCAAATTAAAATGATGAACTGGACACTTAAGTCCACCTTATTCAAAACATATGTAGGACATGAGAAAATTAGGTCCTGACCTTACTAAAATGTTTTTGCCACCCTTAATGAGATTGGGGAGAGATGGTTTGGTCTTACCACCCCCACCCCTTTTCTACTCATGGGCACAGCCTATGAGGTTTCCTTAGGCATAAAATTTAGAGAAAGTAGGGCTGCTTATAAAGGATCAAGATTCATTTCAAAGTTTCTGTAATCCCATCCTTATTTCTCTTACATTCCAAACTGGCATTTAGAAAACAGAAAAGACAGCAAAGGCACAGCAATATATTTGGACTGATCAGCAAAGGCCTACACCAAGCTAGTAAGTGCCAGGTAGACCGGGAAGTTTTTACTAGGAAGAGAAAGGGGATTTTTTTTTTTTTTTTTGGTGGGCTACAGGTCTTCTAGCTACAGTAGCGTGCCATGTTTCAAACCCTGAAAACTCAGTATAGGGAAGATACATATTTTCCTTTTACCTGCTCCGAAATAGCCCGAAAGAGGCAAGAGGCATCCTTGGCAGTCAGCTTTCGAAACAGCCCTAAGCTGCCTAAATATTCATCCATTGATGTCTCATTCAGAGACTTCTGGCCGCAGTACTTTTTCCATCCTTTATGCATTTTGCCAGGGGTGGGGGTGAGGATGGGGAGAAAGGAACACAAATGCGGCAAGAAGGAAAAAGCAAGGTGCAGGTAGGAATGGGTAGCAGTGACAAGGGCTTGCTTATGCAGGTATCCGGAAAGCAGCCCAGAGTCTAGGGATGAGAAGGCAGTTGTCAGCGCTGTAGAATCCTGGCACTTCTCAGGAGCAGGAGAAGCAAAGGGCTGGCTCGCCCGGTACAAGTCGGGACCCTGTGAAAAGAAGAGGAAGAGCCGATGCTCCTAGGAATAGAGAACTGGACTTGAGAAGACATGGGAGAAGGCACCTGAGGAGCTACCTTGTTGGGGAAGGATGGGATTTACGCAACGAGCCCAAGGTTGAGAGAAGTATGCACAAGCAGCTGAGCTTTGGGACCAAAAGGAAGTCGAGTCTGCAGCTTAACTCAGGGCAACTGCGGAACGAGGCTGCAAAGGGACTGCAACAAGGCTCAGGTGTGTACGATGCAGCCTGGCCCACATTATATCGCTTTAAGGTCTCTCGCCCAAGTTCCCTGCTCCTCTCATAATTTCATGGAGATGAGAGAAAAATATTCTAAACCTAAATAACTAGTAAGCTTCTGTATTAAGAACACCTTTAAAGACTACATAGGCTGGTGTGGGGGGGGGGGGGGGCAAGGGTCTCCCTTGATCTATAGGGGCAGAAATCACAGTTCAAGCAAGTAAAATGCCAAAGCAGATTTCTGGATACTTCCGGTATGGGAGTTAAGTAATTTTCTCATTTGGTTCTCCTATATAATAATAACCCTCTGCTAGGATCACAGAAACTAAATCCATTAGCTATGCTAGGAAACACTGACACAATTCTTGACTAATGTCCTCAAATTATTGTAGAGCATTAACAAAAAGAGACGATGCAAAAATGGTTTCTTAAAAAATGAAAACAATGGAAGTTTAAATTAAACAGCATGAAAGGAATGTCTTACCAACAACATTTCAGTGTATTAGAGCACTTTTCTGGGAAAACTACTCTAGAGTCTAAGAAAACCAATGTAAACAGGACCGTATTTGTGAGGTTCAAAAACAGAACTGATCACTTGCATTACTTGATTCCACTGTCAAGTGTCTCCTTTTTATTAAATGCCAAAATCAAATTCCTTAATTAAGCTGCTTTGAAAATTGTTTTTCTTATATCTGTGGATCCAGTAGTAATCATGACCACCGTGCCTATAGGAAAAGCATCAATAATCAATCTTCTAATTTAAGAATGAAATAAAAGCATGGTTAAAAAACAAGTAAAATCCTGACTTCTTTTAGCATATCAATTTGAATTACCTTAATTTCTTTTTTAAAGAAACAATAACACTAGGGAAATTATGCCTTTTGAAAAACCATGAAACATGGTTTGGACAGAGGGATCACCATCTTTTTCTAAGGCCACAAATTCATTGAGAAAAATTAAGAGTTATAAATGAAAAAGTTAACTCATTTTGGGAAGTTTTTACCTGTAGAAAAGAATACAAATTCTTCACATTTATCGCTATTTACACTAAAAATAAATACATAAAACTTCAATTAGTACAAATCCACATACTTCATTTTGAGGAAGGAAATCAAAGGGAAAACTGGAAGAAAAAGAGAACCAGAAAAGCAATAGAAGAGCAGGAAATAAAATAAAAATTAGAGACAAGGAAACAAAAAGAAACAGAGGAAGAAAACAGAAGAAAAAGGTGGATACGGAAATAAAAAAGAAAAAAAGAGAGGAACATACAGAGGGGGCACACAGAAAAGACCCACACAAATATGGTTAACGGATTTTTGACAAAGGTACAAGAGCAGTTCAACAGAGAAAAAGACACTATTTTCAAATGGTGCTGCACAATCCCATCCATATATAAAATAGAAAAAAATGGTCTTTATACCTCATCTTTATACAATTAATCTTCTATAACTTAATTATAATTAAAATGGACCAAAGGCCTAAATGTAGAACAAAATTTCAAAACTTTCAGAAGAAAGCATAAGGGAAAATCTTCAAGACCTTGAGTTACGCAATGAATTCTTAGATATAATAAAAATTAATTGGACTTTATCAATATTAAAAACTTGTGCTCTACAAAGGACACTGTTAGGAAAATGAAAATGGCAAGCCATAGACTGGAAGAAAGTTTTATCAGTATATATCACACGTCTGACTAAAAAGCTTTGTATCACAAATATAAAAAAAATTCTCAAGTCAACAATAGTAAAACGATGATACAACTAAAAAATGCCCAAATGATTTGGGGTGCCTGAGTGGCTCAGTCGGTTAAGTGTCCAACTTGGGCTCAGGCCATGATCTTGATGTCTGTGGGTTCAAACCCCGTGTCAGGCCTTGTGCTGACAGCTCAGAGCCTGTAGCATGCTTTGGATTCTGTGTCTCCCTCTCTCTGTCCCTCCCTGTCCACGCTCTCTCAAAATATATGTTGAAAAATTTTTTTAAAAAAACGCCCAAGTAATTTGACTACACATTTTACCAAAGATATAGGAATGGCTACTAAGCTAAAAAGATGCTCAACATCATTCATCATTAGGAAAACACAAATTAAAACCATTAAGAGGTATCAATTCACACCTACGAGAATGGCTATAATACAGACCAAGTATCAGCAAGGATGTGGAGAAACTGAAACCTAAGTGAAAGAAGCTAGATGCAAAAGGGGGTTGATTCGAAAAGAGATAGGATTATACTTATATGAAATATACCAAACAAGCACATCTACAGAAAGCAGATCAGGGCTGCCTGTGGTTGGGATATGAATAGGTATTGACTGCAAACAAGCACAAAGGATCTTTTTTGATGTGATAAAAAAATGTTCCAAATCTGTTTCTGCACATTCCTGTATATTCACTAAAAATTAGTGAATTGTACACTTAAAACTGATCATTTTAACAGCTTTTTAGTTTACATACCCTGCAATTCAAAGTATAATTTCAATAATTTTTAGTACATTGAGAGTTGTGCATCCATCGGCACCATTTTAGAACATTCTCATTACACCCAAATGTAACCACATCCCGTACCAACCGCTAACCCCCTATGCCCACAAACTCCAGGTAACCACCAATCCACTTTCTGTCTCTCTATATTTACCTATTCTAGACATTTTACATAAATGGGATCATACAATATATGGTCCTGTGTAACTGGCTTCTTTCACTTAGGTTTTAAAGGTTCACCCATGGGCAGCTCTTTCTGCCCATGGATCCTGTCCCCATGCTTTAATAAAACCTTTTATGCACCAAAAAAAATAAATAAAAGGTTCACCCATGTTGTAGCATGTATCAGTATTTCAATCCTATAGTTAAACTATACTGTATTTTATTTATCCATTCATCCATTAGAACTAATGTGGGTTGTTCCCACTCTAGCTTTTTATGACTAATGCTGTCAAACATTCATGTGCAAGTTTTTGTTTGGACAGGTTTCTATCCTCTTGGGTAACACCTAGGAATGGAGTTGCTTGCTGGATCAATGTTTACCGTTCGAACAACTGTCAGGCTGTCCTCCACAGCAACTGCACCATTTTACGTTCTCATGGTGTATGAGGGCTCCCATTTTTCCACAACCTATCCATAATTACAGTCCATCTCTTTACTATAGCCATCCTAGTGGGTGTCAGTGGTACCTCATTGTGGTTCTGTTTTCCATTTCCCTGATGGCTAACAATGCTGAAAATCTTTCATGTGCCTCTTGGCCATTTGTAGATCTTTAAATGAGATACCATCACATACATCTTAAAATGACTAAAATTTTTTAAAAACTGACAATACCAAGTGTTGACAAGGATGCAGAGCGACTGGAACTCTCATATGTTGCTGGTGTGATATAAAATAGTACAACCACTCTAAAAACTGGTTTAGCAGTTTCTAGAAGGTTAAACAGAGTTGCTACATGACCCAACAATTCCACTTCTAGTTATCTACCCAAGAGAAATGAAAACTTCAGCTCACAAAAAACCTGTATATAAATGTTTATAGCAACTTTATTCATAATCATGATTCCCCCCAAACTGGAAACAATCCAAATATCCTTCAATTGGTAAATGGGCAAACTAGCACATCCATACAACAGAATACTTCTCAGTATTAAATGCATACTAAAAGAATGCATTTATGACATAATGGAAAAGACCAAACTACTGAAAGGGAAACCAGATCAGTTGCTGGCAATAGTTACGGCTATAGGAAAAGGCTGACTACAAAGGGATGGCAGAAAGGGATAAATGGGGATGATGTAAGTATTCTATACCTTTTTAAAATTTTTTAATGTTTACTCATTTTTGAGAGAGAGAGAGAGAGAGAGAGAGAGAGAGAGAGAGAGAGCTAGAGCAGGGAAGGGGCAGAGAGAGAGGGGGACAGAGGATCTGAAATAGGCTCTGTGCTGACAGTAGACAGGCCGAGGCAGGGCTCAAACTCAACAAACCGTGGGATCATGACCTGAGCCAACGTCAAGACACTTAACCAACTGAGCCACCCAAGCGCCCTAGTATTCTGGATCTTGAGTGTGGTAGTGGTTACACAATTGCACATTTGTCAAAATTTATACAACTATACAAGAAAAATGCTAATTTTGCTGTATTTCAACTGAAAAATAAAAAGCAGAAAAACAGAATTAAGTTGAGGAGCTCACAGAATGGACGAGAATGAAGACAAAAACCAAGAAAATTAGAGGGTCACTATAGGATGGCCAACATCTAACCAAAAGGAGGCCCCCCCCAAAAGATAAAAAGTATAAGGGGAAGAAATGATGGTGATGATGATAATGATGAAAGGAGAATTGTAGCACTGCAGGATAGGAGTACCTGTATTTAGAATGAAAGGGTCCATGAAGTAGCTCGAACAATAAAAGCAAAAAAGATGATCAGCAATGCACAGGACATTTCTGAAGTCAGGGGATAAAGAGGAAAAACAGGTCACATACAAATGATCACACATAGGAGTAGCAATAAACTTCTCAGAATAACTATAAGCTGGAAAACAATGAGGTTCAGTATGTGAGGGAAAATTATCTCCAACCTTGAACTCTATACCAAGCTATCAATCAGATGGGAGAGTAGAAGCATTTTCAAACATGAAAGATTAAAACAATTTACCTCCTTTCTACAAAGTTATGGAGCATATTTGAAACCAAAATAAAGAAGTTAAACCAGAAAATGGGGTATGGGGGCAGAGTCCTAGAAACAGAAGATTCATTGCAAGAAAGAAGCAAAATGATTTCTAAGATAAGGGTGAAAGGGAAATCCCAGGACACACACATTCAGCAGGACTAGAGAATAACCAGTTCACATAAAAGGACACAGAACTCCAGAACACACACACACACACAAGAAAAAAAGAACTCCAGCAGACATTTCAGAAATAAATAATGAAAGTTATGGATAAAAGATATATAACCTCTGGAGAGTGTGGGAATATTTTTATGGAAAAAACGGAAAAATAAGCAAATGAAAGTACTAAAACTGAGGTTAGTTTTATAGAAAAGGGAATGTAATCAATGAATGTGGACTACAGGACTCAGATGTGAATACTGTACTTAAGTAATCCTGTCAACACTGCAAACAGATCTCACAAGAACTGAGAAAACTAAATTTTTTTTAAGTATCATCTACAGACTTCCTACTATGGAAGAAAAGAGGAAGATAAATCCTCCTCCTCCACATTAGCAAGTCTATAGGTGATATTTAACAAATGAAAACAAGTTTGAACATATTCACTTATAAAACATAAAATCATGCAATATGGTCAACTACTGAAAGCAGAGTCAGATGGGGAGAAGTGGACCACAGAACTGCTGTTTATTATACACCTTGTGGAACTAGTTATAGTTAATCTTTTATACTACTTACATTTATTATCTTAAATAAAACTTTTAAAATATTTGGTAAATAAGCAAGAAACAATAGCATAATAAACTGGGAAAGTAAATGGGAAATAGAATTTTATAGCTACAAGGGACCCCTTATTTTGCAGAAGCAGCACGTTTCAAATAATTCTAAAACCTCCAGGTTTTCACATCCTGTCATTAACAATACTAGGACTAGAATTATGCACTGATTGTTACATAACTATAAAGAGGAATCGAATATCAAAAAAAGAAAAAATGAACAAAGGCTCTGAGGTGGTTAAGTACAGGTTACATTCCCCAAATCAGTACAACAGAAGTTTTTTAAAAAGACCTGTGGGACAATAGTAGACTCCATCTTGTATATAACAGCCACTTGATATTATTTAATACTGCCCTTTCAAAGTATCTATTGCACTTGAAATCTCAAGTGGCTTACTATTTTTGGGGGGGGGGGGCTTGCTATTTTAAGTAGGCTCCACACCCCATGCAGAGCCCAACTTGGGGCTTGAACTCCAGACCCTGAGGACCAAGACCTAGCTGTGATCCAGAGTCAGACGCTCCACCAACTGAGCTACCCAGGCAGCACCCTGGCTTAGTATTCTTCTACAGCAAACTACTCCAATCCTGTAAACCTCTAAAACAGTAGTTTTCAAGTCAAGGGCTCCATAAACTAGATTATCCCATGCCTAGAGTTCTGACTCAGCAGGTCTGGGGTGGGTCCCAAGAACGTGCATTTCTAACAAGTTCTCCAGTGAAGCCGATGCTGCTGGTCCAGGACCACACTTTGGTGCTCTCAATGTTGTTTCACAAGTTATTAATAAGCGTTCCTAAAGAATTTCAAGGTGAATATTTCTGGAAACCCTGCACACTATAATCCAATCTTTGAGGTTCACAATGCCCATTAGCAGTAAAGGCTCTAAGGAATGCTAAAATCATCTGCTTAATTTTGACCTGGCCTTTTCCATAGGGAAAAGTACTTTGTAGAAGTACAAAGATTCTCCAAAAATCTTCCCAAAGATTTGGGAAAAGCCAGATCCAAAGTGAATGGCAGGGAACTTTACCATTCAAGTTGCCAACAGTTTTTAATGCACAATAACTACTGCTATTAAATTGTTACAGAGATTGAAAAATGTTGCTGTACAAATTTGTGATCTAAACCTAAGGTTGCTGTAATAACCACAGAAGATACTGAATGTTCAGGGGTGCTTGGGTAGCTCAATCAGTTAAACGCGTACTTCAGCTGAGGTCATGATCTCAAGGTTTGTGAGTCTGAGCCCCACCTCAGGCTCTGTGCTGACAGTTCAGAGCCTGAAGCCTACTTCAGATTCTGTGTCTTTCTCACTCTCTGCCCTCCCCCACTTGTGCTCTTTCTCTCAAGAATAAACAAACATTTTTAAAAAATTTAAAAAGATACTGAATGTTCAGTGCTTAGCACAAAGTACTTAAGTATTGAATGCTGTCAGCTGCAACCTGACAAAACAATTCACTAAGAAATTCTTTGGTCAAAAAAACAAAACAAAACAAAACAAAACAGAAGAACCAGAACAGTTTCACCTAGATTCTACTGGAAATCAAGCCAAAGTTCAAATATAACTCCCCAGAGGTGCTTTCCCCAACACTGATGAAGTTTCTTTCAATTCTGAAAATAATGGAACAAAAAATAATTGCCTTAAAAACTATTAGGTACTATATACTCTGGTTACAGATTAAAATAAATTGAAGTAAATCAAAATAACTTGTAATAATTAACATTACTTGACTTGTCAAGAAACTGATGTGCTTTAACTTTATAATTACTGCTTTTTATATTGTAATTTAACTTGAAAATGTGACTTATAAGTGCTAGAACTGTTTCTTCACTGATCAAATAAGGACATTCTTTGTAGTAAAACATACAAATACTAGTAGTTTCAGTTCTAAGGTAACAGTCCTTTCCTGTTTCAACCAGTTAAATGAGGTACATGCCTGAAAAATTTTTAAAGCATATGTTATCTGTGACATACATGGTTCGCTTGTGAATGTATGTATGTCATGATGCTTCAGAGTTTGTTTTAGTTACTGAGAGGCAACATGGTTCCATGAACGGAGTATTATGAACTTGGTTATGCCACTTTCTAGTCAGTTTCCTCATCTATAAAATGAAGATGGGCTGCGTGATGCCTAAGCTCTTTTTCAGGTCTAAGAAACTGTTGGCTATAGGTGACTCAATGGTGGAGAACAGATTTGCCCTCCCTTTAAATGGTCAACTTTGTGATCAACATTAACCATAAAAACAGCCTATACGGGGATTAACCTATTATCCTGGCAAATTATGTGGTTGGCCCACATAAAAATGAATAAATCTTACCTCACCAAATGAAATAAACTGACCGAGATTTTTAAAGGCAACAAAATTTATAACTATACGTGATGATGGCTTTAGCTAAACTTACTGCGGTAATCATTTTGCAATATATGCATGTATTCAATCATTATGTCGTACACCTTAAACCTCTACGATGTTCTGTCAATTATCTAAAACTGGAAAAAATAAAAATGACAATCACATGTATGTAACTTGGGAAAGAAGCTGCTGAGAGGCAATAAGTATTAAAAAAAAACACTTAGTGCTAAATCATTTCACATTTTTAGTACCATGATAACACAGGGCCAATTAAGGGAAATAGCTCAACTCTACAGAACCTCTGAGGTTTTTCATTACTGAAAAATATTAATGGTAAGCATTTTTAACAGCACCCTGAAACTAGAACCTGTCACTTCTTTCCATAGTGGACATTTAAACAAAATTAGCAAAGCAGGATTTAGGAGGAAAGGGAACACAATGGTTCCAAAACAAAATGTGGCCACATGACCTTACTCAACCTCTTCTTCAAACGTTAAGAAAAGAGACCATAAAGAATTGATTTCCCAGAGCAGTGATCCTTGTTCAGGTATGCAAAACAGAAGAAACATTACCGAGAGCCACTTGCTTTTTCTGTCTCTTCCCCACTTGCATCTAAAGCACTCTAATAACGGATTAGAAAAAAAAGGAAAGTAATACTTTGCTTAAAAAAAGTGTTATACTGGCACAGAAATACTAAGGGTTGTTTTTTGACTTTAAGTTCCTTACAGTGTCTTAACAGTCTACCAACATGGAGAATAAAGACCAGAACACACTTGTTTTGATGCACTTACTTAAATCTCTAAATAATCTTTTATTCTCTAACTAGAACTCTATGAAGAGACGGACTAGAATCCAAAGATGAAATTCAGTGAGGACTTTGCTTTCTGTATCACTTACGAGTATATACTGTGAATTTCAAGGAAATCTAAGTCCATTCCTACTTCTTAAAACAAAAACTCTAACCGAGAAAATGTATTATTTCAATGACATTTTTTATTTTCAAACATGCCACACAATTGGTTTTAGGTCTTATAAATCACCTATGAAGGAAGTTAGTTTTACGAATTCACAAATGGGAAAATTGAGATCCAGAAAATTACTTAGGCCCAGGACTTAAGAATGTTTTTCACTCCTAAATTTGGGGAGTGTATTATCCACCCACTTCACACTGGAAATAGAGAAACAACCAATAAGTTCTGTAAGAAGGAGAAATGAACAGTAAAATGATGCAGTATAGGGTCTCACACACACATCATTCCAACAGTGACTATCAGAGTTCAACAAACAAATGTTAAAAGCACACGTAACAGTAAATAAGGTACAATAATACTGTATTGCTTCACCAAATAGCCTAATCTAGCAGATCCTAAAATAATTACTACAAATGAAAAAATCCATTTAGTTCCTTTTACCAATTAGAAACAGTGCTACACAAGACATTATGGGTTATGCAGAGTTAACAGAATATTAAAAGTAGTTTCGAAATGTGTTTGGTAGGTGTTAAACTTGATAAGTTTATAACTGATATGTCATAAAACTGGGAATTATTAAGTTTACTGTATTTAATCAGAGGGCTCCATTAAAAAGGAGTCTGGTAGTTATCACCAGAACACTAATGAACAACAAATGAAAATACAGAAGTTGGCCTCAGTCTGGGGATTCTTAACCTGGAACCTTCAAGGTACCTGTAAGAACTCCCTGAAATTCATGGCAAGATGTGTATAAGTGTCAGTAGAAAAAAAAGCAATAGTTGTAAATGATCACATCAATCAAAACAATTTTGGCTAGGATGTAGTAAAAATTCATAAACACAATAAAGAGCTAGGAGAGAAATACCAAAATAGGTGGTATTTAATGGTCTAAAAGACCCAGAAATATTTTTCAAGACTCAAGATCAAAGTCAATAAGCATATATTCTTCATTTCTATTTGAAGCAAGCTAGGTTTGCTCACCTGCTGTCTGGCCACCTACAAAAATTGTGAGAATTTAAAGAACTATTCAATATAAAGACTGTGCTACAATAATCATGTAAAGAGTTAACCATTTAACAAGGAATTAAATGTTTGGTAGTTGTCCTAAATCTCAAAGTAATCTTTTACTGGAACACACCATAGCTACTTCTTTTAATAAACCTCTTGATTTTTAACATCACCCTTTACCAAAAATTCCCAATTGGTACCATTATGACAGATCCTTAAATACCATTAGAATATTACACAGATCAGCACTACTGTTTTAGATGCCATTCCTGTAAATATCTGATCCTACAAACTTCATACAATGTGATGACCACATCTTTCTTATGAACCAGACATCCTAGATAGACTGTACGAAATGAATGTGTACAAGATTACAGTGTTTCCTAATCAAGACCATGAGAGAAAGGGCATTTATCATTCATGGAAAGCCTGTGCTTCAGGCAAGGATTTGAGAATAAGTAAGACACTTCCTCCTCAACTAGACTGTTGAAGAGTTCCTCCAGAGCAGGAGTCACATCTTGAGTGCAAAAAGATTCTTATCATGCATTTATGTTAAAATACTAAACGAGCCAATAAATAAATGGGCTCGAGCTATTTAGGAAGTAAAGCTAAGCAAGAGAACCTAGTGATCAATCAGATATAAAGGGTTGGAGATAATAAGCCTGGAGTACTAAATGGTAACACCATCAATATGGGCAAAGATCTCAGAAGGATGAAAGGAATAGAATTTTAGTTTGGGACACATGAAGCTTACTGTGCTTAGAGAATTAACAGACCTACAGGCAACTGGAAGTACCATTCAGGAGCCCAAATCAGAGTTGGGGGGATATAAATAGGAACATCAATAGTAGCTCTGGGAGTGATGAAAATACCAAAAACATACAAAGAGAAAAGGACCAAAAATAGAACCTAAAACAAGTATTTAGAGAAAACAAAAGAGCCAGTAACTTGCAATCACCTGGGAGAATTTCTCCACATCAGTATGCTTTTAAATAATGATGTAAAAACTAAAAAAGGTTATATACCTGTGGTTATCATACAATCAAAATTCCTTAGAACAATCCTGTGACTTCAAACATTCTACTCTCTCACCATAAATGATGGAAATACAATGGAAATCACCATTCTAATTAAAATTCCCAGGTCCATCAGACACTTCAGTGGCATAAAACTTCCTTTCTGCGTTATCCTGAGCTCAGTTCCTCATTCCCAAAATGGGAGAGTAACTATTTCAGAGAGTCATTGTAAAGATTAAGTGACCTTGTTTGTATCTGTAAACGGCTTAAAATAGTACCTGATACATACTAATCACGCAACAGGGGTTAACTATTATTATTTCTTTCCCCACGCCCCCACAAAAAATACAGTATTAATTATACAGCAGAAAACAGATTACCACACAACTATCTGGACGACCCATTCCAAATGTTTCTGCCAAATCAGTTTCAAAAGGCCTGCCCATACATCTCATTTCTTAAGACTGTTTGCAGATTTTGGGTCATCTCCAAAAATTTTATACTTTGAACAAATGAGATTAGTGCTTATACCATAAAGAAGGGCCACGAAAAATACCTAACAAGTCATTTTTGACTTTCTTTAGTCTTGGAAAACTCTTCCTCAAACTATCAAAGTGGTGGTACACACTTTCATACTATGCTTTTTATCTACATGATTTACCTTTGAAAGCAAAGTAGTGTTCCAAAGTGTCTAAAATCACACACTTGACAGTATTTTCAGATGACTAGCTGACCCTGGAACAACATGGATTTGAACTGTGCAGGTCTACCTATACTCAGATTTCTCCAATACAGTACAGTATGGTAAATGTAGTTTCCTTAATTTTCTTTACATTTTATCTCTAGCTTACTTCACATTAATAATATAGTACGTAATACACATAATATACAAAACATGGGTTAATCGATGATTTATGTTATCAGTAAGGCATCCAGTCAACAGTAGGCTATTAGTCAAGTCTTTTGGGACTCAAAATTATTTACATGTAAATTTCCAACTGCACAAGGGTCTTGCACTAATGCCCACATTGTTCTAGAGTCAACTATACCTTTAAATGTTCCAGAATCTCAGATCAAGTTCATCAGTTGTGCTGTCTTACCCACCACCAAATCCTTCCAGCTGTCTTTCCTCCCAAATCATAAGCAGCCATCAATACTCCTTACTTCCCAGGGTCGTCCTATAACCTCACATCACTTTTCATCTAACAACAGCAACTTTCTACCATTACTTGTCTACTTCTGAACCTATCCATGATACGAGTTTCTCAAAATACTGAACTTTCTTTTGCTTCCCCATCCCTAGAAATCTAAGTATCTCTAACGGAAAACTGTTACTCTAGAAATCTAAATACCATTAACAGAAAACTATTAAATATAAAATGACATTCCACTTTTCCACTGATTTCAAGAACCTGAAGCTCGCCAGGTAATGAAACGAAACGAATTTCAAAGCAAACATTCCAAATAGAATCTTGATTATCATTAATTTTTTCATAAGGACCAATAATAGGTAAACGGGCAATTAATTTATCTGAAGCCTCTTCCCTCATCTATAAAAAGTTTGTAGTACGTATGCTTAATATTCTATTCCAACTCCAAGAACCTACAATTCTTTGTCTTAAAGTCTTCATTCAATCTGGTATCAATCCTACCCATGGTAGTTTGCTACATTCCAAACTCAGAAATCAGTTTTCTAAGTCCAAGGTAAGATTATACCCCAAAGAGAAACGCAATTAAGTGTGAAATTCCTACTAAAATAAACTTCTAATAAATGAACAAAACTCTCCTTGGAAGGGATTAAAGTAACTAAACACTAGGCAAACAACTATAAAGAATCAAACAGCTTACAACATATATTCTTATGGCAGAGCGCAAGACCAGGAGTCAAAGAGCTGCTTCTAGCGGCAGCTCCGTCAGAGGCTGTTATTTTAGACAAGTTGTAACCTCTGGCCTTCCTCATCTGAGAAATGATGGGATTGGACTAGATGACTTCAAGAATTCCTGTCAAATCAAAATGACTCTGAGATACCTTTTGATTTTTAAGCCGAACAATGGATATTAAATTTCACAAAGGTATACAGTCAAGGGAGATCACTACACACAAATAACACCATAGGGTTAAGCCTCTGCTAAATGAAATAATGGAATCTGAGTTATATATTCTTGTGGGAAAGAAAACAGAGGCTTTGGAGTGCCATATTACTTTACAGTTGTCTGATGTTTGAGTAGACCCTTTGTTTAGAATTCTCTATGGTTCGTGACATAAAATAGCCAGACTCAGTGATCAAAATACATTTTAAGCCATAATTTTTCTCAAATTAGAGAAGCACATTTATAAAAGAGCCCAGAAAGTCAAATCCTCACCGTGTATTTGAAAAGGGCCTCTCCTGTGATATTAGTATAAGATCAATATATAATTATTATTCCTGTAATATCAGTATATCAATATATAACTATTATGGTGCTGTGAATTCTCAACTATGCAGATGTAGATTATTACTCACTTTTTAGATTCTCAGCAAAATTTTAATCCAAGTTGGCTTCCTCCTGCTACCCAGAGTATTTCTCAGCCACCACCTTCTACTATTATTAAGAATTTATTTTAATATTAGCCTAAGTAAAACAATCAGGAAATCTACAAAAACATTAAGTAGAGCATCCCAAGTAAAATGTTTAGAACAGTCAATATATTGTAATAACGTTATAGAAAGTATGTCTTTATAGCGTATGCTGTTTTTATGAAGTAGATCTAAAACTTCTCCCAGAAAACTATGAACACTTACAGATAATCCAGTTTATTTTACAGGACTCAAGACTACTTACTCCCATCAGAATTTCATAATGTATCGATCTTGAGCTACATGAACCTAAAAGCCATGTATTTAGCCCATTATATACATCAGATCATATATTCGCTTGTAAAACTTATAAGTACACTGAGTTATAAATTGCTCTATGTTGTTACAATAAATGCTTCAATACCACTGTGAGAAGGGCCCTTAGAAAATAACAGCAAGTCCTATTGGCCTAAGTCCTTTGATTTACTCTTTTCAAACCAATAAAGCTTTGATACTGAACAAGGTTATTTTGTCATTTCCTATTTAGATTTTAGAAGGGACTACATCCACTCCACTGAAAGTAGTTTCTCCAAGTACCATAGATCAACTGACTTGATATTTAATCTTGATCACCTTTTTAAGATAATTATTAAACTGTATATTTCACAGAACTCATTTTTGTTTTTTTTTTTTAAGTTTTCTTCCTTAAATTATAAAGGTAAAGACGCTAACTCTCAAATGTCTTTACAAATTGGTTACTGCTTCATTTTTTATTCTAGGACCACCAAACCAATAACTACGTTTGAAGTTCTTGTCAAAGTTTTCAGATTTAACTCATTTTTTTCATGATTCTAAATCAACTGGGAATTTTAAGATAAAACCTGTAAATGCTCACTAAATACTTTACTAAAATAAAAAGATTAAGTAAAAATCTACTGAATTTACTAAATTGCGATGAGGATTTGGACCCAAATGCTAACATTCACACCATAAAATTTTCTATACATTCTATAGATGTAGAAGTTTATTAATTTATATTATTCTGCAAATTTGTATTTGATTTAACCACATTCCATAGGTTGAATTTGGGGGGTGTTTTTAAAGTGTTCAGAGTTTAGTGTTTATTTTTGTAATCCAACAACTTTATCCAAAAATGCAGAAAATTTTTCTGGCTGGCCAGGAGGAAAACATTTCAGTGTTGATAAGTCCATTGACTGTAACAGCCCAGGAAGCGTGCTAAAACAAAAGAAGAAAAATATTAGGTAACAAGGGAGAAAATGCCATAATTCATCTGCTGCCCACTTGATGACTGATTCTAACTTCCAAGAATACTGTGATGCTTCTCAAACTGTGTATGTGAATTTTAATGTAAAATTTTCCTATAGGTATCTAGTGGACCCTTGAACAACATGGAGTTAAAGGAAGAAACCCACCTCCTGCACCGTTCAAAATCCATGTACAACTTGAGACTCCCCCAAACCTTCACTACTAATAGCCTACTGTTGAGCAGAAGCCTTAGTGGTAACACAGTCAATTAACACATTTTGTACATATTACATTCTGTATTAACAATTACATAAACCAGAGCAAATGTTATTATGACAATCGTAAGGAAGAGAAAATGCATTTACAGTTCTGACTGCAAAAAATCCACGTATTAAGTGGACCCATGTCGTTCAAAGCTGTGTTGTTCAAGGGTCAACTCTACATGCAAAGATAAAAGCAATACCAGGAACACTACGCTACCTGTCAATACCAATTCAACAGATATGTTTCTCATGTCAACTGAAATATTACAAAAATGTTATTTCATAAAAGATGTGGTCACATGGCTTTTGAATAATTCTCAGGATTGGCCAGATATAAACTGAAGCAAAATTAATTTATGAAAACAGAATAAACGGAAAAAAAAGTAACAGCTGCCAGACAAGAATAAGCTGGGGAGACTACTAAACCATGCATGAAGATTGCAAAATAAAATTTTTTCCAGTAATTTACTATCATAAATCCATATATAATCAAGCAATGTACAATCACCATGCATGTTGGAAATAGATTCCAAACCATGACATAAACGTACTACTTCAGAAATTTAATTAAAGCAGCCACTTAAATTAGAACAGACATACAACCACCCAGCCTAGATTCAGGGAATAATACACCTAAAATGAAAATACAACCAATTATTGATTTTTACAGTATTCATGTCTGTGACTTCCTGGAAATATAGAAAAAAGACTTATAAAACTGTAAGAAATTACCAAATTGGAGACCTGTACAGCTTCCTTTTCAGCTTAAGGAATACAGATAGGTTTCTGAAATCAATGCTTTCTCCTTTTAAATGTACAGACATAAAAATCAGGGACGCCTCAGTGGCTCAATCGGTTTTAAGCCTCCGACTTCGGCTCAGGTCATGATCTCACTGTCCGTCAGTTCGAGCCCCACATAAGGCTCTATGCTGTCGGCTCAGAGCCTGGAGCCTGCTTGAGATTCTGTCTCCCTCTCTCTCTGCCCCTCCCCTACTCATGCTGTCTCTCTCAAAAATAAGATTTAAAAACTAAAAAAATATACAAATGTATGGACATAAAAACCAAAGCTGATTTGGGGTGCCTAGGTGGCTCAGTCGGTTAAGCATCCAACTTTGGCTCAGGTCATGATATTGCAGTTTGTGAGTTCGAGCACCGCATCAGGCTCTGTGCTGACAGCTCGGAGCCTGGAGCCTGGAGCCTGGAGCCTGGAGCCTGGAGCCTGGAGCCTGGAGCCTGGAGCCTGGAGCCTGGAGCCTGGAGCCTGCTTTGGATTCTGTGTCTCCCTCTCTCTCTGCCCAACCCCCCTCCCGCTCTCAAAAATAAATAAACATTAAAATTTTTTTTAAAAAAATCAAAGCTGATTTAACATCTAGAATAAAAATACTTATCAAAAGCGTTTGGAAAAATTGACTTGCATAAACCAGTTAGGAAGAATTTATTCTCTAAAAAATGAGGTCAACCCCTAACAATCTCAACTACCCAAGGAAAGCCATGCCCATTATCTGAAACCTACATGATTTTTATTATCTAGCTTCTCCCAACTCTGAATACTTTTAATAATGACTTCTAGGTTACACAGCCACCCTGATGTTCCCTCTCCTCCATCATGTATGGATTAGGACACCAATAACTATTCCTGAAACAATCAATGAAACTGTCTCCTTTCAATGAGAACAAGTATCATCTGTTTTGTTCACCAGTGTATGCCAAGTACCTAGAATAATGCCTGGAACATAGTAGGTGCTCAATAAATATTTAATGAACCAGAATTTACTGAGTGCGTAAAAGACAGACGCAGTGAAGTCAAAAGAAATGCTTACGTTCTAGCCAGTTTCTTCTAAGGTTTTTCACTTTAAACTTCAACTTATTATAACATAAAAAATACATTATTTTGTAATACTTCTATAAAGTCTTTACTTCTCAAAACATCAAAAAACTTCAAATTAGAATAGCTTTTAAAGTCAAATAATTGGGTATTACTGACCTGACCCTTTGGCAAGCTTCTAGTGTCTCAAGAAGAATTACTAGAAAACAAATCAGCAATTTTCTTCGTCCTTCTACTGTGATGTTGATCATTTCTTGTTGAATTTTAATATACTTCTAGAAAATAATACTCCTTACCATAGTAATTCCTCTGGCTTAAAATACCTCAATGGCTTCTCACTACACATAGAATAAAATCAGTACTCTTACATGAGCTCTCCCCACCCAGTCTCATACTATCTTCTTCCTTGCTCACCGTACTGCTGCTACACTTAATAACCTTCCCCTCCATTCCTCAAACACAACAAAACACCCTGCTTATTCCTAACTTAGGGCCTTTGGAACTGCTGCTGTTCTTTCTTCCTCTAGAGCTTCGTACTACCTCTTGTTATTCAGGTCTTGGCTCAAATGTCAGATACCCATCCATGCCTTCCCTGACTATTCTAATTAATCTTCACTCCCGTTATCATATCAGCTTGCCTAATTCTCTTCATAACACATTTCACCATGTGAAATTATCTTGATCACTTATTTATGAACTGTTTACTATCTCCCAGTACTAGAACATAAGTACCATGAGAGCAGGGGCTTCATCTCCCATTTACCACTGTATCCACAGCACTTAAAAGTAATGCCTGTGACATATTAGGTATAATTTTATTAACGGATGAATCAATTTCACTTAGGGATTCCAGTGGATTTACTAAAAGCAAAACCTTAATTATAAAATATGCAAACGCCTTCCTTGAATGATGAAAATCTAACGAACTCAAAAATTATATTCCCAGAGACTTGTGCACCCAGATGAACTTACATACATGCACACACACACATTCACATGCAATGGAACAGGCACAGATACGGAAAGAAATAGAACACAGAGATCACGCTCACAGTGGAAGACAAACAAATAAGGGTTTTACAGGTGAGAGAAATCAAAGCATGCTTGGTAAGTGGGAAAAGGTAAGAGGTTGAAAAGACAGGTTAGGTAGGTGGGTAAGAGTAGTAGGGGAGGATTTAAGGCAAGAGGTCAAATTATCAGTCTCTGGTATACCTGCAAGTACAGTAGAAGAGATGCCCGTCTTTGTGTAGCTGCTTTGCCAATTCCAGCTGATGATTGTTCATCAACTTTTCGTTTATAACCACCACAAGGGGCTTTCTGTTTTCCAGAGTCTCCAAACAGCTTCCTGCACCTACAAAAATTAATCAAAATTGTTATTTTTTTTAAAAAAAAAGTTAAGTAAGGTGCTCCACACCAAGCGTTAGTTAGAACTGAAGATGAAAACTTAGCTGGCAGAACTACAAACCACGCGGTTCAATCACACGCTCAAAATAACAAAAATGTAATTATCAGTTGCTTTTATAGTATGTTATAACCTGAACTTGAAAAATACATCTTTTATCACTGCCAACAATATCACGATCTACGATTCAGAGTTTTGCCACTTGCCCTCTATTAGTATGTCCTGGGCATGTCTCGAATCCAAGTAAGATTCAGGTTCAACACACTGTTCATGAAACTGTACCACACTTCTACTCACTTCTACTCAAACACCAAGTGGAAAAAGCAAGTCTTCAACAGTGAAAGGCACCAAAAAGAAAAACTTTGACCACCCTTAGGAGACTGCCTGTGAGGTACCATCCCCGACACATCAAGAATAAATCTCCATGCATGTGCATATGTACAATACTTGGGTCAATTCCACTCTGATACCTAAAATAGTTTAGAGGTTTTCAACGGGAGCGAAGAGACTGTTAGCTAGACAAAACTTTTCTGGGTAACTACTTTAGGGTAGAAGATAGACTAGACTAATACCAGACTTACTTATGGACTAGACAAATTACAGTTAATCTCTGTGCCTCTACTTCTTCATCTGTAAAATGGGAATAGTACTTAGTTTGTATGTTTGGGAGAATTCTACAGCTTATATACACAAAGCACAGAGACCAGCACCAAGAGCGGTTTACTATTATCCTATACCACCCATGTGTTAGTAAGGCCTGTTTCTAAGAAGTCTTCTCTCTTCACATTAGGCCTCGTAAGAGCCAAAAAACTTCCTCACTTATCCTGCAATCGAAATTGCAATGCTCCCCAAAAGCCGTTCTTCTGAAAGTACCGGTAGTCTAACTAGATCAGGTTCTTTGAAGAGCAGGCCATGATTTACACAGTATGTGGGTTAAAGAAGATCGACTACATTCGTTTCACGCTCACACTTAAAACGTTAAAAAAAAAAAAATCTTTCAAAGCCAATTTCTCCAGGGCCAAGCCAACCAATAAGCTGGCTGAACATTCCTGCAGATCTAAGCCCAAATACTGATCTCAAGTTTGACCGCTCGCTCGTTACACAGGACGTTGGGGGTAAATCATTTGGCTCGTGTTTTGGGTTTCTTACGGTAAAGTTGCGCTACGGAATTCGTTTCCTATCCTTCTATCACCCGGACGCAATAAATTCTTTCCGATAATGTCAATAGGTACATTTGAAGAAATAATCTACCCACCACGACTACAGTGAGGTACTGCAGTGATTTGGGTTTACCTCACAAAAAGTCAACTCTCTGTTCTCACTACCAAAACCCAAATCGCCGGATTCTAAGGCACTTTACCTGCGTGACTAATAACAAGATCTGCTTTCTCAAGATCTTCTTTCAATGAATCCTTGTACCTGTAAACATCCAGAGCAAAGGACTCAGTACGGAATGGTTCGGGTACCACCTTCCCTCTACCTATCTGGAGAACGAGTCGGTCGTAGCCAAGGCTCTTGATTATCTGAAAAAGGGGGGGGGGGGAGGCGGGATTTTTAAAGAGGCTAATGTTAAGGAGGAAAAAAAAAAAAACACCACCACCCCCTGAAAGTCGGTGTTCAGACCGGGACGCGCGGACCGCAAAACATTCTACCCCGCGGCCGGTTTCGCTTTCCCAAAACGACGCTTCGCCCCTCACCGGACCCCGGGAAGGTTCCTCACAAGCCCTAGCGGGAAAATCTAAGCGACCCAGCTCACCGAGCCCTGAGAGGACCGGCCACGCCATGAGCAAAAGAGCAAGCAGAGACCCCAAGAAAGGCGTCCAGAACTAGCGGGGAGGCAAAGAAACGCCTGCGATCCGCCTCGCGGCCGAAGCTGCGCGAACCCCCAGGCCGGGGGAGCCGCCGCAACGCCACCGGAGGACGCCGGCCGCGAGGAAGCCCGCGGAGAAGGCAAGACGCGGGCTCACCCGAGAGCGGCGGGGTCAGGGCGGGAACGGCGCGCCGAGCGGGTCCAGCCGGATCGAGGCGGACCGGACCGGACCCGGCAGCGCTCGCGAGGCGCGCGGTGCCTACCACGCGACCCGGCGTGGGCCAGAGAAGCAACGGCAGGCTAGCTAGTCCGAGCCCAAGGAACACCAACTCAGAGAGGCGGAGCAGCGGGAAGGAGGGGCGAAGCCGGAGGAAAGAGAGGCGGAGGCGGAGAGTCGGCAGGCTAAAGCCAGAGAAAGGAGGAGCCGGAGAACCGACGGGGAGGAGCGGGCGAGAAGCCGGCGGGGAAGGAGAAAGAGGAGGTGGAGGACGCTGAGGAGAGGGGGAGCCGAAGGAGGGGCCAGGCGTGCGCGGGGCGGGGCCAGGCGTGCGCGGGGGCGGGGCCAGGCATGCGCGGGGCGGGGCCAGCAAAGGGGCGGTGGCACCTGAGGTCGAGCCGTAGGGGGGGGGGGGTTCCTTCCGAGCGCTGCGGTTCCGGCAAGGTTACCAAGGCTAGCGGTAAGCCTAGGGGCGGCGAGCTGCAAGCGAAACCGCGGCGCGACGGCCCGCCCACCTCCCCCACTCACTTGCAGAGTGTCGTGCGCCGAGACACACGCAATGAGGTCGTCAAAGCTCGTGGTCCCAACAGTAACAAATACGCACTTCATCGCGCGGGTTCCCAGGCCCGAATCGCAAGGGCCGGATGTGACGTGGCGGAGGCCACGTGGGCCGCAGCGGCTGCACTCGGTGGGGGAGGTGGAAGTCGGCCCTGGCCGCCAGAGGGCTGTGGGAACCGGGGGTGTGGTCCAGCGGGCGGGCGGGGGTGGGGCGAAGGGTAACGAACGCCTTACGCGCCAGAAACTTAAGGTGTGTGTGAACTCACCAGGCCCTCGCGATAGGAAGGTGGGCGGTTGAAAGATTTACTTTTTTTCAAAATGGTAGTTGAAAGGTAATGATGAAACCTCATACCCCGGCGCTGTTTGCGTCATTGCTTGGGTACTACAAATCTTTTACAAATAAAGGAGTTTGGGACTCTTTATTTGCTACCCTGTTTTGCCAGTAGACGTTTGAGCGATGGTTTATTTTATTTAAAGGCTGTTGAGAGCATGTGAAAAAAAAAAGGTGCCTTTTCAAGATCACTCATCATTAGCATAGGCTCTTCAAACTGGTTCTCAGGAAGCCAGAGCCCTACAGGGTCTCTGGGAAGTGGCGAAGAAGTTGCCTTCATTAGCAAGCATTGTGTGTAAAATAGAGGCACTAGGGCCTGGAGCCTACATCTATAATTCATTGAACTCCTCCATTGAGCCCTTTAAAATGTAAAATTATGATAAATTTAAATTATGATGAAATGTAAAGTTATACAGGAGCATGAATAAATACCACAGATCCATTACACTGAAGTAGTCAAACACCCTAGAGCTGATTTCTCAAGACTCCTTACTCCTACCACCAGTATTAAAATCGTTGTCCGCTTTATTTCCTTGTAATGTTTTCTGTGTTTCCTACTCAAAATCTCACTTTAGTTCATATTAGTGTTTTCCCCTGCCTGGTCATATACAGAAGGGAAGCTGCAAAAAATTAAAGAGGAAAAGGATAAGACGTGAATTAGGCCTGGAACAGAAGCTGAAAAAAAAAAAAAAGCTCTTCTGCCTGTTTCTGCCGGACCGTGTCTTTAAATCTTGTAGCTTGGGTAATTGTCATTTTGAGGAGTGATAGGCTGCTAGCCCTTTCTTGATAACAAATTTCACGAATTGATGATAACAGGGAAATTACACTCTCATAGTAGTAATGTGGAAAGATCATGGTTAAATAGTAAAACATAAGCAATAGTCAAATTTTCTGCCCAATAAGAAGAATAAGCTATGAATATTTATTGAAATATTTAGAGAGTATATTCCAAAGTATTCTGTAACGCAGAAAGACCTTTACCTCTTTTTGTGTCTGTGAAATCTTTCCCTATATCTAGAGGATACTAAATTAAAGGAGCACCGCTCTGGTTAGCATAGAGACAATAGCACACATATAAATTGAATATTTGTAAATTCCCAGGAAATGAGGAAATGTAATTTCTAGTATTTTAAATGTGCTACACTTTAATAAATCATCTTCCTGTAGAAACGGATCCAAAAATGTTTTAAGAACCTGAGATTACATAATTAATGTAAGATTTGGGCAGTTAGTCTTCTCTGTTTTGTCAGTGTTAAATATTCTACAAAAATGCATTTTATTTTACTTGATTGTGTTTTTCCTAAACTCACATTTAAGCCTGGTCACAGACGTTAACATTACCTCTAAAAATGTTTCATTATGAAAAATGTAAATTTGTTTTCAACTACATTCAATCAGTATTCTGACAAACTTTATTTCAGCTGCAACTATGCTTTGTAGTATGCCAACTTGAAGATAATTTCTAAGATTTTTAAACAACTGAAGATCGTGGACTGACATTAAATTGAGTTAATGAATAGATAATCATTGCATCGCTAGGTGCTTTCTAAGTAAAATAGAATATTGAGACATTGGTTTAAACTAAGCATAATTCTAAGTTTATATAACTTGGCTTCTTATTTTGAAATGCTATAGGGAAGCCATATCTTGGAGTTGTATAATGAATGTGTTCATTTTTTTTTTTTTGCCACTTTAAGAAGTTATAAAAAGGATTTGTGTGGCTGCGGAGAGTGTCGTCATGTGTATTCTTAAGCTCTGCTAGTCTTTAAAAATGTTTGTATATGCCAGATAATTCTGTTTCCCAACCTTCACTTTTCTCTTTACAATAGAAGTTAGCCACTTTGGTCCAAAGTTATAATTAATATGATAGTTGAAGCTCTTCAAAGAGTTAACAGTGACAAAGAATTACGAGACAATCTGTGCTTTTTTTTTTCAAGGAAAAAGAATAGTTTTGCCTAACGCAGCTTTTTAGTTTTCAGACCCTTTTATACTATCAAAAATTACCAAGAACCTTGAAGAGCTTTTTTTTATGTGGATTATACTGTGCGTTAAACTATTATTATCATATTAGAGATAAAAATTAGAAACTTTAAAAATATTTTTTCACTGGAAAGTAGCAATGATGAGCACATTGCATGTTAACATAAATGACCTATTTTTTATGAAAAATAGCTTTTTTCAGAACAAAAATTTTCATGGAAAGAATAGCATCATTTCACATTTTTGCAAATCTCTTTTACAATCTGGGCTAACAAAAGAAAGCTGGATCTTGGTATCTGCTTCTGCATTTCACATATTGCATAGCCTCTGGAAAACTCCACTGTGTGCTCAAGAGAGGATGAGAGTCAAAAAGACAGATAACATCTTAGTATTACTACGAAAATCATTTTGACCTCACAGATCCTCCAAAAGAACATGAGAGAGTATAAAAAAAAGACAGAACTTGGAAAGTGAATTTTATTTGCTTTGGTTTATAATACCCGAATCTGAAATGAATCTGTGAAATATATTCAGATGTTTACAGTACCCTCTCAGTTTAGATGGTCTCTAAATTTAGTAGCTAATTCTACCTACAATACAAAAGGTCATTCTTTACATGAGGTGTGCCTGGATAGCAGAGATTCTGTGTCTCACAAGAATAATTTTCTGTGATTTAAGTTGCCTGTATTACATACTTGATAATTTAAGGGGGGAAAACCCATAGAACATACGCTTTTCACTTACAGTAGTGTTACCTTCTGTGTTTCTTTTAAAATGCTTTATTTTGCATAAGAGCACCCCCCCCATTATTCGCTGTTTCGATTTCTGCGATTACAGTTACTGCTAGGCAATCTGCAGTCCTGAAACAGATGACCCTCCTTCTGGTTTCTGACTTATCATCAGGAAGTCAATAGTAGGGGCACCTTGGTGGCTCAGTCGGTTAAGTGTCCAACTTCAGGTCAGGTCATGATCTTACAGCTTGTGGGTTCTAGCCAATGTCGGGCTCTGCCCTGATAGCTCAGAGCTTGGAGCCTGCTTCAGATTCTGTGTCTCCCTGTCTCTCTCTGCCCCTCCCCTGCTCATGCTCTGTCTCTTTCTCTCTCAAAAATAAATAAGTATTAAAAAAATATTTTTTAATTAAAAAACAAGCTCGGGGCACCTGGGTGGCTCAGTCGGTTGAGTGTCCAACTTCGGCTCAGGTCATGATCTCGCCCTCTGTGGGTTCGAGCCCTGCTTCGGGCTCTGTGCTGACAGCTCGGATTCTGGAGCCTACTTCAGATTCTGTGTCTCCCTCTCTCTCTGCCCCTCCCCCACTCATGCTCTGTCTCTCTCGGTCTCAGAAATGGATAAACCTTAAAAAAAATTGTTAAAAAAACAAGCTCAATAGTAAACCTAACACAATGCCTACATCAGTCACCTCACTTCATCTTATCACGTAGGTATTTTATCTTCTCAAGTCATCACAAGTGTGGGTAGAGTACAATAAGATATTTTGAAAGAGAGAGAGAAAGAGGGACCACATTCATATAACTTTTATTATAGTATATTGTTATAATTGTTGTATTTTATTATTAGTTGTGATTATTAATCTCTTGCTGTGCCTAATTTATAAATTAAACTTTATCATAGGTAAGTGTGTATAGATAGGAGAAAAGATATATATATATACACACACATATATGCAGGTTTGGTACTATGCAGTTTCAGGCATCCACTTGGGAGTCTTGGAATGTATTCCCTGGATAAGGGGGGACTACTGTACTTTGATTAAATAGGTAAATAAGTATTGTTTCTTAGTCACTCATGACCCTATCTAGTCAAGTGAACAGATGTCCTCTGACGACTCTTAATTTTGCCTTCCCAAAATCAGTTCCTGAATTTTGAACAAATAAAATTTTCAGGATATATTTTATACCTGAAACTAAAACTTCTGTGTGTAAAACCAGTGAGATTTATCAGAGGGCCTTTGGAATCACAAAGATTTGCTCTGTTGCCTTATAAAGAAAGATGCTGGAAATAATTAGGTTTGTTTAATGTGTTACGACTGTAAAATTCCATGGGAAGAGTTGTTAGGTCAGAAGGGATACAGCTGCCCCTAAATTAAGATTTTTTGGTAAAATATTATCAATATAAACATTTTAGAAATCATACGCATTATGGGATGTCCTGGGTGATTTGTCAGTGCCCTTTCTGTCTATAATACTGTTTTACCTTCAGGAGTAACCCTTATTAAAACTTTTACGAAATAATTATATACTGCACTCCAGTATAGAGTTTTGTTCCTCTCTATTAAGGATTGGCAATATGTAGAATTGGCAATAGTAATAAATTAACCACATCTATTAAATCTCCTAACGTTCTCTTTTACTCTAAAGCTTACCTAAGGGTTCTACTGTAAAATACAGGCCAGAATTTGCATCTTCAAGAAAAAACAATCTCAGAGCCTCATGGAAAGAGACCATACCAGGTCCTCAGATGATTGCCACTCCAAAGACTAGATTTTGGGGTTCAGGCTTCTGAGCTGACATCACTTAAATAACTTTCAGACCATACCAGTGGACTGCGGCCAGATTTCTAGGGCTCATTTTAATCCAATGGAAGGCACTGATAGCATAGCATCAGATGAAAGGGATGGATGTGCTAGACAATTGCTAGCCTTCCATTAGATACCTAGTAATCCTTTTTTCTTTTTTTTTTCTCTTTCAAAATCTTTCAGAATTTTTCACAACATGAGACCCGGGTATCTTGACGTGCATTTTAGAAACAAAAAATCGTACATCCTTTCCCAGATAAAACATGAAGCTATTGCTGAGACTCTAAAAGGAAATACTGAAAGTAAAGTGGCATTATCCCTACAATAAGTGTGGTTTCCTAATTACCTTAAATAACCAAGATCTATTTGATGTTTTAAACAATTCAGAAAGAAATTGTAATGAATGCATGCCACATTAATTTCTTCAAATTCTTTTTATAAGTTTTGTTTGTGCACTTACTATTTTCTCTGCCTCTCCATCATTATGGATAACTCATCCATCAAGATTGAGCAGAGGTACGATTTTCCCCAAGAAGCCTTTCTCTGACCCTTGTAAGGGATGTCCATTATGTAAAATACTACTCTTTGCCTGTCTTGGTCATACTTCTTCTTTTTTTTTTTTAAGATTTTTTTAAGTTTGCTTATTTTCGAGAGAGAGAGAGAGAGCGAGCTAGAGAGAGCAAGCTAGAGAGAGCAAAAGCGAGCAAGCCGGGGAGGGGCAGAGAAAGAGAGGAAGACAGAGAATCTGAAGCAGGTTTCAGGCTCTGAGTTGTCAGCACAGAGCCCAATGAGGGGCTCAAACTCACTAACCACGACATCATGACCTGAGCCTGAGCCGAAGTTGGGAGTTTAACCAACTGAGCCACCCAGGCACCCCTCAGTCATACTTGTTGATGTTTAAATTACTGTCCCTCTTTCTTCCTCTGGACTGTAAAATCCTAAAAGGTAGAGACCATGTCTACCTCATCGCTGAATTCCCAGGATTTAGTGCTATCCTTGGAACCTAGATGATAATAAATGTTTATTGAACTAAAAAGAGTTAAATTATTAGGTACTATGGTAGGCCCTGTGGGAAATAGAGATGATTAAAACATAGTTCCTTTTCTGTTCCAGTAATAGAGTACTTGTTTTGTTCCTTGGCTGATCATTGGATCTTGGAGTTTAAGAATTAAGAAATCTTGGTATCCATTCTTTTTATTTTATGGACAAGAAACAGAGGTTCACATAGATTGTAATTTTCCCCAGTGTTGTAATAGCAGAGCTAAGGGCTAAACCCAACCTTCCAAATGCCTGGTGAGTGCTCTCCTATACTATGCCAAGTTATCCTTTAATTATGAGCAGACAGCAATAACTTCTGCATTATAATATAAAGCAATAATAGCAATATAACTTTTAAAGGAAGATAAATCAGAAATTTTTCTTCTTAATCTTTTCAAACACAGCACATCATAGAATCCACAAGCCCCCTCACTTGTGTTTAGATCTCTTTAATTTTTCATCATTCACGAATGCTTTGTGTATATCTTTTATTATGGTTATAGTAAATGTCTTATCAAAGCCAAGAAGTCGTGTGTTATAAAACATTTGTTTTTAATCTCTGCTTTGTGGATCCATTGTATTCTTGAAAAGTTGCCAACACTTGACTCTCCATTTCTTCTTCCCCCTCCAAAATGTTATTGATGGCAGTTGTCTTACTTTTAGGGATACCGAAATGACTGTTTCTTGGCCTACACTGGTCAAATCTTGGATTAAAATAATACTATAATAGAGTCCATTTTTAGAGAGCCGTAAGGAAAATGGTTTAATTTTAAAGGGTAGCAGAATATGCCACCTCAAGAAATGCACTTCGACATGAGGATTATTTCAAGTTGAAGGCAGTTGAGATGACGGTGACAACAGAGAGAATGATATGGAATAACCACTGTTAAAAGAGTTATTTAAAATGGAGCTGGGAGGACACTGAGATGGAGCTTATGCACATCTTCTGTCTCAAATTCTTGGAATTTTTGCTGAATTCATCTAAAGCCAAGGCATCTGCTATATGTTAAAATGGACATAATAGGACTTTCTGCCTAACACTAGCCTTAGCAACCAATCACACACAGATTAGTGTAATTGTAGAGATACCAGCACCAATCACCTTTTCTTCAAAACAACTTATGTAAATCCCCCGTTTCCTCTTTAAAAACTCTAACCTCCTTTGTCTCTCTAGAGCATGCTTTCAATTTTAGGAGAATCTGTCTCCCGGATTGCAATGCCTAAAACCCCAAATGAACACACATATTTTATTTTGCAGTTTGCAGTGTTGTCTTTTGTTGATTGACAAAGCAGATACAAGAAAAACTCTCTGCCTTCCCCTTATTTGCTTGAAAGTAGTTATAAAGGTGTCCCTCTCCCCTCTGTACCAGGAAGGACAGAAATTAACCACCAGAGACAATTCTACACCCGTATAAGCCTGGAGTCTGCATTAGAGGAATCTACATAACAAACTACTAACTAACCCTTAGGGTCCTTTAGTTCCCCCACATCTTCACCTTCCCACAATTTGCCACCCAGAAAACTCAAGTCCTTTTCCTTTGTCTTGTTTCGTCTATAAAACTTGTTCTTTTGTTAAGATGCTATATAAACTCAAGTTCTAACCACCCCTTTCAGTTACTCATCATTGAGTACTCCCATGTGCTGTGCATGGTGCACATATTAATAAACTTCTGTTACTTTCTCTCTCGTTAATCTGGTTTTTTTGCCAGTCTAATTCATGAGGCCCTAGGTAGAGAATCCAGAAGGGCAGAAGGACAAAAAAAGATTTTTTACCTCCTCTATGGTTTATTAACCGGTATTTTTATTTTAACGATGTTTAAAAAATTCAGACTAGGTTGCCTAGTTTCTTCAAGATCCTAGTGAGTAAAAGAAATATCCAAGTGAGTAAAAGAAAGGACTTCATTTACCCAAGGGTGTGCAGGACAGCTGATAAAATCAAGATTCAGTAAAATAAGAAAGAGGCGCCTGGATGGTTCAGTCGGTGAAGCATCCAACTTTGGCTCCGGTCGTGATCTCTCAGTTCGTGAATTCAGCCCCGTGTCGGTCTCTGTGCTGATGGCTCAGAGCCTGGAGCCTGCTTTGGATTCTGTATCTCCCTCTTTCTCTGCCCCTCCCCCACTCACGGTCTGTCTCTCTCTCTCTCTCTCTCTCTCTCTCTCTCTCTCTCTGAAAAACAAGTAAACATTAAAAAAAATTTGTTTTAAAGTTTGAAAAAGATAAGAAAGAAAATAAGGAGCAGAAGCAACGAGTTCAAATAAATCAGATCAAAGTCTTAGACTTAGGTTTAAAAAAATCACTATGCAAGTACAAAATTGGGGCTTTAATGTACCATAATGAATGAGAGTTGGCTGCATCACTACTTGAATTATCAGAGTCAGGAGGAAAAAAACTAATTTTTATTGAACATTCCTAATGTGCCAAGCACTGTGGTAGACATATTATATGTCTGATCTCTTTTCATTAGGCTTAAATTGTAAGATTTTTACAAATCTTATCTCTACATGAAATTACTACTTATAAAAATTACACTAGAAATCATATTAAAGCTACAATATTACTGGAATAATTCAAATGAACCTTTGTGATTTTCACTTCACATTCCTTCCCAGGCTACATAGACAAAGATCAAAACCCATGAAATGTTCACTTTAAGTAAAATCCAATTGATTCTGAAACAAGTCACCTAAATGAAGCATTTAATTCTATTATTGTGACTACAAGACTAAGTTACACATCTCATTACCGTGTATTTTTAGAAGAAGGAAAAGACATTTATATGATCCTGATTATATGGGTATATGCCTCCTGTATGGATCAGTGATGTTAATTAACCCCTTGTTGTATAAAATTTTCATAATGAGCTTAACTACAAATGATAAAATGTTTGATTAAAGGAGGCTGTACTGAGTATAATTCCAGACATTGCTTAGAATCCATTGTGTAACAGAAGCTGGCGGTTAGATGAGCCAATGGCATTAAGACTCAAATGTTGTTCACAATTCAAGTTTTCAAAAGGTCTCAGTTGTATTATTTTGTTGTTTTTGTTAGTTTTAACGTTTATTTATTTTTGAGAGAGAGAGAAACAGAGTGTGAGCAGGGGAGAGGCAGAGAGAGGGAGACACAGAATCCAAAGCAGGCTCCAGGCTCTACACTGTCAGCACGTTGCCCGAGGAGGGGCTCAAACTCATGAATTGTGAGATCTTGAGCTGAGCTGAAGTTGGATGCTTAACCAACTGAGCCACCCAGGCGCCCCTATAATTTTCTTTTTATTTAATTCTCTTTATCTGGTTATTGCTAACATATAGCAAAACTATAGACTATAACATGCTATTGTTTATAAATGTCAGAGGCATGGATATATCACTTAATAAAAAATTCATTAAAAATATTCATTGAGCACTTAACTATGTACAAGTCCCTCTGCTACTCATAGATGCACTAGGCAGGTTAGGGTTTAGTGAAAACGCACAAACATGTATACAAATTTATTTTTTTAATGTTTTATTTACTTTTGAGAGAGAGGGAGACAGCGTGAGCGGGGGAGGGAGAGAGCGAGGGAGACACAGAATCCGAAGCAGGTTCCAGGCTCTGAGCTGTCAGCACAGAGCCCGACACGGGGCTTGAACCCACGAACCGTGAGATCATGACCTGAGCCGAAGTCGGACACTTAATGGACTGAGCCACCCAGGCTCCCCTATACAAATGTTTTTACAAATTGTGGTACAGTGCAATAAAAAACAGCAATGTAAGAGAAAATGACAGGAATGGGGGGAAGCGTGGAGACACAGTGGTCAAGAGAAATTCAGTGGTCAAGAGAAAGCTTCTCTGCAGATGTGACATTTAAGCTGAGGCTTGAAAGATAAGGAGGCAACCAGGAGATGATTGAGGGAATAACCTTCCAAGCAAAATGAATTGATTGTGGGCAGGTCATGAGGAAAGGTGCTTTGCTTGTTTGAACAGAGAAATGAAAAAGGACAGTGTATGTAGAGCATAATAAGCAAAGGAAACGGTGGCATGCAATGAGATCAGAGTTCCACAAGCCCTGCAGGTCACGCATGGCAAGGATTTTTGTGTCCCTGAAGAATTGAGTAAGTGGCAAATGTGCTGCTGTACCTAAGAGCATTTTTCCCTGTCTTAAAAATTGTGATTTTTAGATTAGAACGTGTACATAATGCATCTCAGAAGAATTAACGCTAAGCACAGAAATGCATTGTTCATAAGAAGAACTCATCTTTAAACTAAAATTGTAATTTTACTGAATTAATTCCTTGTACATAGATTTTTTTTTAAAACAGTACAGTAAGAAGACAAAGGTCCCCTATACTATCCCTCTCCATTCCTGATTCTTACTCTTGAAGGGCAATAACGTTAAACAATTTTAGCTGTTTCCTATGGTATTTACTACCATGCTTTTATGTAACCTATGCCTATATGGCTATTTCTTGACTCTTCAGCTTTTTAGATAATATGTACGAACTCTCTTATGAAAGGTGGCATTTTGACTCTTATGCACCCATAAATACACATTTCCCTTCCAAAATTTTTGGTGGAATCAATATTCAGTGATTATGTTACTTATGTGACTTTGTAAACATTATTAAAAGTTTAACCAAATATGGAGTATGTTAATACATTTTCTTCCCTATAAAAATTTGGTTTTGACAAATGTATTTAATTTTTATTCACTTAGGATTTTTTTTATGTATCTATCACTTACTCATCCCCAAATAGGTTTTTCCAAGAAATCTCCACATCTCTTTTCTGTGTATTGAAATACATCAGGTTATCTGTAAGTTTCATTTTTTTTTTTAAATTAAAGATGTGTGTGATGGGGATTTCTGTCCTTCTGTTCCAATCTGAGCAGGTTTAGTCTTTCTGAATGGCTGTCTTCCTGGGTTATCCCTACACCCTAATCCTAAAAATTGCTTTTTCCTTTCTCTTGTGTCGGATCCCCTTTTATGGATGTTATGTTCCCCTCACTTTTGCTTTAACTCCCTCATTTTGGCAGACAAATGCCCTCTAGTAATTTCTTGAGAAAGATGGTACACCTTTTGAGATCTTGAATGTCTGAAAACACCTTGTTCTAATCTCTCATCTGATTGTGCATTCAACTGATACAGAGTTCTAGGTTGGTGTATTCGTGTCCTATCGCTGCTGTAGCAAATTGTCCCAAACTCAGTGGCTCAAAACAACACAAATTTATTCTCTTTGGATCAGAAATTTGAATTTGGTTTCAATGGGCTAAAGTCAAGGTGTCGGCAAGGCTGGTTCCTCCTAGAGGCTGTAGACGAGAATCTTTTTCTTTGCCTCTTCCAGTTTCTACAGGACACCTGCCTTGCTTGGCTCATAGCTCCTTCCTGTATCTTCAAAGTATTATCACTCCAGCCTCTGCTTCAGTTTTCACATCTCTTTTTTTCTTACTTTGATTTTCCTGCCCCCTTATTATAAGCACCCTTTTGATTATATTGGGCCCACCCAGAATCCAGGAGAATCACCCCATCTCAAGATCCTTAACTTAATCACATGTGCAGAATTCCTTTTACCATATGAGGTAACTGTTCACAGGTCCAAGGATTGGGATGACATCTTTGTGGGGAGTAATATTTATGATACCACATTTGCAAATTATTTTCTCTAAAAACTTATCTTCAGGATTCTAGGGATACAGATTAGAATTTTGTTCCTAATATTACTTGTGATCCTTTGTATATGACCTGTTTTTTTCCCCTCTGGAAACTTAAAATCTTCTCTTTATTCCATCTTCTGAAATTTCAGTGTAATGTCCATTACTGAGAATCACTTTCTCATTCACAGTTCTGGATACTTGGTAGACCATCTGGATACTAATATCTTGCAGTGCTAGGAATTTTTCTTATATTATTCCTTTAGTAATTTCCTCCCTTTTACTTTTTATGTCCTGTCTTTCTGGAACTTCTGTTAGTCTAATTTGACCCTCCTTTACTGAATCCTTGAATTGTGTCATCTTTTCTCTCTTTTCTACTTCTTTTTCTTTCTGTTCTACTCTCTAGGAGAACTCCTGAATTCTCAATTTTTATTCTTCTATTAAGATTTTTACTGTAACATTTTAATTTCTGAAAGTTCTTTCTCATTCATTGCAAGTTCCATTTTACAGCCTACTATTCTTATGTCTCCAATGTAGTATCTTCTCATATTTCTGAAGACATTATAGTTTTTTGCTTCTTTTTACTTTGACTTTTGTTACTTTTGTAGTTTTCATTTCTGTGTTTCATTTTAGAAACTTCCCTCAAATATCTAGAAATTTGACTAGCCATAAATATTTAAGACTGAGGCACAAAAAAGAAGTTCTGTCTCCATTGTTAGGACTTTTGGATTGTTTAGCTTCCCTGGGGAATCAGTGAGCAGTTTTTTCAATGGGAGAACCCCAAATACCAGTGTCTATAGGTCTTTATTCTAGCTCTAGTCAGCTTCTCCAGAATTATCCAATCTCCTGCTCAGCTGACAGTATCTTAGAAACCAAGCAGCAGAAAGGTGACAAGGTCAGGAGGTGTTACTATTTAGTATATAGAGACTTAATCCTCATTTTCATTAAAGTTCACACCCCAGCCCTCAGCTATGCCTATTGTTTCCATGACTAGAGCTTTTGTTTTTTTCCTAGAAAGAGGTCTCAATTACTCCAGAAAATAAAACTTGAATCATTCATTTGTTGGAATGGGTAAGTGGCTTTGGGGACCTAATTTTTCCCTAATATATACATTCTATCAATCCTCATCTTTTTTTTAAGGCTTATTTACTTATTTATTTATTTTGAGAGAGAGAGAGAGAGAGCACAGTGTGAGAGGAGCAGAGAGAGAGAGAGAGAGAGAGAGAGAGAGAGAGAGAATCCCAAGCGGGTCCATGCCGTCAGCTCAGAGCCCGACACTGGGCTCGAACTCATGAACTGTGAGATCATGACTGAGCCGAGATCAGGAATTGGATGCTTAACTGACAGCCTCCTAGTCGCCCCAAATCGTCGTCTTTTTAAGCCCTTCCTTCATCCTGTACCTCAGAGATACCCAGTAACTTTAAGAACTGAACCCATCACCACCAGCCTTAGGTTTCAGCTTTCTCTAGT
The DNA here is from genome assembly GCF_022837055.1 of Prionailurus viverrinus. Taxonomy (NCBI): domain Eukaryota; kingdom Metazoa; phylum Chordata; class Mammalia; order Carnivora; family Felidae; genus Prionailurus; species Prionailurus viverrinus. The sequence goes on along the minus strand of NC_062579.1, from coordinate 84,516,736 downwards.
TACTTAAATCTCAACTGTCGCTTTCCAACTTCCCCAATTTTGTTGACTTCATCTGTCTGCTGGCCTCTCCTCTCCTGTTCTCTTTGTCCTTCTCCATTTATACTTTTAAAAAATTTCTTTACTGTCATTTTAGTGGAGCTTCATCATGCCACAGAAACAAATGCATGTTTAGCTGGAAGTTTTTTTTAAAAAATATTTTATTTTTAAGTAATCTCTATACCCACCATGGGGCTCCAATTTCCAATCCAGAGATCAAGAGTCATGCTGCACTGACAGAGCCACCCAGGTGCCCCTAACTAGAAGTCTTTTAGCATACTCTATATTGACAAATAATGCATTCCAGAGATAATAACACTAAGGGTGCAAGAGTAAGAGGAGAGGCCCACTATGCAACAAAAAAGTAAATATCTGTTCCAGAGAAACATGAAATAAACAATTGTATGATATGTAAGCCATATATAGGACTATTCACTGCACTGTGAAAAAGTAAAAGGTCTGTTGCTATGGAAAACTGAATTGTATTAACTTTCAAATACTTAAAATCATACGTAATTTAAGATGCTGTGTAAACACAAGATATATGGGCTTGTCTAGTGTTTTTTGGATTCAGAATGCATTTTTATAAAAAATTGCCTTTAGGGGCACCTGGGTGGCTCAGTCGGTTGTGTCCAACTTTGGCTCAGGTCATGATCTCACGGTTCATTTGAGTTGGAGCCCCACATCAGGATCTGTGCTGACAGCCCAGAGCCTGGAGCCTGCTTTAGATTCTGTGTCTCCCTCTATCTCTGCTCCTCTCCCACTCGTGCTCTGTCTCTCTCTCTTTCTCTCTCCCTCTGTCTCTCAAAAATAAACATTAAAAATTTTTTTTAAGATTTTATTTAAAAATTTTTTATTTTTAAGTAATCTCTACAACCAATGTGGGGCTCAAACCTATAACCCCGAAATCAAGAGTCACATGCTCTACCAACTGCACCAAACAGGCACCCCATTGCTCCTATCTTTATAACAATGCTAATACCATACCCACAGTGTCCTTTCCTCCACTTCTTTTTCTTACACCTGTGGAATGAGTCTCAGAAAACTAATTTATGAAGGAGAAGCAATGATAGGATTTTAATCCAGATCCAGTGCCAAAGCCCGTGTTCTTTTTCACCTGGTCTCCTTTACTCAACGAGTAATATATAGTTGTGAGCTGGCTGGCTAATGACCATGAGGCAGAGTTCTATTAACTAGCCTATGTGTAAAAATGGCATGACTAAGTATGTTTTTATAGAACACTGCTTTCATCAATTGTCATGACTTCTATAGAATAGATGTCGTATTTCAATATATGAGAGATGGCTTTTGGAGAGTTCCATTTGGGAAAAGGAGAAGAGAAGAGGAAAAACTAGAAAAGGTGGGTGGTGATATCTCAAGCAACAGTCATTTTGTATAGACTAGGTTTGAGATGGAACCATTTATAACTCTGGCATGTATCTGAGCCTGAATCCTCATGGTAAGGCCATTAGGTAAAGACATACATGACACCAGAAGTTATTTTAATGTTTAAAACAGAGCCCATGTAATGTCAGAGGTTTTACTTCTTAGGCATATTTAATATCATGTAACAAAATTTTGTTTAGCAAGAACTTGCTTAATAAAAAAAATCACATTTTATCACCTTTTGAATTCTCTGTTTCTTGGTTAGTCTGCTAAAGGCTGAAAATTTTGTTTATGCTTTCAAAAAACCCAACTCTTGGGGTGCCTGGGTAGCTCAGTCGGTTAAGCGTCCAACTCTTGATTTTGGCTCAGGTCATGATCTCACAGTTTGTGGGATCGAGCCCCTCATTGGGCTCCACGCTGGTAGTGTGGAGCCTGCTTGGGATTCTCTCTCTCCCTCTCTCTCTTCTCCTCCCCTACTTGTGTGCTCTCTCTCTCTCAAAATAAACCTTTAAAAAACCATTAGTTTCACTGACTTTTCTTTGTATTATCTTTCTTCAGTCACTGTTTCATTTATTCCTGCTCTAATCTTTATTATTTCCTTCCTTCTGCTAACTTTGAACTTAGTTGGTTCTTCCTTTCCTAATTCTTTGAGGTGTAAAGTTTGGTTGTTGATTCAGAATTTTCTTTGTTTTCTCAGGATTGCTTTTGCTGCATTCCATAAGTTTTGGTGTGTTTTGGTTTTGTTTCCATTTATCTCAAGACACTTTCTGATTTCCCCTGGGATTTCTTCCTTGACCCATTGGTTGCTCAGGGAAGACTATGTTGTTTAATTACTACATATTTGTGAATTTTTGTTTCCTCCTGTCATCGATTTCTAGTTTTATACCTTTGTAGTTGGAAAAGATACTTGATTGAAAGATGGTTCAATCTTAAATGTGTTAAGGCTTGCTTTGTGACCCATCATATGATCAGTGCTGGAGAATGTTTTGTGTAAGTTTGAGAAGAATGTGTATTCTGGTGTTGTTGGATAGAGTGTTCTGTATAAGTGTGGTGGTCCCTTTGGTCTATAGTGTTATTCAAGTCCACTGTTTGCTTATTACCATTCTGCCTGGATGATCTGCCCAGTGTTGAAAGTGGCATATTGAGGCCCCCATTACTATTATTGTAATGCTATCTATTTCTGAACTGATCTCTTCATTACTGTATAGTGACCTTCTTGTCTCTTGTGACTGCCTTTAACTGATAGTGACCTTCTTGTCTCTTGTGACTGCCTTTAACTGAAAGTCTATTTTATCTGATAGAAATACAGTCACTCCTGCTCTCTTTTGGTTATCATTTGCATGGAATATCTTTCTCCACCCTACATCTAGTACTTCTTAAATCCAAACCTTTAGTGTACTTGCTTTCCTGGCATTTTTACTGATACGTAAGGTACAAAAAACATTTTCTGTTCGGTGCAAATCATAAAATGGACACCTAATGAATGTTTTCTAAAAGTAGAAGCATTTGCCCACCTGGAATGGGATTGCTCTGCATATACCTGCAAATGTTGTTAGCTTTTAGTTAGAGAATATCCACCAGATGGCAACCTCATCTGCATGTGAAACATGATGTGCAATCCTCTGCAACCCATTACAAGTCCCTGGAGCCAAATGTTCCCTGATTAATGGCTGATTTCTATAGTATTCCCAGTAAATGGATACTAAGTAGTCACTTGGCAGTGGGGGATGTGCAGAGTTGGGATTTATTTAGCATCAACTGTGAATTATTTTTAGTAGCACTCTTTTATTATTAATATTGAAATCAAAAATAATAGAATCTATTTCCATGTTGCCCTCTAAACATTTTTCTAATTTGAAGCCAAAGGGAACAGAATTTCTTCCTCCAGTGTATGAAGCAGCAGACAGGGTTATTTCTTTGTGAATCACAAGGTGTTCTAGTTGGATTCCTTGTCCTTAATGGCAATCTGGTAGCTAGCTGGTTCATTGCTTAAAATGCAAACCGCCTTCCTGTTTTCTAAACCTGATAGTATGCAGAGAGTACTGCTGGGGATATTTAACACGTCCCTTATTGTTTTCTGTTTATAAACAACCTGCCCTGAGGTACTAATTAGATGAAAGATATTGCATATACTTAACAAATCCTGTAGTGTTTTTCCATACCAATAGATCTGTGACCAAGGTGAAAGTCATTGATGGGTTGGTTATATGTGCTGCAAATCTTTGAAAATATGTGTGAAGGTAAATGTTCTAGAAAAAGAAAAAAATTATTTGTTGAGATTTGTAGTCCTAAATAGCTAGAATTCTAATTGCAAATGATATTTCACTAATAAATCCTTTCAAAAGTGGCATATTTCACCTACATTAAAGTACAGCTGTGTAAGACATCTGTTTGAATTAGGTATCTATACTTCCTAACAGATTGCCTTTTTCTTATGACTGTAACTGACTTTCTTTTGCATCTGTACATTTCTAAAATACATATTTGACAAATATGCTTTTTTTCCTCAGTCTTCTAGGTACTAGTTATAATTTTATTGAGGCATATTTCACATGTCATCTAACTCACCCATTTCAAGTGTACAATTCAATAATTTTTAGTAAATTTAAGTTTCCTGTTTATTTTTCCCCCATGCATTTTTTTAAATGGAAGAGCTTTTTTATTTTTGTATTTTATTTATTTTTAATTTTTTTTTTAATTTTTTTTTTCAACGTTTATTCATTTTTGGGACAGAGAGAGACAGAGCATGAACAGGGAAGGGGCAGAGAGAGAGAGAGACACAGAATGGGAAGCAGGCTCCAGGCTCTGAGCCATCAGCCCAGAGCCTGACGCGGGGCTCGAACTCACGGACCGCGAGATCGTGACCTGGCTGAAGTCGGACGCTTAACCGACTGCGCCACCCAGGCGCCCCTATTTTTAATTTTTTTTAACATTTATTCATTTTTGAGATACAGAGAGAGAGAGAACATGAGCAGGCGAGGGGCAGAGAGAGAGGGAGACACAGAATCCAAAGCAGGCTCCAGGCTCCAAGCTACCAGCACAGAGCCTGGCGCAGGGCTCGAACTCACAAACCATGAGATCATGACCTGAGCCAAAGTCGGGCGCTCAACCGGCTGAGCCACCCAGGCGCCCCTTAAATGGAAGGGTTTTTTAAGGTTTATTTCTTTATTTTGAGAGAGACAGAGACAGGGTGAGTGGGGGAAGGACAGGGTGAAAGGGGGAGACAGAGAATCCCAAGCAGGCTCTGCACTGCCGGTGCTGAGCCTGACACAGGGCTCAAACCCAGGAATCTGTGAGATCATGACCTGAGCCAAAACCAAGAGTTGGATGCTCAACTGATTGAGCCACCCAGGGGCCCTTCCCCATGAATTTTTAAAATGGTAAAGCTGTATCTAGAAGCTATTCCTCATTGCGTGACAAAGTATTCTGCATTTTGGCGGCTCATCTGTCTTTGGTTTATGCCTGCTTCTAGATACTGTTTACTTAAATGAAGGTCAGAAAATCTGACTCTTGCGTGTCTGAAGTTTTGTTAGTGTCAGTGTTTCGGTGCCCCATCTTCTACATTGGGTAGGGACCTACTTACATCACATTACAGAGTTGGAATTTTGGCTTCATTGTCATATAATACTAACAAATCTAACCTTTGGTACTACCAGACCACAGGAGCTAGTGACTATTATTTTAATTTAACATATGTGCAATACTCACCTTACATTAACACGTTTTACAACACATATAAGACTGTTATTGCTCTTAAAGGATTTACAAAGTAATTGAAAAATTGACCTGGGGGGGGAAATAATAAATAAATAAATAAATAAATAAATAAATAAATAAATAAGGGGCACCTGGGTGGCTCAGATGGTTGAGCGTCAGACTTTGGCTCAGGTCCTGAACTCACAGTTCATGAGTTCAAGCCCCGCGTCGGGCTCCGTGTTGACAGCTCAGAGCCTGGAGCCTGCTTCAGATTCTGTCTCCCTCTCTCTCTGCCCCTTCCCGCTCATAGTCTGTCTCTCTCTCAAAAATAAAAAATGAAAAAATAAAATTAAAAAAAATGAAAAATTGACCTACTAGAAAGGGGGTATAAAGAGCCCTCCAGAAAGATCATTAAGACTCCATTCATATTCTCCTGTATCCTTTCTTTCCTTTTTTTTTTCTCATCACCCAGACATACAGCATTCTGTTCACTTATTTTGCCATCTAGATTTGCCCACATGGCTCCAAGTTCAAATTACATCAGCAAAGTGTACATAAAAACTGATGTCCCTCTTATATTAAATATTAGTTCCCTTGTTCATATGTGTGGGTCAAAGGCTATATTATAAGGTAGTAGAAAAATCCCCAGGTCAGTATTACTATTGTTTCTTGCATCGATGGTCACCAAGAAATGATGTCTCCCTTAGTTGGAAGAGTTTCTTTGACCTTGATGGAGGAAATTCTCCCATATTTGAATAAATAAATTCCTGAGTTTGAGGAATTTATGCCTATATACATAGCAACTAAAAAGCTTTAAAAATTATCAAAAACAACCATTTCAACACTCTGGAAATTGACCCAAGGATACAACTGAGAACTTTTAAACTTTGAGAACAGGGCAAGTCTATGTGGTAATTCTTGCATGAGTGTGATGGTTAATTTTACATGTCAATTTGATTGAGCTAAAGGATGTCCACATACCTAGTATAACATTATTTCTGGGTGTGTCTGTGAGGGTGTTTCTGGAAGAGATTAGTATTTGAATCAACAGACTGAGTAAAGAAGATTGGGATCACCCTCACCAGCGTAGGTAGATATCATCCAATCCATTGAGGGCCAGAAAGGCTAAAGAAGGGTAAATTTGCTCAGCATGAGCTGGAACTTCCGTCTTCTTCCCTCAGACATTGGTGGTCCTTGGTTCTTGGTCCTTCAGACTCAAACTGGGATTTATACCATTGGCTCCCAGGACTTTGGGTTTGGACTAGAGCTATGCCATTGGTTTTCCTGGACCTCCATCTTGCAGACATCAGATCCTGGGACTTCTTAGCCTCCATAATTGTGTGAGCAATCCCTCGTAATACATCACTTGCTATATATCTTTTTATATATCCTATTGGTTCTGTTTCTCTGGAGAATCCTAATACACTGGGCTTACTTCAACTTCCCAGTCACCACCACCACCACCACCACCACCCCCTACCCCAGCTTTGTTGGCACAGTAGTTCCACCAAGGTGAGTCAGGCTACAAAATAAAGCCCAGCAGCTTTGCTGCTGCTGCCACTACAAAGAACTCACTTGATTTAGAGCATCGTTGGTTAAAGTAGTGATCTCAGTGGCAAGCAGGTAAGAAGGCCTGCTAGCCTGAGATTGCAGGACTGTTTGGGGCAGGCAACAGACTAGCAGTGGACATAACAGGGAATTCCAGGAAGTGAGACAGCCATAGTGGGCTTGCTTAGACAGCCACATATCCTGTGCACATGTGCACACGTCCCTGGCCTTCTGTGCCTACGTGAATGTATGGAGGGAAAAGCAAGTGAGAGCAGCAGAAAGCAAAAGCTGGAGCAAAACGTGAAAGCGATTTGATGTTTGAATATGTTCCCCAATCCACAAACAGACCCATCAGCAGAAAATGAATATGTAGTGGCTGGAGGTGTTAGAGCAAAATGTTGAAGCAACTTTTAGCTAAACACTATGCAGACACACCTGCAACCCCCAGGAGGCTAGTTTTTGAAAAGAAAAACAAAGGAAAAAAATCTGAGCAGAGACATCAGTAGCCACACACTGTAGTAGGGACAGAGGTCATAAACTTAGTCCAGGCAAGTTAGTAAATAAGCAGCCAAACCACAAAAAGCAATAACAAGCTTCAGGAGGTAAAATCAGAATCCAGAGTTGTTACAATATATTATCTAATCTCTGATATTCATGAGAAAATTCGACAAAAAAAATAAATTGATTCAGCAATTTAAATTATCCCCCCCCCTCTCCAAAAAAAAAAAAGCCCAGGCCCATGCAGCTTTTGTGGTAAATTTGATTAAATAAAGAGAAAAAAAAATCACACCAATCTTTTACAAACACTTTCAAAAGTAGGAGAGGAAGTGCCTCCCAACTTCTGTGAGGCCGGCATTTGATACCAAAGACATCAGAGCAAAGGAAACTATAGATTGCTATCCCTCATGAATACACATGCAAGAAATCTTAAAAAGTATAAGCACACTAAATTCAGCAACAGACGGAATCCTATATGAAAAGGATTATAAAACATGGCAAAGTGACATTTGTTCCAAAAATGCAAGTTGGCATAATATTAAAGAACAATTAAATACACCATGTTAATAGAATAAAGGACCAGAAACCACCTAATCATCTCAATAGACACAGAAAAAGTGTTTGACAAAATTTAACACCCTGTCATGATAAAAACACTCAAGGAAGTAGGATTAGAAAGGAACTTTCCTAACCTGACAAAGAGCATCTATGAAAAACCTTTAGCTAATATCTTACGTAATCATGAAGAACTAAGTACTTTTCCTCTAAAGTCAGAAACAAGATGGGGTGCCTGGGTGGGTCAGTAGGTTAAGCGTCCAATTCAGCTCAGGTCATGGTCTTATGGTTTGTGGGTTTGAGCCCCACGTCGGCTCTGTGCTGACAGTTCAGAGCCTGGAGCCTATTTCAGATTCTTTATCTCTGTCTCTCTCTGCCCATTCCCTGCTTGACTCGAGCTTTGTCTCTGTCTCTCTCAAAAATAAATAAACGTTAAAAAACTAAAAGAAAGAAACGAGTGTCCACTCTCATGGCTTGTATTCAGTGTTGTACTAGTGATTCTAGCCAGTGCAACAACAAAATGAAAGCTATTCAGATTAGAAAGGAAAGAGTAAAAACTGTCTTACTTTGCAGATGACGTGATCTTATATTTAAAAAATCCAAGGAATACACAGAAACACATACACAACTAGTAAAATTAATAAATGGACTTAGCAAGCTCGTAAGACACAATATCCATATCCAAAAATTGATTGTATTACTATACACTAGCAATGAACCATCAAAAAATGCAATGAAGGGGGTGCCTGGCTGGCTCAGTTGGAAGAGCATGTGACTCTTGATCTCAGGGACATGAGTTCGAGCCCCATGTTGGATGTAGAGATTACTTAAAAATAAAATCTTAAAAAAATATGCAAGGAAGAAAACTCTTAGGAAAGCATTCCTGATAACACAAAAAATAATAAAACACTTAGGAACTAATTTAACAAAAGAATTACAAAATTTGTACAGTGAAAATTACAAAGCATTTCTAAGATAAATTTTAAAAGGTCTAAATAAATGGGAGAGACATTCCATGTTAATGGATTGGACATCTCAGTATTTTTTTTACTGAAGCATAATTAACACAGTGCTATATTAGCTTCAGGTGTAAATGATGTATAATGATTCAACAATTCTGTACATTACTCAGCACCCATCATGAAAAGTGTACTCTGAATCCTCTTTACCTATTTCGCCCATTACCCCCACCCACCTCTCTTGTGACAACCACCAGTATGTTCTCTATATTTAAGAGTCTGGTTTGTTGTTGGTCTCTTTTTTCTTTTGTTTCTTATGTTCCTCATAGGAGTGAAATCACATGGTATTTGTCTTTTCTCCGGATGACTTATTTCTCTTAGCATTACACCTTCTAGATCCATCAATGTTGTTGCAGTTGGCAAGATTTCATACTTTTTTTATGGTGAGGAATATTCCATAGTATATACCACATCTTCTTTTTTTGTTTTTAATTTTTTTAATGTTTATTTATTTATTTTTTTTATTTTTTTTTCAACGTTTATTTATTTTTGGGACAGAGTTTTTTTTTTTTCAACGTTTATTTATTTTTGTAATGTTTATTTATTTTTGAGAGACTGAGACAGAGCATGAGCGGGGGAGAGGCAGAGAGAGAGAGACAGAATCCGAAGCCAGCTCCAGGTTCCAAGCTTTCAGCACAGAGCCCGACGCGGGGCTTGAACCCACGAACCATGACATTATGACCTGAGCCGAAGGCGGATGCTCAGCTGACAGAGCCACCCAGGTGACCCTATAACACATCTTTATGCATTCACCTATCAGTGGACACAGGTTGCTTCCATTCCTTTGCTGTTGCAAATAATGCTGCAATAAACATATGGGTGCATGTATCTTCTCAAATTCATGTTTTTGTTTTTGAGTAATTACCCAGGTGTTTTCCTCTATAGTGTTTTCCACAGTAGCTACAGCAGTTTGTGTTCCTGCCCACACAGTGCATGAGGGTTCTTTTCCTCCACATATTTGCCAACACTTATTTCTTGTGTTTTTTATTTTAGCCATTCTGACAGGTGTGAGGTATCTCATTGTTTTGATTTGAATTTCCCTAATGAGGAGTGATGTGGAATATCTTTTCATGTGTCTGTTGACCATCTGTATAGCCTCTTTGGAAAAATGTCTATTCAGGTCCTCTGCCCATTTTTATTTACTTACTTACTTATTTTAAGTTTATTTATTTATTTTGAGAGAGAGGGAGAGTGTGTGCATGAGCAGGGGAGGGGCAGAGAGAGAGAGGGAGAGAGAGAAGCCCAAGGAGACTCCACGTTGTCAGTGCAGAGCCTGACATGGGGCTTCATTTCAGGAACAGTGAGATCATGACCTGAGCCAAAATCAAGAGTGGGATGCTCAACTGACTGAGCCCCCCGGGTGCCCCTGCCCATTTTAAAATTGGATTATTTGGGTTTTTTGGTGTTGAGTTGTATAAGTTCTTTATGTGTTTTGGATATTAACCTCTAATTAAATACATCACTTGCAAATATCTTCTCCCATTCAGTAGGTTGTGTTTTTGTTTTGTTGATGGTTTCCTTTTTTTGTGGAAAAGCTTTTTATTTTGATGTAGTCTCAATAGTTTTTAACTTTGCTTTTGCTTCCCTTGCAGGAGGAGACATATCTAGAACAATGTACCTACAGCCAATGACATAGAGAATACTGCCTATATTTTTCTTCTAGGAATTTTAGGTTTCAGGTCTCACATTTAGGTCTTTAATACATTTTGAGTTTATGTTGTGTATGGTATAAGAAAGTAGTCCAGTTTCATTCTTTTGCATGGCCTGGTTTTCCCAATACCATCTGTTGAAGAGACTTTCTTTTTTCCCGTCATACATTCTTACCTCCTTTATCATGGATTAATTGACCATATAATTGGGGGTTTATTCTGGACTGTGTTTTGTTCCATTGATCTATGTGTCTATGTTTGTGCTGGTACCATAATATTTTGATGTGTCCCACTTTGTAGTGTATCTTGAAATCTGAGATTGTGATACCACCAGCTTTGTTCTTCTTTTTCAAGATTGCTTTGGCTGTTTGGGGTCTTTTGTGCTTCCACATACATTTTAGGATTGTTTGTTCTAGGTCTGTGAGAAATGCTATTGATATTTTGATAGGGATTGCATTAAATCTGTAGATTTATTTGGGTAATATGGACATTTTAACAATATTGGTTTTCCCAATCAATGAGCCTGGAATATCATTCCATTTGTTTGTGTCCTCTTCAATTAATTTCATGATTATGTTATAGTTTTCAGAGTACAGGTGTTTCACCTCCTTAGTTGGGTTTATTCCTAGGTATTTTATTTTTTTTGGTGCAGTTGTAAATATAATTTTCTTAATTTTTCTTTCTGCTATTTTATTATTAGTGTATAGAAATGCAACAGATTTCTGTATATTGATTTTGTATCCTGTGACTTTACTGAATTCATTTATCAGGTCTAGTATTTTTTTTAAGTCTTTAGGGTTTTCTATATATGGTATCATGTCATCTGCAAATAGTGAAAGTTTTAGGTCTTTTTACCAATTTGGATGCCTTTTTTTTCTTGTCTGATTGCTATGGCTAGGACTTCCAAGACTGTGTCGAATAAAATGGTTTGAGTGGACATCCCCATCTTGTTCCTGATGTTAGGGCACGAGTTCTCACTTTTTAACCATCGAGTATGATATTAGCTGTGGGTTTTTCATATAAGGCCCTTGTTATATTGAGGTATGTTCCCTCTAAACCTAATTTTTTGAGTTTTTTTCATGAGTGGATGATGGATTTTGTCAAATGCTTTTTCTGCATCTTTTGAGATAATCATATGGTTTTTATCCCTTTTCTTGTTAATGTGATATAACACGTTGATTGACTTGGGAATTGGAAGCCTTAATAATGTTAAGATTACAAACTTCCCCAAATCTACAAAATAACTCTAAAATTTGTATGGAAAGGCAAACGTTCCAGAATAGCCAAAATAAATTTTAAAAATAACAATAAACTTGGAGGATTTATACTACCCTATTTCAAAACTTATAAAACTACAGTAATATTTCACTCATATATGGAATTTAAGAAACAAAGCAAATGAACATAGTGGGGGAAAAAGAGAGGCAAACCAAGAAACAGACTCTTAACTATAGAGAACAAACTGAAGGTTAATGGAGGGGGGGGATAGATTAAATAGGTGATAGGGATTAAAGAGTGCAATTGTTGTGGGGCACCTGGGTGGCTCAGTTGGTTGAACATGCGACTTCGGCTCAGGTCATGATCTCCCAGCTCGTGAGTTCGAGCCCTGCGTTGGGCTCTGTGCTGACAGCTCAGAGCCTGGAGCCTGCTTCTAATTCTGTGTCTCCCTCTCTCTCTGCCCCTAACCCACTCACATTCTGTCTCTGTCTCTCTCAAAAATAAATAAATATTAAAAAATTAAAATAAAAGAGTTGTGATGTGCAATTGTTGTGATGAGCGCTGGGCGTTGTATGTAAGTGATGAATCACTAAATTCTACACCTGGAACTAATATTCCACTATATGTTAACTAGCTGGAATTTAAATAAAAATTTGGAGGGGTGCCTGGATGGCTCAGTCAGTTAAGCATCCATCTGACTGTTGATTTCTGCTCAGGTCATTGTCCCGGGGTCATGGGATCGAGCCCTGCACATTGGTCTCCAAGCTGAACATGGAGCCTACCTAAGATTCAGTCTCTCTCTCTCTCCCTCCCTCATTCCCTCTCACACTCCCTCTCCCCCTCTGCTCCTCTCCCCTGCTCGCTCTCTCTCTAAAAAAACAAAATTGTAGAAAGAAAAAAACTGTAGTAATCAAGACAGTGTAGTATTGGCATAAGGGTAGGCATGTACATCAATGGAATAGAACTAGGAGTCCAGAAATAAACCCATATGTTTATGATCAAATGATTTTTCACTAAAGCTGCAGGGCAACTCAATGGGAGGAAGATAGTCATTGCGGTTCTATGTTAATTGAATGTCCGTATTATACCAAAAAATAATTCAGACCATTACAGTGTAAAAAAAAATAAATCTAAAGTATGGACTTAAATGTAAAAACTGAAATTATAAAAATTTTAGGAGGCAATATTTGTAACCTTTGGTCAAACAAAACTTTCATAGATACTATACCACAAGCACCAGCAACAATGACAAAAAAGTAAATAAGCAGACTTCATCAAAGTAAAAATATTTTGTGTTTCAGAGGATACCATCAAAAAAGTGAAAAGACGACCCACAGAATGGGAGAAAATATTTGCAAATCATTTAACTGTTATGAGACTTAATCTAGAATATATAAAGAACGCTTATAACTCAATAATAAAAGTTTCAAAATGGGCAAAATATCTTGAATAGACATTTCTCCAAAAAAGCCATATAAATCGCCAATGAGCACATGAAAAATTGCTCACCAGAGTTAATAATCGTAGAGATGCAAATTAAAAACATAGGTACCACTTCACACCTACTAGAATGGCCATATCCTCCAAAAGAGTAACAGTGTTGGTGAGGTTGTAGAAAAACGAGAATTTTCATACATTGCTTATGGGAAGGTAAAGTGGTAGAGTCTCTTTGGAAAACAATTTGGCAGTTTCATAACAAGTTGCAATAAACTTACTATATATGATGCAGTGATTGCACTCTTAGGAATCTACCCAAGAAAAAATCAAAATATATGTCACATGAAGACTTGTATGCAAATATTCATAGAAACATTGTAATATCCCCAAACTGGAAGCAATTCAACTGTGCATTGTTGGTGAATAAACAAAATGTGGTATATTCATACAATGGAACATTATTGAGCTATAAAAAGAGTGAAATAATGATGCGTGCTACAACACAGATGAACCTCAAAAACATGCTAAGGGAAAGAATCCAGACACAACAGGCCTCATACTGCATGATTCCATTGATATAAAATGTCTAGAAAAGGCCATTTAAAAAATCAGAAAGCAGATTAGGGGTTGCCTGGGCATGGGGATGGGAGTGGAAATTGACTGCAGAAGGACCCAAGAGCATGTTTAGGCGTACTGGAAATATTAAAAAACTAGATTTTGTGATAGGTGCACAATTCTATAAAAGAACTAGAAATAATTGAGTCATACAATAGGTTGAAGGTATAGTACAGAAGGGATAACTCAGTAAATCAGAAAAAAACAGTGTCCACCACATTCCAAAGAAGTAACTGAAATAAGATGCCCTCATGAATTCATTCATGCCTATGTAATTAATTCTTATTCTACTTGTGTCCATGGCATCTTGGATGAGCAGTTTGCCTTCATGAAATACATCTATTTCTGGACTATAAAGAGTCCTGGATGAATGGAGTCATTCCGTCTAAAACTCATGTAAGCAATGTCAGCTCAGAAGCCTCTAACCAAGAGTTTATTCTTAGAGTAGCAATAGTTCAGAGTATCTGCTAAAGTCCTGTCCACAAGCCTCTGCAACAGTCCTCCATTTTGTAGACGCAGATTCCAGCCAGTACCTTATAGCAAAGACTTCAGGCATGCTTCAGGAAGCAAAAATCTGTTAGACAATGCAACTGAGGGATTATGATTAATTTAGTACAGTCACCAATAATATTAGAATGGAGGAGAGTAAAATTATCTACTTGCACACAGTATGGAACGATTTCGTAAGAGTTTGATCAGTGTTTTGCCTAAGTGTAAGAACATTTTTTTTAATTTTTTTTAATGTTTTTTATTTATTTTTGAGACAGAGAGAGACAGAGCATGAACGGGGGAGGGGCAGAGAGAGAGGGAGACACAGAATCGGAAGCAGCCTCCAGGCTCTGAGCCATCAGCCCAGAGCCCGACGCGGGGCTCGAACTCACAGAACGCGAGATCGTGACCTGAGCCGAAGTCGGACACTTAACCGACTGAGCCACCCAGGCACCCCAAGAACATTTTTAACAGCAAAAGGCATTGGCTAGTCTTTAGTGCCTTTACAAAACTGTATGATTTCTGAAATATTTACGTGGATATCTGAAAAATAACCCTCGACTATCAATTTAGTCAAAATGGTAATAAAATGTTTTAAAACAACCATAAAGGAAGGTAATATGGTTATAAGAAAACTTAGTTCTTCTGCCTTTGTTCTTTGCATGTTGGGGCATTTTTTTAAATCAAGGACACGATAAAGGTAATAATATGCAGATAAAACTATTACTGTGATATGTGAAATCTCTGCTTTCAGGCAGATTATACAGAAGGTAAATATAATTTCTCATTGCCCCTTGATAAGAGCATGGAGACAAATTTATCATCTTTTAAATGCTTTTACTTTGAAAAATGTGGTTTTTTTAAATCTTTATTCATTTTTGAGAGAGAGAGACAGAGACTGAGTGGGGTAGGAGCAGAGAGGGAGACACAGAATCCGAAACAGGCTCCAGGCTCTGAGCGTCAGCACAGAGCCCGACCCGGGGCTCCAACTCACGGACCGTGAGATCATGACCTGAGCCGAAGTCGGACACTCAACCGACTGAGCCACCCAGGCGCCCTTAAATGCTTTTACTTTGAAATAATTATAGATTCATAGGAGGTTGCAAAGAAATATACAGGGAAGTTCTGTGTGTTCTCCCCACCACCACCCAGCTTTTCCCAATGTTTACAACTTAACTACAGTACAATGCCAAAACCAAGAAATTGATGTTAGTACAATATATACAGCTTATTCAGATTTCAAAGTTATCATGCACTTGTGTGTGTGTGTGTATGTGTGTGTATGTGTGTGTGACTTTTCAGTTTTATCTCATGTGTAGTCTTAAAACACCAGCACAATCAAGATACTCAAGTGTAACATTACCACAAGACACCTTCCTGTTACTCATTTATGTCATACCAGTCTCCTCCCCTTCCATGTCTAATTACTGGCAAACACGAACCTCTTCTCCATCTGTATAATTATGCTGTTTCATAAATAGAATCATGCAGTATATAAGCTTTTAAATTGGCTTTCTTTCCCACTCAGTATAATGCCCTTGAGATCCATTCAGATTGTTACACGTATCAATAACTCATCCCTTTTTACTGCTCAGCAATATTCCATGGTATATATGTACCACAGTTTATTTAACCATTCACCCAATGAAGGGCGTTTGGGAAGTTTCCAGTTTTTAGCTATTACGAATAAAATTGCCACAAACATTCACGCACACATTCCCGCATGAAAATATATCTTCATTTCTCTGGGATAAATGCTAAGAGTGCAATCACTGGATCATATGTTCAAGTCCATTTTTATATTTGAAAGGAACTGTCAAACTATTTTCCAGAGTGGCTGTACCATTTGACATTCCTACCAGCAGTGTATGAGTGATCCACTTTCTGTACAACATCACCAGCATGTGTTCATTTGCCATCTCTAATATTCTCTTAGGTGAAGTATCTGTGTATGTCATTTGTCTTTTTTCTAATTGAATTGTTTCTTTTTTGTAATGTTGAGTTTTGGGAGTTCTTTTTTTATTATTAGTTTTTAGAGACAGAGAATGCATGAGTGGGGAAGGTGAGAGAGAAATAATCTTAAGCAGGTTCCACACCCAGCATGGAGCCTGATCCCATGACCCTGGGACCATGACCTCAGCCAAAATCAAGAGTAGATGCTCAACTGACTGAGCCACCCAGGCACCCC
Source organism: Prionailurus viverrinus (assembly GCF_022837055.1). Classification (NCBI taxonomy): domain Eukaryota; kingdom Metazoa; phylum Chordata; class Mammalia; order Carnivora; family Felidae; genus Prionailurus; species Prionailurus viverrinus. The sequence goes on along the minus strand of NC_062579.1, from coordinate 84,500,402 downwards.
GTTTGGGGAGTTCTTTATATATTTTAAAATTTTTATTGTTTATTTGTTTTTGAGAGAGAAACATAGTGCAAGCAGGAGATGGACAGAGAGAGAGAGGGAGACACAGAATCTGAAGCAGGCTCCAGGCTCTGAGCTGTCAGCACAGAGCCTTACACGGGGCTCGAACTAACAAACTGTGAGATAAGGACCCGAGCAGTTCATGCCATGAACTGAAGTCGGATGCTTAACCAACTAAGCCATCCAGGTGCCCCAGGGAGTTCTTTATATATTTTAGATGCAAGGTCATACTCTAATGTTCTCTGGGGTGAAATATCTGTGCATATCATTTGTCCATTTTCTAATTGAATTGCTTCTTTTTTTGTAATGTTGAGTTTTAGGAGGTCTTTTTATATTTTAGATTCAAGGTCTGTATATATATCAGATGTGTAATTGCAAATATTGTCCCCCAGATTGGAATTTGTCTTTCCATGCTCTTAACAGAATCTTTCACAGAGCAAAAGTTTTTCATTTTGAAGAGGTCCAGTTTATCATTTTTCATTTTATCCATGGTGCTATTTGGAGTCAAGTCTAAGAAGTGTGCCTGGTCCTATGTAGGTCCCAAAGATATTTTCCCATATTCTTTTAAGTTTTCAACTTTTACATTTTACATTTATTTTTTTATATTTTTTTAATGTTTATTTTTGACAGTGAGAGAGAGACAGAGCATGAGTGGGAAAGAGGCAGAGAGAGAGAGGGAGACCCAGAATTAGAAGCAGGCTCCAGGCTCTGAGCTGTCAGCACAGAGCCCGATGCGGGGCCCGAACTCACGGAGTGCGAGATCATGACCTGAGCCAAAGTCAGACGCTCAACCGACTGAGCCACCCAGGCGCCCCTACATTTTACATTTATGCCCATTATCCATTTTAAGTTAATTTTCATATAAAGTTTAGTACAAGGTGCATTTTTTTGCCAGTGGATATCCAGTTTCTCCATAATTTATTGAAAAGACTGTTATTCCCCCTTTGATTTGCTTTTGCTTTTTTGTCAAAAATTATAAGGCATTGGGGTGCCTGGGTGGCTCAGTCGGTTAAGCATCCGACATCAGCTCAGGTCATGATCTCATGGTCCATGGGTTTGAGTCCCACCTCCGGCTCTGTGCTGACAGCTCAGAGCCCAGAGCCTGTTTCAGATTCTGTGTCTCCCTCTCTCTCTGCCCTTCCCCTCACACTCTGTCTCCCTCTCTCAAAAACAAACATTAAATTTTTTTTTCAAAATGGGCAAAATATTATGAGTTATCTTTTCAATGGAATGCTAGATGTTGTCCAGCAGACCATTAGGGATTATCCAAATCAGTTAAGATTCATGCTTTTCACTCCCTTTGGGCTGCCTTACTATTCTGTATGTTGTGGAAAATTGATAATAATGCAAACTATTTTTATCCATAGAGATGCAAACACATTGTTTTTCTGGTTGGGGATGCAGTTGGGTGAAAAACAGATGATTCCATACATTACATTAAAACATTTTTTTAATGTTTATTTATTTTTGAGGGAAAGAGAGTGTGAGTGGGGAAGGGGCAGAGAGAGGGGGAGATAGAGAATCCAAAGCAGGCTCCAGGCTCTGAGCTGTCAGCACAGAGCGGGAGGCGGGGCTCGAACCGTGAGATCATGACCTGAGCCTAAGTTGGATGCTTAACCAACTGAGACACCCAGGTGCCCCTCCACACATTACATTTTACTTCCATGTGAGAGTAGATCAGTTTTGCATCATTTAGAAAATTCATTTGATTATATATGTGCCTGTTCTTTAGATTCTCCTTTGACCAGTATTAACTTCTTCCTGTTCAATCATTAATGAGTGAATTCAATAAAACCTTTGACGGGTGTTTATATTTGTATAAATCAAGATTTTACCGTCTTGAAATTATCCTTTAACACTGGTGAATTGGGGGGGGTGGGGAGTCAAGAGTCAACACTAGGACGGAACAAGTAAAAGGAATGAGACTTGGTTGAAAATCTACATGAGTGATATGCCAGAACTAAAGGATGAAGAAAAAGAACAAATTTGAGATCTGGTACCTAGAACCATGATAAATGAAGCAGGCTGTATTGGGGTTCTCTAGGCAAAAGGAAAGAAATAGAGTTATTCGGCTCACATGATTGTGAGGCCTGGCAAGGCTGAAATTTGTAGGGCAGGCAAGAAGACTGAAAATTCAGGTAACAGTTGACGTTGTAGTCTTGAGTTTGAAACCTGCAGTGCAGGCCAGCAGGCAGGAAACTCATGCAGGGTTTCTTCCAATGTTGCAGTTCTTTAAAAAAAACTTTTTAATGTTTATTTATTTTTGAGAGACAGAGCACAAGCAAAGGAGGCACAGAGAGACAGAATCTGAAGCAGGCTCCAGGCTCTGAGCTGTCAGCACAGAGCCTGATGTGGGGCTTGAACTCGTGAACCATGAGATTGTGACCTCAGCTGAAGCCAGACACTCAACCAACTGAGCCACCTAGGAGCCCCTAACGTTGCAGTCTTAAGGCAGAATGGCTTCTTTCGGAAACCTCAGTTTTGCTCTTAAGGTCTTCAGCTGATTAAATGAGGCCCACTCACATTGTACAGAGTAATCTGTTTTGCTCAGTCTACCGATTGTAAATGCTAATCGTATCTAAAAAATACCTTCACAGCAACATCTGGACTGACGTTTAACTAAATAGCTGGGTACTGTAGCCTAGTCATATTGACACATAAAACGAACTATCCTGTAGCCTACAACTTTTTCATATGCTTACAGTTGAGGCAAGAATCAGTCTGTGAATGTCTAGAGCAGTGTTTCTCAAGCTTAAAAAAAATTTTTTTAATGTTTATTTATTTTGAGAGAGAGAGAAAGACCTCAAGCATGGGAAGGGCTGAGAGAGAGAATCCCAAGCAGGCTCTGTGCTGCAGCATAGAGCCTGATGTGGGGCTCAATCCCACAACCCATGAGATCATGACCCGAGCCAAAATCTAGAGACGCTTAACCGACTAAGCCACCCAGGTGCCCCTCAAGCTTTACTTTACAAAGGAATCACCTGTGGATCATGTTATACGTAGATTCTGATTCAGTATTTCTGGAGTAAGCCCTAACTAGCTCCCAGATGATGTTAATAATGCTGGACCTTGGACTACATTTTGAGCAACAAGGTTTTAAATCAACTCTGCTCAACAGAAATATTATCCAGCCTACAAATGTGAGGCATACATGTAATTTTGAAATTCCTAGTGGCTACATTAAAATGTCAAAAGAAATAGGTGAGGTTAATTTTAATAACTTATGTAACCCCAAATACCGAAAATATTATAACGTAATTAATATAAAAATGGTTAATGAGATACTTTATATTCCTTTTTTCATACCAAGTGTTTGAAATCAGTGTGTACTTTATACTTAAAGCTCATCTCAATTTATCCTAGGACATTTCATGTATTCGACAGCCACATTTTAGCTGTTGGCTATCACAGCAGATAGCGTAGACTATCCCTTCCATGTAGGAGCCATGAAGGAGCATCTGGATGAATACTTGAGATACCTCCTTTCTTCATTTTCTCATTTCTACTTTCAGATAAGTCTTTGTTACAGGAGATTAGTGTTCAGGAATCCAAGTGAATTGAGCAGACATTAACAACATCCAAGCATGAGGCTGAACTACGCGGGTCAACAGTAGCCTTTGATTTTTTTTCTCTAAGTAGAGAAATGTCTACACTGAGGAAAAGACGTAGTAAGAGATGTAAAACTTTTGCATTGGTCCCTGATGGTTGGCTGCACAGATGACATTTTCCCAACTCTCTCTCGGTTCTGCCAGCTGTGACTAGGGACAGTGCAAGGGTTCTGGACTATGATGTTAGCATCTGAGGAAAGCTGATCAAGAGAGCTGGCCAAAGGAGATGTCCAAAAGCAACCCCAATCCCATCCCAGTACCCCAATCCTCCTCTGCACTCCAGTACTGATGCCTTTCACTATCATATCCCGTAGCTGAAAAAATGATCCCATCTCCTAGGAAAAGCAAACAGATTATAACATGCTTCATTGAGGGGTTGCATTAGGGCTGGCACGTGATGGTAAGGCACAAATTTTGCAAGAGAAGTTGGAGGGAAATACTCTTCCAGAAATAAGGAAAAATATTTTAGAAGCTATGTATAAGCCTACAGGTAAAAAGGAAGGTCTTCAGTTTGAATCTTTGCTCTAACCCTTACAAACACTGCAGTGACTTCCATCCCATTTATTTTTCAGTGAAATCCTTGCCTTATTCCTTCTAGTTTTTTGATCCCCCGTTAGATAACCCTATCCCCAGAGCACATGCTCAGTTAGTTGCTTATTTTCTGTTTCTGGGTAGGAAAATTCCCTTATATTGTTACACTCCCTTCCCCACCACTCCTTAGTGCACAGGTGGTATACAAAGAAAGACAACTAGATTTGAATTCAGAAGAATTATGTTTACCCTATCTTTTTTTACTATGTCACCCTCGATAATTATTTAACCTCTTTGAACCATTTTCTTCCTTTATATAATAGTGATAAGAAAGCCTTCCTCATAATTTTGTTAGCATTACATAAAATGTGAGAATGACTAGCAGTTAGTAGATCCTCAATAAAGTATACTGTCACCCTTTAAAAAATGCATGAGAAAGAGAAATTAGCAACTTTTGGAAGGCAAGTCCTTAAAAAAAATGGATCTTGGACCCTTCTGAGATTCAGTACCTAAGGATTAAAGGTATGTTTCAATCATTTAGCTTTTCCTCAAATTTTTTAACTTCTGAAAAGATTGCTTATATGCATTCATAGTTAGAAATTCAGTGTATAACTATAAAGTTTATTCCATGTATCTAAAAATAGTCATGAGAGTAAATGAAATGGTATTATTGTTGAATTGAAGTCTTATGATAGATGGCATTGGTATGAGATAGAATTGCAAAGCAACCTAAGGAACTTGTCTTTATACTTGAACTTTGTCCAGGATCAAAATGCCAGTGATGTACATATGAGTACCAGCATCTCAGTTTATGTTCTCAAACTGAAGTTGGGTATGACCCGGGCCAAGGGGAGGATGTTGGGTCTTGTAACTCCAGGAAGACTCATAAACTACAAGGAAAGAAACTAATAAAGGGCCAGGCACCTAAACTCTGGCCAAGATACGGACGGTTGAGCACAATTCTCCTGAATAGCAGTTGCTTTCTTTATGGATACCAATTTAATGCCTGGCATACATACACTTACAATGATTATTTCTCTGCATAAGTGAAATAGGCACAATTCTCTGCTCAAATTCATTAATTTCACAATATTTTCCTCAAATGAAATTATGTTTTTAATGAAACAGTGTACTACTGGTGTAGATAATTTGCATATAATTATGTTCCTGTCCATTTTGTGAGGATTTATAGGAACTTTAGGTAGATGTTTATAAAACATATCTTCTATAGGCTTTCAGCAATGTTATATAAATATACTTAGACTCATTCAGCAATTTGTAAGGTCCTATTCATGGCAATGAATAAAGTTCAGTGTAAAAACATTGCAGCTGGAACGGACCCAAAGGAAAATTAATAATAGTCTTACATACCTCGAGAAGAATGGTACAATTCAGTGTTGACCTTGAGGAGGACCATTACTAAAAATGATATGTGTGTGTTTGGTATAGGAACCAGAGTCATTTAAAGTCTCTGAATATTCTGAGCAACCACTAGAAATATCATAAGTAAGAAGTTTGGTCATGGATTTACTATCCTTTGGGTCACATTCAACATCCCTGGCCAGAACAGAATTGATTACAATGATATCCTCAGTTTAAAAAAAAATCACCATTTGTGAAGTAGGCACAAGAGGGAATGAAATGAAGGTCAGTTGAGATCCAAATCAATATTTTGAGGGGACTGTTAAGTTGGTGTTTTTCCTTCTTCAACCATTTACTGTTGGGCTCTCAATCATGTAATCTCAGGGGATTAACATAGTATGTACCTGCAGTTTTGACAACCAATACAGTATTCTTTTCAGGACCACTGAGGAATGCTTTTAGACCAGAGGTTTCCAAAGTGGGTATGTACAAAATGATCTATGGGGCATGGGAAGGAAAACAAGACATTTTATTTAGATATTTAGTTTATTCTGTTTATTTCATTTTTTACATATCTTTATTGGGATATAACTTACATACCATGAAATTCACCTGGTTAAATTGTTAAAGGCAATGGCTTTTAGTACATTCAGATTTCTGCAACCATCACCAGAATCTTAATTTAGAACATCTTCAGTATTCCAAAAAGAAACCACATACCCATTAGCAGTCACCCCCATTCCGTCTTTACCCCATCTTTAGACGCACTAATCTACTATCTGTCTCTATAGATTTTCCTCACATAAATTGAATCGTATAATAGGTGGTCTTTTAAATATGGGCTCCTTCACTTAGCACACAGTTTTTAAGGTTCATCCATGTTGTAGCACGTATCAACACTTCATTGCTTTTAAAGCCAAAAAATAGTCCACTGTATGGATATGCCGCATTTTATTTATCTATTCATCTGCTGATAAAAATGTGGATTGCTTCCAGTTTTGACCTAATATGAATAATGCTTGCTATTCCTGTAGAAGTTCTTGTATGGACATAAGGTTTTTTTTTTTTTTAATTTTTTTTTTAACATTTATTTATTTAAAAAATTTTTTTTCAACGTTTATTTATTTTTGGGACAGAGAGAGACAGAGCATGAATGGGGGAGGGTCAGAGAGAGAGGGAGACACAGAATCGGAAACAGGCTCCAGGCTCTGAGCCATCAGCCCAGAGCCTGACGCGGGGCTCGAACTCACTGACCGCGAGATCGTGACCTGGCTGAAGTCGGACGCTTAACCGACTGCGCCACCCAGGCGCCCCAAACATTTATTTATTTTTGAGGCAGAGAGAGACAGAGCATGAGCAGGGGAGGGTCAGAGAGAGAGGGAGACACAGAATTGGAAGCAGGCTCCAGGCTCCGAGCTGTCAGCACAGAGCCCGACACGGGGCTCGAACTCATGAACCACGAGATCATGACCTGAGCCGAAGTCGGACGCTTAACCGACTGAACCACCCAGGCGCCCCTGGACATAAGTTTTCAATTCTCCTGGGTATATCCCTAACAGTGAAATTGTGGATCATATGATAACTTTATGCTTGACATTCTGAGAAACTGCCAGACTGTTTTCCATAGCAGCGGCGTCAGTTTACATTTCTACCAGCAATGTACAAGGGTTCCACTTTCTCTACCTTCTCGCCAACACTTGTTATTTTTTTATTTATTTGATTATGGTCACCTGGTGAGTATGCAGTGGTATCCCGTGGTGGTTTGGAGTTTCATTTCCTTTATGACTAACGATGTTTAGCAGCTTTTCATGTAGTTATTGGCTAATTTTTTTGTCTTCTTTAGAGGAATATCTATTCAGATCCTTTGCCCATTTTACAATTGAGTTATTTGTTTTCTATTGTTGAATCGTGAGACTTTGTTACACATTTTGATACCAGTCCCTTGTATTAATTTTTATCTTGTTTTACAATTTCTCATTTCTGAGTAGGTTTCATAATGGACATAGGAGTATAATAATACCTGTATATTAACTATAACTAAATTTGGGGAGTACTGAAAGTATTTTTACTGACTGGGACTTGTAATTAACAACCTATAGAAATGGTCCCTAAAAGGGGCACCCGGGTGGCTCAGTCGATTGAGCGTCCAACTTCGGCTCAGGTCATGATCTCACAGTTTGTGAGTTCGAGCCCCGTGTTGGGCTCTGTGCTGACAGCTCAGAGCCTGGAGCCTGCTTCGGTTTCTGTGTCTCCCTCCCTCTCTCTCTGCGCCTCCCCCGCTCATGCTCTGTCTCTCTCTGTCTTAAAAATAAATAAAACATTTAAAAAAATTTTTAAAAAAAGAAATGGTCCCTAAAAGTATAATCTTGGGACATGTAATTAAAACTCTACAGAGCACTGCATTAGACCAAAATTATTATTTTTCTCTTCCACCTGTTTGCTGTTTGCAAGAAGGGGAAACTGAGTATGCTAAAGATAAACTTCAGCTGTTACATCTTTTAGTCACTGTGCTATTGAACTGTGCCTCATAAATACAAAGCGTTTTAGGTTATACTAGATAATTAACACTTGTAGCTAGGAAACCCTCAATATGAGAGATGAGGAACAGTAACTAATATGTAAATGCTCCCACATAGTGATTGCTTCAGTAAATATCAGCCATTTAGAATCATCATTTCGATTCTAAAGATTAGAAGATGAAGAGCCATGTTAGGGGAGAGGGACAAGGTCGTACAGCTCACAAATGGTAAAGCTAGAATTTGATTTCAAGTCTGACTCTGAAGCCCATTGTTTTCTATGTGACACTACCTATCAGTCAAATTATAGGTGAGATTGCTGCAATGCATAAGACACTGGACTAGATGACTTCGCTTCCAATTCTGAGATATCATGAGGTCATTAAAAAAATTTTTTTAACATTTATTTATTTTTGAGAGAGACAGAGTGCGAGCAGGGGAGGGGCAGAGAGAGAGGGGGAGACACAGAATCTGAAGCAGGCTCCAGGCTTCGAGCTGTCAGCACAGAGCCTGATGCGGGGCTCAAACTCACAAACCTTGAGATCATGGCCTGAGCTGAAGTTGGATGCTTAACCGACAGAGCCACCCAGGTGCCCTTTATGATGTCATTTTGATGTAAAAAAGCATTCAGGTCTATGTCAGTGGTGATTTGCATAGCTACTAAACGTCTAAATATCCTTTTTTCTCTAAATTTTAAAAAAGTTTATTTATTTCAGGAGAGAGAGTGTGAGCAGGGGAGGGGCAGAGAGAAGGAGACAGAGAATCCCAAGCAGGCTCTGTGCTGTCAGCATAGAGCCCAAGGTGGGGCTTGAACTCATGAACCATAAGATCATGTCCTGATCCAAAATCAAGAGCTGGACACTTAACTAACTGAGCCACCCAGGGGCCCCATGATCCTTTTTTTTTTTTAAGTTGATTTGTTTTGAGAGAGAGAGAGAGAGCAGGGGAGGGGCAGAGAGAGAGGGAGAAGGAGAGAGAATCCGAAGCAGGCTCTGCACTGGAGAACCTGATGTGGGGCTTGAATTCACAAACTACAAGATCACGACCTAAGCTGAAATCAAGAGTGGACACGTAACCGACCAAGCCACACAGGCGCCCCTTATAACTAATAAACATCTAGGGGCAGGAAACATTTTTTCTTACTGTCTGTGAATAATACCCAGGACGGCAACATATACAAGTGGAATTAATATCTTTCTGGCAATATAACATGTCAAACACTGACTTAAAGAGATATATGATAATTACTGTTTTTGGAGTTTTTAATCATTTACATAGTAATCAATGAATTTCATTTATACTTACTGCATTCAGAATATGACTTTGTATTTACAGTAGACGTTGTATTTGTACTTATTCAAAGTAGATTCCATAAAATAAATGTGATGTACTTTCATTCTAATTGAGGAACTCATAATCCATCTCTAAGTGAAAGAAATGAATGGATTACAGGATGAAGGTCAATTCATTTCAGCCAACTTAACTAATTTTTACAAATAACCACACAAATAATTAAGCTACTGTGATGAGTATGAATGAAATGGCTTTATTAATGTCTGGTTAAATCATAATGTGAAAGCCTAGCCAATAGTCTAGGGGCTGTGATTACATCACCACCCAAATTCTATCATGAGCAATAAATCCATTTCTTACAGACATCAGACTAAAGGAGAGTGAGCCAGAGTGCATTTTATTTTATGAAATGGGGAACATTTAAGTTTGCCCAATAGCAGAAAGCATATTTAAAAACACTCCAAATTTAGTGAAGCAAAATCAAGACTACATAAAGCCAATTGAGTTATTTTGTACATGTAATGCTTTTACTTGTTCCCAATGTAGTTATCTTTCCTTTAACCTCTGTTACTTTAATGCATTGACTGGTACGTGACTCCTTTGGCAAAGGTGTTGAGACATGCATAATAATTAGTGCTCTATAATATATAAGATTTCTGTTGGGAATTACTTCCTTACAGATGAAGAGGTTTTTTTTTTTTCCATTGAGGAATTTATACTATAATTAGAAAAATGATGGTCTAACCCCCAGTGGAAAGATCACACTTTAATTGGTATTCATTTGTGTTAGACAAGCCCATGGAGAAAACTAGGAGGGATTTTTATTTTTTTTACTGAAGTTAAATTGTTAATTGTGAAATCAACTAAATCATATTCTCACATAAATATCTGAAATGACTAGCCCTTTTAATTACTTTTTTAAAACACAGCTAGTCTTGGTGGGTGCACCTGGCCGGCTCAGTTGGTAGAGCATGTGACTCTTGATCTCAGGGTTGTGAGTTCGAGCCTCACGTTGGGTGTAGAGATTAACTTTAAAAAATTGGCAGATGAAAATTTAGGGGCGCCTGGGTGGCTCAGCCGGTTGGGCGTCTGACTTCGGCTCAGGTCATGTTCTCACGGTTCGTGGCTCGAGCCCTGTATCAGGCTCTGTGCTGACAGCTCAGAGCCTGGAGCCTGCTTCTGAGTCTGTGTCTCCCTCCCTCTGGCCCTCCCCCACTCAGGCTCTGTCTCACTTTCCCTCTCAAAAATAAATAAACATTAAAAAAAAATTTTTTTAATTGGCAGATGAGGCTGGATTTAAAAAAAAAAAGCTAGTCATCTGACATTAACTGAACGATCCCTTAAGACACAAAGGTTTAAAACCCTTCAGATGAAAATATAGGCTCAGGTAAAGCTGAAGAGGTAGTACAATATTTTAAGTATAATTAAATTAACTTTTTAAAAAAGAAAATCATACATTTTATAAACATCTCAAGCTGAAATACTATGTTTTCATCTTCTGATGGTTTCTTAGCAGAAAGATTTAGCCTAATGTCAGATGAGCCAGGGTCAGTCAAGGCCAGCTAATGGCAATAAGATTATACTTGAACTTCTCATATATAAGATAAAAATAATAGCATACGCTACCTAGCCATCTCTTAATCCCCCATGATAGAATAAAACTCATATTTCAAATGAATTCAAATGATATTTACTAAGTAGAGTACAATTTTCATGGTAACCTGAAATTTTTAGGACACTAAAGGTAACATTCAGTCTGCTTGTCTACATAAACCATCCAAATGTTCTGGAAAACCGAAAATTTCATAATCTAAATTATATCTTCTAGACTACATGTTACAGATGAAAGTAACAAAACCTCCTTTGTCACAACATGTTTACTACATAAACAGGGTTTTCAAAAATTTTGCCACTCTCAATACTGGATAAACTTTTACTGACCAAATGTGTTAATTTCTAGTAAGAACAAGTGCTAACAAAATGCTATTATTTATCATAGGTTTCAAATAATCAAATGACTGGCAAATACTATTCATATCACAAAGATGAAGAAACTATGGTACATTATAGATAAGTAATTGTATCTTTCAAGATAATAAATTCAGCAGAAGAATTTATAAGGTTTTGCACTTATATAATTTTACATAGGACTTTATTCACCTCTCAGTTACCCTTTTTGGGGTTCTCCCTAAGTAATCCCAAACTCCAGGCTTCTGTGAGCTTCATATTCACCTTTTAGTCTTTTTTTTTACAGCAATTTATTTATTTATTTTGAGAGAGAGAAAGAGAGAGAGAGAGAGAGAGAGAGAGAGAAAGACAGAGGAGGGGCAGAGAGAAAGGGAGACAGGGGATCTCCACGCTGATAGCAGAGAGCCCGATGCGGGGCTCGAACTCACGAACCACGAGATCATGACCTGAGCTGAAATGTAGAGTTGGACACTTAACCAACTGAGCCATCAGATGCCCTCACATTTTAATCTAGTTTCAATTCATCCCCATAAAGATTTATTGAATATCTACTGTTTGCCAGGTACTGTGCGATGTGCCAATACAAAGATGAATAGATGTTCTTAGTAAACTTAACTCTAGTAAAGATCATAATACCATAGTGTAATATTATGAGAGATGCAAATAAATATGTGAACACAAAAGAGGGAGAGAGCACTTCCACCATGGCAGAATCAGAGCAGCATTAGAAAAATTATCTGAAACTTAGAAATATTGCAAAGAGTGGGACCAGGAATTTTCGATGTCGTAAGAAAGAGAAGGCCACCCAAGGATTGTCTACGGGAATGATCAGAAAACTCCTTCTGTAAAGGTCCAGAAAGTAAATAGTTTTGGTTTTATGGGCCATATGGTCTCAAAAATACTCAACTCTGCTGTTGTAGCATAAAAGCAGGCATGCATCACATGTAAACAAATGAGAGTGGCCAAATTTGACCCACAAGTAATTTGCCAATCCCTGGTCTGGGGGACCTAGTATAATAACTCATTCAACTTAGTGTCGACTATTTAAGGTTTCAAACTTAGTAAAGTTTCATGTTAACTTGTAGATTTTTGTCTATTCTAAATGCAAATAATTATTGTCTGTAGACAGATAATTCCAAAGTTGTATAGCCCTATTGGACATTACCCAGTTCCTATCTAATCCAGCAATCTTATCTTCCTATTAATATTGTTTTAAAATGGTCTTCGGGGGTGCCTGGGTGGCTCAGTCCGTTAAGTGTCTGACTCCTGGTTTCAGCTTAGGTCATGATCTCACAGTTTGTGAGACTGAGCCCCATGATGGGCCCCGTGCTGAGCATGGAGCCTGCTTGGGATTCTCTCTCTCCCTCTGCCCCTTTCCCCCGCTTGTGCTGTCTCTCAAAATAAATTAATAAACTTTAAAAAATAAAATAAAATAAGATGGTCTTTGACCCAGTCATGACATCTTAATGGTCCCTTCATTAATTAATGAGTTAAATAAAATCTGACATGTGTTCATTTTATATTTGCCCAAGTGTTATGATTTCATTTGTTTGAAAATTATACTTTGACAGTTTTAGAGGTGCATTAAGATGCCCAAACTGACCCACCTTATGGAGACAAGTAAACTGCATTGTGTTAGAAATGCACCTTGAAGTCTGTTTAAGCCCAAGTACACTTTTCTGGCTGTCAGGGTGAATCCCAAGTAGCAACCGAACTTGAACTTTGTTTAGTCTCTTTCTATAGGTTTTATTTTCTTCTCTCTAGATATTCTTGTATCTTCATTTCTCATTTGCATATGATAAAAAAGTTATTCCCCCTTGGTGGTAGCAATGATTGGCAGCTTGTGGTTATTGTCTGACCATTTGGTGATTTCCACTGGATGAATGGTGGAGAGCTATTCTCTGTTGGTTGAGAACCAGAGAATCTGGTTTGTTTAGTCTTTTTGTTTGTTGATTTCTGAATGCCAATCAATTAAGAACTGTCTGCCCATTGTGAACGAGAACAGCTCTTCCATATCCAGACTGAGCTTTTGTGTTCATGTGTTTACTCTTGATCTATTGCAGAAGTTGCAAAACTGAAGCAGTAAATTCTCCTTATATCTGTATTTCTGTAAATTGAGTAATCTTTTCTCTTTCATGTGGTATGAAATACTTTCCTATGACAGGTAATAATAAATTCAGTTATAATGTCTCTTTAAGGTAGTCAACCGTAACCTATTTATAGATAAATAAGCACTTATATAAATCTAACATTTCTTTACAGGAAAGAAAAATTTTTAAATGAACTTCAAATACTTCAAATGTATATACATTTGTAAAATCCTTACAAAAATGGCTGAGAAACATTTTATTAAAAAAAATTTTTTTGACATTTATTTAGAGAGCAAGGACACACAAGTATGAGTGGGGGGAGGGGCAAGGAGAGAGGGAGAGAGAGAATCCCAAGCAGGCTTTGTGCTGTCAGCACAGAGCCCAACAAGGGGTGTGATCTCATGAACCATGAGATCATGACCTGAGCCAAAATCAAGAGTTGGATATTTAACCAACTGAGCCTGGGTAAACATAATAAATCATGTTTACATAATTAAGAATTCTTGGACAATTTTTATTGGTTTGATAATTTAGGTTTAAGAAAGAGAAGAAAACAACTCTACGTCTTTTTCTCAAATGTATATTAAGTATAATAAAGCCTATGTTTTACTTTCATAAAATTTTTGTCTTTTATGAAAAGACTACTTAATATGAGTTTCTTAAGTTTCTTATCTTAGAATACCAATCAAACAAGCTAATATAACTCCTGCATAATTTTTAAGATTGTGAAAAATGTAAATGTGTCTGTCATCTACTAAATTTTATATTTATTCTGACAAACTTTTTCCATCCACTGTAATTATGTTTTGTAGCTTATTTTGAACCTAATTTTATTTTTGAACATTCAAATTTAATTATTATTGAACATAATTTTCAAGATCCTTATGTAAATTAAAGACTTTGATTACTATCAAATCAAACTAATTGATGAATAATCTTTGATTGCTAGATAATTCCTAAGTAAAATGGAACACTGAAAAAATTATTACTAAACGTAATTTCAAACTAATATATGTTTGCTTATTTTTTAATGTGCTATAGGGTGGCTATGTCTTTGGTCATATTAACAGATATGTTCATTGTTGAAAATTTAAGGTATAAAAGAGATATTTAAGGTATAAAATAGAGGCTATATAAACTTGTGCACTTATAAGCTTTGCTAGTCTACAACAGTTTTCCATTACATACCTACCAGTTTTTTTCTGTAAAATAGAAGTTGGTTATTTTCATTAAAGGTTACAATTAATATGAATATAATAGGAACAACAGTAATAAAGAAATCTGGGTATATAAAGTAATGCTTGCATTTTTACTTATCAAGGTATAAAGAGACAAGTTTTTTTTCTTTAAAGCATTTGGTTAATCCAGAATGTAAAAAAAAAAAAAAGGACAGAGAAAGACAAACCCTTAATGGCTGCACAAAGTTGTAGAAGATTTTCAGAAAGAGAATTTTCTTTTGCCTTAGTTTATAATACTGAATCTGAAAAGTAGCAGTGAAATGCGTTGAAATTTTGCCAAGGTTTGGTTTAGCTTTGATGGGTTTGTTCATAAGAAAAATAAAAGCTCCTGAAATTTTACTACCAATGTTGTATCAATGCAAAGCTAGATCTCAATTTTCTTTCTGTTAAAATGAGACATTGCAAAGGGCTAGACATGTAGATCAACAGAACAGAATATGGAACCCAGAAATAGATTCTCACAAATAGGCCTTATAATTTAAAACTTTTTAAAAATATTTATTTATTTTTGAGAGAGAGAGAGAGAGAGAGAGACAGAGACAGAGACAGAGTGCAAGCAGGGGAGGAACAGAGAGAGAGGGAGACACAGAATCTGAAGCAGGCTCCAGGCTCTGAGCTGTCAGCACAGAGCCTGATGTGGGGCTCAAACCCATGGACCATGAGATCATGACCTGAGCCAAAGTCGGACGCTTAACCGACTGAGCCACCCAGGTGCCCCACCCCCTTTCTTTTGTTAGTGTTTCACAGCCTTTACAGAACAACCTGTTGATCAAGTGATACTAAGTTGATTAGACTTACTATGGCATGAGTAATCCAAAGTACTGTCCTCAAATGGAGAAATTAAGGAAAGGTGTTTATAAGGTGTTTTAGGGTTTTAGAGCCTGGAGTGGGTGATTTTCAGGTGATTTTGAAGGCAGGAATCCACCATAGATTGGGCAGAGGTTATGACAAAATAGTTTGGGTGTGAGCACAGCAAGGATGAGGATCTTGAAGTGGATCTTGATGATGAAGCTATTTTAGTTGGCTGATCTTCTAAGTGCAAATATTTCCTGCAGTGAGACGCTAAGTTCTTATGCCTCGTCCCAGTTTAAAGACAGGAAAGTATGCCTGGTGTCAGTGTTATTTAACAGAGTGACAGGGAAATATACCTGCTCTTAGAATTGTTTAATACAGGGATAGAGAATTTCACTGGTTTCAGTTCTCACTAGTATCTGATACTCAATGTGCCTTGCCCAGTTATTTGTATACATCCTTGCTTTGTTTGCCTGTTTCAGAGCAAAACTGCATGCTCTGACTTTTAATACTTGAATGCGGTCCATTCCAAAATGGCTGCTTGCTGTGTGTAGGGACACACTCAGAACCCTATAGTTGGTATAAAGATCATTTTAAGCTGGAGACATGTGAGATTCAAGAGATGCAGAAAAAAGCCTTCGGAAAATTTCCCTTACTGGTTTCCCTTAAAAACAGAAACTTCTGAGAAATGAAGACTTCCATAAATTCCCTCTTAGGGGAGGCTTCTACCGCCAGGAGGGAGACCAATAGTAAACCTTGCCATAAATCTCCTCTGGGGTAAGCTTCATGGCCATGAAGAAGACAGAAAGACCACTCACAGCTGCATAAACAAAATTATCACAAACTTTTTTATCTCGTATTTGTTCCTTTAGAAACTCACTTGCCTTTCCTAAAGAAACCTATTTTTTCCCTGTAAAAGGCTTTTCTCCACTCCCTTTCCCCTACTAAGTTAGGGATGTAAGCCACAAATTCTAGCTACCCCATTGAGTTATCCATCACTAAGTCCCCCCCTCATATATGTACACTGCATGCATAAATACTGTTTTTCTGTTACTAATATGTCTTTTGTCAATTTAATTCACGTGTCCCCTGGACAGAACCCAAGAGGGTGGAGAGGAAGTTTTCTTCCCCTACCCTTGCAAATTGCAACATGATGTTACTTGCTGTTGTGTGTAGCTGCCTTTTTCTTAAAATTAGAAGAATCATTTTTGAGTAAATATGTGCTCTGTGAATTCTTACTCTTACTAAGAAATGAAACAAGTTTTGGAGTACCTGGGTGGCTCAGTCACTTAAGCATCTGACTTTGGCTCAGGTCATGATCTCGCGATTTGTGAGTTCGGGCCCCTCGTCGGGCTCTGCGCTGACAGTGAGAAGCCTGCTTGGGATTCTCTCTCTGCCCCTCCCCCCTCCCTCCCTCTTAAAAATAAACAAACATAAAAATAAATAAGTAAATACATAATAAAACAAGTTTAAACTTTTTCTTTTACCCTTTCTCATATTTATAGTTCTATCCATAGGTAAACCTGTCTAAAAACATTTCAGGCAATTGATTTGCAGTTGCTTCTCAGTTCTGTGGTGCTCTAGGAAGCAGATCCACCTTAGCTGTACCTTTAGGCTAAATAAAACAGTAATATCTGAACATAACCTGAGGAATTCGCAGCAAATACAAATCCCTGTGGACCCCCCCTCCCATCTTCATATATTCTGATTCACTAAGCGGAAGTTTAAGGGTTTGTAACAAGTACCTCAGGTATGAAATTGAAGCATGCTACATTTTAGAAGGGTATCCTTAGGATTTTTCCTAAAAAGGAAAAATACTTAGACCAACTATATCTAGATAAGACATTCAGAAAATAAATTATTTTTTTAATCTCACTTAGGGACTCCTGGGTGGCTTAGTGGGTTGAGCATCCCATTCTTAATTCTGGCTCAGGTCATGATCCCAGGGACATGGCATCGAGCCCCCATCAGGCTCCACACCGAGCATGGAAGCTGCTTGAGATTCTCTCTCTCTCCCCCTGCCCCTCCCCCACTCATGCAGAGAACATGGAATCTGCTTGAGATTCTCTCTCTCTTTCTGCCCCTCCCCCACTCATGCAGACTCGATCGCTAAAAAAAAAATCTCACTTAATGTTCTTTTGAAATACTGGGGAAACTTGCAATATGGTTGCTATCTTGAGAATAAAAAAAAAGTAAAAAATTAACACTCGTTACATTAACATTAACATTAACATCTTTTTGTCAACGAAAGTAGCTATGGCTAGTTCTGGTTTGGAATGCATGCCTATTTAGTTCTGTATTCAGGACATAAAAGCATCTTGCTTACGGACTTGCCGAGAGGGGAAACCAAATCCATCACTTCTTTTCGAGGAGCCGAGGAAACTGTATTTTTTGGAATGGCAATGAAAAACAATGTACATTTTTTGTTGTAATGTAAAGGCAGTGTACATACATGTTAGTAAAGTTGTTCCCTCTGATGGAAATGGCCTTCCTGCTTGGTAATTCTTTCACCCTCCCCCAAAGTTGCCTCTGGTGACTGCCTCTTCCACTTCTATTATCCCTCTCTTTATTTCATCTTACTCTTCTCTTTGGTTTTCCAGAGCACTTTCTGTATGTCCACATTATAGGATTTATTTTATTTTATTTTAAAGAGAGAGAGAAAGCATGAGCAGGGGACGGGAGCAGAGGGAGAGAATTATAAGCAGGCTACATGCACAGCCTGGAGCCTGACGTGGGGCTCAGTCCCACGACCCTGAGATCATGACCTGAGCTGAAATCAAGAATCAGACGCTCAGCTGACTGAGCCACCCAGGCGCCCCTACATTATAGGTTTTATATGGTAATTAATATACCAGTGTCTTCCTCACTAGACTGTAAACTTCTCCGATGCAGAAATCATGGTGTAATTACTTTTTGTGACCGCAGTCCCTAACTTACTATTCAATCAGGGAGACACAGCTGTGATTTGTTATCTATACACATAAGCATCTCTGTCTACAGGGCACCAAGCCAGCTTTGTGAATATAATCTGAGACCTCAGCACATAGTCTCCCCTAACAGTGATAAACTAAAGATACATGCATTCTACCAATTTCTGTTAATGACTGGGTAAGTGATGGTTTTCAAAGCATTGCTAGACTTTTTGGAATATTGATGAAATCTAAGAGATAATTAAGTTCCCTTTTTTGGGGTTGTAAGTACTAATGAAGAAAGAAAACAAAACAAAAAGCCTTATATAACAACTACCTAGGATAAAGGGATGATTGAGTGAATTTTTTGTTTTCTTAGTCCTAATAAGGTGGAGTTCAATAATATGGCGTGTCTGTCACCTTAAATTTTCTCAAGGCTGCTTTGATTCTGCTGGCTAATGTCAGTGTTCATAAATTAGGCAATGTTATTGTTGCTAGGGAACATAGTTATCATCTACTACTACAATCAATTTTGAAAACATAATCCAATATTAAATTTTATTTGTGAGTGCATGTTCCTACACATTTTAAGCTGAATAAAATCATAATAAATACTATGTAAAACATTATGATTGGAACTAGTATATGTCAAGGATGTGTGAGTCTGTATTACTCAAATGCCACTCCAATTTACTGCTACATTATGCTGTGAGAGAGGTCAGCCAGGAAATGAGCCAGGGCCTTTTAAAAATCCCAGTGTTCAGCCAATTCTATTAGTTCCAAGTGCTTTGCTCTTTTCCTCTGCAAGGATACATCATCTTCGCATAATAGCTCCAATTTTCAAAAAGCTGCATTTGATTTATTTCTTTTGGAAATTTAGCTTTCAGCCGAAAAAAAAAATAATAATAATAACATGCTCCAAATTCCCCACACCAAACTGGTAGGTGGAATTATGGAATCAGAAAAGACTGATTACTGAAGCACATTTTAAATAATGAACTCTGAAGGAGAATTAACATTTTTTCCCCATTATCCTGATGTCAGGAAGTAAGGTACAGAATCATAGGGGACCAAATTCTCCGATTTCTTAAAAGCCTGCCTTACAGGCTTTAATGCAGCCATTACTTTACCGACATGACGTTACTTCAAGTATGCATGATTGAAAAATTAAAAACAGAAACAGGCAGTTTTTAAATATATCAAGCAAGGAAGTAGCAAAATACTTGCCACAACAGATGATCAACATCACAAAGGTTGGCTCATGACATGCACAGAAATCCTTTGCTAGGCTAATGATCATGGCTGAAACTGAATATTTAAAAAAATTCTTTGGAATTTGAAAGATAGGTAGTGTTAAAGGATACATTTTTAAAGGTAAAATCATGATGCTCATACAAATATGAAATGAATATGTGTCAAAGATTTTGTTAAACTCATTCACCAATGAAAGAGCCGAAAAGATGTTATTGGTTCAAGGCTAATTCAGAGAGCAGAAATAGCTTATGAAATCAATTGACAAATAGATTCAAACCTGGCTTTTTTAATCGGGGAGGGGCTGAGGGTGGGAATCCATTGTCTCTCTACTAACAGCATTCATTTGCATACAGAATAGGGGAAAATGTTTTGTAGTGCTTTCAGTAACCTACAGCTCAGAATTAGAAAATAATTGAAAGACAGTGAAAGTGGCGATAACCCTGACGGGTAAACTGGACAAGAAACCCACTAATACTGTTTTGTCCCTTTCAATATTTTATACTATTCGTGGCAATAGAATTTGTATATGCAAGACATGGTTAATTTCATTAAGATGATGTTGCTTTTGAGTTGCTCAAAATGGAGATGATTCAGAGTGGGCCTGACCTAATCAGGGAGAGGAAGCAACAGCTGCAAGGAAATGAAGGCTTCCACCACCATGGGATCTTGGGAGAGCCTAGAACCCCAGGTAAGACCTCAGCCTCGCCAATACCTTGATTTCAGCCTAGCAAGATGATGATAAGAGAAACCAGCTACTCTGTGCCCAGACTCCTGACCCACTGAAATAAACAGTAGTTTGTTAAGCTGTGAAGTACAAAAAAAAAAAGTGTTTTTTTAAGCTGTGGTATTTTGGTCCACAGCAAAAGAAAACTAATACACTTCCCTTTTCTTCTAAGAAGAATTGCGCCTTCCCCCAATACATAAATGGATATGTAGACAAAGAAGCATGCAAGCTAATAAATAAATAAATAAATAAATAAATAAATAAAACAAGAAAAAAAAAACCCTACAGGAATAACTTGAGATCTTGGTTAGAATTAACTGTTTTGAATAACAGTTGACCCTCCTCTGATCAAATAAAAATAATCTCTGGAGAAAATTTACATGACAAGAAAAGAAATACGTGTTCATTTTAGAAAATTGGAAAACCGCAGAAAGGCCCAACATTACATTTTGGAAACTGTGTTATCAGTTTTTTGTTTTTTTTTTTAATTTTTTTTTTCAACGTTTATTTATTTTTGGGACAGAGAGAGACAAAGCATGAACGGGGGATGGGCAGAGAGAGAGGGAGACACAGAATCAGTAACAGGCTCCAGGCTCCGAGCCATCAGCCCAGAGCCCGACGCGGGGCTCGAACTCACGGACCGCGAGATCGTGACCTGGCTGAAGTCGGACGCTTAACCAACTGCGCCACCCAGGCGCCCCTGTTTTGTTTTTATGCATATTTTTTCACATACTGTGATCATCCTTGCGCATCACTGATCACTAGTCCCTCAAATAGTGCCCGGTGCACAGTGGATCCTAAGATGATATTTATTGAGTACAGAAAAAGGATGAATAAACAAGTTCTTTTGTTACTATTTAAGGATATTTTATAGTCCTGATTCTTGTGATTCTCTCCACATCAAACATGGTTAATAGAACTCCTAAAGAAGTAGTAAGCAATGAACTGTAGACTATTGTGTGCACATGTGGGCTGTAGAATATATCTGAGAGCAACTCACACAAACCTGGGGCTTCAGCTTCCTGCCCATTGTTCCCTCCCTTCCCTTCCTGGTGAACAGATTTTATCTGTTATATCTTTTTTTTTTAAGTTTTTTTAACGTTTATTTATTTTTGAGACAGAGAGAGACAGAGCATGAATGGGGGAGGGTCAGAGAGAGAGGGAGACACAGAATCTGAAACAGGCTCCAGGCTCTGAGCTGTCAGCACAGAGCCCGACGTGGGGCTCGAACTCACGGACCACGAGATCGTGACCTGAGCCGAAGTCGGCCGCTTAACCGACTGAGCCACCCAGGCGCCCCTGTTTCTTATTTTTAATATTATTTTAATTCCAATATAATTGATATACAATGTTATATTAATTTCAGGTGTACTGTATAGTCATTCCACAATTCTATACATTACTCAGTGTTCATTGTGATAATTTTCCTCTTAATCCCCTTTGCGTATTTCACCCATCCCCACCCACCTTCCCTCTCATAACCTTCAGTTTGTTCTCGGTACTTAACAGTCTGTTTTTTGGTTTGTCTCTTTTTTCTTTGTTACATAATTTTTTTTACTTTAAAAAAGAATGTATTTTATTTACCACTGTTAATGTGATTAGCCTCCTGGTATCCTTGTGAACCCACCGTCTTGAGTGGAACCTGCGAATTTCTTTTTACTGAAGAATTTAACTTTTTTTATTGCCTTAGTGTATCAAATATAAGTTGAAAGTGTTTTCCTTAAAATTTTAGGTGCTTACAATAAAATATTATTAGGCAATGAAAAGGAATAAAATACTAATACATGCTACAACAGGGATGAACTTTGAAACAGCAAGATAAATGAAAGAAGCCAGCCACAAAAGACCAAGTCTGTCATTCCATTTATCCATTTATATGAAATGTTCAGATAGGCAAATCCTTAGACACAGAAAGTACATTAGTGTTTGTCAGAAAACTGGGGAGGGGTATGTGAGGAGTGACTGCTAATGGGTAATAGGGTTTCTTCTGGGGGTGATAAAAATGTTCTAAAATTAGATTATGGTTATGATTGTACAATTCTGTGACTATATTAAAAAACACCGAATTGTATAATTTAGACAGGTGAATTGTATGCCATATATATATATATATATGTATATATATATTACATCTCAGTACAGTTATTAAAAATGTATATGGGTGGCTGGGGCGCCTGGGTGGCTCAATCGGTTAAGCATCTGGCTTCAGTCCAGGTCATGATCTCACAGTTCAGGCCCCACATCGGGCTCTGAGCTGTCAGTTTGGAGCCTGCTTGGGATTCTCTCTCTCTCTCTCTCTCTCTCTCTCTCTCTCTCTCTCTCCCTGTCTCTATCCCACTCTCTCTTTTTCTCTCAAAAAAAATAAATAAACTAAAAAAATGTATATGGGTGGGCAGGAGTTTCATTCTGTCTAATTGAATACAGTAAAAAGTAATGATCCTAAAGGACAAAATTTTAGAAAAGTTATGGCTATATGTAAACATTAACCAAATCACAAAAAGCCTTTATGTTTGTTTCTTGTATGTGTTTTTATGTTAAAAAAATTTACATGAGAAAAATGTTGACTTGTGAATTCCATCGAACATTTAAGGAAGAAATAATATGTATTCTATAAAAGCTCTTCCCCTGAAATGGAGGAGTGGCTTCTTCCTACCTCATTCTATGAAGCCAGCATTACTCTGATACCATAACCAGACAAAAACATTACAAACAATAAAATCACTGATCAGGGTGCCTGGGTGGCTGAGTCAGTTAAACATCTGACTCTTGATTTCAGCTCAGGTCGTGATCTCATGGTTTGTGAGATCGAGCCCCACATCAGGCTCCATGCTGATGGTTAGGAGCCTGCTTGGGATTCACTCTCTCTCCCTCTCTCTACTCTTACCCTCAGAATAAGTTAATAAACTTAAAAATAACTGATCAACATCTCTATGAACGTAGAGGCAAATATTTTTCACAAAACTTGAGCAAATTGAATCCAACAATATATAAAAAGGGTAATACATTACAACAAGGTTGGGCTTATCCCGGGAATACAGAGTTGATTTAACATTCAAAAGTAATCAGTGCAACTCCTCATACTAACAAATTAATACATACGCAAACATATTATGATCTCAGTAGATGCAGAAAAGTCATTTGACACAATTCAACTTCCATTTCTCATTAAAACTCTCAGCAAAACAGAAGAGAAAACTTTCTCATATGAATAGCAATTATGAAAATATATGCATAGCACATATTTAATGAAAGAGTAAATGATTTCCTCCTAAGATCAAGAATAAGACAAGAGGGGTGCCTGGGTGGCTCAGTCGGTTGAGCGACTGACTTTGCCTCAGGTCATGATCTCACAGTTTGTGAGTTTGAGCCCCAGGTCGGGCTCTGTGTGGACAGCTCAGAGCCTGGAGCCTCCTTCTAATTCTGTGTCTCCCTCTCTCTCTGTCCCTCCCCCACTCATGCTTTGTCTGTCTCTCTCTGTCTCAGAAATAAATAAACATTAAAAAAAATTTTTAAAAAGAATAAGACAAGAACGTTTACTCTCATCACTTATTTTCAACGTTATACTAGATGTTCCGGCCAGAGCAATCAGGCTAAGTAAGTAAATAAATAAAAGGCCTCCATATTGGAAAGGAAAAAGTAAAACTGTCTTTATTAGTAGACAACATGAAAGTCTATGTAGAAAGTCTGATGGAATCCACAAAAAGCTACTGGGAGTGATGCATAAGTTTATCAGGTTTCAGGTTACAGGATCATTATGCGAAGATCAATTGCATTTTTATATATCAGCAGTGAACAATCTAGAATTGAAACTTAAAGAGCAATGACATGTGATAGCACTTAGGGCTCAAAAACACTTATGAAGAGTTAGGGATGAATATTTAGGAAGGGATAAAGCTGACAAAAAGTGTGTAAGACTGACGGCTATAAAACACTGCTGAGACAAATTAAAGATATCCTTTAATTAAGAGACCTGTTAGCGAGGCGCCTGGGTGGCTCCGTCGGTTAAGCGTCCGACTTTGGCTCAGGTCATGATCTCACAGTCCGTGAGTTCGAGCCCCGTGTCGGACTCTGTGCTGACAGCTCAGAGCCTGGAGCCTGCTTCGAATTCTGTCTCTTCCTCTCTCTCTGCCCCTCCCCTGCTCATGCTGTGTCTCTCTCTGTCTCAAAAATAAATAAAACATTAAAAAAAATTTTTTTAAAGAGACCTGTTAGAATGGGTTCAAATATTCAATATTGTTCATAGGTCAGTTCTCCCCAAGTTGACCTATAGATTGAACACAATTTCAATTGAAACCTCAGTTTCTTTTCTGCAGAAATTGATTGACAGGTTGATTTGAAAATATATGTGGAGGGGGCACCTGGGTGGCTTAGTTGGTTAAGCCTCTGACTCTTTAAATTGTTTTAATGTTTATTCATTTTTGAGAGGCAGAGAGAGACAGAGAATGAGCAGGGGAGGGACAAGAGAGAGGGAGACACAGAACCTGAAACAGGATCCAGGCTCCAAGCAATCAGCACAGAGCCTGACACGGGGCTTGAACTCCCAAACCAGGAGATCATGACCTGAGCTGAAGCTGGATGCTCAACTGACTGAGCCACCCAGGCTCCCCAAGTGTCTGACTCTTGATTTTGGCTCAGGTCATGATCTCATGAGTCATGGGACTGAGCCCCAATTTGGGCTGTGCACTGACAGCATGGAGCCTGCTTGGGGTTCTCTCTCTCTCTCTCTCTCTCTCTCTCTCTTTGTGCCCCTCCCCTGCTCTTACTCTCTCTTTCTTAAAAATAAATAAACATTTAAAGTGTATATAGAAATGCAGAGGACCAAAGCCAAAAACACTCTGAAAAAGAATAACAATAACAAAGTTGAGGGCTAACACTCTCTGATTTCAAATCTTATGGAACTACAGTACTGAGGACAATGTGGTATTAACATCAAGATAGATGAACAGGTCACTGGCACAGAAAAGAGGGTCCAAAACCAAGCCCACATATGTGGACAATTAATTTTTGACAAAGTACAAAGGCAGTTCAATAAAAAAAAGAATGAAACAAGCAGCTATACATATGCAAAAAAAAAAAAAACCCAACCCTCAATCTAACCTCATTCCACATACAACATTTAACTCAAAGTGGATCATAAACCTAAATGCAAACCCTAAAACTATAAAGCTTTTAAAAGAAAACATAGGAAAAAATCTCTGTGACCTTTAGTTTGAGAGCAATCTCTTAGATACAACACCATAAGCACAACTCATTAAAAAATGATCAGAGACGTCATGGAAAATAATAACTTTTGCTCTTCAAAAGATACTATTAGGAAACTACAAAGACAAGCTACCAACAGGGAGAAAATATTTGTAAAGCATATTTTTCATAACAGGCTTGCATCCAGGATATATAAAGAACACTCAAAACTTAACAATAAACAAACGATCCAACAAAAATAAAAACCAAAGATTTAAGCAGACATTTCACCAAAGAAGATACACAGATCACAGATAATCACATGAAAAGATGGTAAACAGCCTTAGTCATTAAGGGTATTGCAAATTGGAACCACCATAAAATACAACACTTCTGCACCTATCAAAATGACATATAGTGACAAGGACGTGAAGGAACTGGTATTCTCATAACCCTGCAGGTAGAAATGTAAAATGATGCAACCATGAGTTTGGCAGGTTTGTAAAAAGTTAAATGCACAGCTACCGTATGATCCACCCATTCCCTCTCTAGATATGTACCCAAGAAAAACAAAAAGTTATGTCCATACAAAAATTTGTACATGAATGTTTATAGCAACTCTATGTGTAGGAGCCCAAAAGTGGAAACAACCCAGATATCCATCAATAAGTGAGTGGATAAACAAATTGGTATATGACTATACTATGGAATACTACTCATAAATAAAAAGGAATGAACTGTTGATACAGTAACATGGTTGAATCTCAAAATACTTTTGCTGAAAGATGGAAGCCAGGCCCCAAAGAGCACATTCTCATGATTCCATTTATACACATCTTAAGAAAATACAAACTAATTTTATATTGACAGAAAGCAGACCAGTGGTTTCTTGAGGAAGGGGAGAGAAGAGAAGAGCAGGAGAGAAGGACTCCCAAGGAACAAGAGAACACATTGGGAGTTACAGATATGTTCATCATCCTGATTGTGGGGATGGTTTCACATGTGTATACATATGTCAACACTTAACAAGTTCTGTACTTTAAAGATGCACAATTTATGTGATATTCTTTTTCTTCAATAAAGATGTTCTGAAAAACCTCGCTGAGGGGCTCCTGGGTGGCTCACCTGGTTAAGCGTCCAACTCTTGATTTCAGCTCAGGCCATGATCTCTGGTTTGTGGGTTCGAGCCCCATGTCAGGCTTTGTGCTGAGCATGTAGCCTGCTTGGGATTCTCTCTCTCCCTCTCTCTCTTCCCCTCCCTTGCTTGCATGCTCTCTCCATCTCCCTCTCTCTCTGAAAATAAATAGACTTCTTTAAAAAAGACTTTTAAAAAATCTCATTGAGCAAACAGAAAACAAGTGTGATTATCTTCACCATCTTTATTAGCATCTGCAATAATAATAATCTTTATTTACTTACTTATTTACTTATTTATTGAGTAGGCTTCACGCCCAGCATGGAGCCCAACACAGGGCTTGAACTCAGGATCTTGAGATCAAGACCTGAGCCAAGATGAAGAGACAGTTAACCAAATGAGCCACCCATGTGCCCCAATGATAATCTTACTTTAAAATGATCTATTGATCACAAGCCAGTGTGATTTGCCTCCTTCCTTGGAATAGCTGAACATATAGAAGAATCAATAAGCTAGGGACTTTTAACATAGAACCATAGGTTTTTAAGAATTTTTAGCAGGAATATCTCATGTGTTTAATGGTGATATTAATGCAGTTAAATCAAGCAGAACATTCCTGATACTGAAAGCTTAAAATTAGGGTCTTTATCAGAATATGCATACATGATGTCATTGCAATCCTACCCCCCATTTATAAAGTTGCTTTGACATATACCAACCTATTTTCCCATTCAGTCATTTTAAGTAAGCCTTCTTGGTGTGGAAGGGTTATAGCTCTTTCTCTGAGGTGAAGGCAAGCTATGCCATGGATAGGTTTCCTACTAGCAAAGAAAATTGTGACAACAAACAGATAATTCAGGAAAATATGTTTTATCCAATAAGTGAATAGCAGATTAGTAGGGTTTAACATGGATGCTTATCTTCGACTTTTTTTGATTCTTTTTAAAAAACTTTTGTTTATTTATTTTTGAGAGAGACAGAGTGAGAGCAGGGGAGGGGCAAAGAGAGAGGGAGACACAGAATCTGAAGCAGGCTCCAGGCTCCGAGCTGTCAGCACAGAGCCCTATGCAGGGCTCAAACTCACAGACCATGAGATCATGACCTGAGTAGAAATCAGACGCTCAGCCGACTGAGCCACCCAGGTGCCCCTCTGATTTTTTTTTTTTATTATAAATTTTTTTTCAACGTTTTTATTTTTTTTGGGACAGAGAGAGACAGAGCATGAACGGGGGAGGGGCAGAGAGAGAGGGAGACACAGAATCGGAAGCAGGCTCCAGGCTCCGAGCCATCAGCCCAGAGCCTGACGCGGGGCTCGAACTCACGGACCGCGAGATCGTGACCTGGCTGAAGTCGGACGCTTAACCGACTGCGCCACCCAGGCGCCCCTGATTCTTTTTCTTAAAGTTTATTTATTTATTTATTGAGAGAGAGTGAGAGAGAGAGAGAGAGTGAGTGAGTGAATGAGCAGGGAAAGGACAAGGAGTGGGAGAGAGTATCCCAAGTGGGGCTCAAGCTCATGAAAGTAGCCCTATGCAGAGCTCCAGCTTGTGAGATCATGACCTGAGCCGAAACAGAGTCAGATGCTGTTTAAGCTGTTTAACTGACTGAGTCACCCAGGCGCCCCTTCTTTCTGATTCTAACATTGTCAATATCAAGTTTAGCATTTTGGTCATGATTCTACTTCAGGCTGATTAGGTTACAGAGTTCATGATTGATTGTCCTATCAATTATTGTACCGTGCTGGAAGTGATTATATTGCAGAAGCAGCTGATCACACAGCCCTTGCAGTATTCAGTAGTTTCCAAAGTGGGGGGTCGATGGCTTTCTAATTTCTTAGACAGGGAATATTTATGAGCATCTTGTTTCTGGGAACCCTGAAATATGGTACTTTAGGAAGGTGGGGATAAGTGATCTTGGATTTCAGTGTATGTTTTCCTATATATTTGAGGTTATAGAAATAAATCACTCATAGTTAAATCCAGAAAATATGACATTAGAAGATAGTTGATATGATCACATACTTAGGAATTTTTCAATACACTTTAATCTGTTAATGTACTTTTTGTACCCAAATAATATTCGCTGAAATGTTTGTTGTTAAAGGTCAGAAAACTTGGGCCAAGATAGAAGGAAATAATCCCTTGAATATTTTCCCAATTACACTTTGTATCCTTAAAACATAAGGTTTATGGGGGGAATCTTACTTTGTTCTGAGATAGAAACAGCATGGCTGTGCTGTTAACCATAGTCCTGATAAATCAAGCAAATTCCTATTTTTATCTGCATTCTAATCAGGCAAAATCAAAGTTTTGTCTTTATCCAGATTTTTGAGAAAACTGTGGCTACACAGACCTGCCCAGATTTTTGTGGGCTGAAAAGTTAATATAGATTATCCTTTCTATAAATTTGATGTTGATTAAGTAAAGGAGAGAAAGAAAGCAAAAACCTTGATAGGAAGGTATAGATGAGGACAGATTCGGGATAGAGAGCAGACAGTGGAGGGGAGATCGAGAATAGATTGAGCAAAAGTTGATGGAGTCAGCTACAGAAAACTTCAAGTAGTGGGATCACACACTTCCTGCTGAAATCTTTACTTCTCATCCTTGGAGCTAGACTTCTACTTGGAGTTTAAACCAACCATCAACTGGGGCGCCTGGGTGGCTCAGTCTGTTGAACGTCCGACGTCGGCTCAGGTCATGATCTCGCGGTCCGTGCGTTCGAGCCCCGCGTCGGGCTCTGTGCTGACAGCTGGGAGCCTGGAGCCTGCTTCGGATTCTGTGGCTCCCTCTCTCTCCGCCCACCCCTGCTTGTGCTCTGTCTCTCTCTGTCTTCCAAAAATGGATAAATATTTTTTAAAAATCTTAAACCAACCATCAACCAAGGCTGTAGCATTAAGAAAAATGGTAGAAAATTTTAGAAGTTGGCCCATACTGGCCCCTTCTTGTGGCTTTTTGAAAAGCTCCACAAGAAAGTGATGAATTTAGGCAGCAGCAATGGAAGGAAAGATAAATGTACTAAGAGAGATGCTTTCAGCCTTTCGGCCATACCTGTCCTGGATTTTCTCTAAAGGAGAAAAAAATAAACCCCCAATTTGTTTGAGCCACTGTTTTCCACATTCTGTAACTACCAGCCAAATGTAAATTCCTAACTGATTCACTGGACAGCAGGTAGTCTCTCTTTACTTAGTGAATCTTAGGACTGTGTGTTCACAATTCACTTAGTGAAGTAGAAGTCCAGGTCTGTCTGTTGAGAATTATATGATCTGAATCAATTCAATAAGAATGTTATTGAATGGCTATCACGTGCTTGGCAGTAATGTGCATTGAAAGAAATGTTTACTGACAATACCAAAGCCCTTAAATTATATTTCCTCTTTCCAGGACAGTTTTGAAGGTCTGCACTTGAGAATTCATCTCCTTTCCTGCTCTGCCCAGTGGGCCGAACCCTGGAGGAAATTTCATGGCTGCAGACTGAAAAATTGAGAACCTGTAACCCGCATTTTTACACTTCAGAATTGAGCACTTTACACCCACTAGGCAACACGTTATATTTAACTTGCATTATGTATAGTCCTACTCACCTGAAAATACACATGATTTTCATTGTGAATAAGATTCGTTCCATAAGTTGTCTGCATTCACTTGCTCTCATGAATATTAATTGGTGGTCTGCTCAGCATCCATTTTCCCCCTTTTCCATTCCTAAGGGCAAGCTGATTGCTGACCAGGTAGCTGCCCCCCTTCCATACACAAATTCACACATATGTGCACCCATTTATGCTTTCCTTCATCTATGAGCCTATGTCTATGACAGGATTTCTCTTGTTACACAATCGAAAGGCCTTTGTAGATAGTAAATAAGGAGGCTGCAGATGGCAATGAATTTGTGGGAAAAACAGATGAATAACAGAGTAAGGAACAGGGCTGGTGGGTGATAGTATACTCCCCTCAAATGGCAATTATCCGGTGTTCAATTCTCTGACACCAGAGCCATGCGAAAGGACAGGTCCCTAGAGGGCCTGGCTGCACTTACCAGGACTGATGGTGGCAGGCAGTTAACAGGGAAGGATCTTGAGACATACCCAGAAAGGTGAGATCCCAGGAAATCATTCTGAGCAGCCAGAAGCTGGAGAGAGGAGAGCAGGGATCCAGGAGACAAAGTGGGCCAGATGGTAAAGAAGCAGTAAGGCCAAGGCACCAAAGAAATGATAGGAACTAGGGCTAGTAGGGGGGCTGAAAAGCTCAAGGTAAGCATCAATGAAACAGGCTGGGATGGAGCTTGGTGTGTGTGTGTGTGTGTGTGCGCGCGCATGCTCAGGATAAGGGTAATTCAGAAACTCATCTCAAAGAAGTGGGAATGTAGTTTCAGACCCCTTATCTGAATGTTTGGGTTGCTCTTGCCAACAGCGTTGAGCCAGCAGATTCCAACCAAGTTGTACTTCACTGAGAATAAACATCATAGCAGAATGGACTACCTACACTTTTAACTCCATAACCTTATCATATAAGAATAAGTTTACTGGGGCACCTGGGTGGCTCCGTCGGTTGGGCCTCCGACTTCGGCTCAGGTCATGATCTCGCGATTCGTGAGTTCAAGCCCCATGTCGGGCTCTGTGCTGGCAGCTCGGAGCCTGGAGCCTGCTTCGGATTCTGTGTCTCCCTCTCTCTCTGCCCCTCCCCCACTCATGCTCTGTCTGTCAAAAATAAATGTTAAAAAAATTAAAAAAAAAAAAAGAAGTTTACAGATAGTACCCTACAGGGCCACCAGGTGCCAGGCACTCCTAAGGAAATTTAGCATGAATGATCTCAGTGGATTTTTAGAATAGCCTTATGAGATAGGTACTATCATTGTTCCCATTTTGAAAATGAGAAAGCAAAGGATCAGAAATGGTAAGTCATCTGCCCAAGATCATCCAGTGACTAAGTGGCACAGCAGGACTGCAGGCCCAAATGTGTCACATTCCAGAAAGCATGGGCTCATAAGTGCATGTTCTCCTGCCAGCCTGATACCTCCTATGCTGTTTTCAGAGAGATAGGCCATATGCTCTTCCTCATTAATAGTTTGCTTAGCACGTAGATGAAGGTGCCACTTCATCCATTTAGCAGCGAAGAGGAAATACATGAATACAGAATGAAAAAGACTCAAGAAAGCAAGAAATAGCTGAGCTCAGGGGATAGAAGTCCCCTCCATTCCACAGGATTCACCTGGCAATGCTGAGTAAATACCAGCTGCGGTGAATTGCATGCCACCAGGAAGCTGTGTTATAATAAACCAAGGATACATTTTTTTCCCTGAAAAATTGTATTTTTTGCTGATGCAGTCTTTGGAATGTCTGTCACTTTCAGGAGGCTCTCGGGGATATGGTAGATCAACACTTGACATTCTGTGCACAGCTCATGGTCTGATGCAGGATGTCTTGGCAAACTCAAGAAGCTTTACACTCCTCACAAAGTTCAAGTGGCTTTCCTTTCAGTGCTTTTGTGAACCTCTCAAGATTTTTTTTTAATGTTCATTTATTTTTGAGACAGACAGAGACAGAGCATGAGCAGAGGAGGGGAGAGAGAGAGAGAGAGGGAGACACAGAATCTGAAGCAGGCTCCAGGCTCTGAGCTGTCAGCCCAGAGCCCGACGTGGGGCTCGAACTCACAAGCTGTGAGATCATGACCTGAGCCGAAGTCGGACACCCAACAGACTGAGCCACCCAGCGCCCCAAACCTCTCAAGATTTTAAAAATAAAAATGGTTTATTGCAACACAAGCATGTAGTAATTATTCCATAAACAGTACCATTTCAGAATACTTACAGGTTAAGTCTTTCAAAATGAGGAATAAGGTGACTTCAACTGCCGTTTAAGGCAGGGCAATCCATAAAACACAAAAGACCCCAAGTAGCTAAGGTAATCTTGAAAAATAAAAACAGAGCTAGAGGTAGCACAGTTCTAGATTTCAAGATCTACTACAAAACTGTAGTAACCAAAGCAGTACTGGCACAAAAAGACACATAGATATTTTTTTAATTTTTAAAGTTTATTTATTTATTTTTGAGAGAGAGACAGAGAGAGTGAGCGAGGCAGGGGCAGAGAGAGAAAGAGGGAGACAGGGAATGTCAAGCAGGATCCGCACTGTCAGCACAGAGGTCGATGTGGGGCTCAAACTCACAAACCATGAGACCATGACCTGAGCTGAAACCAAGAGTCGGACATTTAACTGACTGAGCCACCCAGGTGCCCCCCAAATAGATACATAGATTAATGAAAAAGAATAGAGAGCACAGAAATAAAGCCATGCTTATATGGCCAATTACTCTATGACAAAGGAGGCAAGAATATACAATGGTGAACAGTCTCTTCAATAAGTGGTGCTGGGGAAATTGGACAGCTACATGCAAAAGAATGAAAGTGGACCACTTTCTAACACCATACACAAAAATAAACTCAAAATGGATTAAAGACCTGCATGTGAGACTTGAAACCATAAAAATCCTAGAAAAGAACTCAGACAGTAATTTCTTTGACATCTGTTGTAGCTACATTTTCCTAGATACATCTCCTCAGGCGAGGGAAACAAGAGCAAAAATGAACTACTGGACTACATAAAAATAAAAAGCTTTTACACAGTGAAGGAAACCATCAACAAAACAAAAAGGCAACCTACTGAATGGGTTCATAAATGATATATCTGGTAGGGGGTTCATATCCAAAATACATAAAGAACTTATACAACTCAGCACACACACACAATCTGATTATATATATATATATATATATGTATGTGTGTGTGTATATATATATACATATATGTATATATATGTATGTATATGTACATATATATATATATATATATATATATTACGCACTCAATGCCCACGCTCTCCACACAGTGCCCTCACCCAGGCAGTGTGGAATCATTCCAGAGCCTCTAGGGTTTGAGTGGGGAGTGTCAAATCTCTGAACGTTCAGGAGCTTGAAGGGAGAAGCCAGTGTTATCAAGGGTTTATTCTGCTGCTTCTGGCAAAAGTTGCAGTTGTGAAGATGTGCGAGTCTTCTGAGGCCTGAAGTTCAAAGTGAACTGCTCCATAGTGGCAGCCTCCTGTGTGTTTCACCAGGCCTTGGTGTGCCAAGGGGTCCACCAGTGGCCGGGTGGTACCCTAGATGGGCAGTCTCTGCTGCTTCTGGAACACCTCTCAGCACTCCCGCTGATCACTCAGGTCCAGCTTGGCCATGGCTGAGGGCTGCCTTGCTGTGGCCTGGCTCCCACCCCTGGCCTGGCCTGAGAGGCATGGAGTGGGGCCTTGGCAGCCAGGTGGGAGCAGGGCACCAAAGGCCCCTGGGCTGCTTCTCTCCAGGTGGCTTGGTGGCCACATTACTCCTTGCCCACCACATGGTTCTATACAGATGTTTTTGATAGCACAGTACTGTAAATGTATTTTCTCTTCCTTATAATTTTCTTTTTTAAAATTGTTTAAATTTTTTATTTTTTATTTTTCAGAGAGAAAGAGAGAGAGACAGGCAGAGCGCGAGCAGGGTAGGGGCACAGAGAGAGGGAGACAGAGAATCTGAAGCACGCTCTGTGCTATCCGTGCAAAGCCAGATGTGGGGCTTGAACTCACAAACCCTGAAATTATGACCTGAGCCAAAGTTGAGTAGTCAACCAACTGAGCCACCCAGGTGCCCCCCCTTATAATTTTCTTAATAACATTTTCTTTTCTCTAACTTACTTTAACATGAGAATATAGTATATGATACATATAACGTACAAAATATATGTTCATCGACTATTGATGTTATCAGTGAGGCTACTAGTCAACAGTAGGCTATCAGTAGTTAAGCTTTCTTTTTTTTTTTTTAATTTTTTTTCAACGTTTATTTATTTTTGGGACAGAGAGAGACAGAGCATGAACGGGGGAGGGGCAGAGAGAGAGGGACACACAGAATCGGAAACAAGCTCCAGGCTCTGAGCCATCAGCCCAGAGCCTGACGCGGGGCTCGAACTCCTGGACCGCGAGATCGCGACCTGGCTGAAGTCGGACACTTAACCGACTGTGCCACCCAGGCGCCC
The DNA here is from genome assembly GCF_022837055.1 of Prionailurus viverrinus. NCBI lineage: Eukaryota > Metazoa > Chordata > Mammalia > Carnivora > Felidae > Prionailurus > Prionailurus viverrinus. The sequence continues at coordinate 84,465,687 of NC_062579.1, read as the reverse complement.
CTCAGTAGTTAAGCTTTGAGGAGCTAAAGGTTATATGCAGATTTCCTTTGTTTTAATTTAATTTAATTTTTTATTTTTAGAGAGAGAGAGAGAGAGCACAAGCAGAGGAGAGGAGCAGAGGGAGAGAAAGAGAATCTCAAGCAGGCTCCACACCCAGCGAGGAGCCTGACATGGGGCTCAGTCCCACAACTGTGAGATCATGACCTGAACAGAAATCAAGAGTTGGACACTCAATCGACTGAGCCACCCAGGCACCCCTATATGCAGATTTTCAACTAGGGTGAGGAGTCAGCACCCCTAACCCTAACCCTGTTGTTCAAGGGTCATCTGTAGTAGTGAAAATAATAGCAGCAAATATTTATATAGAACAAATATTATTTGACTTGTGAAAATTAATAAGGGACACCTCATCAGGAATAGGATTGGGAACCCAGCAGAACTCTCACACCCTATCACTCTCAATTGCAGATCCAATAGGAAGAGACATACATTGCAAATCAATACTACTTTAGCTACTACCTTACTACCCCAGCAGAAGGAAGAAAGGTTTCCCCTTCCCTGGAAACAGCTCAGCCAATAAGAGACAGTCAAAATTCAGCCAATGAAAAGCCACTATCCTTCAAACTCCCAGTTTACTCCAATGGGCTATTCGTTTATAAAAGTCCTTCCCAATTCCCCCCTTTCCTCTGTAAAATAGGTTTCCTCTACTTGGTTCTCCGAGTTTGCCTATGGTTTTGCCATAGCTTACTTGTCCAGAATCACAATATTCTATTCCCTAATAAATTCATTTTTGCTGGTAAAATAACTGGAAGTATTATTTTCCTTTTTTTAAATAAATGCAACTGATTTTTTAATTTTTATTATTTTTTTAATGTTTATTTATTTTTTGAGAGAGAGAGACAGAGCATGAGTGGAGGAGGAGCAGAGAGAGAGGGAGACACAGAATCGGAAGCAGGCTCCAGGCTCTGAGCTCTCAGCACATAGCCCCACACGGGGCTCGAACCCTCGAACCATGAGATCATGACCTGAGCCGAAGTCGACGCTTAATGGACTGAGCCACCCAGGCATCCCCGGAAGTATTATTTTCGAAGTTTGACATGTTTAACCCTCACAACCATTAGTATCCCCATTTTACAGATGAAGAAAATGAGTGACAGAGAGGTTTAGACTATTAACCAGAATCATATGGCTAATAACCTTTAAAGCTGGGAATATGAAGTCAGGCAGTCTGGTCCCAAAGTACATGCTCTTTAAAAAAAATATTGAGGGGCGCCTGGGTGGCGCAGTCGGTTAAGCGTCCGTCTTCAGCCAGGTCACGATCTCGCGGTCCGTGAGTTCGAGCCCCGCGTCGGGCTCTGGGCTGATGGCTCGGAGCCTGGAGCCTGTTTCCGATTCTGTGTCTCCCTCTCTCTCTGCCCCTCCCCTGTTCATGCTCTGTCTCTCTCTGTCCCAAAAATAAATAAACATTGAAAAAAAATTAAAAAAAATATTGAAGTATAATTGACATACAATATTAGATTGGTTTCAGGTGTACAACATTCAATATTTGTATAATTGCAAAGTGATTACAGTAAGTCTAGTTATCTGTCACCATACAAAGTTGACTTTTGGGATCTCCAGAGTATATGCTCTTTTTAAAAAAAAAAATTCTTATTTATGTTTTTTATTTATGTTTGAGACAGAGAGAGACAGAGCACAAGCAGGGGAGGGGCAGAGAGACAGCGAGACTCAGAATCTGAAGCAGGCTCCGGGCTCTGAGTTGTCGGCACAGAGCCCGATGCGGGACTCAAACTCACCGCGAGATCGTGACCTGAGCTGAAGTTGGATGCTTAACCAGCCGAACCATCCAGGCACCCTGGAGTATATGCTCTTAACCACACTTCTAAGGTAACAATTCAGTCAGAAGAAATCCATGATTAACAAAGGCAAGAAGAGCACGTGGTAAAATAATGGTCTAAAGTCTAGAAAAGAATCAAACTGATAAAATGTAGTTCAGATGTAGTTTAGCACAAAGAAAGAGAGCAAGATTACAGAATCCTGAGGGAGGAAAAGAAACCCTAGACAAAGAACAGACTGGAATCAGGGCCCTGATGAAGGAACTCAATATGCATTGTGTCTTAAAATGAACAAGATTGAACTTTGTATCTATTCTATTGATCTGTAATTGTCTGATTGTTCTATACCTATAGTTTATTAATTGGCATTGCCTACTGAGTTATAGAACTTTGCCATTAACTGTAGATATTATTTTTTAGCGATGTAAAAAATGTTGTTGAAAGAGGAAGATACCCTTATAGTCTTGGCCACTTCAACGATTAATTCAATATTAATAGATCAGCATTTCCACCTGGAAAAAGCATTAAATCTAAACTCTAGGACTTAATTTCTTTCTTTATAAAATGAAGGGTTATCATAGATTAATGATTTATATAACTTTCAGTTTAAAAACCTTGCCTGTTTTTCAATTTGCTAAGCACATAAGAGCAAGCAAATCAATGTGCATATTGAAAAAACTCGTAAAGTGTTTTAGAGAAAATATAAATGCAAATGATGAAAACAGGAAAGAGTGGGAAGGTCACACACTTATCTGTACTATGCATTTGGCAATTGATCATGCGCCACTTTGTGACATTACCTCTACTATTATTTGATTTCATGTGTTAAGTAGCTTTATTATACTCATTTAATTAATTGAACAAATAGTTGGCACCTACTAATGTCAGGAACTGGTTCTAGACACTGGGTATACTGGTTAAAAATCGAGCCCTTTTGGTTTTGCAGAAGAGATTAAGATCACTTTTAGGATACAGACTGTCACAGGTATTTTATATTTGCTTTCAATGATGCTTGGGAGTTGGTATATCCCTGATCATTGTGATTCAGTTTTAGCTTACGGCTCAGTGGGCTAAGCGTCCAACTTCGGCTCAGGTCGTGATCTCAGTTTGTGAGTTTGAGCCCCGCGTCGGGCTCTGTGCTGACAGCTCCGAGCCTGGAGCCTGCTTTGGATTCTGTGCCTCCTGCTCTCTCTGCCCTCCCTGCCTTGTGCACGCGCTCTGTCTCTCTTAAAAATAAACATTAAAAAAATTTTTTTTAAAGATATGGTGAAATTCTAGAGACACACTACTCTTGATCATAATAAGATCATCAGATTGTCAAAACTTTCCTGGCCACCAAATATGTACAAAGTGATGTAGGCAATATAAAGAAGCATAAACTAGCTTCATCCTTGACACACTTATCAGAATTTAAACAGAAGTTACAGAAGATCTAATGAAAAGTGTCTGGGGCGCCTGAGTGACTCAGTCAGTAAGACGTCTAACTTCGGCTCAGGTCATGATCTCCCAATTCACAAGTTCAAGCCCCACATCAGGCTCTGTGCTGATAGCACGGAGCCTGAAGCCTGCTTCGGATTCTGTGCCTCCCTCTCTCTCTACCTTTCCCTCACTCACGGTCTCTCTCTCTCTCTCAAAAATAAATAAACTTTAAAAAAATTTAATGAAAAGTGTCTAAATAATAAAGAAACACATTAATTTCATCTTACATAACAGGAAATCTGGAAGGTAGGGCAGTTTCAGGAGTGGTTGCTTGACTCAATAATGTTATTAGAACTTAGGTTCATTGGGTTTTTCCAATCTGCTATCCTTAGTAAGTTGGTTACTCCCCATGTAGTCACAAGATGCATGCAATAGCCTCAGATATCACCTATTCACCAAAAATGTCTACAGTTTGGAAGACAGTAAAAGAATGCTCTGTTCCTTATGTTCTTCTATAACCATAAACATAAAATATATAACTTCTCTATATCTCATGGCCCAGAACTTGCTCGCTAACCTATGCCCACCTCTGGCAAGGGAAATGACATTACTCTGAGTGGCTTATACCACTGAATTTTAACCTTTTAAAACCAGAACCCACAGTAAGAACCCAATTTACATGTTATTACATAACATGTATATGCACATACACACATGCACTCACACACATAAAGCTTCATAAAATACCTCTTAACCTTGATGCACATAATATGCTTTTATGTTATTTATTATATTCTATTTCTTTAATTTAAAAATGCCGACAATAACCCTTCCAAAAAATTGAAGAAGAGGGAAGAGTTACAAACTCATTGTTTTGAGGCCAACATTAGCCTGATGCCAAAGCCAGACAGAGATACTAAAAGAAAACTACAGATCTAGATCCCTGATGAATATTGATGCAAAAATCCTCAACAAAGTACTGGCTAAACAAATTCAAAAGCAGATTCAAGGGATCAGAGTTCACGACCAAGTGGGATCTATCCCTGTGATACAAGGATGATTCAACATATGAAAATTCACCAATGTAATACACTATATTAACAGAACAAAAGATAAAAATCACATGTTAATCTCAAAGTGTGCAGAGAAAGCATTTGACAAAAGTCGACAACTTTTCAAGATAAAAGCTCAACAAACCAGGCGGAGAATAGAAGGAAACTACTTTATCATAATAAAGGACATAAGAAAAGCTTACAGGTAAGATCCCACTCAATAGTATAAAAAAAAGACTGAAAAGATCTTCCTCTTTTAAGATCAGGAGCAAGAGAAGGATGCCCATTCTTGCCACTTCTATTAAACACAATATTGGAAATCCTAGATAGAGCAATTAGGCAAGACAAAGAAATAAAAGGCAACCAAACTGGAAAGGAAGAAGTTAAAATTCTTCTTGTTCACAGACTATATGATCTTATATGTAGGAAATCTGAAGACTACACACACACACACACACACACACACACACACACACACACATACTGTTAGAACTATAGACAAATTAAGTAAAGCTGCAAGACACAAAATCAGCACACAAAAATCAGTTACATATCTATATACTAATCAGTTACATATCTGTATACTAACATTGAACAAGCTGAATAGGAAATTAAGAAAACAATCCTATCTACAATAATGTCAAAAGGAACAAAATACTTAGGAGTAAACTTACCTATGGAGTCAAAAGCCTTGCACACTGAAAACTACAAAACATTGCTGAAAGAAATTTAAAGAAGACACAAAGAAATGGAAAAACATCCTATGTTCGTGAATTGGAAGACTTTATATTGTTAAAACATAAATACTACCTAAAGTCATTTACAGATTCAATGCCGACCTTATCAATCCCAGTGGCATTTTTGGCCTAAATAGAAAAAAAATCATCCTAAAATTCGTAATGTATGTAATCTTAAAAGACCCTGAATAGCCCAAATAATCTTGAGAAAGAAGAACAAAGCTGGAGGCCTCACACTTTCTGATTTCAAAAGCATATTATAAGGCCTTGGTAATCAAAACAATATGGTACTGGCATAAAGACAGACATGTTGACTGATGGAACAGAATAGAGTGTGCAGAAATAAGCCTTCACATATATGGTCAAGTGAACTTTTACAAGGACACCAAAAATACATAATGGGAAAATAGTGTCTTCAACAAGTGGTCCTGGGAAAACTAGATATCCACACGCAAATGAATGAAGTCAGATCCTTATCTTATATATCATATACAAAAATTAACTCAAAATGGAATAAAGACCTAAATGTAAGACCTGAAACTATAAAACTCCCGTAAGAAAACACAATGGAAAACCTTTTTGACAGTGAATTTGGCAATCATTTCTTGGATATGACATCAGAAACAGGGACAACAAAAGCAAAAATATTCAAAAGGCCCTACATCGAACTTACAAACTTCTGTGCAACAAAGGAAACAATCAACAAAGTGAAAAGGCAGCATATGAAAGGGAGAAAATATTTGCAAACTATGTCTCTCATAAAGGGTTAACATCTAGAATATATGAAGAATTTCTATAATTCAACAACAACAACAATGCAAACAAACTGATTTTAAAAATGGGCAAAGGTTTGAACCGAGGATATATACAAGGAAGATATATACATAGCCAACGAGGATATGGGAAGATGCACAACTTCACTAATCATCAGGAAAATACAAATCAAAAACACAATGAAAGGGGCGCCTGGGTGGCTCAGTCAGTTAAGCCTCTGACTTCAGCTTGGGTCATGATCTCGTGGTTCATGAGTTCGAGCCCCACATCAGGCTCCATGCTGACATCTCAGAGCCTGGAGCCTTCTTCGGATTCTGTGTCTCCCTCTCTCTCTGCCCCTCCATGGCTCACACTCTGTTTCTCTCTGTCTCTTAAAAATAAATAAACGTTAAAGAAAACCCACAATGAGATACCCCCTCATACCCATTGGGATGACCACTATCAAAAATAAATAAAACAGAAAACAACAAGCCTTGATAAGGCTGTAGAGAAATTAGAACCCTTTTGCACTGTCAATGGGAATGTAAAATGGTGCAGCCACGGTGGAAAATAGAATGCAGTTTCCTCAAAAAATTTTTTAAAAAATAGAATTTCCGTATGAGCCAGGAATATCACGTCTGGGTATACATCTAAAAGAATTGAAAACAGGATCTCAAAGAGGTATTTTTATACCAATGACTATTGCATTATTCACAACAGCCAAGAAAGAGCAGAAGCCTAACCGACCATCAAATGATGAATGGAAAAAGAACATGTGGTATATACATACAATGAAATATTATTCAGCCTTAAAAAAGAAGGCAATCCTGTCATGCTACAACATGGATGAACCATGAAGACATTATGCTAAGTGAAAGAAACCAGTTACAAAAAGACAAATACTGCATGATTCCACTGACATAGGGTATCTAAAGTGGTCGAGTTTCTGGAAACAGAAGGTAGAATGGTGGGTGCCAGGGGGTGGGTGAAGGGGGAAATGGAGAGTTGTTGTTTAGTAGGTATAGAGTTTCAGTTTTGCCAGATGAAAAAGGCCTGGAGATCTGTTGCATATAGTAAATACTAACATACCATTTTCCTGAAAATCGTTAAAATGGTTAATTTTATATTATGTGGGTTTTTTTTTTACCACAATAAGAAACATATTGATTGTGACTTTTATGTTGATTTGATGACTCACTAATGGGTCACAGCCTGGATGTGAAAAATCCTAGCTTGGATTAATCAAGATTGACCATCTGTGATGTGACCTACTACAAGTGTGTCGTATATGACATGATCAAAATCAGGGCTCTATTAGCAAGCAAAAGGTAGGGGGAAATGGAGTGTTATTTGGCAATCAGTATGTGGTCTTCTGTGACTGGCACAATGTTTTCAAGGTCCACCCAAGGTACAACCCTCTAAACATCTAAAAACATTGAATTATACAATTTTTTAAAAAGTTTATTCATTTATTTTGAAGAGAACAAGGGGGGGCAGGTAGAGAAAGAATCCCAAGCCCCGTGTGGGGCTCAGTCTCACGCACCGTGAGATCATGACCTGAGCTGAGACCAAGAGTCCAACACTTAACAGACTGAGCCACCCAGTCGCCCCTGAATTATACAATTTAAATGGCTACAATGTATGGTATGTGGATTATAGTCCAATTGAGCTGCTAAAAAAAAAAGGGGAGCATCATGGCAAACAGAGTTTATATCCAATGAAATAAGGACAATAATTCAGCATATGGAAAATGTATAAATGCATATGCAAACAACTTTAAAATACTCATATATGTGCCTATGTAAGCAATTTTGAAATGAGGAAATCAATGTCACAATTGTAGAGAGATAGGAAGAACTATTTCCTGATGATACTGTAAATTCATTATATAATGGCAATATGTAACAAGAAGTATCATACTTAGTTTTGAACTAGTAAAAAGAAGAGTCAGGAAGAAAAGCTGATGAGCTAGCAAAACATCAGTGTCTGCACAGGAGATACTTTATTTAGAAATTTCCTTAGCTCTATATTTTCAGTTGAATCTCAGAAAGTAGCCCTTCCTAGCTCAACTATTTTTCTACCTGATTCAGAAAAGTCTGGATTCTCTTCCTATGAATACTATAGTTCTACTACTAAACCACGTTTGTTTGTTTTCATTTCTTATTTAAGTGTTTTTTTATTTATTTAAGTAATCTCTAAACCCAACGTGGGGCTCAAGCTCACGACTCCGAGATCAAGAGTCGCATGCTCCTTTGAGCCAGCCAGGTGCCCCTTCTAAGCCATGTTTGAACTCGATTATTTTAGTTAGCCGTTTGCTAATTTGGTCATCCTTCTTTGTCTTCCACATTAGATTATCAATTTCGTGAGTCTAAAGACTTAATTTCCAGGAGTAACATTGTATTAAGAAATTAACCTCTGTGGAGGGGTGCCTGGGTGGCTCAGTAAGTTAAGCATCAGACTCTTTAAAAAATTTTTTTTATTTACATTTATTTATTTTTGAGAGACAGAATGAGAGCATGAGTAGAGGAGGGGCAGAGAGGAGACACAGAATCCGAAGCAGTCTCCAGGCTCTGAGCAAGCGTTCAGCGCAGAGCCTGATGTGGGGCTCAAACCCACAAACTGTGAGATGATGACCTGAGCCGAAGTCAGACACTTAACCGACTGAGCCACCCAGGTGCCCCGAAGCACCAGACTCTTGATTTTGGCTCAGGTCACAATCTCATGGTTTGTGAAATCAAGCCCTGCCTTTGACTCTGAGCTGATAGCACAGGGTCTGCTTGAGATTCTCTCTCTCCCTGTCTCTCTGTCCCTACCCTGTCTACTCTTTCTCTCTCTCCAAATAAGTAAATGTTAAAAAAAAAAAAAAAAGAAAGAAATTAACCTGGGGAAAGGAAGACACCTGCAAAATTTGACCACTGTCACTTAATCAGCTGTGTGACCTTAACTTCTCTGAACCTCAGTTACTTACCTGTATAGTGGGAATCATAATGTAGTCCAAGGTGTTGTTGTAAGAACTAAACAGGATGAAGTTATATGAAGCCCAGAGCTTGGTACATGGTAGATTTTCAATTAACATTAGTTTTTTTCACCTCTCAGTAGCCTTCTGTTGTGTCACAGTTCAGGCAACATGGTCTATATGCCCTAATTCTCCACCTTACATGAGCCCAAAGACACTGCTAACGCTTAAACTTATGGGGATCTTACTGGGCTTCTAGTTTTTACTTCCCATTTGGTCCTCACAATTTCTTTCATTTTATTCACTTTTATCCCTTCCCTGATCTATGTTGATTATATCATTTCCTCTAAATATGAGTACATAGTGGATATCATGACAGTTTTACACTAGCCAACACTGACATTTACATAAAACATTCACAAAAATTTCTTGACTACTGTGAAAAAGGGGGTTTGTGTATTAGATACACAATGGAAATGAACTATTGATCAGAAAGTACTATTGTAATTGAGAAAACAGTAGCTATGACTTTAAATTTAATTGTTAAGATAGGGTTACCCATCTTGGGTCCTCTTCTTAACAGCTAGTCCAGACATTAATCTGTTACATAAGCAAAGGTTCGGGAAGCTACAGCAGAGCTCAAGGAAGCTTCTGAGTATCTTCTGTACAGATTAAATTAACTGATATAGCTTCATAATATTTAGATTAAATGCAATAAGTAATTTTACAAGTATGTGCTGAGGGAAGCGGGGAGAGGAACTAGTATTGAAAGACTGAAAAAGAGGTGTTTTTGGATTGTTCAGACCTTGGAGTTATGTCAATGCCCTCCAGACGAAGGCTACTGGACGCATACCTGTAATCATGTAAGTTGGGTTTATTGCCTGTTACAGGGAGGGAGAATGCACACCATGGGGATCCGTGGAACATCTTATTAAGAGAGTTTAGAAAGGACTTTGGGGGCACCCGGGTGACTTAGTTAAGCGTTGGACTTCGGCTCTGGTCATGATCTCACAGTTTGTGAGTTCGAGCCCTGCATCGGGCTCTGTGCTGACAGGTCAGAGCCTGGAGCCTGCTTCGGATTCTGGGTCTCCTCTCTCTGCCCCTCCTCCGCTTGTGCTTTCTCTCTCAAAAATAAATAAACATTAAAAAAATTTTTTTTTAAAGAAAAGACAGTATACAGGATTTGGGTCCACATTAGGTGAGTTGGGGAAGTGTTGAAGGATGCAGTCTTTTCTCTGGATATGCAGCATCCATACTCGATGCTCTCAGGAGGTGGGAGTAACCTCATGATTAGTAATTTTAATAAATCTTACTTAGAAGAAGGGAAGACTAGGCCGAGGGTAAAGCTGTAATTGGCACAGAAGCATCAGTCACCGATGTCAGCTAGGATAAGGGAATGTTTAGTCATTTGTGTGGCTTGGACAGTTCTCTTATTTTGTCTAGGTTCAAACATGATTACACAGCGGTATTTTTGGTTTTTTTTTTTTTTTTTTTGCCTTGATAGATTGTAGTCACAGAGTGGCTTTTCTTGATGTTCATGCTCGATAAGATTATTCATGTTCAACAGGAGAACACCAAGATCTAGTTGTGCCTGATAGCCAGGCACCTGGGTGTCAGGGCTTGCTTCTCTCTTTCTCAGTTAGATGCATCATCAGGTCTTACCCCATTTTCTCTGTTTTCTGGCTGAGTTCTTGCTGCAAAATCAGAGGTTTTCCAAGATTATTGTTATAAAAGGGGAGGGAAGAGAAACTAACATTTAGTGAGCACTTATATATTAGGCACTGTTGTATATATAAGGACACATCTCGTTTCAACATAGTAGCAACAATTGGGCAGATCAGCACCTGCGTTTTAAAGAGGAAGAAACCAGCTCAGACAAGATAGATAACTTGCTCAAAGTTACACAGCTCGTAAATGGAATCTGATTTTGAATCCAGACCCGTCTCCATAGCTTTACGTGCTTTCTGTGCTACCATTGCTTTGAGGGAGTTTTAGGATACAACCTGTTCTTTATGTCTGTGCTGTTTATTTAAGAAATATATTGGGGCGGCTGGCTGGCTCACTAGAGTAGGTGGAGTGTGCTAATCTTGATCTTGGAGTTGTGAGTTCAAGCCCTGCATTAGGTGTAGAGGTTACTTAAAAAGTTTAAAAACGTCTCAGGGGCAACCGGGTGGTTCAGTCGGTTGAGTGCCGGACTTTATTTAGCTCAGGTCATGACCTCACGATCCGTGGGTTTGAGCCCCGTGTGGGGCTCTGTGCTGACAGCTGAGAGCCTGGAGCCTGCTTCGGATTCTGTGTCTCCCTCTCTCTCTGCCCCTCCTCCTTTCATGCTCTGTCTCTCTCAAAAATATATAAACATTTCAAAAGCTTAAAAACATATTAAAAAAAGAAAAATATTATATTCCAAATTGAAAGATGAAGAAGTAGTATTTCCTTGAATTCACAGTTTTATTGACTATTTTTAGATTAGATTATGTCAGATGGCAGGAGATATATATATATATATAGTTTTATATTTATTTTAAGAGAGAGAGAGAGAGAGCAGGGGAGAGGCAGAAGGTGAGAATCCCAAGCAGGCTCTGTGCTGTCAGTACGGAGCCTGACACAAGGCTCGAACCCATGAACAATGGGATCATGGCCGAGCCAAAATCAAGAGTCAGGATGCTTAACCGACAGAGCCACTCAGGCGCACCAGAAGCACCTGATATTATAGTCCTGTTCCACCAGACACTGCAAATACCCAGGGTAGGGGGTACAGGGACAAAGCACAAAGAACTAAAGTATCGAAAGCTGCATGTATGGATTTTCCATCATAGGAGTAATTTAGGAGCTGGCCATCGAAGGAAAAGTGGTTTCTAGAAGTAAGCTTCTAGGTTCCAGTTTACAGCTTCTGTCACTTGGTCCAGAACTGCAGACTCAGCCTTGCCCCAGTCTCTGGGAGCCACCTGGCTGTCAGGCAGGGGAACTAGAAAGAACCCTGTACTCACAGCTCAGTCACTCAGCATCAAGTCTGTCTTTCTACCAGTCCCTTTCGTAATAGTTTAGTCTAACAAATGGGCTCTTACTTCGCTCCTTATGAATATGTTTCTACTTTCTTTTCCAGTTCCAGTAACCAAACCTTCCTCGAGAGGAGTCCTCACAAGTAATCCTCTTTTTCCATGACACTGGGTGAAGAAAGGAAATTTCAACAGGCATATTCCTCTTTTCTGATGGAGCTAAATTGCTTCAAGGATTGACATCTAAGTGACTGACCACTCCCTTTATGGACTTCTATTAATGTTCAAACCTGGGAATTGGAATCCGATGGACTTGGTTTGAATCCCTGCTCTTCTACTAAAGTACCTTGGGCGGAGCACCTGGGTGGCTCAGCCGACTTCGGCTCAGGTCATGATCTCGCGGTCCGTGAGTTCAAGTCCCGCCTCAGGCTCTGTGCTGACCGCTCAGAGCCTGGAGCCTGTTTCAGATTCTGTGTCTCCCCCTCTCTCTGACCCTCCCCCATTCATGCTCAGTCTCTCTCTCTCTGTCTCAAAAATAAATAAATGTTAAAAAAAATTAAAAAAAAATAAAGTACCTGGGCAAAATGCTCAACCTCAGTTTCCTTCTCCTGAAAACACAAATCCTACTGTCTGACTCACAGGGCTATTAAAAGAGAGTGAGGTGCTGTATGATAAGGTCAAGCAAAGTGCCTGAAACATAAATGTTCAGGAATTGGTACCCCCTTTTTTTTCAATTCAGGTAAACTTGACATAAAATTAACCATTTTAAAGTGTACAATGCAGTGACGTTTTTAGTACATTCACAATGTTTTGCAACAGTCTCCTTTTTTGCAGTTCCAAAACATTTTCATGGTGGCCAAAGGAGATCCGGAGGGGTAACTCCTGTAGAGCTCAAAAATGCTTTGAACCCTTGGCGGTAAGGCACATTCATCACAATGAGAACATTAAGATCACAATCTGAGGTTAAGTACAACACTCCATTCATTGTTTTCTGATCTCTGGTCTGATCACCAGAGCTTGGGAAATTCAGCAAAATAGAGGTATAATTCCTAGTCTACTTGCTTTATGGTCACTTTCAGAATTTTTCATCTCACATAAGGTCAACCCGCAGGGTTTTTATAGCTCGGTTGCCCTTTTTACCCACCATCATACCATGAAGTTTTGCTAAAGCACATTACTCGGCTGGGTTCTATGCCAACTCCTTATAACACAATTTATCATTGACCCAGACTAGGTGTTTGCTAATTCACTCAGAATTAATTGTGCACTTTAATCATTTTCTTTGAATCAGTTCCCATGTCTGTAGCTTTTGTAAGTACTAGCTGCATACTAATTAAAAATTTCCCATCAGTTGTATATGAGGTATGACTATAAATTTTCTTTTTAATTTTCCTTCTATGACTCATAAACTGGCTTAGAAACAATTTCAAACAGGAGTAGAAGGTTTGCAAGTGATATGGCAATCCATGGAATAAGTGGTCTTTTTTTTTTTTTTCCTGAGGAGAATAGGCAGATAGGTACATTCCTATTTGTTAAAATGGTCTCGGTATACTGCTCCAATGAATATTCTCCGTTTCCACATTGCTATTAGACTCCTCATTTTTTTTAAAGTTTATTTATTCATTGAGAGAGAGAGAGAGAGAGAGAGAGATGTCAGGGGGGAGGTAGATAAAGAAGGAGAGAGGGAATCTCAAACAGGTTCTGTGCTGTCAGTGCAAAGCCAACATGAAGCTCGAACTCATAAACTGTGACCATGACCTGAGCCAAAACCAAGAGTTGGATGCTTAACCAACTGAGCCACTCAGGCACCTTACCTTTGCGACTTTTAGAGTATAATAGGATATAAACTTTCTTACATTCAGATGAAAAAAAAACAGTTTTTAATGAAGCAGTCATGTGTTGCAACAGGGAAAATATTCTTTACAAATGGATAGTGAGAAGAATAGTTTAGTACTATTCATACCCTGTGTCAATTACTTGAATGAGGGAACAAAAGACTAGAAGTGTGTTGGAAACCTGGGTTCTAGTCCTCAGGCTTAAAGTAAATAATATTTTTGGGTAAGTCACACCCTGATACAGGGACCACAGTTTTCTTAATTTGTCACATCACAATATCTTCCCTATCTACCTCATCAAGATGCTGTAAAGACGAACTTGACATATTCTTTTTTTTTTAATTTTTTTAATGTTCATTTTTGAGAGAGAGACAGAGATAGAGACAGAGGATGAGTAGGGGAGGGTCAGAGAGAGAGGGAGACACAGAATCTGAAGCAGGCTTCAGGCTCTCAGCTGTCAGCACAGAGCCCCACGTGGGGCTCAAACCCACCAACTGCAAGATCATGACCTGAGCTGAAGTCCGGCACTCAACCGACTGAGCCACCCAGGTACCCCAAACTCGCCATGTTCTAAGATGAACTGATTACATCCACCATCGCTTCTCCCAACTCTCCTTCCCAAATCTTGTCTTTTACGCTCCTAATTGTCTCACAGGTCTTTCTTCTTTATTCCATTCTCATTATACTAGGTCAAATTCAATTCATCTCCGTTTTCTGAACAGCTGTAATAAACTGGCCAGCCTGCCCTCATTCTTGCCCTCCTCCAAACCATCCTGTATTTTATAAGAATTATGTACTGAAAATACAATCTGTGCCATTCTCTGGCTTAACATTTGAATGGCTCCCCATTGCAAAGTGATAAAGTTTATTTTTTAAGTCTGGTGTACAAGGCACCATTCAAATCTTCAGCAACCCTACTGTGGCAGATGGGTATGGTCTACCATGCCAGATTGCTGAATCCATCTGATTTTAGCTCAGCATTGGAGAAGCTCAATGTGTCATTGCCAATTTCCTGCACTACGTGTGAGTCATAGCATCTCTCTGCTATTGCTTCCTTGGAAGCTGCAGAAGGCTTCTAAACCATACAGGTGCAACCTGAAAGTATGTGGAGTTAATGTCCCAGGGATAGGGGACAACTCTCAAGCAAAGGAGGACAAAAGTCAATGGATAAATGTCCTAGCTTCTTTGTTCTGTGGTGAGACCATCTGAGGCCTGTTCTATACAGCTGCTCAGGGAATTCCTAGCAGGATTGGGCTCCTGTGGCCCACAGCAGTTGGACTCTTTCTTTGGAGGTGATTCTTGGGACCATTTCCTAAATAAACTGCTTACCCCAAGCCCTTGCTTCAACGTCTGTTTTATGGGTAACCCAAATTAAGAGACTTTGTTTTTGTCTACTTGATTTTTTGATCATTAAGATACATATGCTAAAGTCTCCTAGCATGATAGTGATTTCTCCTTACGTTTCTATTAGATTTTCCTTATTTATTTTAAAGCTCTCTTACTAGATGCCTAAGGGCTCAGGACTATGTTATCTTCTTGGTGGATAAAACCATGATGTTTCCCTCTTTGTCCCGTTAAGTTTATTCACCTTGAATTCTATTTTATATGACATTAATATTGATACACCTGCTCTATTTTCTTAGCATGTGTATAGTATAACTTTTTTGATTTTTAATTTTTATTTTATTTCAGTGGTCTCTTGTAAACAAAAAATAAGTGTATAAATGGATGAAAATCTCCAATCTGATGGTGAAAATCAAAAGTATGCCATCACATTCTATCAGTAAGGCTGCAGGGAAAGAGTCACTATCATATACTGCTGGTGGGACTGCAAAATAGTACAATCCTTTCAGAGGGATGTTTGGAAATCTCCGACAAAACTACATATGCATTTGTCTTCCAACAAAACAATCCTGTCTCCAGGAGTTTATCCTGAAAACAGACCTACAACAATATAAAATACATACAAACGGGGCGCCTGGGTGGCTCAGTTGGTTGAGCGTCTGACTTCGGCTTGGGTCATGGTCTCGCGGCTTGTGGGTTCGAGGCCCACGTGGGGATCTGTGCTAATAGCTCGGAGCCTGCAGCCTGCTTCGGATTCTGTGTCTCCCTCTCTCTCTGCCCCTCCCCTGCTTGTGCTCTGTCTCTCTCTGTCTCTCAAAAATGAATAAATCTAAAAACAAAATTTTAAAAATAAATAAATAAATAAATAAAATACATATACACAAGGTTGTTCATTATAGCATTGTGATTTCAAATTACTGGAAACAACCTAAATCCTCATGCAAGAGAGTGCTTGAGTAAACTACATCACACAGTGGAATACTATGCAGATGCAAAAAAGAGTAAGAAAGACCTTTATGATTTCTAGAAGATAATGTTAAGTGAAAAAAGCAAAGTGTAAAACAGTATGCTACCTTTCACACAAGCACAAAAGGTGGAATAAGAAAATCTACATGTTTCAAGGGTGCCTGGGTGGCTCAGTCAGTTGAGCGTCCGACTTTGGCTCAGGTCATGATCTCACAGCTCGTGAGTTCAAACCTCACGTCAGGCTCTGTGCTGACAGCTCAGAGCCTGGAGCCTGCTTTGGATTCTGCGCCTCCCTCTCTCTCTTCCCCAACCCACTCACATTTTGTCTCTCTCTCAAAAATAAATAAACATTAAAAAAATTTTTTTTAAATCTACATGTTTCAGCTTATTTGTGTAAAAAGAAACATGAAAAGGAACTAGAAACTAATGAAATTGGTAGGGGATATGGAAAAAGTGTAGAAGAAATATAAAAGAGTGATACTTCTCTGAATATACACTTTTGTCTGATTCTGACGTTAGGAACCATGTTAATGTTTCACATATTTAAAAATAAATAAAATCAACAAGGATGGGGCAAGGCAAGAAAAACAGAATAGAAACAGAAACAGATGACCCCAACTTTATTTCAAATGGATGACATAACCACTTCAAAGTGTTTGTGTGTTCGTATGGGAAAGGGGGCACCTTAAGACTTAACATAAGTAGCTGAAATTATAGTATTTTGATGGTATACTTTATAAAGACAACAGAAAAAAAATTGGACACCCAATGATGTATGATTTTGAGCCAGCAACCTCTAAACTTCATTTCCTACCTGTGTCTGTAACCTCCTGCAACATTTTGACAAGGCTTGCCCCTTACCCCCACCCCCGACATCCCATAACACCATGCATCGTCTGACTTCTTAAAATCTTGCATTGTACAAGAGCCTCTTTTAAATCTTGTGCTGGTGGGACTTGCTTTCTATAAAATGCCTGTGCAGTGCTATTCATTCTCTCTCAGTTCTGGATTTTCTCCCAAAGAGCCATCCACCCCACTTTTCACCTTGGGGTTTCCTTACCTTTTTTAATAATACATTTGTTTTAGTCACACCAAAAGTCTTCCATCAGTAGTTTCAACATTTGAACCTAACCTTGGGAGGCAGCTTTCCCACGACACAGTGAGGTTACTATAACAAGGATAAAGGTAGATTGGAAACAAATATTGTACTCTTGTTGGTAGGTTTGATTTTCACAGGGGTATGGGTTAGCAATTCTGCAACTCCTTTATATGTATCCTGGGATTGAGCAAGTAAGTTAATATATTGCCAATAATGAGAACAGTCCACTTATTGTTTCCAATAAGTGACACAATCCAAATGTCCATAAACAAATGAATGGACAACTGTGGAATATCTAGTAAGATGGAATATTATTTAGCTGCAAAAAAGAATAAAGTACTGACATATTCTATGACACTGATGAACCTTGAAAACACTATCCTAAGTGAAAGAAGCCAGACACAAAAAGCCATGTGTGTGACCCCGTTAATATGAAATGTCCTCAATAGGCAAATCCATAGAGACAAAAAGCAGATTAGTAGTTGCTTAGAGTTGGGAGGGAGGTTTTGAAGAGAAAGGGGAGTAGCTACTAATGAGTATTCTGGAATTAGATGGTTGCATGATCCTGTGAATGCACTAAAAAAACACTGAATTATACACCTGAGAAGGTGAACTTTATGGTATATGAATTATATCTTAAGAAAGTTGTTTAAAAAATTATGCCACTTTATTTCAGCTCGTACTTCCGTTATAACAATTTACTTATCATTTTTGCTTTAAAAACCAGGTGCACCAATAAACTAACCAGATAATAATGTAAAATGTATCTTCTTTTTTTAAAAAAAGAAGTACTGTAGTTCTTTCATAGCTTTTTAAACCTGTTTCCATGTGAAAATGACTCCGGTTTTGGTTGAAATGATTTTCCTTTAGTTATAGTTGTTAATCAAGTGAGCCAGCAAAATGGCCAAGTTTACCATTCCTCCATTCTTCTTTCCGGGGAATTTCTATCACACTGCACTGCGATAATCCATATTCTTATCCCTCTGGTACTAGGCGGTGAACTTCCTTTAGGGGATGAATCAAGTCTTATTATTTTCGTACCATTAGGGTCTAAGTTAGTGCCTGAAGCATCATAGCAATTCATGAAACATCTGTTGAACGATCCAATGAATAAGTGATGAATTATAAGCTCTATCTCAAACAGTCCGTGAAAAATGTGCAAATTTATCAGCTCTCTTTTCTTTTTTAGGAGTAGCAATCACTGATACTTCCTGATTCAAAAAAGCTCTGCCAGGCATCCAAAAGTCAGAGCAACATAAAGGTGGGCAATTTTTGCAGAAAATAGTCAATTGGAATATACATGAAGCTGCCTAAATGCCTTAAAATTACAAATAGAAAGGGGCGCCTGGGTGGCTCAGTTGGTTGAACATCTGACTTCGGCTCAGGTCATAATCTCACGGTTCAAGAGTTCTAGCCCCATGTCCGGCTCTGTGCTGACGGCTCAGAGCCTAGAGCCTGCTTCGGATTCTGTGTCTCCCTCTCCCCGGGCCCCTTCCCCACTAGTACTCTGTCTCTCTCTTTCTCTCTCTCTCAAAAATAAATAAATCAATATTAACAAAAATAAAAAAATAAAATTACAAATAGAAAATATTACCCAGTAAACATCTGAAAGTAGAAGTTTCCTTTCTCTCCTCATTTTTCAAAATGCACACAACACATATAGTGCAAAGTGTTAAACTGTTAAAGTTACTAAATGAACAACTAAGATGCTGAGAGAGAGAGAGAGAGATCATAGCACATATATGATAAGAAAGGCTGCATCCCATTGGGATTATAATTTGAATCCATGGTGATTTAGTTTTGGGTTAGGCTACCTGTTTTTTTTTTTTAATATGATCAGAGATAAACCATGATCTATGCCCTAAATGGGTTTACAATCCAGTCACTTGGAGAGAATCCCTTCTTTCAGAATTTATTGAGAACCTACTAGATGTTAGGCTCTGTTCGAGAATCTGGGGATATAGCAGCACACAGAAACAGTCAAAAGTCTCTGCCTCACAGATCTTTCATACCTAGCTGCTTTTCATGGTTTGCTTCCTCCACCTAACCCGCACTGAAATTTTTTTTCTCCATCTCTGGCCAGCCTGCTTCCAAGTAGGGCCCTGAATATTAATCCTTTTGACGATAAGGAACTGGTAATAGCCCATGAGAAAAGAAGAGCCCTTTTTCTCTTCATGATGTCAATAAAGGATTGGATAATTTGTCAATGAAATAGTAAGGAGTAGGGGTGTCTGGGTGGCTTAGTTGGTTAAGCATCTGACTCAATCTTGGCTCAGATCATGATCTCACCATCAGGAGATCAAGCTCCTCATTGGGCTCTGCGCTGGGCATGGAGCCTGCTTAAGATTCTCTCTCCCGATTTTTGCCCTTCCCTTGCTTGTGCATGCACACGTGTGCACACGCATGTGCATGGGTGCACACATTTGCTCTCTCAAAAAAAATTCTAAGGTATAAGCATTTGTTTAAGCAACCTTTTCGTTCTCTGTTATCCACTCCCTTCTAAGAAATACGGCCCATCTCTCATCCACATAGTGATGGTGAACTCTCGCCATTGCTGTGCTTTCATGGACTGACAACTCCGAATTTTTATAAAGGTTGGTGACATAGAGCTTCCAGCACTCTCTCTTCTGATTGTTCTGTGGCTGCTCTCCTAACTCCGGGTAAGTGAGGATAAATGAAGATGATGAGGGAGTACCATCTCCTCTAGTTTTTCCACTCTGACATGCTAAACTAGAGTTAAAATACTAGAAGATGGGGAAAATGTACTACTGCGGGCACTGCAAGTTGGTTAGCAGGTCAGGTGAAATACACACACACACACACACACACACACACACTCACATACACACAACTCTATTTTATGCTCAAATGGGGACTGTGATGCTGTTGTCACTCATTATACAGAACTGAGGGGTTTTCTTGTATCCAATATTTTGTTATGAAAATGTTCCCAGATCCAGGAGAGGTAGATGAATTTTACAGTGAACACCCATATTCCCACCACCTATATTCTATAATTAACATTTTATTTTACTTGCTTTATTGCATATTCCCCCACCTATCCATCTGTTTCTATATCCATCCATCAATCTGGAATGGAGGATTTAGAGTACTTTTCACAGGCTTATGCAAGGGATAAGATGTACAAATAGACCTCCTGATTGCTAGACCCTTGCCCTATGCTCTGCCTTGAAGTTAATCTCTTTCCTTTGTCAAATTGAATTTAGTTTTCAAATACTGATAGCTCTGTAAAGACTAATCTTTTCTATTAAGCTCTTGTCTAATTAAAGGGGATTAACCTGGCTAGAAGCTTCTGATGATTTATTTATTTAAGCATTCTTGTAATTGCTCAGTATGTGTTCAGAAACTCAGATAAAACATGAATTTCATTCATCTTGAGAAGATATGCTCACAATAATTCTATTAAATGTCATCTCTAATCCCCAGACTCTCTTGATTTAATCCAGGAAGTTTCTATTGCTGCCAGCAGCTCTTTGTGGACTGTCCATGTTAAATTAATTATAAGATTTAAAACAGGATTATCTCGACTCGTATTTGACTTGATCTTTGTCCTTTTCACCCTTTCAATTCTCTTTTGTACAGTCCGTTCTTATTGACCTCAGTGATACCACTGAGTGTGAAAGGTACAACAGAGACGATTAAACATGGAAAACCCTCAAAGATTATCAACTACACTTCCTAAAACATACTTATGATTTTTAACACATTGAACTTAAAATTTAAGTGTAAAAGTAGTCATGGAAATTGGATGGGCTTAGAACATCTCTCGCTCCCTTAAATAGTGTGTTTTTAAATTTTATTTATTTATTTATTTATTTACTCTGCGAGAGGGGCCGGAGGGAGGGGCAGAGGGAGAGAGAGAGGGAGAGAGAGAATCCCAAGCAGGCTCCACACTGTCAGCACGAGGAGCCCAATGTGGTGCTTGAACCCACAAACCCGAGAGATCATGACCTGAGCTGAAATCAAGAGTTGGACGCTTGGGGCGCCTAGGTGGTTCAGTCGGTTGAGCGTCCGACTTCAGCTCAGGTCATGATCTCACACTCATGGGTTCAAGCTCTGCGTCAGGCTCTGTGCTGACAGCTCAGAGCCTGGAGCCTGCTTCTGATTCTGTGTCTCCGTCTCTCTCTTCCCCTCCCCCACTCATGCTCTGTCTTTGTCTCAAAAATAAAGATAAACATTTTAAAAAAAAAAGAGTTGGACACTTAACCAACTGAGCCATCCAGGTGCCCCAATTAGTGTCGGTTTTTTTTTAAGGTTTATTTATTTTTGAGAGACAGCACTAGGGGGACAGAGGATCCAAAGGGGGCTCTGCACTGACAGCAAAGAGCCTGATGCAAGGCTCAAACTCATGAACCATGAAATCATGACCTGAGCCAAAGTTGAACGGTCAACTGACTGAGCCACCCAGGTGACCCTAGTGTGTTTTGTTTTTTCGTTTTTTGTTTGTTTTAAAAAGCAAACAAATGAGCAAACAGATTGAGCCAAAGACTTTCCCCAGGAGAATTTAGGCTTCTAATTGTGGGGCATTTTGTTTTGTTCACTGTTGTAATAGAGCTGTAATATCTCCATAGCAAAACTAACTATTCAATTGCATGAGAAAAATAATAAAATGCCATTCCAGGGGCGCCTGGTTGGCTCAATCAGTTAAGCGTCCAACTTTGGCTCAGGTCATGATCTCATGGTTCGTGGGTTCGAGCCCCGTGTCAGGCTCTGTGCTGACAGCTGAGAGCCTGGAGCCTGCTTGGGATTCTGTGTCTCCCTGTCTCTCTGTCCCTCCCCCACTCGTGCTCTGTCTCTGTCTCTCTCTCTCTTAAAAATAAATCAACATTAATGAAAAAAAATGCCATTTCAAAGTGTCTCGGATTTCCCAAAGTGCTCCTTGAGAAACTGCATCTTGTTCACTATTGTATACCCATCGCCTATTGTTGGAGAAGTGAATAAAGTACGACAAAGATGGCCGGTGGGGCTAAAACAAACTCTGGTCTCTAGCTTAGAGACCCCCTCTTCCAGGTTCTTCTTCCTTGATTTGGTGCACAGGCAAAAACCCCCACAGATATGGAAGCTGACGACTATAAATTACCCTACCCACTTGCATTCGGCTCAGATCTTTGGAGACATGGTCTCCTCTGAGCCCGCCAGTGTTAAATAAATCTCCAATCCACCAAGATCTCCGAGTGCCGCTTGGGTTTTCTGCCAGCGTTCCAGCCTGGTTCTGTAACACCATCATGTGGGGGGAATATAGTAGGTGCTCAGTAAATAGTTTGAGTCTTTTTATTTTTTTATTTTTATTAAAAAAAATTTTTTTTAACATTTATTTATTTTTGAGACAGAGAGAGACAGAGCATGAACAGGGGAGGGTCAGAGAGAGGGAGACACAGAATCCGAAACAGGCTCCAAGCTCTGAGCTGTCAGCACAGAGCCTGATGCGGGGCTCGAACTCACGGACCGCGAGATCATGACCTGAGCCGAAGTCGGCCGCTTAACCGACTGAGCCGCCCAGGCGCCCCAGTTTGAGTCTTTTTAAATAAACAGAAAGGTGTGACCCCCCCCCCTCAGATTTAAGTTTTTGCATGTGGACCATATTTAGTCACAATGATTCAATCAATGGCTCTAAATAAAAGGGTCTAGAAACTATGGACCATGGGTTAAAAATTTGGCCCACTACCGGTTTCTGTAAATAAAGTTCTGTTACAACAGGCTTGCTCATTTGTCTGTGGCTGCTTTCATGCTACAATAGCAGAGTTGAGTAGTTCTGAAAGAGACTATGTGGCCCACAAAGTCTAAAATATTCACTCTCTGTCCTTCACAGAAAGAGTTTTTCCAATTTGCCGTAGGGAGTGTGTTTAGGCAAAACTAAAAGGGAACTTTAAGGGAATGCAAATCAATACCATAGTGAGATGCCATGCTACAACATCTAGGGTGGCTGTGATTTCTTTAAAAACTGAAAATATGGGCACCTGGGTGGCTCAGTTGGTTGAACGTCCGACTTCAGCTCAGGTCATGATCCCCCGGTCTGTGAGTTCAAGCCCCTCATTGGGCTCTGCTGACAGCTCAGAGCCTGGAACCTGCTTCAGAGCCTGTGTCTCACTCTCTCTGTCTGCCCCTCCCCTCCCAGTGCGCTCTCTCTCTCTCTCTTTCTCTCTCTCTCTCAAAAATAAATAAACATTAAAAAACCCCACAAAACTGAAAAGAAACAATGTTGGCTGGAATGTGGAGAGATCGGAACCCGAGTATGTTGCTGGTAGGAATGCATAAAGGTACAAGTGCTGTGGAAAACAGTTTTGTGATTCCTTGATAAACAAAACACAGGATTGCCATATAACTTAGCAATTCCATTTAGAGGTATATACCCAAAGGAATTGAAAGCAGGGACCTCAGATATTGGCATGCAGCATTGTTTACAATAGACAAAAAGGTGTAAACAACCTATGATGTTGCAATTTATAAGAAGAAACAGATTTGGTCTCCCTCCCGGTTTCTAGAGGCACAGAGCTCCTAAAATCCTTAGAATTTCCTAAGTGATGAGAATAACAAGGGTATCTTTTGTGATGTTAATGCTGTGACTTTTGGACCGCAGCCTAACGTTAGGGTCTGGTTGCTAGGAGAATCAAATGCAAGAACTTTCAGTCCCAACCCTCCCTGACCTGTGGGAGGGGCAGAGGGACTGGAGGTTGAATCAATTGTTATTGGCCATTGATGTAATCAGTCGTGCCTACGAACTGACAGGATTTAGAGAGCTTCATTCATTCCGAGGCTGCTGAATTCAGGGAGGTGGTGGTTGGTCGAGTGCAACGCCAGGAGAGGGCATGGACGCTCCATGCCCCTTTTCCCCTGCCCTACACATCCCTTCCATCTGGCTGTTCATCTGTATTCTTTATCACCCCCTCTAAAAAACGGGCAAACACGAGTGTTTCTCTGAGTTCTGTGAGCCGCCGTAGCAAATTACTCAAACCCGTGGAGGGAGTTCTGAGAACCTGTCATCTGTAGCCAAATCTGGACAGAAGTTGTGGTTAACCTGGGAGCCTACTACTTGTGACGGGCATCTGAAGTAGGGGTGGGAGCAGTCTTGTGAGACGGAGCCCTTAACTTTTGGGATCTGATGCTATCTCCAGGTAGATAGTGTCAGCATTGAGTTTAATTGTAGGACACCCAACTGGCTTAGGAAACCCAGCTGGCGTGGGTGAAAAAACCCACACACGATGGGTGACCAGAAGTGTCCAAAGGCAAGTATTCTGTGTCAGTAGTAAAGGAGACACACGGGAGAGAAACAACAGGAGATGGAAGACGGAGGTTTTTCCTTTACATAGAACCCGAGTGCCCATCAACAAAGGAATGAGTAAACAAAATGTGGAATATCAGTCATCCATAAAGGAAAAAAAAAACGTTCTGACTCATGCTACGATTGATAAATCATGAACACATTATGCCAAGTGAGAGAAGTCAGACACAAAAAGGCAAAAGTGGTTCCACTTATATGAAATATCTAGATTAGGTTATAGAGTTTCTTCTGGGGCTAATAAAAAAAAAATAGGCACCGGGGCACCTGGGTGGCTCAGTCGGTTGGGTGTCCGACTTTAGCTCAGGTCACGATCTCACAGCTTGTGAGTTCGAGCCCCGTGTCGGGCTCTGTGCTGACAGCTCGGAGCCTGGAGCCTGCTTCCAATTCTGTGTCTCCCTCTCTCTCTCTCCCCTCCTCCGCTCATGCTCTGTCTCTCTCTGTCTCAAAAATAAATAAACATAAAAAAATGAAAAAAAAAATAGGCACCAAAAACATACTCTTAACTACAGAGAATAAACTGATGGTTACCAGAGGGGAGGTGGGTGGTGAATGGGTTAAATAGGTGATGGGGATCAAGGAGAGCATTTGTGATGAGCACCGAGTGTTGGATGGAAGTGTTGTACACGTGAAAACTAATAATACCCTGTATGTTAACTAAATGGAATTTCAATAAAACTTAAAAAAATAATTTTTGGAAACGGTGATGATGACTGCACGTGAATGTAATACCACCGAATTGTGCAATTAAAATGGGTAAAGTGGCAAATTTTATCTCATTTAAAAAAATGTTTGTTTCTTTTTAAGAGAGAGAGACAGAGAGACAGAGAGACAGAGTGTGTGCAGTGGAGGGGCAGAGAGAGAGAGGGAGACACAGAATCAGAAACAGGCTCCAGGTTCTGAGCTGTTTGCACAGAGACCAATGCGGGGCTCGAACCCTTGGACTGCGAGATCATGACATGAGCCGAAGTCAGACGCTCAACCAGCTGAGACCCAGGCACCCCACCACAATTTTTATGTACCAATAAATATTGAACATAGCAATAAATATTGAATTGTACACACCAAATGGTTGAACTGTGTGGTATTTGAATTGTATCTCAATAAGGCTGTTAAAAAAAACAATCTAAATTGTGAGGGAATAATGAGTGTTTGGGCTCCTAAAAAAGTCAGAAAAGTCTCAGAGCACTCAAATCGCATGTTTTATTAAATCAATTTAACATTACAGCTAGAAGTTAGGGCAGGGGCACCTGGGTGGCTCAGTCAGTTAAGCGTCCGACTCTTGGTTTCAGCTGAGGTCACAGTCTCACGGTTTGTGAGTTCGAGCCCTGCATGGGGCCCTGTGCTGGCAGTGTGGAGCCTGTTTAGGCTTCTCTCTCTCCCCCTCTCTCTCTCTCTGCCCCTCCTGTGCTCGCACTCTCTCTCTCAAAATAAATAAATCAATTTACAAAAAAAAAGGGGGATAGAAATAGAATATGTTGACACACTTAGGACAAGCTGCCAGTGAACTGAACCACGCCTGGGTTATGCAATGTTTATGTGTTCAGCCTTCCTCACTGATGGTGTAATTGGGCAGACCAGCGATGACGTTTGAGCACAGAGGCTTTGTGAATGAAAGAAGCCCCAACCCAATCAGACACACATTCTCTATTGGACAGTTGTAGGGGCAGGTGAGCCTGTCCACAGTTGGAACTTGCCATAGCCCAACGAGCAGCTGGAGATTTTTATTTTTTGGTTCCTGGCCAGAGGATACACAGGCCCAGAATAGATGTCACTCATGAATGGCTGATTCAGGTCCTCATGAATACTGAGTGCCTCATATATTTAGTGTGCTGTGAATATTTGGTGCCTTGGGGGCTTGATGTATATTTACTGCATCATGAATATTAGGTGCCTCCTGCACCTCATGAATATTTAGTGCCTACTTAGTTTCCCTATCCCTTCTGATTTATGTTCTGTACACATATACCCTACCTTATGTCTAAAATGTCTCACGAGCTACTTACCTCCTTGTCTGAGCTTATCTTATGTATGAATTTCCTCACTCCCGTTTGTTTTCTTGTTTTCTATGGCAGAATTAAATATTCCTGGTCAATACAACATATTCATATTACAATTAGTTTGCAATATCCCCATTTTACAAATAAGAAAACTGCACAGAGGCATTAAGTTGTGGGACTCACCAGTGTCACAGGTGGAGGTAGGGTTCCAATTCTGGTAGCATGATTCCAGAGCTCATACTTTTGTTTTCATTTTGTTTTAATCTTTATTAAGTTTTTAAAATTTTTAATTCCAGTATAGTTAACATACAGCGTTATATTAGTTGCAAGTGTATGATATCGTGATTCAGCAGTTCTATACATTACTCAGTGCTCATCATAAGTGTACTCTTCTTTTTTTTTTAATGTTTATTTATTTTTGAGACAGAGAGAGAGCAAGCAGGGGAGAGGCAGAGAGAGGGGGAGACACAGAATCTGAAGCAGGATCCAGGCTCAGCCATCAGCACAGAGCCCGATGTGGGGCTTGAACTCATGAACCATGAGATCATGACCTGAGCTGAAGTCAGACACTTAACCGACTGAGCCACCCAGGCACCCCATGATAAGCGTACTCTTAATCCTCTTTACCTATTTCACTCATTCCCCCACATCTCTCCCCTCTGGTAACCATCAGGTTTGTTCTCTATAGTTAAGGGTCTGTTTCTTGCTTTGCCTCTCTCGCATGCATGCTTTTTTTTTTTCTTTTGTGGAGCTCGTGCTTTTAACTATTATGTTCTACCTCTAAGGATCAGTGTGAGTTAAGGGACTACAGGAGTATATGATGCACATCATAAAAGCTGCTGTGAGTACCATGGAAGCTCACTGGAGAGAGGTTTATGGGAAGACTTTATGGAAGAATCATCTCAGATGGCCTAGGAAGAAGCAAAGGATAATTACAAGCAGGAATCAGAGCCTAAGTGTTAGGTTATTAGTGATTTAAAATACTGCCACATACTTTAACAGTGTGATCGTGTTTGCGTGTCTGTATTAGTTCAAGTTACAACCCAGATGTAACTAGTATTCTAGTTAGGAGCTCACATTCCAGAAAGCCACCTCATTTTTTTTTAAATACTTATTTTGAGAGAGAGAGAGAGAAAGAAAGAGAGCACGAGCATGGGGCAGGGAAGGCAGAGAGAGAGAATCCCCAGCAGGCTCCATGTTGCCAGCACAGAGCCCGATGTGGGGCTCAATCCCACGAACCTCGAGATTGTGACCTGAGCTGAAATCAAGAGTTGGGATGCTCAATTGACTGAGCCACCCAGGCATCCCGAATCAAATCATTTTAATGAGGAGTCATCTATTAAAGTGCTTCCTTTATTTATAGCTACACTGTCCCTAGCAATACCAAGTGCTTTACTCATTAGCAATTTTATTTTTTTTAATTTTTTTTAACATTTTATTTATTTTTCAGACAGGGAGAGACAGAGAATGAACAGGGGAGGGGCAGAGAGAGGGAGACACAGAATCTGAAACAGGCTCCAGGCTCTGAGCTGTCAGCACAGAGCCCGATGTGGGGCTCGAACTCACGGACCGTGAGATCATGACTTGAGCCGAAGTCCGCTGCTTAACCTACTGAGCCACCCAGGCGCTCCACTCATTAGCAATTTTAAATGTTGGAAGCTGGTTTTTATTGGTGAATTGTGTGGCTTGTTAGCATAATGAACATTAGAAATGAGTTCTCACCATTGAAATTAAAGATAGCTAAAATATGTGGATTGGCTAAAATATTTTGAGTACACACCTTGTTCTTACAGGAGTAGGATAAAAAAAGATCCAGTGAGGCCTGGGGTTTTACCATTAGGAAAACCAGAACTGAAATCTAAATGGGATTGAGAATTTCTCGTTGCCAGATGCAGACTACAGGCTAACAGAATTCTGCCTCTGGAACATAATTACATCTTGTATTTTTGTAGATTTTGTGGATTGAGTAAAGGTTTATGTGCACATAGATTCCAGAATCACTTGCAGTCACCTCACAGGGTCCCAGGGATCCATAGTCTACAGCTTGGAAGGGCAGTTTCACGTCATTAGAACGTTATTTTATTTTATTAAAAAATTTGTTTAATGTTTATTCATTTTTGAGAGAGAGAGACAGAGACAGAACACGAGCAGGGGAGGGGAGGGGCAGAGAGAGAGAGGGAGACACAACATCTGAAACAGCCTCCAGGCTCTGAGCTGTCAGTGCAGAACCTGACGCGGGGCTCCAACCCATGAACCGTGAGATCATGACCTGAGCCGAAGTCTGATGCTTAACCGACTGAGCCACCCAGATGCCCCTATTTATTTTTAAGTAATCTCTACACCTAACATGGGGCTCGAACGCACAACCCCAAGATCGAGAGTTTCACACGCTCTACTGACTGAGCCAGGAAGGTGCCCCTGGAGCTTCATTTTAGGAAGATTAATTCATCTGACTTTGGAATGTGGGATGAATTGAATGGGGGAGAGAACTCTCCAGATAAAAAGTAGTAGGAGCATGTTAACTGTGAGAACGAAGCAGAGAGGTTGGGTTGGAGAAACATGGCGGAGAAAGCATAAGCATGACTCAACAACCAAACACAGGGAGTGAAGGCAGGAGGGGCGATCTTTCTAAACAACGTGGATTTAGAGCTTACTATGTGTCAGGCATATTCTAGGTAGTTTGTGCGTATTATTAACTCGTTTATTCCTCACAGAAACCCTGCAAGTTAGGTAGTTTGGAGATGAAGAAACTGAGAATATAAATCTAAGGTCAGACTAAGGTCAGAGAATTGGGATTTAAACTCAGGCAGCCTGGCTACAAAATCCTAACTGTTCAACTATACTGCTTTAAAGAATTAAATATAACCCCAAGGGTTTGAGCCCCTGTGATTAGGAGAATGGTGAGGTCATTAACTGAAATAGAGAAATCAGGGGCACCTGGCTGGCCCAGTCAGAAAAGCACATGACTCTTCATCTCAGGGTTGTGAGTTTGAGCCTCGGGTAGGGTGTAGAGATTACTAAATAAATAAATAAACAACAACAACAAAAAAGAAATTTAGAAATCAGCAGAAGTATTTGAGGGAAGGAGAAAAACCATATACATGCATAGGTATTGGTCAGACATTCTACTTTTTTTTTCTTTCTTTCATTTTTATTTTTCCAGTTGTATATATAATCGATGTATAGCACTATGTAAGTTTAAGGTGTGCATCGTGACTTGACATACATATGTTGTGAAATGATCACCACCGTATGTTTAGTTAACATCTATTACTTCATAAAGTTACAAAAAAAAATGTTTTTCCTTATGATGAAAACTGTTAGTATTTACTCTCTTAACAACTTACAAATAGGCCATATCGCAGTGTTAACTATAGTCATCATGTCGTACGTTACATCCCCAGTACTTTCTCCTCAACATTTATCTTATAGCTGGAAGTCTGTACCTTTTGACCACCTCCGTCTGATTCTCCCACCCCACCCCCACTTCTGGTAACCCAAAATCTGACATTGTTCGTCTATGGGTTTGTTTTTGTTTTTGTTTTTGTTTTTGTTTTTGTTTTTTTAGATTTCACGTAGAAGTGGGACCATGCAGGATTTGTCTTTCTCTGACTTATTTCACTTAGCGTAATGCCCTCAATGTCCATCCATGTTGTCCTGAAGGGGAGGATTTCTTTCTTTTTTGTGGCTGAATAGTATTCCTGTATGTGTGTATGTATGTGTGTGTGTGTGTGTGTGTGTGTGTGTGTGCATCTACACCACATTGTCTTTATCTATTCATTCTAGATGTTCTATTGTAGTATAACTAAAAACTCTGGAATTCAAAAATGTCAAGAATGGATAATTATTATTAATACAACTAATTAATTAGTACAATTAATTAATTAATGCAAGTAATACTCATACAACTATTATTATTACTATTAACTCAACTATTATTAGTACTATTAACTCATACAAAGCATACCTTAAACAAGCCATTCTAGTGCAAGCTAAGTGACAACACTCAGGGAATGACAGAATATTGAAGGAAATCAGAATATGTCACCCTGAAATATGCCTCTTTGACATAAAAAATATTTTTGAAGTTAAGGCAGTTAAGAAGCAGTAAACACGGAAAAAGCTCCTCCTTTTCAGCCTAAAGGCAGGAAATAAATTCTCCTCTTACTGGAGACAGATTCTAATCAGCCCAGAGTTGGCACCAGAGAAATCTATATAAACAAACCTTGTTAACTAACCCTTATCTTCCTAGCTACTTCTTCACCGTGAACTACCCTAGTCCAAACCCCTTTGTCTTGTCAACTCTTCACAAATTTGTTTCTTTGTCTAAGAGGTATTACAACAGCTTCCTGTTCCAGTCACTTCTTTGGGCCTTCATTCTCTTGTAAAGACTCCCGTGTACATGTAAAAATTAATAAAACCTGAATGCTTTCCTGTTCATCTTTCCTTTTGTCCTCTTAACCTTTCCCTGCCAGTTTAATTTTCAGACCCAGCCAGAGACCCTAAGCCGGTCGAGGAAAACTTTTATCTCCCCTACCATGTCACCACATAAGCAAGCCACTGAAGCGAAGAAATGAAGGAAAACATAGACCTTATTTTCCTATAACCCCACCTACGCCCTTTTATATATCTTATCACAGTGTGTCTTAATTATGTTGGCTTTCTCTCTGGTTTATCCCCTATCCCCTTAACGAGGTTGTGAGTTCCTTGAGGACAAGGTTCTTATCTTACTCATTTTTTTACCTCACAGCACACATTACATCTCGTGATGCTCATTGGTGCCCAGATATTTTTTCAACTGAAAATCACTTGAATGAAAAGAAATTATCTAAATTAATATATCCAGGCCTGTTTCTCCTAGG
Source organism: Prionailurus viverrinus (assembly GCF_022837055.1). Taxonomy (NCBI): domain Eukaryota; kingdom Metazoa; phylum Chordata; class Mammalia; order Carnivora; family Felidae; genus Prionailurus; species Prionailurus viverrinus. The sequence goes on along the minus strand of NC_062579.1, from coordinate 84,434,536 downwards.
CTAAACTTCTGCAACGATCTGAAAGGGCTTAGTTACCATATATTAATATGATAATGACGGCGCGAAAATTAGGAATGTTCTCTGCCCTGGTTATTTTCTAACTGTAGTGATCAATTCATACAACAAAAGAGGAGTTTAATTCTTGTCAAATCAGCACTTTGTCCCTCATGGAGAGACATTTAAATTATTAGCTTAACCATAGTCACACAATTTCAGGAAGCAGCATTCATATGAAGTAAGAGTTGGCAAAATTTTTTGTAAAGTAAATATTTTTGGCTTTCCTGACTATAGGCTCCCTATTGCAACTAGTCAACTCTGGAACCGAAGGGGATAGAGCAGCCACAAGCAATATGTAAATGAATGAGCAGGGCAGTGTTCCAATGAAACTTTATTTATAAAATTGGCTATAATCTGTATTTGGTCCTCAGGATGTAGATTTCCAACCCCTGACACAGAATACAGTGTAAATGGTACCTCCTGTAGTTAGTTATGCAGTGTATAAAATTTATATAGACTAAGTCAACTCAGGAATTTTTCATTTTTCTGGAAAGGATCTTAGGGACAATCTACTTCCTACACATTTTACAGATAAGGGAACTTAGACTAAGAGGTTAAGAGAGACATGCTTAAGGTAATATAACTTATCAGTGTCAAAACTACATATGAAACCCAAGTATCCTGGTTCCTACCTAGTCCAATGCTCTTTCCATTATATTGGTTCATCAAGGATCAATATTAAATTATTTCTTAAACAGTTATAGTTTAAAATGTACTGTATTGTATTCTAATTCTTTGCAAATCGATAACCCATGTTAGACACAATTTGTAACTCATACCACAGAGCAATTACCATAAAAGAGCAAAGTAAAAATATGTATATTAGTGGGAGGAATCCCTTACCCCAATGTTAAGTTTTATAAAATATTGGCAGTAATTAAGATAGTATGGTTTTGGCAGGAGGATAGACATATAAATCAATGGGACAAAATAAAAACCCAGAAATGGATCCATGCAGTGTACCCAATTAATTTTTGATAAATGAACAAAATCAGTTCAATGGAGGGAGGATCACCTTTTTAACAAATGGTGCTAAAGCAATTGGATATCTATAAGAAAATAAAAGAGTCTTCATCTACATTTCACACCACATACAAAAATCAGGTCAAAATGGATTACAGATTTTTTTTTTAAATGTTTATTTATTTTTGAGAGAGAGAGAGAAAGAGAGTGCAAGAAGGGGAGGGGCAGAGAGAGGGGGAGACACAGAATCTGAAGCAGGTTCCAGGTTCTGAGCTGTCAGCACAGAGCCCGACACGGGGCTCAAACCCACGAGCCGTGAGATCATGACCTGAGCCGAAGTCAGACGCCTAACCAGTTGAGCCACCCAGGCGCCCCGGCTTACAGATTTAAATGTAAAATGTAAAAATAGAAAACTTTTAGAAAAAAGCATGGTAGAAAACCTCCAGGGGCCAGCACTAGGCAAAGAGTTTTTCGACTTGAAACCAAAAGCATGATCCATAAAGTTAAAAAAAACAACAACGAATAAATTGGCCCATTAAAGTCGAAAACGTTTGCTCTGCCAAAGACCCTGTTAACAGGGACGAAAAGATAAACTACAGAGTGGAAGAAAATATTTGCAAACCACATATTCGACAAAGAGCTAGTATCTAGAATTTATAAAGAACTTTGAAAACTCAACAGTTGAAATATGGGCAAAATATAGGAAGAGACATTTCACTGAAGAAGATACACAAGTGGAAAATAAGCACAGGAAAAGATGTTTCACATTAGCCATCAGAGAATACAAATTAGAACTAAAGTGAAATATCACTACACACCTATCCGTATGGCCAAATGAAAAAATACAGTGATTACACCAAAGGCTGGTGAGAATTCAGAGAAATTGGATCTCATATACATTGCCAGTGGGAAGGGAAAATGGTACAGCCATTCGGGAAAACGGTTTGGCAGTTTCTAACAAAACTAAACATGCAACTTACAACCTAGTAATTACACTCCTGGGCATTTATCCCAGAGAAATGAAGACCTGTTCATAAAAAAACCTTTATGTGAATGCTCATAACAGCTTTATTTATAAGAGCCAAAAACTTGAAACAGCCCAAATGTCCTTCCAAGGGTGAATAGTCAAACAAAATGTGGTATATACCTACCATGGAATACTGCTCAGCAATTTAGTAAATTGGGTTATTGAAGCACACAGTTTGGATGAACCTGAACAAAATTATGCTGCATGGAAAAAAGCCAGTCCCCAAAAGATAGACAGTGCATAATTGCATTTATTTCACATTCATGAAATAACATCATTATAGAGGTAGAGAACTTATCAGTGGTTGCCAGGTGTTAGGGATGGGGAGGAGGGGGACATGTGGGGCTATAAAGGGGTAACGTGAGGGAGTCTTGTAGTGATGATACAGTTGAATATCTCCGTTGTGCTGCTGGTTACACAAGACTGCACATGTGATAATATTTCACAGAGCTTCCCTACCAACGCTACCCTGCCACATATACAAATTAGTGCATGTGTAACTGTTGAAATTTGAATAAGCTCAATGGATTGTGCCAAAGTCAATTTTTTTTTTGGTTTTGATCATGTATTATAGTGGTATAAGATGTTAGCATTGAAGGAGCCTGGGGAAAGGATACATGGAACTTCCCCTGTGCGCTTCTCTTGCAATCTGCTATGAATCTATAATTATTTTAAAATAAAGGTATATATAGTAAAATAGAAAATATATTTTATTCAAAATAAAAAGTATACACACACACACATATAACAGAGAGACATGAGAGGGAGAAAGGGAGAGGGAGATGGAAGTGAGTGAGTGTTATCTTCAATTTAACAAACATTTATTGCATGCATTCTACGGCCAAGATTCTGGTTAGCGCAAAGCTGAATAAATACATTTTCAAAGACCATCCATTCCATTAAAGAGAGTCTGCTTGAACGGTTCCAATCAAAATGCCCTTCATCTTTCATAGGAACACTTACCAGTCAGTAACATAAAGCAATGAAATCTATTAGGCTTCCTTTGAAATCGATTAATTATGGGGACTACATAATTTATTCTGCCCTCCACTATGCTACAAACTATGTCTTCTAAAACTACCAAGGATGTCCTAATCTGCCAAATGCAAGTCCTAGATGACCTCTAGGCAATATTTGTCCTTGTTAACCAATTTCTCCTTTTTAAAAGTGTTCTACTTTTCCAACTTTTGTGACATCACTTTTTTCCCTGTTCTTTTCCTACCTCTCCAACCATTTTTATTTAGTTTTTTTTCCCCTCACTTTATATGTTGTCCCATAGCTTCAGTAATAAAATCCATGCTAATGGTTCTCACATCTTTTTTTCTTTCCAATATCAACATCTTCCTTGCATTTCAGATCCACATTATCAACCACGCATTAATTGTATCCCCTTGAGTGTCTTCCAGGAATCTCCTATTTAATGTAACTTTCCCCACCCCAACGTTCTTCTTCCTTCCATGTGCCCTACATATAGATAGTAACTCTCAATAAATATCCAAATTAAAATAGAGATATTCTTGATCTTTTTTTCCCAAAGTTTTTATTTTTTTAAGTAATCTCTGTACCCATCGTGGGGCTTGAACTTAAAGCCTCTAGATGAAGAATCATATGCTCTATGGACTGAGCCAGCCAGGCACACCAAAGTACTCTTGGTCTTTTGAATGACACATGATTCTGCCATTGTTAAAAATTAGAAACAATGCAATTCTTGGCTTTTCCCCATTACTCTTAAATCTAGCTAATTAAAAAATGCTATGGATTGTATCTTAATGTTTTTTAAACATTCTCTCCCTCCATTCTATAGCGACTATGTTGGTCAGAGTCCTCAATATGTTTCACATGGACTATTGACATAGGTTCCAAACTGGTCCTTTCAGATTCATGTCTACAAATGAATAACTAATGATATATATGTGAGTGAGAGAGAGATGTATGAATAATGTATGTGAGTGAGAGAGATATATGAAAAGCTAGCCACAATATGAAATCAAAGTCCCCAACTGTGCAGCTTAAGTTACCAAAAACACCTTTGGAAGGGCAATTCCTGGTTGTAGAACCAAAGACCTTGTGAGAAATACCAAGCTAAGGAAGTTGAACTTGCAAATGATTTGATGAAAGTTCTTGTTATAAACACCGACTCCTCAAATGCAGTACAGAAGAACCTCGGATTGTGAGTAACTTGTTCTGTGAGTGTTCCACAATATGAGCAAACATTTCTAATAAATTTTAACTTGATAAACAAGCGATGTCTTGCAATACGAGTAGTACGTGATGCCGAATGTCACATGATCACAACCGAGCCAATGGTTCTTCTCTCTCTCTCTCTCTCCGCCTCTCTCTCTCTCTCTCTCTTTGGCTGCAGATGGGTGATCATCTCCAGGCTCACATGCTCGGTCTCAGGCTGCAGTGTTTGGCAGAAATCAGTGATTTTTCAGAATGTTGGAAGGTGCCCCAAACTGGCACCAGTGTATTTTTGTCACTTCAAAGCACCTATGGACAGTCCTTTGCTTTTCCATACAAGAGGAAGCTTAGGCATGCTGCGCTTCATTCTAGGTCAGGCTGCCTGCAGACATAGACCCTTTCCTCTGCTGCCTTATTGCCAGTTACATTCAATACATTCTATGACAAGAGTTTATTAATACTGTACTGAAGTCAACATCCATGCAAGTATATATAATGACCCCCATGCAGAAAAAGATTCCATTAAGCCGATTGACAGCAGTGATTCCGTTAGTGATAGTGAAAGTCGTCCTACACAATCACCCTCCTCTCTCTTGTCTCCCTCACACAAGCCACAAAGGTTTTCAAAGGTAAGTGCAGGTTAATTTGTTTGTTTTTCTTTATATTTTGTATTTTCTTTATTATTTTATATTCTCTTACAGTATTGTAATCGTTTTTATATGAATATTTTTCGGTTGTGGAATGAATCACCTGAGTTCCCAGGTGTTTTATGGGTTCAGGTCTCCCATTTAGGTGTTTAATCCATTTTGAGTTTATTTTTTTAGATGTTGTAAGAAAGTGGTCCACTTTCATTCTTTTACATGTAGTTGTCCGGTTTTCCCAACATCATTTATTGAAGAGACTGTCTTTTCCTCATTGTTTTTTCTTGCCTCCTTTGTCATAGATTAATTGACCATATAGGTGTGGGTTTATTTCTGGGCCCTTTATCCTGCTCTGTTGATCTGTGTGTCTATTTTCATGCCAGGACCACAGTATTTTAATTACTATAGTTTTGTAGTATATCTTGCAATCTGGGATTGTGATAACTCCAGCTTTGTTCTTTCTAAAGATTGCTTTTTTCCTTTTCTGTTTTTTAAAGTTGTTTTAAGGTTTATTTATTTTTGAGAGAGAGAGAGAGAGACAGAGCATGAGCAGGCAGGGGAGGGCAGAGAGAGGAGACACAGATCTGAAGCAGGCTCCAGGTTCTGAGCTGTCAGCACAGAGCCTGACACGGGGCTCAAACCCATGAACCGTGAGATCATGACCTGAGCCGAAGTCAGACGCTCAACTGACTGAGTCACCCAGGCGCCCCTGAAGATTACTTTTTCTACTGGAGGTCTTTTGTGGCTCCATACAAGTCGCTAATAAAGCCAATTGGAACTTTACATTTACTTGGTTACATTTTGTCTTCTAACAAAACAAACCTTGTTGAACTAACCTGTAACTTCCTAGTTAGTTCTCCACCCAGTTAAATACCCTAATCCAAGCCCCTTTGCCTTGTCACATTTTCATAATTTCCTACTCTTTGTTCAACTCAATATATTTAAATGCTCAACTCAAACTGCTTCATTGGGTCTTCATTTTCCTCATGAGGACTTCCATGTACATGTGAAAAAAAAATGAAACCTTGTATGCTTTTCTCCTGTTGATCTGTCTGATGTCAGTTTAACTCCTAATCCCAGCTGGAGACTCTAAGACGATGGAGGAGAAATTTTTCCTCCTCTATGGAGGATAGTGGCCTGAACCAGAATAACGGATGGAGAAGTGGTGGAAGGTAGAGCCAAGGGGATTCATTGGTGGGTTGGATGTAGGGTGGGAGAGAGTAATCAAGAACATCTCCAATGTTTTTGACTTGAGCAATTGGTGGTGCCATTACTAAGAAGAAGAAACATGTTTGTGAATGCCTTAGGCTCTTTCATTAAATCTTGCCTCCTTATGCAGATGACATATGCTACTTAGGAGTAAGAATGGTACCTAGTTAAGTTTTCCTTTCACTCTGCTTCCTAGACGATTAAATATCCAGGAGACACTTCAGGGGATATTTCTGGCTGATTCTGATAAATAAATTAAAAAAAAAGAGATTTTGACGCTAGGCCACCAGGCAGATATTCTAATTGGGGTGCCTCTGTTCCATTCCTTCCCCCCTCCCGCTCCTTGTTACTTGAGTAAAAGAAATGCAGAACACTTAGCAAATCTACATTTTCCTTCAGGGGATAAATTGACCTGCTTATTGATGTCATTCTAGGCAAATTATCTAGATGCCATCACTGGATCTGAATGAATACAGATATTTACATTCTATTTGAATCTAGAGTTAAAAAAAATTACTTTGCACATTTTGCTCCTGGAGAAAAGGAGAGAAGTCAATACCCACCAGAGGATTATGACTGAATTGTAGATGAGATAGCGATCTGTTAATCGCATTCTCATCCTAAGCTATTTGTTAGGCACCCAGGTAGGAAAGATCTGCTATAATTTAAACCTAGAGTTTGCTGCTTCCTGTAAATTTGCAAATGCAACATAAGGACCTTTACTCCCCTCATTCTATCATGATACTCCTATTAACTACAGTGTTATATGGAAATACAAGGGAACAGTAATGCTCTGTTAGTGATGGGATTTACATATGAAAAGCAAGTGATGCATATTCAATTGCCCCTGTTTCAGAATCTCATTATCACATTAGTCATTGCTGTGTAACTACCTTGTTTGGATTGATCATATACATGAATCCAATATAAATGAGCACAGCTGGCACGAAAAAGTTTCCTCCCATTAAATTCTGAGGAAATAGTCATCAGGATATTTAAACTTTGCTTTTTAAAAATTTCATATGGTTCTTTCCCTAATGATCACATGTATTTGAATGGAAGCTAGTTTTCCTTTATTATCTACATCTTGATTTTTTTCTGCCTTCAAATTTGCGCTACAAGACTGGATTTATGACATCACCTCTATTTCCATCACAACCTTTGTGATAGCACTAGCCCACCTACCATTTAATTAATGATCAAGCAAAATGAAAAAGCCTGATTAAAAATAAATGGAGGCATTCAAACCTAAATGCCTACTTGCAAATGAAAACAATTATAAAGTGATACTAGGGACATATGCTAGAAGGAAGTGTTTGTTTAATTCCAAAATTATTATGATTATCCCTATTTTCTTCATGTAAAGCAAAATCCCACTAATTTCAGCTCGACTAAATCAGAATTCAGCCTGTGAATAGTGAGGAAAGGTGTGGTAAGGAACAGCGTTACTATCATACTTAGGCTGTGGAAGTGAACAACTTGTTTACAAAAAGCAACCTCGCAACTGTTGAAGTAGCTTACACTCCCCGCAATGACAACTAAAACGTTCACAGTACTTGTAAATCTTTCATATATTTCAGGATCCAGTTGGGGGTGAGTGGGATGAACTGCATCTGCATGGAACAGGGTAGGTGAGCCAGGTTGTGGAGTTAGCTCTGCCCCCTGAGCAAATTCAGTTCTAGGCACCAGAGGAAATGGAGGATGAGAGTCAGCGTATGGTACTTAGCCGGTAGTCAGCCGTCCCGCATTACTGAACACCTACTAGGTGCCAGGTTCTGTGTTAGTCACTGAGGATGTAAAGATGAAGGTCTTCCCTCAAAGAGCTCACATATCTGCAAATGAATAAATTGCAATGCAATGATTAAATGCAGGAATATAAGCAATTATGGGCGCCTGGGTGGTTGAGTCGGTTAAGCGTCTGACTTTGGCTCAGGTCATGATCTCACGGTTCGCGAGTTCAAGCCCCGCCTCGGGCTCTGTGCTGACAGCTCAGAGCCTGGAGCCTGCCTCAGATTCTCGGTCTCCCTCTCTGCTCCTGCCCCTAACTTCAGAGGTTTTAACCCTGACCCTACCCCTACCCCCACCCCTACCCCTATCCCCGGAGACCCTCTGTCTCTGTCTCTGTCTCTCTTTTAAAAAATTCAAAAAAAGAATATAAGCAACATATCCACTGAGTCACGCAGAGGAAATAGTAATTAACTGTGTTCTTGGGGGGAGGATCAAGAAAAGTGATAGACTTTGATATTAGGGCTAAATCAAGCTAGTTGAATGAATGAATGACAGTATATTAAGGGTACAGAGGGGAAGGGGCTTTCCAGGTAGAGGGAGCAGAATGTGATCTGAGGTGTATCATGAAAGTGAAAGTGGTGGCTTGTTTTTCATTCTCTGCCCATTGTCTTTTGAAGAGCCAAAGTTTTAAATTTAGATGAAATCCAATTTTTCATTTTCTTCAGTTATGGACTGTGCTTTTGCTGTCAAATCTGGGAAATCTTTGCCTAATCCAAGGTCACAGAGATTGTCTCCTATATTTTCCATCAGGAGTTTTAGGTTTGTACATTTAGATACAAGGTCCACTTTGAGTTATTTTTGTATATGGTGCAAAATATGAACCTCCATGATCAGAGGTCATTTTTATTTTTACCTATGGATGTTCAGCATCATTTATCAAAAATCTTTTCTTTATCCACTGCTTTGACTTTGCATTTGTCAAAAATTAGTTGTCTGTATATGTGTTGGTTTATGTCTGGACTCTCTGTTCTGTTCCATCCATCTCTGTATCTACCTTTGTGCCAACATACTGTCTTGATTACCATAATTTTATAATAAGCCTTGGAATCAGATGTTAGCCCCCAACTTCATTGTTTTCAGAATTATTTTGGCCATCCTAAGTCTTTGGCGTTTCCACATCGTAGGGGCCCGGGGCAGGTTGCCCCCAAATGCACTGCAATGGCATACAGATTTCTTTGAATTAAAGCTACTTGGGAATGAGCTAGTAGCAGTCTGCTCAGACCCTTCTCTGTCTCCCTGACAACAGGAAACAGATCACCCATATGAAAACTACCCTCCTTGTACTAAGATGAAAAAGACATCCTTATCACCAGAGATAGGGACCTTTTTTTAAAATTTTTTTTCACATTTATTTATTTTTGGGAGACAGAGAGTGAGCAGGGGAGGGGCAGAGAGAGAGGGAGACACCGAATCTGAAGCAGGTTCCAGGCTCCGAGCTGTCAACACAGAGCCCCACACGGGGCTCGAACTCACAAACTGAGAGATCATGACCCAAGCCGAAGTCGGACGCTTAACCGACTGAGCCACCCAGGCACCCCGAGATTGGGACTTTAAAGTTGAGAAAGTTATAGAAATAAGCGTTGTTACTTTTTACTAATCTACTACTCAGCCCAAATTCTGCTTAGAATTCCTTAATAATTAAAACTCCCAAACACCTGTTTTCATTATCCTGTAAATTCCTCACAAATCTATCATCTTTTTATCTAACATGTGCACAAGCTGCCCGTCTTAGTCATTTCTTTGGGTTCCATTTTCATTATTAGACCTCTGTGCATATGTAATAAAACTTTGATTTTTTCCTCCTGTTAATCTGTCTCATCAATTTAATTCATTTTTTAAAGTTTATTTATTTATTTTGAGAGAGAGAAAGCACAGCTGGGAGAGAGGCAGAGAAAGAGGGAAAGAGAGAGAGAATCCTGAGCAGACTCCGGACTGTCAGTGCAGAGCCTGACACGGGATTCAGTCCCACGAGAGATCATGAGATCATGACTTGAGCCAAAATCAACAGTCAGACACTCACCTGACCAAGCCACCCAGGCGCCCCTGTCAATTGAATTCTTAGTCCAGCTGAAAAACATTGAGGGTAGAGGAAGAATTCTTCCTCTCCAACAACATGAACTTTAGAACATTTTCAATTCCAAAAATAAAAAAAGAGCCTACTGGGATTTTGATTGGAATTGTTTTGAATTTATAAATCAATTTTGGGGAGTTGACATCTTAACAATATTGAGTTCTCCAAATCACGAACAGGAAACCTCTATTTATTTTGGCTTTCTGTAATTTCTTTCAGCAATGTTCATGTGCAGGGCTTTCACATCATTGGTTATATGTAGCCCTAAGAACTTCATACTGTTTTTAAATATCAATTTCTGGGGTGCCTGGGTGGCTCAGTCGGTTGAACATCCGACTTCTGATTTCGGCTCAGGTCAAGATCCCAGGGTTGTGGGATGCAGCCCGTGTCCGGCTCTGTGCTGAGTGTGGAGCCTGCTTGGGATTCTCTCTCTTTCCTTCTCTCTGTCCCTCCTGCACTCTATCTCCCTCTCAAAATAAATAAGTAAACTTAAAAAAAACTTCTGTTCAGTCATTGCATTATGAAAGAGGAGACTAGACATGCTGATGAACTTTACCCTTTATAGTAAGTATCATAAAATACCTTAATATTTTAAGGTTAATCACCAAAAAAAAAACAATAGAAATAGAAACCCTAATTTTCAAATCAGTAGAGGGAACAAAAGGGAATTAAATGATTAAACAACTGAATGAGATGTAGGAAAGGAGGGGGAAAAAAGCAAATAAAAACCAAGAGAAATAATAAGATGATAGTGATAGTCTTGGTCATCTTAGTAAATATAAACAAGCTAAACACACCAATTAAAACACACAGCTCTTAAGTGCAATAAGAAAGCTAAATGTAGCTAATATTGCACTTATAAGATACATACCTAAAATTAGGACACACATACTTTAAGTAAAAGGAAGTGAAAAATATACCTGGAAAATACTAACCCCCAAAAAGCTGGTGTAACTCTTTTAATATCCCACAAAACACTCGTCAAGGAAAGTGGAGAAAGCAATTGTGGTACAGCAGTTTCCCCTTATCCATGGGGGATACATACCAAGACCCCCAGTGGATGCCTGAATCCATGCATAGTACTGAACCCTACATGTACTATGTCTTTTCCTGTACATGCATACCTATGACACAGTTTAATGTATAAATTAGGCATAGTAAGAGATAAACAACAATAATAATGAAACAGAACAATTGTAACGCTGTGATAAAAGCTATGTGAATGTGGTCTCTCTCTCTCTTTCTCTCAAAATATATTATTGGACTGTATTCATCCTTCCTCTTGTGATAATGCGGGATGATAAAATGCCTATGTGATGAGATGAAGTGAGGTGAATGATATAGGCATTGCGATGTAGTGTTAGACTTCTGATGATACATCAAAAAAAGGATCCCCTGCTTCTGGACCGCAGTTGGCCATGGGTAACTGAAACTGCAGAAAGCAAAACTGTGGATAAGGGGGAACTACTATATGTTTATACAATGGAATACAATAGTGAAAATTAATAATATCACAAACCTAATAAACATCATCATCATCATAAGTTGCAGAAGGATATGTACATTATGACACACACAGACACACACACACACACACATATATATTTAAAGTTTATTTATTTATTTCTGAGATACAGAAAGAGCATGAGCAGGAGAGGGCCACGAGACAGGGAGAGAGAAAATCCCAAGCAGGCTCTGCGCTGTCAGCACGGGGCTCAATCCCACGAACTGTGAGAGTCTGATGCCTAACCGACTGAGCCACCCAGGCTCCCCTATGATATATTTATATTAAGCTTAAAAGCAGGCATTGCAAAACAACATTCATATCATATGGATACATACATATGTAGTGAAGCAAATGAAATCATACATTATAATAGTGAATACCAAGTTGAGAATAGTATGGCTAGTGCTGGGTCGTAAACAATGACCGATTAATTCTTTGTGTCCTTTTTCTCTAAATGCCATGTAGATCTTTCTTTTTGTGATTCAACATCACAGATGGTCCAGTTACGTAACAACTGAAGTCGTTCATGTTTCTTTACATTCCAGTCATGGTTCCCAGGCTATCTAGCTCAACCTTGGTCAGCTTCACAGGACCTGGTCACTTCCCATGTCTCGTCAACCAAAATTTTACAAGCCTCTTCCCCGTATCGATGTTGATTTATGTTGATTTTTTCTTTTGAGAGGGCCGTCTTTTACTCCTCTATTCCATGGATTAAAGAGTGTCTTTCCCTAGTGTTCCATGTAAAGATGTACACACACGCACATACATGCTGAGCTCATATATTGTATATACCTATTTATATACATGCACACATATAGAATCTCACAATTAGAAGCCCCTCAGGCCGTCTTCCTAGCCAATATATGAATTGTTTCTGTAGCATTAGGTAGGCAGTAGAGCATAATGGTAGCAGATGGCTTCTGGGGTCAGTTGACATTGGGTTAGAATCTCAGTTCTGTGTTATTTATTAGCTGTGTGACCTGGGGCAAGTTATTTATCCCTTGTAAGCTTCACTATTCTTATGGGTAAAATGAAGATAATAATGATATCTACTTTGTGGGTTTTGTTGTTTACATAAGAATGCATGTAGAATATTAAGCATATAGCTTAACATAGAATAAGTCTTCAAAATATGTTAGTGATTGTTATCATTATCTCTGATATGGTCATCAGCCTTCTTGAACTCTTTCAATTAATATCCTTCTCTACAAAACACACACACACACACACACACACACACTCACACACATACACACACACCAGTACCCTGCTGTATTTTGGGGAATCTCCGTTTATAGGAACACAATAAGCTAATATTCTTTGCCTGTGAACCCTACGGCCTTTATTTTTGTATTTTACTTTTTTAAACTCCACTCCCTTTAAACTCTATTTGTGAGTCCTAGTTCTGCCCTTTCAAACAACACACATTAGGTCTCTATGACTTCAATGGGACGATTCTTCAAAGGTTTGAAATCAATGTCTCTTATTCTCCAGAACATTCTCTACTCACAAGTCAGAACTCTGGAGTATAAATATGTTAAAATTAGCTACCAGATTTCAGCATCGCCTACATATTTATTAGACTGGTGAACCTTAAGTATTGGACAGTCTAGTAATCTGAAATATTAAATTTTGAAGGACTTGATTTATATGTGTAATTAGCTTGTCTCCTGGCATCTAATGAGTTTTAGTATCTAAGGTTTGGGGTAAAAAAAAAAGTCTTCTATTTGTCTTATTAACCTTTGTATCCAAGTTTCTGCTTTTACCAAATTCACCATTTTTGTTCTTTGTTTTTGCCTTCTGTGCTTGTAGTCCATTTTCTGTACCATGGCACCATGTAAGACACCACTATGGTCCCTTCACATACCAAAGTATGGATATTTCCAGGCAGCATGGGTTGCAGACTTTAACGAAGGTTTGGAGGCATGGAGGAGGGTTACATTTTAGGGCATCAGAGCAAAAGCCTTAAAATTGAACATTAACCATTAACAGCAATGGTTCCCTTAGAGTTCTTCTAAGGGAAGAATCTTCATTGGTTATCTCTCTTTTTTGGCTCCTAGCCTCCTGCCATGTTGCTAAGTCCCCTGTCTACTTTGTTTTTTTTTTTAAGTTTATTTATTTATTTTGAGAGAACGAGTGCGAGCATGAGCATGGGAGGGGCAGAGAGAGAGAGAAGGAGAGAGAATCCCAAGCAGGCTCCACGCTGTCAGCACAGAGCCTGACACGGGGCTCACGAACCGCAAGATCATGACTTGCGCCAAAACCAAGAGTAGGATGCTTCACCGACTGAGCCACCCAGGGGCCCCGACTTTGTATTTTTTACCTGTCATGTCTGTTTCGTGCCCAACAACCGCGCAAATACACATTCATTTCTTACGTCACAGTTTACCCATCTATTTCTTGCTTCTAGCCCAAACCAGCTATACTCTGAGGGTTGTCTTTCCACAATTAAGATGGCCTATTATAAGTGTTTTGCCAGATAAAGATAGTTTTCTTCACAAGAAGAATACTGCTCCCAGCAGCTCTTATGGTAACGTTTTGTATATCCATGCTACACAGCCATGGTATAAGGAAATATACGTATGTCCACAATGAAAGATGTGTGGCACGCATGCTTCCATTATCCTTTTCACCTTAAAAGACATTAATCAACCACAACATGCGTTTCCAAAAATGGCTCAAAATCTTTCTCCTCCATGGCTGTAGCTCCTGCCAAAGAACCCTTTCTGATAAGGTGCCAGAATTCTAGGGACCAAAGAGGGTCCCAGCTTCTGGGCTCTGGTGGCATCTCTTCTTCCCATTGTTTCTTCAACCCTAGGACTGGTGGTAGCTTTCTGCTTCTGCTAATCCGTAGGTTGTTATGCTCTCCCCATTTTTCACCCATCACATGTGTTATCAAGTCCTTGTATGAAATTCTCTCCATTTGAAAGCTAGAACGGCTTTGGCTTTTCTGATTGGAGTGAATGACACAACCCCTTTGAAAATCTGTAGCGTGTTTTATCTCTTTTTGGTACAGTCCTATTCAGTAACCCCCCAGTCAGATCTTTAAGGCATCCCAACATGCCTCTTTACTTCTGTGCTGGATATTCCCTGTCTTCTCCACATCCATTGGGACAGGGCTTCTCCTCTTTGCTCTTTGCTTGGGAGGCTGGTCTCTATAAACTGCATCACCTGGACGTGCTTGCCCTCTGGCTCCCAGGTAGATTCAGTCTGTACCAGCAGAATGGAAGGGGAAGGAGAAAGTGGGATATTTAATTCTCCAGCCCCCTACTGGCTTTGCCTCTTTATATCTAGGGTCATAGGTTGATAGCTTCTTCCTCGTGGCTACATGGCATGCCAGATTCCAATCTCGATGACCTCCCCTTCCCCCCTGCAAGCCTAGGAGTGGCCTTCTGCTTCTGTCAGTCCTTGGGTGCTCTGCCATCTGTTGTTGGCCCTTGATCCTACCCTCCCCTGTATAGATAGTCCCTCCTTTAAAGTTTCTTTATTTGAGAATGCTGTCTGCTTCCTGCTTCCTGCTTCCTGGCTTCCTGCCAGGACCATGACCAACACGATCCTATACTTGTATTTGACAACCCACCCTTTTTCACTACTCTTTGTACCATTCTATACCTGTACCTACACTGCTCCATTGGTTTCTGGCTTCTGACTCTTGGCTCTATTTCCTTCTTATCGATGGGCTTGCTCCTAACCTTTGTACTTAGTGCTTGACTTTGGTCTCCTCAGGCTGAAATCTTC
Source organism: Prionailurus viverrinus (assembly GCF_022837055.1). Taxonomy (NCBI): domain Eukaryota; kingdom Metazoa; phylum Chordata; class Mammalia; order Carnivora; family Felidae; genus Prionailurus; species Prionailurus viverrinus. Next base: position 84,419,354 of record NC_062579.1, on the reverse strand, counting down.
CCTCTCCCCAAAGGACTTTGGCTCTGACCTTCTCTCTACTTCTTCTGCTCCCAAGTGTCTCTGGGATATCTAAGTTTGAAAACCCTTAAACCTAATCTTCTTTCCCAACCTGCCTGACAAGTAGTTAATCATCCCAAAGCAGGGAGGAGCATATTTGGGCATATTCTTGGTTACATTATTGTCATTCTTTCTTTGGTCTATTCTACAACCCCTCCCTGGGAAATCTCATCCATTATCACCTCTGAAATTTCTGTCTTCAGCCCTAATCCCTCATGTGAGCTCCAGACCCATGTATTCAACTGCTTATTGAATATTGCATATAGATGTCTCAAAGGTACATCAATCTAAACATGTCCTAAACCAAATTCATATCTCCCTTGATACGATTATCCTCCAGTGTTCTGTATGTCAGTGAATGAAGGCACAAGATCCTGATCAAACCACAAACCAGTAGGTCATTCTAGACTCTTCCTTCTTAATTACCCCAGTTACCGCTTATGCAATTCTTCTCCAAGTAATGCTGATTTTGTCTTCTAAATATATCTCAAAGCTATTCACTTCTGTTTATCCCTACCTACTACCACTTGATGGCAAGTCTAAGGGATTACCACCCTTCTCCTGAACCACTGCCACAGCCTCTCATCCGGTCTCCCCGCATCCACTTTTGTCACTCTTCAGCCTCTCCTCCACGATGCTGCCAGAGGTCTCTTCTTCTCCATGCTGAAAATAAAGGAAAAAACCTATAGCATTGTCCACAAGGCCCTGCATGTGCTTTTCCCTGCAAACCTTTCCGGCCTTCAGGAGACTTCTCCTCACTCTCGACGCTTCTGCAAGTGTGACAGGTTTATTTGATTTCAGAATCTTGGCACACGCTGCTCTCTCTGTGGAACGCTTGCCCTAGTCTCTCCTTGTACACATCTGCTAGATTTTAGCTTAGGTTGTTATCTCCTCAGTAAAGTCTTCCTTGACACTCTAGGCCTGGCAGGGTGGCATCTCGGCTACTCTGTGTGTACCCAAGCACCCTGTACTTCTCCTTTGTAGTGCAGTATTCTCGTAATTATCCGATTGCTGATGTCTATCCCAGTAGGCTATTACCTTCACCAAGGCATAGACTGTGCCTTGTGTTCTCTGTACACACAGTAGGTGCTGAATACATGTTGAATATTGAATGGGTAAATGAATGGACGAATTTAGGTACTTACCATCTTTGCCAGATTGTGAGCTTCTTGACTGCAAACTTTAGATCCCCACAGAACCTAGCCCAGTGTATGGTGCGGTCTCTTTCATTGTCTTCCATGTTTATGTATGATGTAATCAATAAATACTTGATGTGAAAATGAATTGCAATACCTGGAACTGCTCAAGCTATTTTTCAAAATCTCACCTGCGTTTAATATGTGCACTTCCTTTTCCTACTGTATACGTGTTCCATAGTTTTGTCTCCTTTTCCTGCGGGCATAGCAATTCGTTCTCTGTGGCCGGCAGAAGCTTTGTTAGCCAGTAGTTTTCTCCCTTTTAATGTCATTGAATTTATTACAGAGCAGAAAAAGAACTGCTGTGTACACTTAGAACACTATACAATTTGTACAAAGTACACGATTTTTACCTAAGAGGAAGTGTCCTCGTTTCTAGGGGTGAGGGGAGAGATAATCACGCATATGAGGGTCTGGCATGGACTGGGAACATTCAGTCAAACCATCAGAGGATTGGGATTTGCATGGCGGGTGATAGTTCATCCGTATTTCTGCATCCTCCCTTCATTCATGGCAATTAAAACTGCCTTTGTGTAAACTTTCCTACAGTCTTTGAATATGCCCCGCCATGGCGCTAAAATTGAAGAGATGAAGAATTCTACTTAATTTGTTTTGAATTTGGGTACAGGGAGTTGATCATCTATAGAGCTCAACTGTTGCTGGCAGAACTGGGAATATTGGAGAATGGATAGCTTTGAAACAGCTATTCAGGGCTCGGAAGCAAAGCACGGCGGGATGAGTACTAAACCAGGCATCCAAAGACTGGCAGGGTAGTCTTGACTCAGCCTGTGTGTAACCACGAATGCCTCCATCACCTCTGTGCCCACGTACAACAGGCTATAATACCTCCACTCAGTTACTCACAGGGTCACTGTGAGGATCAAATAAAGAAGCACAAAAGGAAAGATAGGTTAAAAAAATGCCCTACGAGGCGCAGGACATGTTGAAAGATACTGACACTTTAGATGCCTTATGGCACACTTACCCCAGGTCACCTGCACCGGCGGCTGAAATTCCATTGCCCATTTTGCACATCTGACTACTACAGAAACAAATGCATCAATCAGTTTGCAAGTTGGAAGAAAATAAAGGCTGGGAAATGGGGGAATCGGAAGAAACAATGACACCTCAAAGTTATGAATCCCACACATTGGCAGTTGTTACCATTTATAATGGGATGAAGAGACTAATGTGCTTTTACATTCTTCAGACAATAGATACTTGTTATCAGCAAACCAGTTTATTCTCCAGGGATCAAAAATGACATGCTAAATAGTCATTGAAATATTATACTTCTGTTTTTATACAATATGAATCTCTTTCAAATATTGACAGCTTCAAACAGAAGAAACCCAATTTTTTTCTTTCACACAAGTCTTCATTTTGTTAAAAAAAAGTTGTTCCTTCAGCACAAATGCAGGTGAGTAAAATGTATTACTAAATATAACCATTTAATTGCATTAGGTGGACTCCTTTTCACCTACTTAGTAAGTTCGGTGGGGTTTGCAGCAGTGAAACTCAGTTGTGAGTCCAAAGCTTCAGATTTGGCATGGATGGAAAGATAAGGCTTGATGAGCCCATCTTTACTTGATTAACCTTAAGATTCCCTGCCTAATACATAATACAGAAGCCTTTTACAATATGCCTTGTTTGATACAACCCACGATTCTGAAATGTATGCAAAGTACATTTTTAGAAATTGATTTAATTTTTTGAGAGAGAGAGGGAGAGGGAGAGAGAGAGAGAGAGAGAGAGAGAGAGCACGAGAGGGGGAGGGGCAGAGAGAGAGGAAGAGAGAATCTTAAGCACGCTGGGCGTAGAGCCCTACATGGGGCTCAATCTTACGACCGTGAAATCATGACCTGAGTTGAGATCAAAAGTTGGACGCTTAACCAGCTGAGCCAGGCACCCCAGAAATTGAATTATTTTTATTTTTATTAAAAAAATTTTTTTAACGTTTATTTATTTTTGAGACAGGGAGAGACAGCATGAACAGGGGAGGGTCAGAGAGAGAGGGAGACACAGAATCTGAAACAGGCTCCAGGCTCTGAGCTGTCAGCACAGAGCCTGACTCGGGGCTCGAACTCACGGGCCGCGAGATCATGACCTGAGCCGAAGTCGGATGCTTAACCGACTGAGCCACCCAGGCGCCCCAATTATTTTTAAACATATTAGGAGAGGTTACCATTTAGAAAATTCATGTCGTGAGTCTTTTTATTAGGTTGAGTTACATGAAATGGCTGATATCTGAACACTTTTTGACATATGGAAACGGCAATTTCATATGGGTCAGCATAATAATAAGTAATAAATATAAATAATAAATAAATAATAAATGAAGCATCAGTCTTTCATCTTAGAACAGAGTACATCTACATAGAAATAACCTGCTTATATACATTTAGGCTACCGTGCAGTTTTTGGAGAGTGGGGAAGGGGGAAGGAATTGCCAAGTCAGCATTGTGGATAGATGGATAAATTCAAATGATGCCCATGGAGTGCTCTAGCTGACTCTTTGAGCAGTAATATACGTTAATTAGTATACTGAGGGAGAGAATATAATTTAATAGAAGTGGAAAAATTCTTTTCTTTATAGTCAGTTTGCTACGATGAAAATCTTCAGTTTATTTTCCTAAAGATTAAATACCATGTGAGTCACCACAACAACACGTCTGCTTAAATGCATCTCCATTTGTGTCATCACTGGAACTTGTGGCGGGGGGCGGGGGTCATGCTGCTATTTTAGTGCAACTGTGCTGTGTGCTTTGGTTAATGCTCAGTAAAGATCTGGATCCCATGGGGTAGTTGTGATGAAAGAGGGTGCTTGTTTTCCAGGTGAGTCACCTAATCATAAATCAGGACTCTTGCTCCAAGCCAGTGACTAAAGAAGAGGTGTTAAACTCTGGGCATGCGGGCTGGGGAGGTCAGGTGGGCAGGAATAGATGCGTAGTCTGTTCATCAAATCTGGCAACAAGGCACTGGGTAATCTCGCTATTTATCGCTGTCGAAAGCATAATCGGTTCTTTCATGTATCCAGCCACGGACTTAACTGTAAAGTGCATTCAAATACTGTGAGCACAAAAGGGGGTGCCTGGAGCGAGGGGATATGTGTGTCCTTAAGAAGTTGTGGGGTACGCTGCCAGCCTTCGATGAAGTGCGCGCGTGGAAGGCTGCCAAAGAACTAAAACCTTAAGGAGGACATGGAGTCCGGGTGTTGAGTAAAGACACAACTCGAACCACCAGACGCAATAACATAAAAGTCACCATGCGTTTTGGAAAATAAAAGGCCCAGAGGGAAGTGTACGCCCTGAGTCTGAGCCTACCTGCTCATCTCTTCTGAATGGTGCAGAATGCACCTGCTGTCTCTTACGATCCGCTGTTGTATCAGGTGCGCCAGAGTCAGCCTTTGCCGCTAAGTTTAGCTCTGCGTGTGGGGATTCCACACCTTGCAGCCCCTTGGAGAGAGGAGTATTGGCAAATGACTGTGTATAAAAGTGGAAAGCACTTGGGAATTTCACCACCAGGCTAGATTTAGATCAGAGTAAAGGGGCCAATCTAAATTGGTAACAGATTAGTGACAGCTGCATGCCTGGTAGAGGTGGCGTTAACCTCACATCCATACCATATCTCTTCCCACCACTGCAGTTCCCGAGGCAGCACCCTGTGAAATTTGGTGACCATCTTTTAGGTGCAAGTGAGAACCAATTGTTTTTGAAGCAGGTAGACTTTGTTTTTAAGCAGGTAGAATTTAACACACGTGTATTAGCTTTTGGGTGGCAAGTATATGACCGGCCTTCTAATTTGTGATTGGTGAACAGTACTCACCTCCTCCGGGTTCCCTTTTGGAACGTTCATTTTGCGAAAAATCAAATTCTTCCCTCACTCCTGGCATACCAGGCTACTTATGAGAATGGGATTTTTAAAAATATATTTCTCTCATAGGTAATAAGCGAACCATGTCATCTTTTGGCAGGGATCAGGAAGGGAAACATTTTCTGGGAAAGACAAATGTGACAGTTGAGGACATTGATCTTAATAAGGATTTGTAGGGGGGTGGTGTTTACTCCTTTCCTCCCTTGTCTTTTTCTTACCCTCAGATCTAAAAGGAGTCCAGTGATAACTAAATAGCTCTCTGATCATTTTTCAGAAAGAAAAAGCTGGCACCCAGAAGCTTGAATGGTTTGTCCAAAGCCACAATCATTCAATGACAGAATACCAAGATTATTTCCTTCCTGCTTTAAAGGATAGCTGAGTCTTTTTTGCCAAGGCCATCTTTAAACAAAGCTCATGTTTGTGTGCAACTCTTCAGGAGCGTGATGGGGAGGGAGAAAAAGGTAAAGAATTTGCACGTATAATGCAAGATTCATTGTCATGAGCACATTTTGACTCAATCTTCCCTTGGTTTGGGAGAAGCTCATCATTCTGGATTTTTGTAATACATCTGCCATTATCTGAGTTTTTAAGAGTCCAGTAATAGTAATAACACAGATATAAAATGCACATTTCCCCTCTCTAGGTGAATTTGCTGACTAGAAACTACTTTCTGCGCACTTGCTCTTTAAACTGAGACAGTTTCTTTAAATTTCTTCTTTCATTTGGGACAAACCCTTTGACCTTAGATGATAAAATCACGGCTCCTTTGGGAAAGGGTTCGTGGTCCTTTCCATTAACCTCTGACATGATTTACTTTCATGTCAGCAGAGGCGACTCTTTAGGGTAAGTGCTAAATTAAAACTTGTCCCTTACTGGGGGGGGGGAACCCTCTTTGAACAATCAGCCCCTTCGAGAGCTGATTTTTCTTGTTCTTGGAGCTTCCAAGGATCCTGTGAATTTTACAATAGCTGCATATGAATTTCTGTGGTCTGAGGTTTGCTCACGGCCCAGGCTCTCTTTGGTTACTATGGAAACCTGCCCTCCCAACCAGCTGCCATTTCCTTTATTTCTGGCAAAGAGTGAGTCTTAAGCCTCTTAGCCCACAAACAGAATCAAGATCAAGAAGAACACACACACACACACACACACAAAATACATGAACAACTTGTTAAATAAATAAACAACTTGTTGATTCCCTCCATGGGAAGCCACATGCAACAAAAGAAACTTTCCTGGACATCACCATAGAAGGGTTCACTGAGATCCACTAAAGCTCATGTTCATCCCGGCTTTAAGGAGTGGGGATCCGACTCTGCATCTCTACATCTGTGAATTGAGGAACGCTTTCTGTGCTCTCGGAAGTGATGGGTGAGATGACATGTTTGAGCCGAAGGAGCATGGTGAAGAGCAGGATGAGGAGAATGGCTAGGAGGCTCAGGAATAAGCCCACATACATGTAGAGGTTGGAATACTTATCGGAAGTGTTATCAACCTCTGTTGCCAGGGTGGGGAAATGGGCGCGGCCAGTGAGATTTCCATGGTACTTGAAATGCACCTCCGTCATCACTCAAGACTTCAGTCGGTACCTGCTTCTATTTGCTTTCTATTGCCCTCGAGGCATTCCACAGCCACATAGACTGTCTCTGCGTATCCTGGAGGTGTTCTAACAATCTCATGCAAAGCAATCACGACCCGGACCCCGTCACTAGCGCACAGGCAAGAAAATGGTGATGTTCTAATTTGGCAATTGCCACACTCTGTCCTCCAGCACAGCACCCCTCTCTTACACAGGTTTCATCGGAAATTCTTAATCATTAAAAAAATAATATACAAATAAGTCTTTTATTTTCCACAGTCCTACTCTTACACAGATTGAAACAAATGCGGCGAAACTGCTTTATAATACTGGCATGGGGACAAGAATCTGAGTATTAAATCAGACTTTTTACTCTGTTTTGATAGAGGGAGAAAGGCTTTCTGTTTTATGTATAGCTCATCTAAATATGCGCACTAATTATGTGGATTTATTTGGGTTCTTCTGTGAGGAGCCGTTCTAAAGGCTTTTGTATGTTTCAGACTCAGCATATCTGACTTTTCACCCTTCTTGTCTTTCTGAATCTCCCCTAAGGATGGAATTGTAAGATTCCTGCCCCAGCTGCCACAGCTCGAGGGCTGGAAGTCTAGAGGATGTGTGTTGACGTCCCTCACTGTAGGCTGGAGGGAAAGTGTGGTCAGACCTGGGAATTCTCAGAAGGAGGAGGTCTCAAGAGATGCTGACAGCAGTATGTCTAGGCTCAGAAGATTTGACTCTTAAGATTCTTCAACAGATTTATATTCCTGAAAATCAAAAACAGAAATAAAAGATTCAGGTATCTAAGAGAAACAGATGGCAATTTCTTTTGAAAGACAAATTAACGGATATATTGCAAAACGTTTGCGAAACGGCAAATTCGTTTTAAAAGGATATTCTGAGTTTTCAATTTGAATGCTTCTTTCTATGTGGTACATGGCTATTAAAGAAAAGAAAAATTCGGATCACTGAACAGCAACTAATAACTAGGCTAGATTAGGAGAGTGTTTTCCAAACTAATTGATCATAAGATTTACCTGAGATAATAAAGGATAGACCAAGGGCCCCAACATCGACTTTCTAAACCATAATCTCCACAGTAGGGGCCTGGAAAGCACTCTAGAGAGTCAGATTTTATCGGTCTGAGGTGGGGTCCAAACACTGGTATGTTTTGTTAAGTTTATTTATTTATTTTGAAAGAGACAGAGACAGCGCAAGTGGGGGAGGGGCAGAGAGAGAGAGAGAGAGAATCCCAAGCAGGCTCTGCCCTGCCAGCACAGAGCCCAATGTGGGCTCAAACCCGCAAACCGTGAGATCATGACCCGAGCCGAGATCAAGAGTGTGACACTTAACCAGCTGAGCCACCCGGATGCCCCAAACACTGGTATTTTTTAAAAGCTCACAAATGGCTGTCAAGTGTAGCCAGGATGAGAACTGCTGCTCTGGCTTACCCAAGAAACCCCAGCATTAAAATAAAGGGGGCCTAGGGGCACCTGGCTGGCTCAGTCGGTAAAGCGTGCGACTCTTGATCTCTGGGTCATGAGTTCAAGCCCCGCGTTGGGCACAAAGCCTACTTAAAAAAAAATAAAATAAAATAACGAAGACCTAAATCTAAGGATTCATTTTTTCAAACTCTAGGTCCCAGTGCCGTGGGTCGCTTTAACAAATCATGGAATTTTTAGCAGTGCAGGCCTCCCCCAATTTTGTTTTTATGGCCTTTCTCTCTCCTTTAGGTCCGTGGACGGAGGATATACTATTTTTTCAGTATTTGTAGATCTGAAGGGATCGAGAGGGCGTGTCTGCTCCCGAGCAAATAACTGTATCTTCGATTATTGGCAAAGACAGAACCTTGTCTTTCTTGGCGAAAACATTCCAGTGTGTAAATGGGGTCAACTATTTACTGTCGAAGTCTTCCAAAAATGATTTGGCTTGCTGTCGTGAACATGAATTCTGAGTCTGGGTGACTAAAATAAACAAAATAAACCTCCATCACCCATCAAACTTCTTTGCGTGCTGGTAACAGAGAGCTGACAGTGTAGCCTCGTTCTGTCTCTTGTCAACATACCGAAGAAGAGTAAATAGAAACAGCTCCAACAATCACATTACCCTTCCAATAGTCTTGAATTTTGCCCCCAGCCTGGAAGCACTTAAACTTTATATTTACTAGTCCACATTACTATACTTTCTGGAATCTGGATGAGTCTCAGTCTGCCTACCCACTGCCCTACCGCCCATGCAGGGCCACCTGGCTCACAAGAAACATGAGCAAAGAGACAGGGTATCCTTCTACTGTCTTTGGAGCAGTGGTCGAGGAGACACGTTTGCGCAACGTAAAGGTACGTTTCTTTTGATTTCTGATCCACTAATAAGTAGAAAAGACAATCACAGTACATATCCTTTATCCTGAATTCTGGTATCTTGGATCAAGACCCAGGAATATGAATCCCGGGCCCAAGCTTTTCAAGTGATTGTTTGTACACTGAGCTTTGAAAGGCAACTAAGTGTAGGTCTTTTTCTCCAGATATCCGAGCCAAAGAACATAGCTAATCAGTCTCATTGGTGGTTTGGGCTCTACTTTATTTCTTTATTTTTAAATTTTTAACGCGTATTTACTTTTGAGAGAGAGAGACAGAGACAGAGACAGAGACAGAGTGTAAGTGAGCAGGGGAGGGGCAAAGAGAGAGGGAGAGACAGATCTGAAGCAGGCTCCAGGCTCCCAGCTGTCAGCACAGAGTCCGGTGCAGGGCTCGAACTCAAGAACTGTGAGATCATGACCTGAGCTGAATTCGGATGCTTAATCAACTGAACCACCCAGGCGCCCCTGGGGCCCTACTTAAAAAAATACATATATTTAAGGGTCACCTGGGTGGATCAATTGGTTAAGCATTCAACTTTGGCTCAGGTCATGATCTCATGGTGTGTGAGTTCAATCCCTGCATCGGACTCTGTGCTGACAGCTTGGATCCTGGAGCCTGCTTCGGATTCTGTGTCTTCTCTCTCTCTCTCTCTCAGAAATAAGTAAATGCTAAAAATATTTTTTTAAATAAAAAAGAAAAAAACTATTTAAAACAGTGTTATGGGGTGAACTGTGTCTCCTCCAAAGATATGTTGATATCCTACCACCTGGTACCTGTGAATGTGACCTCATTTGGAAATAGGGTCTTTGTAGATGTGCTCCAGTTAAAATGAGGTCATTAAGTTAGCCCTAATCCGATATGACTGGTGTTCTTATCAGAAGGGAAGAGAGAGGGGCTCCTGGGTGGCTCAGTCGGTTAAACGTCTGACTTCGGCTCAGGTCATGATCTCGAGGTTCATGAATTCAAGCCTCATGTCGGCTCTGTGCTGATGGCTCAGAGCCTGGAGCCTACTTTGGATTCTGTGTCTCCCTCTCTCTCTGCCACTCCCCTGCTCGCTCTCTCTCTCTCTCAAAAATAAATTAACACTAAAAAAAAAAAAAGAAAAGAAAAGAAAAGAAGGGAAGACAGAAACAGAGATTGGAGTGCTGCATCTCCAAGCCAAGGATTGCCAGGGATTGCCAGCAAACCCCAGAAACTAGAAGAGCCAAGGAAAGACTTTACCCTACAGATTGCAGAGAGAACGTGGCCCTGCTGATGCCCTGATTTCAGACTTCTAGCCTCCAGACCTAAGAGAATACACTGCTGTTGTTTGAAGCCACCTAGTTTGTGGTAGTTTGTTTATGGCAGCCCTAGGAAACGAGTACACAGAGTAATCACCCAGAGTCCCTAGTGTTTTGGAACCTTTGGGGCAATGTTTCTCAGTGTGGTCCCAGGAAGTCCCTTCATCAGACTCACTTGGAGATGCTTACTACAAATGCAGACTTCCAGGTCCTTTCCCTTGCTTTTTAGATCAGAATCTCTGGGTATCGATAGGACCCTGAAATCTGTCCTTTGTGACAAGCTAGCCACTTAGAATTTCTAAGCACACTCTGCAAGGAATGGTTTCTAGTTCCTGCTGCCCTCAGGATCGCTTATAAAAAGCTTTTTGAAAATGTATGTACCTGGGTCCTCCCTCCAGAAGCTCTGATTCAGTAGGTCGGCATGGGGGCATGAACATCTGTAATGCTTAAAGCTCTACAGGTGATTTTGATACGCAGCCGGGGCTGAGAAACACCACTCTACAAACTCGGGAGAGCACTTCAGGTTCAGGACTCTGACAGTCCCGGGCAGCCCAGACAGAGGCATCACTTTTTCACCTACCCTCCAAGAGAGAAGTGGAAGGAAGATAACTCACTCACTGCTAGTGCAAGTCAAGTGCGAGATGCCTCTTTGACATTGGAGTAACTCAAGTACAGGTTTGGATAAGTCATACTCCTTGGTTTATGGCATATTGCCATCATGGGTGCAATCTTTTTGAAAAATTTTAAAAGTTTATTTATTTATTTTGAGAGAGACAGAGAGAGAGCACCAGCAGGGGAGGGGCAGAGAGAGACAGGGACAGAGGATCCAAAGCAGGCTCTGTGCTGACAGCAGAAAGCCCGATGCGGGGCTCGAACTCATGAACCAAGAGATCATGACCTGAGCTGAAGTCAGATACTTAACCGACTCAGCCACTCAGGCGCCTCCAGGGCCTCTTTTATTTGCTTATTTAATAAGCTGATGGACAAACACCTGTGAAAAACACTCACCTACTTCAAGATTGAGAACAATTAATAATTTCTTTGGACATCTACCTATGCTCCACCCCATCTCATCCTGCTACCTACTCATCCTCCCAATCAATACTCTGAATTTTGTGAGCCATTACCTTGCTTTTATTTACACACACACACACACACACACCTATGCCTAAGCAATATGTTGCTTAGTTTTATTTTTAACTTCGTAAAAAAAGTGTCAAGCTATATGATTTATTCACACCTACTCAAATAGAATGAAAAAGGAGTAAAGTTTTGGAAGCCCGCACATTGCCTTTGAGGATCCTAATTGCTTTGGGACTTTCCTCCATTCTCCTTAGCTTGGCATTCAAGGCCGGCAATGCCCGGGTCCTGGCTGACCTACATCCTTTCAGTACCCTCCTTTCCAACTAAGCTGTAATGTTCACTGTCATCTACTTCCCTGCCTCCATGTTTTTATTTGACCAGTTCCTTTCATCTTCACATTTCTCCGTTTGGGCAAATGCTACCATCCCCCATGGTTCGGCTCATGAAACTGACCTTAATTTCCCCATCCAAATCCTAATTCCCACATGCTTTGTATCTCTCCCAGAGAGGTTACATTCGCCTCACGTTACAAATATCTATTTCCTGTGTTTCCCCCCAAATCACAATTTATAAACCCCTTGAGGATCTTTTTCAACATTCTATCCCTTAACCTTGCTCACAGTAGCTGTTCGATAATTAGTGAATAAATGCATGGACAGGAGGAAATGCACTTAGCACTGACAGCTGGAAGAGAAGCATAGTCTTCTCTTTGTTCTCATTGCTAATATACTTTGGGGAAGAGTCCGAAACTCCCTTTTCTTTTCATTCCTCTTCCCCACTCTCCATATCTCGTTGTGCAAAGGAAACTAGACTCCTGGTTATAATCTGAAATTAAGAAATAATCACGTTGTCAGAAACTTTGCTCTTGAGTTACGATCAGTTACATGATTTGAAAGGAAAACTACATGGGGTGGGATTGCCGCCTGAAATTTTAGAAAGTTTAATTTTGTCTATAGAGGCTTTTCAGTCACAATTGATAATACATTGTCTGCCTCCTCCGACCCTTCGACCCTGAATCTTCCTGAGGTGCGAATATTTATTAAATATTAGAATTCTGTGAAGCTTGGAGAAGTTGTGGAGAATAGTGATCTCATGTACAGTTCTCAGTTTCCTTACACATCCCATTTGAGGGTTTGGAAGACCAACTAATCACATATTCTTGAAACCTCTATAGTCTGCAGGAGACCAAACACCCTGGTGAATTCAGAGAGGTCTGTTGATTAAATTTCCGAAACCCATTAAGGATTGTGAAGTGAGTAAAGGAAAAGTTAGGTATTGAGGAATCCTCTTTGTTACTCTGGTCCTGCATCTGTGACAACTTCTCATAAAAGCTTTCTGAACAGGATTGCCAGAGCTCTCTTTGCTAACGCACTAATGAGTTGCACGGAGAATGTGATTGCTCTGCTAAAAGCCCTGCACCATTTGGGAAGAAAAGGCCCCACGCGATTTTAAAAGATATTGAAATTCTGTTGATTCTGAAGGATCCAATTTTCATGGAAAGACCCTTATACAATTTGAGTATCGCACAATCCTTTCCAGGAAACTTATAAAATAAGAATTAGTCTCTAGTTTTTGTAAGAGTGGTTGAAAGCTATGCAGGGATAAGGAGGAGAGTGGGGGATAGGAAAAGGGTAAGGAATTCGGGGGGCAGCGGGGAGGAAGGGGGGATAGAGAGAAAGTGAGAGGAGGAAAGGAAGGAAATGTGAGGAGGAAGAAGATGAGGGTTGTGTGAATAACAGGAAAGAAAGAATGTAGAGACAGGGGCAACTGGGTGGCTCAGTCGGTTGAGTGTCCGACTTGGTTTCCGCTCAGGTCACGATCTCACGATTTGTGGGTTCGAGCCCCACGTCGGGCTCCGTGCTGACAGTGCAGAGCCTGCTTAGGATTCTCTCCCTCCCTCCCTGTCTGCCCAACTCCCCAAATAAATAAATAAATAAATAAATAAAAACTTAAAAAAAGAAGTAGAGATAAAAATAGGGAAGCAGGAAAACATTGTGAAAGGAGGGAGGAAGAAAAGAAATGGGGAGGGGAGTTTGGGGGAACCGCAGAGGGAAAGGGATTAATTTAATAATGGTCCAATGTCCAACATTAGCCTGAACATCTGCTTTCCTTCACTTCTAATGTAAATCAAAATACCCACAAGAGATGCAAATACACCTTTGGTTTTCTCACTGCATGTGTTGTCATCAACTTAGTAAATAGAACTCTCTCGGTAGTTAAAAAAAAAAACAACAACAAACCACTCGTTCTGTTTTGGTGATGAGCCTCAAACTGCCAAGTACTGGGTAATAGTGTTCGACATCAGCATAATACATATACCTTCACAGAAGTAAAATAATGAACACACCCAGATCATGAAGGGAATGTGGGTCTTTCCATCCATCAATCCTGAAAGGGATCCCTTGGGCGAAGCTTGTTTCGAATTAGGAGCAACAAAGTTCTGCCTGGACCACCCAAATCAGATTGGTATTTCTTCGGCCAGAGAAAGTCAAAACTATCCATTGCAACGGCTTGCAGGGGTTAACCCGTCCCGTTTGTATTTATCCGCCCCGTGTGGGGGAGAGATAACTAAGGGAGGTAGAGGCTCTTAGAGTATCTGGTTTCACATCAGCCTATGGAAAAACAATTGGAGCAGCAAAAGCTTCAACGGCTAGAGCCATTAGGTAATAAGCTTTCACAAGTGAGAGTTGCTGTCTCTCCTGCTGCAGACGGTGCCTACTCGTCACACCTGCCCATAAATAAGATAATGCCGCTCATTTCACCATGAATAACAAATAATAACATCATAAGATTTCCAAATCTCTCTTACCTTTCCTGGCTTACGGGACGAAATGGGGCTGGCCATTTAAGTATCCCTTTTGAAGCTTGCACCGCCAGGCAACTTGTTCAGGAACATCTCTGGCAAATCTGGAAAACAGAACGAAAGCCTCAGTTTGCCAGAGAAGCAGGACAGTGTGCGCGCAAAGTATGCTTTCTCTCTCGTCCTCCCAAAGAGTCCGACCTTGCCGGCGCCGACACAGGAAAGCACCTTGGATTAGTTACTTGAAACGCCAGTTGCCACTTACAGCCGCAGTGTCGGATGCCTGCGCCTTTTAAACTCCAAAAGAGCCAAGAGAAGTGTCTGCTTGGATGCGTATATACCGTCCGGAACCCTTGGATGGAAGCAGTCTGAACAGTTCAGTCCCCGGTCCCTCTTTCGCAGGCAACAGTTTAGAGGATGCGGGGAAAGGTAGTGTGATTCAGCTCTGCTCTGCCTTAGCGGTGCGGAGAGCAGAGCCCGAGAGGGAGGAGATAAGGGAGAAGCGGAGAGGCAAAGTTTGTGTAAGCCTTCCACTTTAACCCCTTCGAGGCTTCCTCATGAAGCTGTAGGAATAGCGAAGCCTCCCTGTCTTGCCAAAAGCGTCTTCATAGGCCACCCAAGCGGGTCAGATCTCTTGCTGGATTCAAGAGGTTTCTCAGCCGAGGTCTTATGGTAATCAATGCTCAGAATTGAAACCGAACATGCCAGCACGGAGCGTGGTATTTGAATAATTTCATCTTTACGAATAGCATGTATGCATATGTGTGTGCCCAGATTTGGGAAACTTTTTTTTTTTTTACACCAACTGAATAATTTGTGTGTGTGTGTGGAAATGTAACATCAGTTTTGGAATCCAGGTCTGAGCATTAGGTAGAATATCTTTGAAGAAAGTGTATTTTTCCAGGGTATATGTTCCATTATAAATGGTACGTCCACCTGTAATTTATTTTATTAAAATTTTTTTTCAGAGTTTTAAAAATTATTTATTTATTTATTTATTTATTTATATTAAATATAATTTATTGTCAAATTGGTTTCCATACAACGCCCAGTGCTCATCCCAACAGGTGCCCTCCTCAGTGCCCATCACCCACTTTCCCCTCTCCCATCAACCAAAAAATTTTTTTAATGTTCATTTATTTTTCAGAGAGAGAGAGAGAGAGAAAACCAGCGGTGGAGGGGCAGAAAGAGAGGGAGACACAGAATCCGGAGCAGGCTTCAGGCTCTGAGCTGTCAGCACAGAGCCTGATGAGGGGCTCAAACCAACTTGAGCTGGGAGATCATGACCTGAGCTGAAGTCAGACGCTTAACCGACTGAGCCACTCAGGCGCCTCTATTTTATTTGTAGTGTTTATTTTTGAAAGAGAGGGAGGCAGAGGGAGACAGTGAATCCCAAGCAGGTGCCATGCTGTCAACACAAAGCCCAAAGTGGGGCTTGAACTCCCAAAGCGTGAGATTACCTGAACCGAGATCAAGAGTCGGATGCTTAACTGACTGAGCCATCCAGGCGCCCCTTATCCACCTGTAGTTTAAATGTCCCTACTGTGTTATATATATTGTGGCAGGAGCAAGGGGATTAACATTTCTTGAGTGCCTACTCTGTTCAAGTAATTAATGTAGGGAATTTCATTTAACCCTCACAACAACCGTATGACTTGGGTATTATTATCCTCATTTTACAAATAAGGAAACTGAGGCTCAGGGAGAAGGCATATCATGCTATTTAGTAAGCTTGGAGCAAGTATTTGAAAACAAGGCAGTGCGATCCCCAATTCTCTGCTCTTCTCCCTGTAGCAGTGGTTCTTAACTGTCTCTGGGTCTTGGATTCCGTTGCGAACCTAGTAAAAGCTGTGGACCTTCCCTTCCCTCAAAAATAGGCATATAATTTCCATGCTCCATGGCCTACAGGTTAAGAACAGCTGAATGGTCTCCTGACTTTTCCAGTATTATAGCATCATTAGTGCACTGTTCATCCAATAACTCATGGTCATCAGCAAATTTTGTTATGGAATTAATAATTGTATATAACAATAATAGTAGTATAATAATGATAGTATATAATAATTATAGTGTTATGCCAATTTTTAAGAAATTACTTCGGTGCTTTCCCCTTTATCCCCAAATTCTCCCTGACAAGCCTTGCATCTTGTCTTTTCGTTTTCCAAATTCTAGCGGTTACAATGGGTAGAGGCTCTCCTTCAAATCCTCAATGTTTTGCCGGCTAGTCTAATACCTTATGGACGATGCTGGGGTCACTCACACTGCAGTGGTACACTCACGATTCACGAAACTACAGGATAAACACAATGCGTCTTTCTAGAGGATCAATTTTCCTTGAAAATTCAGACAGGGAGAGCATAGGTCATTTGAGTGATAATTTTTGATGTGGTTTATATGACAACACGTTGAATAAAACGCACATTTTGTATGCGTTTTTAGTCAAGCATGAGACTTCAGAGACATTTTGCACTTATAGCGGGGCTTCTTCAGGCTGCCCGGTGCTCCCCGGGGATACACGTTCACTCCTATTCTGCCATTTGGGGTAGTTCAGTGGACAAGATCGAAGGTTATAGTGTTAACAAACGGACCACGATTTTGAAGTCAGATAGACATGGGTTTCAGCCTCAGATCTGATCTGTATTTTCTGCGCTACCTTGAGAAAGTCAATTTTTTGAGACTGGATTTTCTCATCTGTAAAAGTGGCAAAGACTATCATCACGAGGATTATATGAGAAAATATCTCTAAAGCATGTACTACATGGTAGATGCTGAGTAAATGTGAATATTGCCATTTCAAGTTTTAGATGTCAAAAGAGAATAAGGCTATTTGAATATAAGATTTTACCAGGGGCAGTCCATTTTTTTCTTACCTAATTAGAACAAAATAAGCTCTAGATAATGTGATGTTAAAATTCAAGTTTCTTGGGGCGCCTGGGTGGCTCAGTCGGTTAAGCGTCCGACTTCAGCTCAGGTCACAATCTCATGGTCCGTGAGTTCGAGCCCCGCGTCGGGCTCTGGGCAGATGGCTCAGAGCCTGGAGCCTGCTTCCAATTCTGTGTCTCCCTCTCTCTCTGCCCCTCCCCCATTCATGCTCTGTCTCTCTCTGTCTCAAAAATAAATAAACGTTAAAAAATAAATAAATAAAATTCAAGTTTCTGGAGCACCTGGGTGGCTCAGTCGATTGAGTGACCGACCCATGATTTCGGCACAGGTCATGATGCCAGGGTGGTGGGATCGAGTCCCACGTCGGGCTAGCATGGAGCCTGCTTAAGATTCTCTCTCTGGCTGTGCCCCCTCTTCCCTGCTCACACGTTCTCTCGAAAATTAAAAAAAAGTAATAATAAAATAAATAAAATTCAGGTTTCCAGGAAGACATAACAGGTGCCCCTACAATGGATAGGAAATTCCAAAGTCAGATTATCATATACAGAACTTATGAAGGAAATGCTCCAGAACAGGTTCCAAGAAATAAAAAGAAGTCAGATTGTGGAGGAGAGTGGGAGAGAAAACGTGAGTACATGTCTTTAGAGGTCTCTGATGCCAGGCTAAGACTCCATACCACCTTCCACAGGCGTGCTGGGATTAAGGGATATGTTACCTCCTTCATTTCAACTCTAGCAAGAGGGTGTATCACCAGACCATTCAGAGAACTTGACGTTTATTCCTGACAGTGGAGGCAGAGGATTGGGGCTGTACTCCATTCTGAGAAAGCTAATGTGGCCCTTGGCAGGAGGACAGGGTTGACTTCGTTGGGATTGGCTGGCATTCCCAGAATTTGTCAGGGCAGAGGGTGTTTGAGTGTTTCCTGGGAGCCAAATGGGGGTTATGCAAGAGCGAAAGCCAAGGTGGGTTCATCCTGGACCCTGTCTAATAGAGCCACCTAAAGGGATAGAGAGACCCCAGCAAAAAATAGCTGGAGATTCTTAGGGACTAATCTAAAAATAGCTTTTAGATTCTTAGGGACTGAGGAAGGAGTTGTAAACTACCAACCTGAATAGAAATGCATCAACCCAGGTCTCCCAAATTGTAGGAGAGGGATTCTCAGTGACGGGGACCTTTAAAGAACCCCCAAAATAGGGGCACTTGGGTGGCTCAGTTGGTTAAGCGTCCAACTTTTGTTCAGGTCATCACCTCATAGTTCCTGGGTTCAAGCCCCCACATCAGGCTCTGTGCTGACAGCTCAGAGCCTGGAGCCTGCTTCAGATTCTGTGTCCTTCTCTTTCTGACACTTCCCTGCTTGTGTTTCTCTCTCTCTCTCTCTCTCTCTCTCTCTCTCTCTCTCCTAAAAAAAAAGAACTTTCAATAACCCAAAGAAGAAAGAGCCAGAGACCCAGAAAATGGGAAGCCATTCATTCTACCAAGGAAGAAATGACTAATCCCTTTACTCTCTTCTCTATTCCTGCTCTGCCCTGGTGAGGGTCCAAATAGGAGGTTGCAAGTGGGGAGAGAAAGAAGTAAACCTATCATCCCCTCCTTCTCTAAAAGCAGGTGGCCATGACCTATAGGCCTTAGCATGGGGTATGAGGGGGGACGTTATCTCTGAGTAAAGCCTGAAGAATTTGATTAATATCTTAGACTGAATACATCCTGATTGCTGAATCAAGTTTGTGTTTTGTGACTTCAAGTGTTCTGAGGAGTGTTTATTCTCCAAAAAAAAAAAAAAAAAAAAAAGGAAAAGTCATGTGGTCTGCCCAAATTTCCATCCAGGGTCAGAAAAAATTTACCCCAATGGAGTATGTCTTATTTGCACACTGGGAGATAAAGTGGTGTTTTGGTTCTAAACTTTTTAAAAATATTTATTTATTTTCGGGAGAGTGCAAGTAGGGGAGGGGCAGAGAGAGGATCCGAAGCAGACTGTGCTTACAGCAGAGAGCCCGATGTGGGACTTGAACTCACGAACCGTGAGATCATGACCTGAGCCAAAGTCAGACGCTCAACTAACTGAGCCATGTAGGTGCCCCAAGCTGTGTTTTGATTATATCGTAAATTATACTTTAAAAAATATCGGTTAGACTAGTTACTTCATTCTTTTATTCAACAAACATCTAAGTGCCAAGCATTGGGTTAGCAGTAGGACATACAATGAAATGAAAATTAGTCCTCACCCTCAAATTGCTAACAGTCTATGGCAAGGATCAGCAAACTTTTTCTGTGAACCAGATGGTGGGGTGGCTCAGTTGGTTAAGCATCTGGCTCTTGATTTTGGCTCAGGTCATGATCTCATGGTTCCTGAGATCAAGCCCTTCCTAGCGCTCTTGCGCTGAGAGCAGGGAGCCTGCTGGCGATTCTCTCTCTGCCCCTCCCCAACTTGTGCTTGTGCGCATGCTCTCTCTCTCTCTCTCAAAAAAATAAATAAACCTTAAAAAAAAGCCAGATAGTAAATATTTTAGACTTTGTGGGACACTCAAGATCTCTATGGCATATTCCTCTTTTTTTTTTTTTAACCAACTCTATAAAAATGCCAAAACTATTGTTGAGTGCCACACAGAAAGAGGTCATGGGTCAGTTGTAGCACTCGGGCCCAGTTTGCTGGTTCCTAACGTGTGGAAGGAACAAATTTTTACCAACTACCAATCATCGCAAATTTATTCTAATTGAAAATGTGTCTAGGGCACTTGGGGAGGAGACACAGAAGAGTGTTGCCTAACTCTGATTGGAGAATCGGGGCTTCCAGAGAGCAGCAGTGTTGATTTCGAGCCTGAAGGATGAGTAGGAGTTGGGGTGAAAGGAGGTGAGTTGTATTCAAAGCAGAGGGAGCAGCTTATACAAGAGGCACCAAAGCCTGACAGAGTTTGGTTTGCTCTAGAAACTACAGAAGGGAAAAACGAACCTTGCCAAGGCTGTTGGCTCAAGGTCACACGACCAGTAAGTGAAGGCGCCTAATCTCTTAGCCCAGCTGTGTCTGACTCTAAACCCGTGCTCTTAGCCACTGTCTCATACTCCTGCCCTGGTACTGAAGGTATGTCTAAGATCTCCTTCTTAGCATTTGTACATCAGCAGCTCTGTCAGGCTCACTTCTGATTCCCGTGGGGGTGACAATGTCAAAGTTCTAAAGGGCTTGTAGGACTTAAAAATAAGACAGTGAGGGGCGCCTGGGTGGCTCAGTCGGTTCAGTGTCCGACTTCGGCTCAGGTCATGATCTCACGGTTCATGAGTTCGAGACCCGCGTCAGGCTGTGTGCTGACAGCTGGGAGCCTGGAGCCTGCCTCGGATTCTGTGTCTCCCTCGCTCTGTTCCTCCCCTGCTCGCACTCTGTCTCTGTCTCTCTCTCTCAAAAATAAATAAAGATTAAAAAAAAAAAAAGACAGGGAATCAATAGTCAGGTTGTCTTGATTAGAACCCTAGTAGTCCCCTTTAAAAATAACCTGTCCACCCAGTAAAACCAAGTATACATTGCTCAAATTCAGAGTTTGCTTATTTCATCCTTACAGGGATGAAATATTTTTTTTCTGGTAGCTAAGCACTAGCACTGCGATAATATAATTTCTTACCTTCCTGTTATATATTTAGACATTTAGAAGGGATCATACCGTCTGGCTTGGACTACATATGATGATTGGCCCAAGTACTGTTCCTATCTTCATCACTCACACTGATGACCTTGGACAAGTGAATTTACTCAGCACAGATTAAATCTGTCAATGTTTTATTAATTGCTTCGTGGGTTTTTATCGAGGTAGCCATAGGGGCTCCTGGGTGGCTCAGTCAGTTAAATATACAACTTCGGCTCAGTTCATGATCTCGCAGTCATGGGTTTGAGCCCTGCATCAGGCTCTGTGCTGACAGCTTAGAGCCTGGAGCCTGCTTCAGATTCTGTCTCCCTCTCTCCCTGCCGCTCCCCCATGCACGCTCTCTCTCTCTCTCAAAAAAGTGAATAAACATTAAAAAAATTTATTGAGGTAGCCATGCAGCAGCTATTCTCTGAAAATACTCACCTTAAAGCCTCCCACGTAACCCTAGAGTCAGTAATAATAGGGGTTGAACAAGGAAGAAAAGACAATGAGAGTGGTTCAGCCTTGCTGTTGCTGGCCTTTCCGTGGTCAGTGGTTCTTAACCAGGGCCATGCTTTATTACCTAGCAAGGTCTTTGAAAATACAGAATGTTGGCTCTACCCCAGATCTCCTGCAGGGCTTAGAACTGAGATTATGTATTTTTAATAAGCTCCTTATATTAAGAACCACTGCCTTGGGGGAAAAGACAGGTAGGTGCCTAATGAACTGATTGCACTAAAAACTTTATCAGACACCCTTGGTCTATGCATAGAAAGTCTTATTTTGTATAGCAATAGAAAAAATATCCTCAAATTCATATACAACCACAAAACACCATGAATAGCCAAGCAGTCTTGAGAAAGAAGAACAAAGGTGGATAGCATCACTCTTCCTGATTTCAAACTATATTACAAAACTATAGTAATCAAAGCAGTATGGTACTGGCATAAAAACAGACACATAGACCAAAGCCTAGAAATAAATCAAGAGCCTAGAAGTAAATTTGTGCGTATATGGTCAACTAATATTTGACAAGGGAGCCAAGAAATATGCAATGGGGAAAAGACAGTCTCTTCAATAAATGTTGTTGCGAAAGCGATATTCACAGGCCCAAGAATAAAACTGGACCCCTTTTATACACCATTCACAAAAATTAACTTGAAACGGATTAAACGTTTAAATGTAAGACCTAAAAACTCCTGCAAGAAAATGTAGGGAAAAAGCTCCATCACATTGGTCTTGGCAAAGACTTTTTGGATATGACACAGAATGTGCAAGCAATAAAATAAAAGCAGAAATAAACAAGTGAGACTACATCAAACCAGAAAGCTTCTGCATAGAAGATTACATGCATATATAGCCTGTACATCCCAAAGTAGCAGAGGAATACAAAAGATATAAATTCGTGATGATAAAGAGGATGGGAAAGGAGGCCATTCATGGATGAATCCTGGAAAGCAGCTGAAAGAGTGGTAACTGATGAAACAGTATGGAAGAAACCACAGCTTAGAATACTTGCAGTGTCCAACTTCAGCTCAGGTCATGATCTCACAACTTGTGGGTTCAAGCCTGGCATCGGGCTCTGTGCTGACAGCTCAGAGCCTGGAGCCTGCTTCAGATTCTGTGTCCCCCTCTCTCTCTCTGTGCCTCCCCTGCATGTTCTCTCTCTCTCTCTCTCTCTCTCTCTCAAAAAAATAATAACCATTAAAAAAAATTTTAATGGGGCTAGACGGTGAAAGAGAAAGTCACTCTTCCCTGCATGAAGGCTGGGTTTGACAAAGAATGAATAAGATATGAGGCAGAAGCGGGGAGAATGAATTAAGTCATTTTTGTATAGAATTGATTCTCCCCATACCCTCCCCAATCTGGTGGACAGAATGCTCTGTAGGCAGGTTATATCCTTCATGAGCTCCAAAAAGTTGGAGTGTTATTCTTTAAAGGTACTGAGAGGTCCAAGAGAAAAGTCTTCAATATTTTTGCCCTTAGGAATCCCCCCAACAAAATAGCTAGCTCTCTACTCATTATATGAAGCTCCCAATCACTAAAAAAGTTTTTTAATGGTTATTATTATTTTTTTTTGAGAGAGAGAGAGAGAGAGAGAGAACATGCAGGGGAGGCACAGAGAGAGGGAGAGGGGGACACAGAATCTGAAGCAGGCTCCAGGCTCTGAGCTGTCAGCACAGAGCCCGATGCCGGGCTTGAACCCACAAGTTGTGAGATCATGACCTGAGCTGAAGTTGGACGCTCAACCGACTGAGCCACCCAGGCGCTGCCCCAATCACTTTTTTATTGCCTCATTTGTCCATGTGAGCAAAAAAAATTAATGACCACCAGAGGCACCTGGGTGCCTCAGTCAGTTAAGCCTCCAACTCTTGATTTCAGCTCAGGTCATGATCTCACGGTTTGTGGGATCGAGCCCCACATTGGGCTCTGTGCTGACAGCGTGGAGCCTGCTTGGGATCCTCTCTCTCTCTCCCTGCCCCTCCCCCACTTGCGTTTTCTCTCTCTCTCTCAAAATAAATAAATAAACTTAAAAAAAAATCAATGACCACTAGATCTTTGAGGAAAACTTTCAACATGAAAGAGAATGATAAACAGACAAAAAATAATAAAGAATCCCTGATAGAGGAACACAAGAAAAGACAGGCAAAACACTCTAGTATACTCAGAAGGATTCAAGAAAACATTGCATTTATATAAGAGGAATAGGATATTTGAAAATAAGTAATAAGAGGGGCACCTGGGTGGCTCAGTCGGTTGAGCATCTGACTTCAACTCAGATCATGATCTGACTTCAACTCATGATCTCATGTTTTGTGAGTTCGAGCCCCGTGTTGGGCTCTGTGCTGACAGCTCAGAGCCTGGAGCCTGCTTCAGATTCTGTGTCTCCCTCTCTTTCTGCCCCTCCCCTGCTCACACTCTGTCCCTCTCTGTTGCTCAAAAATAAATAAATAAATGTTAAAAAATTAAATAAAAGAAAACAAATAATAAGAGGAAAGAGAGGAAAGAAAGATCTCTTGAAGTAAAAATATCATTTCTGAGATAAAATTCAAGGGAAGAGTTGGAAGATAGAGTTGAGGAAATATCAAATAAAGTAACACAAAAAAGAATAAAAGAAGGAAAATGAGGTAGAAAAACAATTATCCATAGACAGTAAACCTGGGAAATACAGCATTTGACTAATAGGAACTCAAGAGAGAACATAATAGAATCATCAAAGAAACAATACAAGAGAATTTTTCAGAGTGTATTTTTGTGGAGTTTCAGAATACAAAGTATAGAAGACATCCTCAACGCTTCCAGAAAAGAAAACAGGTAACCTACAAAGAAATGAGAATGGTATTGACAGTGGTCTTCTTTTGTCAGGAATCACACAGATGAGACAATATTGGACGATTGCCTTCTAAGTTCTAAAGGAAAATGAATTTGGGGGCACCTGGCTGGCTCAGTTGGTAGAGCATACGTCTCTTGATCTTGGGGTTGTGACTTTGAGCCCCACGTTGGGTGCTGACATTACTTAAAAATGAAATCTTTAAAAAAAGAAAATGACTTTCTTCACCACAGCCTGGTATAACCAGTTAAACTATCAGTCAAGTGTGAGAATAGAATAAAAGCATTTTCAGATACAGATGTCTTCTGAAATTAATCTGCGTCAAATACTTTCAAAGGAAGTTGAGGATTTAGTCCAGCAAAAAAGAGATAAACCAAGAAAGAGGAAGACATAAATTCTTGAAAAGAGTGGATCCAACCCAGGAAGCAATGAAGTTCCAGGATGGTAGCTGTGAAGTAAATCTAGAGAGTAACTGGCCCACAGTGGAACCCGTAGTTGAAGGCCTGTGGGAGGGAAGTTTCCAGAAAAAAGTTTCCATTCATTGCTTGTGATGGAGACTTTGAAAAGAAATCAACAACCAAACTGACAATGTGATATGGGCAAATAACATAAGTGGGGAAAAAAGCTAGTAGAAGCTCCAGAAAAAAAATGAAAATGCTGGATAAGAAAGGAAATATAACCCAATAATTGGCCCTGAGGTGATTGCTATGTACATAGACATGATAATGCAAACACTGATGACTGATTTTAATGTTCAGATTAACCTACAGACGAAGTGCAGAAGACTTAATTATGATTATAGAAAGAATGCAAAAGAAATGTACAGGCATACCTTGCTTTATTGTGCTTTGTAAATATTGCGGTTTTTACATATTGAAGGCTTGTGGCAACCCTGCAATGAACAATTCTATCAGCACCATTTTTCCAACAGTATTTGCTCACTACTTGTCTCTATGTCACATTTTGATAATTCTGGCTATATTTTTTTAGTACCAAAGAAAACTATATTTCAGTAACATAATAACTATATTTCAGTAACACAATAACGTTAAACAAATTTAATTGATGACAATCATTGGAATGATTTTAATCCAAATAAACATGCACAATTCAATTTATTTTTTATTTTTTAATGTTTATTTTGTTTTTGAGAGAGAACACGTGCAAGCTGGGGAGAGGCAGAGACAGAATCCCAAGCAGGCTCCTTGCTGTCAGCATAGAGCCTGACCTGGGGCTTGATCCAAATCGTGAGATCATGACCTGAGCCGAATACCAAGTGTCAGACATTTAAATAAGTGAGCCACCCAGGTGCCCGCACGATTCAATTTAAATTATTTTTCTCTTTCAGACGTAGGACGGTGGTTTAGCAAAGATTGCTAAAGCATGGGCAAACAGGTGCAAATTTGAACACAACTCCTGTTTAGCAAAATCATATGAATGCCACCCAACTTTTCTTTTCTTTTTTTTTTAAGTGTTTATTTTTTAGAGAGAGACAAAGCGAGAGCAGGGGAGGGGCAGAGAGGGAGGAAGATGCAGAATTCGAAGCAGGTTCCCGGCTCCGAGCTGTCAGCACAGAGCCCAACATGGGACTTGAACTCATGGACCATGAGATCATGACCTGAGCTGAAGTCGGACGCTTAACCGAGTGACTTAACTGAGCCACCCAGGGGCCCCCACCACCCAACTTTTCAATATGCTGGAGAAAATATCTGGTTAGGCGGATTAAACATATTTACATTGTAATTCTCACAATCTTTTAGACATTTTCATTATTATTATATTTGTTAGGGTGGTCTGTGATTAGCGCTCTCTGATGCTACAATTATGACTGGTTTGGGCCGCCATGAACAGTGCGCATGTAAGACCAGGAACTTAAATGTTGTGTGTGTTCTGACTGTTCCACTGACTTGCTGTTCCCCAGTCTCTCTCTCTCTCTCTCTCTCTCTCTCTCCTTGGGCCTCCCTATTTCCTGAAACACAACAATATTGAAATTAGGCCAATCAATAACACTACAATGGCCTTAAGTGTTCAAGTGAATGGGAGAGTCAGTGGATTCAGCAAACCTCATTGTTGTCTTATTTTAAGAAATTGCCATGGGCAGCCCAACCTTCAACAGCCACTACCCTGATCCGTCAGCAGCCGTCAATATCGAGGCAAGACCCTCCACCAGCAAAATGATGATGGTTTCCTGTACCCTCCAATGATGTTTAGTATTTCTTTTAGCAACAAAGTATTTTTTTTAACATTTATCCATTTTTGAGAGACAGAGAGACAGAGCATCAGCATGGGAGGGGCAGAGAGAGGGAGACACGGAATTCGAAGCGGGCTGCAGGCTCCGAGCCGTCAGCACAGAGCCCGACACGGGGCTCGAACTCACGGACTGTGAGATCACGACCTGAGCCGAAGTTGGACGTCCAACTGACTGAGCCACCCAGGCACCCCAACAAAGTATTATTTTAATGAAGGTATGTACATTTTTCCCAGGCAAAATGCTATTGCACGCTTAATAGACGATGGTATACCTTAAACATAACGTTCATATGCACGGGGAAGCCAAACTTACTTTATTGTGACTCGCTTTATTGTGATATTTGCTTTATTGCCATGGCCTGGAACGGAACCTACAAGATGTCCGAGGTATGCCTGTAACGGATGAAAAAATTGGGGAGGTAAAAGGAAAAGAACTGAAGACACATGTGGTAAAAGCACCACATCCAGAATATGTAAAATTCAAAGTCACTGATAGAAGAATCAAAGCGATTATATAATTATATTAAATGAATGGGGGAGGGAAGAGAGAATGATATAAATGAGACCGAGTGGGAGAGGCATTTTATGTAGAGGTAAGAAGAGGTGCTAACAACAAAACAAGTATTAGTTTTTTTTTAAGTTTATTTATTTATTTTGAGAAAAAGGGAGAGAGCATGAGAGGAAGGAGCAGAAAGAGAGAGACACAGGGAGAGAATCCCAAGCAGACTCCCCATTATCAGCACAGAGCACGAGGCAGGGCTCGAACTCATGAACTGTGAGATCATGACCTGAGCAGAAACCAAGAGTCACACGCTTAACCAACTGAGCCAACCAGGCACCCTTCTATTAATTAGGTTTTGACCCTGTTTGTGTATTACTCTGAGAAATACCTTTTAGTTATTTAAGAAATTAAGCTCTCTTTTTCAGGTGTTTGTTTCGTGAAGATGGCCGCCACAGATAATGGGATTTAGATCAGAAGAGAAAAATCTATTAACGAGTATTTGTTGAAAAATTATGTTGTGCCCAGCACCCTGCCAGGTGCAAAAAGGAGCTCTGAGAGTATTTAGGACACAGTCTGTGTCTGTAAGAAACTTGCAGTCCAATACATCAAACAATCAGAATGACAATACCTAGAAAAATGCTGAATTATTACCACGCTAAATCATGCCCATTAGGAAATACGGCAGTGGGAAGATGAAATCAGTTTAGACCGAAATTAGGGTAGGCTTCAGGTAGAACTGGAGCTTGTTTCTGGCCTGAAATAATGGAAAAGATAGAAATAGGTCTAGAAGGAAAGGGTCTTAGAGGAGGCAACGTGAACCATGGCTCGAGCAGATTTTTTTTTTTCTGCTTAGTTATGTAGTATTAGGTAGAAATTTTTATCCTCTCTCATATCACTAAAAAAGCTCTTTCTCTTTAAATCTCCCTAATACAACTCTCTTTGAGTGGATTATTTTTTTCTTGCTGACAGTGCAGTAAATTTTCTGTCGCTTTTGCAGGAATGGGAACTGCCATTTACTAAATGAGCTCTTCTCTATTCTGTCCTCCTTTGGTGCCAAGTCTTAATAAAGACAGATGGTTTCCCCCATCATGCTGCTGTTTCCCATCTCAGCCTGATGCATATGAGACTGAGAGCCTGACCCCGTCATTGTCAAGTAATATAAAAGGCTTCGTCCTTATTTATGGCCATATTTTAATTACTAGGGGAAAAAGTATCAATTAAGAAACAAAGGAATTAAAATCATTTCAACAAAACCAGGATGCCTGAGCAAATTACGACCTTCTTTTTTTTCCATTTTCTTTTCCTGGGTGGGGGAGAGTGGATGTGGTGGGGCGATTAGAGTTGTTTTGGTTCAATTTCATTGATAGGTACTCACAGCAGAATGTCCCATGAAGAATGAACATGTCAAAAATCATGTTGTTCTAGGGTTACCAATTCAAATATTTGGGTTCAGGTCAGTGAAAATTTTAGCCAAGTGATTAGACTCTACTGGTCATCTTGGGAGCCCTTCATAGACATGGCTGCAGTCAGTGTATCAGACTTTAGAGGGGTTTCCCGGTACTAGCCCAGGAGATATATTTTATAGTATAGCCATTGACTCCCTGAACTCTTTTGGAGAAGATATTAGCTGTTCCCCAAATGTTATGATGTAATGTGGGAACATCAGGAATACCCCTTGTCTCCAAATCACCCCAAACTACTCCCCTCTTCTTTGTACTGCCTCAAATCTATGCCATTCATTCATTCCTTGGTGGTAGGATTTCAAATCTCTAGAGACCATCAGCTAAATTGCATTTGCCCCTCAGGTCAGACTTTTATGGCTCCACTCAGCTTCTAACCCTTCAATGTGAATGAGTTAATCTAATTGTGCGCATGTGTGTGTGCGTGTGTGTGTGTGTGTGTGTGTGTGTGTGTAATTTTTTTTCAGGATAACATCGATACTGCTTTTTTCTTCTGCTTAAGTTTTTAATTATTAAAAAAAACACTGTAATTTATATGTATGAAATCGATCCAATATATAGGGGAGTATGTATAACATATGCATAGGGTTTAAGTAATAATAATAAATGAGCATCCATCTACCCAGTATTCAGCCTAAGAAACAGGATATAAACAAAATCTTTGAAGTACCTTGGGTACTCCTTCCTTCTCTCCAGAATTAACTGAGGTTCTGAATTTTGTGTTTGTCATCCCCTTGCTCTTCTTTATGTATCTCCAAACAATGTTTTTTGCATTTTATGCATGGTTTGGATCTTTATATTCATAGACTCACACTGGGTATCTGGGTATATTTTTCTGAAACATTTTTTTTTTTTGCTCAATATTATGTTTGTGGGATTCACCCATGTTGATTCATTTTTACTACATATTTTTTTCATCTTTATTTTTGAGAGAGACAGAGAGAAAGAGAGAGAGAGAGAGAGAGAGGGAGGGAGAAAGGTCGGGGGGAGGAAGAGAGAGAGAGGAAGACACAGAATCCGAAGCAGGATCCAGGCTCTGAACTGTCAGCATGGAACCTGACACGGGGCTGGAACTCACAAACCATGAGATCATGACCTGAGCTGAAGTCAGACGCTTAAACCGACTGAGCCAGCCAGGCTCCCTTTACTACATTTTTTTTAAGTTTATTTATTTATTTTGAGGGGGGGGAGAGAGAGAGAGAAACAGAATCCCAGAATCTGTCAGTGCAGAGCCCGATGCGGGGCTCAATCTCACAAATTGTGAGATCATGACCTGAGCCAAAATCAAAAGTCGGACACTTGACCAACTGAGACACCCAGGTGCCTCCCTGCCTAAATATTTTTGTGTAGATACACCAAAATGTCTCCATTCTGCGGTCACAATGGTTACTTTGGATGAAAACCCTTTCTTTACAGGACATCAATATATGCTTATAATTTAAAAAGAACCTGGAACAATTTGTAAATATGTAAAGTGAAAGTCATGTCCACTCTTCCTCCTCACCTTTACGGAACTAACCACTGTTAACACTCTAGTTTCTGTATCTCTACACTTTTTCTATGCACATGCAAATATGTGTGTCTACGTGTATGTACACATATAAGGAATAAGATTATACACACATTGTTCTGCAATTTGTTTTCATTTGGCCATGCACTATGCACAGCCTTCCATGTCATTAGTTACACATTCACCTTGTTCTTTTGAAAATTTTCCTTTTAGGGGCACTTGGGTGCCTCAGTCGGTTAAGCATCTGACTTCAGCTCAGGTCATGATCTTGTGGTTCATGGGTTAGAGCCCTGAGTCGGGCTCTGTGCTCTCTTTCTGCCCCTCCCCTGCTCACACTCTACACCAAAAATAGATAAACATTAAAAAAAGTTTTTTTTTAAATAAAATAAAAGTTTTCCTTTTAGGGGTGCCTGGGTGGCTCAGTGGGTTATGCTTCTGACTCTTGATATTGGCTCAGGTCATGATCCCAGGGTCATGGGATTGAGCCCGACGTTGAGCTCTGGGATGAGTGTGGAGCCTGCTTAAGATTCTCTCTCTCTCTCTCTCTCTCTCTCTCTCTCTCTCAATCTCTCTCTCCACCCCCCCCCCCGCTGCCTCTACCCCTTCCCCAATTGTTCACCCATGCTATCTCAAAAAAAAAAATTAAAAAATAAAATAAAATAAAATAAAATAAAATTTCTATTTACTGGCTGAATATGATCTTACATGTTTTTACTCTTTGCCCCCTTTTCCATCACCAGAAATTACATCCGGCTTCTCTTTTTAGGCCACTTTAAAGAAATTGAAAATAATGCCTTTTGGGTTTCATTCTATCATTCTTTTTATTCTATTCATTTCTCCTTGAATGCTCATGTGTTCTGGTATGACACTGTAATTCTACATTATTCCAGATTGCTCTCTTCTTTCATGTGTTAGGATACATTTTTCAAAATTCCTAGGCCTGAGGTGATAATGACTATTAATGACCTCTCCAAATGTATGGGTCATTCTTGTGTGATCCAGTACAAAAGTGAATTTTTAAAATGCCAAGCCATTTTCTTTTCATTTTAAGGATTGGGTCTAATGGGAAAAGCTGGTCACATCACTTTTCTATTTTAGGTGTCTTTTTCTTTTCCACATTTAAAATGTTTTATTTGAGAGAGAGAGCATGCATTGGGGCAGAGGGGGAGAGAGACGCGGGGCTCGATCCCACGATCCTGGGATCATGACCTGAGCCGAAATCAAGAGTCGGACAGTCACTCGACTGAGCCACTAGGTGCCCCTAGGTGTCTTTTTCTTAAATTTTCACAAAAATGGGACCACACTACACATATTACTGTGTATTTTGATTTTTCATATAATACTTTCTTGTAGAAATGTTTTCTATTCAATACATACAGATTTACCTCATTCTTTTAAAAAAATTTTCAATGTTTATTTTTGAGAGAGAGAGAGAGAGAGCACAAGCAGGGGAGGGGCAGAGAGAGAGAGAGAGAGAGAGAGAGGGAGACACAAAATCTGAAGCAGGCTCCAGGCTCTGAGCTGTCAGCACAGAGCTTGACGCGGGGCTCGAACCCACAAACCGCGAGATCATGACCTGAGCCGAAATTGGACTCTGAACTGACAGAGCCACCCAGGTGCCCCTACCTCACTCTTTTTAATAGCTGGGTAATATTCTACAAAATAGTATCCCGTAATTTACCCAACCATTATCCTATCGATAAACATGTAAGGTTGCTCCCCCCCAGTCATTTGCTTACAGTACTCCTCAGGTCATCAACTTTCAGTTCACCTGGGACTTTTCTGGGTTTAGCACTGAACGTCCTGCATCCCAGGAAACTTCAGTCCTGTGCAGCTGGGACAGTTTTCACCCCACCCTACATCTATTCTTACCTACTGGTGCTTTTGTTTGTCACATACTGTCCCAGAACTGGGACTGTCAAGTCACCTGATTCCTTTTACACATGGCACTTTGTAGGAAGCCCCTTTAGAAGAGGGAAATTTCTTGAGTGGCAATGTGGAGAGCAGGTCACAGAGCATAGTTCTAATCCATATTAGAAGCCATAATAAAAGTCTGTTAGCATTGGGCTCTTTGAGTAGGGGGAAGGGAGAATCACAGAAAGGGCGTGAAGATTGCTGAATGGATAAAGGAAAATCTAGAAGGACTCAAAAACCAAATTTTGCCCTCATATTTTTGCCTAGAATGAGTCCTGCCAGGGTAG
Organism: Prionailurus viverrinus; assembly: GCF_022837055.1. Classification (NCBI taxonomy): domain Eukaryota; kingdom Metazoa; phylum Chordata; class Mammalia; order Carnivora; family Felidae; genus Prionailurus; species Prionailurus viverrinus. Next base: position 84,387,393 of record NC_062579.1, on the reverse strand, counting down.
AACCTCTTGTTTGAAATCATAGCAGTGAATTACTGGGGTGCCTGGGTCGCTCCGTCAGTTAAGCGTCCGACTCTGACTCAGGTCCTGATCTCACGGTTCGTGGGTTCAAGCCCCGTGTTGGGCTCTGTGCTGACAGCTCAGAGCCTGGAGCCTGCTTTGGATTCTGGGTCTCTGTCTCTCTCCGCCCCTCCCTGGCTCGCACTCTGTCTCTCTCTCTCAAACTAATAAATAAACATGAAAAAAATAAAAAAATAAAAACATAGCAGTGAAATCCAAATCTGGAGACCTGCTTTGTTTAAGATCTTTGTTTCTCTCTCTCTTGTTGTCAAATAGGGAGGACTAAACCTTCACCCTTTTCTTATATCCTAGAGGTATTAGAAGGTTAAATTCCAGTGTTTATAAAAGCACCTTGAGGGGCGCCTGGGTGGCTCAGTCGGTTGAACCTCCGACTTCGGCTCAGGTCATGATCTCGCGGTCTGCGAGTTCGAGCCCCTCGTCTGTGCCGACAGCTCAGAGCCTGGAGCCTGCTTCAGATTCTGTGTCTCCCTCTCTCTCTGCCCCTTCCGTGCTCATGCCCTGTCTCCCTCTGTCTCAAAACTAAATAAAAACATTAAACAAAATTTTAAAAAAAGCACCTTGAGCTACTTAATCTATTAAAAGGGTTATAAAGATACGAAGTACTTGTCTCAGTCATCCACAGATGTCTTCTCGGCTTGTTCACAGATGCTGGGTTATATTAACATCTCTTAATTAATATTGAGCAAACAAGGTTTCGGTAGGCCTATTTGATAGGTACATGTACAGCTTCTTCTGCCGTCTGAGGTAGTGCATGTCAGAGATAAGATTCTCAATATTGTTTGCCTCATGTTTTTAGTCAGGCAGCAATTAAGGCAGCAGGAACATGTGCCTTCCGGGACCTTATCCTCATCTGTCACTTCTAAAATAGTTTCAGGGCGATTTGTTAGGTAGTGCTGGCTGAATGATTGGTTTTCTTGTGATAATTGCCAATGTACTTCCTGTAAGACCTGAAGAGGGAGAGGGAACGGATTAGGAGGGGACATTCTGGGGTTATTTATTCTTTATAGTGTTCTTAGATCAGATCTTCAGGAATTCGCAGCTTCAGAATACCGCAAGAAAACAGCAACGAATTCACCAAACTGTTGTGCAATAACCAAAACCTAAGAAGCTGCCTTCGAGCTACTTATTTGACAGAGGCAGGACCGGGAGAGGCCTTGGCCACTAAATCCCAAGCCGTAGGGCATCTCTGTGGGAAGTGGTCAGGCGGCCACCGCACACCAGTATAAGATAGTTGTCAAGAGCGCGGCCCGCAGGGAGCACCTGGGTGGCTCAGTGGGTTAAGCATCTGACTTCGGCTCAGGTTATGATCTTGCAGTTAGTGAGTTCGAGCCCCATGTGGGACTCCATGCCGACAGCTCGGAGCCTGGAGCCTGCTTCAGATTCTGTGTCTCCCTCTCTCTCTGCCCCTCCCCTGCTCATGCTCTGCCTCTCTCTCTTAAAAATCAATAAACATTAAAAAAAAAAAAAGAGTGCAGGCCACAGAACCAAAGTGCTTACGTTGGAATATTGGCTTATTTCTCAGTTATTTGCTATGTGACCATGGTGAAATAACTTAACTCTCTGAACCACACTTTCTTAATCTGTCAAATGGGGTTAATAATGGCACTGGCTGTCAAGGGTTTTTGGAGGATTTGTTATGAGATAATTCATGGGAAGTGCTTAGCACTATATCTCACACATGTTACCATCAACATTTACCAAGGTCAGCTGCTACCATATCCAAATTCTGGCTCTGCCAGTAAATTACCTTGTAAAACTACTTAACCTCCGGGGCGCCTGGGAGGCTCAGTTGGTTGGGTATCTGACTCTTTATTTTGGCTCAGGTCATGATCCCAGGGTTCATGGGATCGAGCCCCATGTTGGGCTCCATACTGAGCCCACTTAAGATTTTCTCTCTCCCTTTGCCACTCTCCCCTGCTCGGGTGCTCTCTCTCTAAAAACAAACAAAAACAAAACAAAACAAAAAACAAAGAACATTACTTAACCTCTTTGTGCCTCAGTATTTCCATCTGCAAAATGGGGATAGTAGTTTTATGTCCTCAGAGGGTTAGTGCAAGTATTACGTGAAACATTCCATGAAAGGGGCTTAGAGCTGTGCCTGACACATGGCTGGTGTTCAACAATGAAGTATTATTTTCATCCGAGAGCCCTGATGTAGGCCGTGCTTATATTCTCTACCCTCTGGTGTCAGCCACCTTCTAAGGCCTAGTATCTTTATGTTTCATCTTTATCAAAACCTGCTTTCAGGTCCTTTCAAAATGCTGCCTACAAGTTTAGTTGTCCTGAAGGCTTTGCAATTTAGCAGGGCTGTAAGCCGGAACTAAAGGAAATTTTGGATTTCAGATTGAGGGTGAGTAAAGGCTGTGCGGCTTTGGGGAGGCAATCACACCTCTAGAGAATCAACCCGATAGGTCCAACTTAGTATTCCATAGTTATTGTGAGAAAAACATGAGCCATGAATACATGGAAAAATCCAAAAATATTGCGCATCAATGGAAGGGGCTTCCTATTACCCCCCAGCTGGGTGAACACTTTCTGGGTGCCGAGCCATGATCTCAGCTTATGCATTCCACTAATCCCTGCTGTTCCTACTCTACCCACATTTACAGAGTTTTTTTTGCTCTCAGAAGGCAGCATCACTGTGTGCAAATCACTTTGGGGATTCAGGTTTGTCTGGTAGCCTGGCTGAAGAAGCAAAGAGGCTGCTGATCATTTTTCTTATTACTGCACCTCCCTTGCCAAGCTCTTGCCCTATCCAGCCAGAAGGACTGCAGTGGCAAAAACCCTGATATTCATTTTGAAATGTGTGTTCCCAGAGTTCAAACGGAGCCCAGGCTGTCGACTGAATTGTGATTCAAAGTGCTTCCTTTCGAGGTTTGGTATTTGCATGAATGTGTCTGCAATAATGAACGAAGAAAACCCAACTGATGAGCGGGTAGACTGTTCCTCCCTCGAGTGTCCCACTGGACCAGAATAAGAGCCAGATCAGCACAGGGCCCCTCCCAACCAATATCTGGGTGTTGGAAATATGCGGCTACTCCTCTAACTTCCCTCTGGGATTGCGGTTAGACACCAATTGATTGTGAAGCTGGCTGATAAGATAAGGAAAGTTCTGGTTTGTACCTTAAAGAAAACCTCTTTCCCATGGAGACAGCAAGAACAGATGCCGAGGAATAGGTAATAGACACAGGCATAGATTTCAGTGGTGATTGGCTCGTGTTTTCCAAAGAGCACAGTGGAGACTTTCCAAAATATGCTCTGCAATACAAACACTCCTTTGCATGCAGCGCGAGACGGTCCTTTGTTAAATACTGGCTCATAGTGGGCTGTGTCTTGGGAGAACTTTGTGACTCCATTTCAATGCATGCTTCGTTGGTGGTGAATAAAGAAAAGACTGTTTATCTTTTCCCCAAATAATACCATGGGATGACGACCACTTTGAACGGAGAGCCACGAGGACCAAGGGATTCCGTGTCACGAGCAAAGAGGAATTAACATCTGTTCCCAGATCATAAGTTGCTCACAATCTAGTGGAAGAGACAAACATGTCAATGTGCTTAATACAAGGCAGAATAAAGCGCATGTTAGGCAGATTTACCAGCGCTAAGCAAAGGGACCTGCAAGGATGGAGAAAGGTTAAATTAGTTCTGCCTAAGGAGATTAGGGATGGCTTCACAGAAGAGTTATCCCTTGACCTTGGCCTTGAAAAATGAGTTGAGATTTGATAAAGAAGGTGCAGAAAAGGATATTCCAAGCTGAGGAAATCCTGTGATCAAAGGCACAAACACATGAAAGCAAACAACATTTTTTTGGTTTCTTTCCTCTTTTTTTTTTTTTTTTAACAGACAGCCAGAGAGAGAGACAGCACGTGCATGGGGTGGGGGTGAGGGACAGAAACAGAGTATTAAGCAGGCTCCACACTCATCATGGAGCCCGATGTGGGGCTTGATCCTATCTCCCTGGGCTCATGACCTGAGCTGAAATCAAGAGTCGGATGCTTAACCAGCTAAGCCACCCAGTAAGCTGTATAGCTATGTAGTCTGAGTGCAGCCATCTATGGTGTGTAGCTATCTATGGAGGCTAGTAAGTCTAAGTCTGGAGGTGGGAGCCAAGTGACAAAATGCAGTGACATTCATCACTCTATTCCTGGATTTTACTTTGGAGGCTAATGGGGGAGAATATGATGGAGGAGCTCACAGCCCATCCATTATGGACTGCATTTTTGTGTCCCCCAAAATTCATATGTTGAAATCCTAACCCCTCAGTGTAATGGTATCAGGAGGTGGGGCCATCGAGAGTTAATTAGGTCTTGGGGATAGAGACCTCAGGAAGGGGCTGAGTCCCCTTGTAAGAACATGAGAGAGCTTTCTTCCTGTCTCTGCTCTCCACCACGTGAGGGTACAATGAAAAGCTGTATTTTTTTAATGTTTATTTACTTTTGAGAGAGAGAGAGAGAGACAGCACGAGCAGGAGAGGAGCGGAGAGAGAGGGAGACGCAGAATCCGAAGCAGGCTCCGGGCTCTGAGCTGTCAGCACAGAGCCCGACGCAGGGCTCAAGGCCACAAACTGTGAGATCGTGACCTGAGCTGAAGTTGGACGTTTAACTGAGTCACCCAGACACTCCAAAAAGTTGTATTCTCTTATAGCAGCCTGAGCTAAGACAACTTCTGTTCCTAGAACTGGTTCTCACACATGGAAAAATTGAGGATTAGGGAGCCAGCAGGAATCCTATAGAGCATAGTGGAGTTTTGCCATAAATGAATTCTTGATGATGCAGCAAATCGTTAGTAAATAGGCCATATAAATAGCTCTAGCATTAAATTTTATCTCATTATTTCAAACTCGTTCCTTACCTGACTTTTTCTGTACTTCTTAAAAGAAAAATTCATTTGTTTCCTGTTGTTTACACTGCACCCTCCTATCCCTTTCAAATGGTGGGCCAGAGGGGGAAACAAGGATTCTGGAAACCCACAAACTGGATATGATGGTGTGCTGATACATTTAAGGGAATTGGTGTGTCAGATCAGAACCATGGTTCAATAGTGTGTCTGACCACCCTCCAGAGATTTTAAGAAACATGATGATTTTCCTTGTACATGACTTATTTGCAAGATCCTTTAAATGTGGATTATTGGTATAGGGGTGCCTGGGTGGCTCAGTTGGTTGAACATCCGACTTCAGCTCAGGTCATGATCTCACAGTTCATGGGTTCGAGCCCCGCATCAGGCTCTGTGCTGACAGCTCGGAGCTCGGAGCCTGCTTCAGATTCTGTGTCTCCCTCTCTCTCTGCCCTTCCCCTGCTCTCTCTCTCTCTTTCTCAAAAACAAATAAACATTAAAAAAATTAAAAAAAATTCTGGATTATTGGTATAAAAATTGGTGTTAGGTTTGTTAGTAAAGCTGAAGTGTTCCTTTAGAAGGATTGACTGCTTTCATTAGTACAACCATTAATACTTAAGTGCTACAAAGTACAGGATGTTGTTTATGAAGTGAGAATTTAAATGAAGGGGCTACTTATTTATGGCAGCGTGGTAATAGTTTGGATTAAAGTTTATGGCAAATTTATAGAAAGATTTATACATTGTTTTTCTTTTTTAAAAAAGATTTTATTTAAAATTGTTTTTAATGTGTATTTATTCTCGAGACAGAGACAGACAGAGACAGAGTGTGAGTGAGGGACGGCCAGAGAGACGAGGAGACACAGAATCCGAAGCAGGCTCCAGGCTCTGAGCTGTCAGCACAGAGCCTGATGTGGGGCTCGAACTGACAGACTGTGAGATCATGACCTGAGCCGAAGTCGGTTGCTTAACCAACTGAGCCACGCAGGTGCCCCCACAAAGATTTTATTTTTAAGTAATCTCTACACCCAATGTAGGGTTCAAACTTACAACTCTGAGATCAGGAGTCATAGGCTCTTCGAACTGAGCCAGTGAGGTGCCCCTATACATTGTTTTTCAAACATGCTAATATAATTGGAATGATTATCACCAAAACAGCAATGAGTAAGAGTTTAGGCAATTTCCTCTGAAAATAGTTACAGTGGAGTCCTATCCTATTCAGGGATAGGTTCTTATTTCAGTATATGGGCAAAAAATAGTGAAAAAGACTCCTAATTGCCTACCCAATATCCATTTTCCCTTTCTTCCTTAGTTAAAGAGATTTCCCTGGATGGTAATGTGCTTACCCAAAACTAGATTTCTCAGCTTCCAGTTCAGGTGGGGCCGGGGCAGGGGGGGGGGGGAGTGTTAATGAGATCAATGTGGACCTTATTAGGAGGAACTTGCAGGAAAGCTATTTAAGATTGGACAGAATGCTGGTGCATGCCCATACTGCCCTCTACTTCTCATATTTCCTGACTGGAATTTGTACTTGATGGCTGGAGCTTTAGTAGCCATTTTGAACCATGAAGTAACCTTAAGGATAGAAGTCAGCAGTAAGAATGGTGGAGCAGAAAGATAGGAGTCTGAGTCCCTGATGACACTTGAGTCCTTCATATCATCTCTGCACTGCCTATGTCTAGACTACGTTCATGTAAGTAATTTCTTTTTTTTTTTTAAATGCCATAGTTGAATCTCTGTTATTGGAGGCTGTGTGTACTTTCTGTAAAATTGTGTATCATCAAAATTACCTTCAAAAATGACCCGGAAAGGTGCCATGTTCAAGAACAATGTATCTTCCAGTAAGCCAGTTTTACCTCCAGTCCTGGAGCACATTACTATTCCCATGGTTGAGCACTGGATTTACACATAACATTGTGAAATTGTCACACTATAAAAGTCACACGATATTCAAAAAGTCTTAAAGAAATCAGAGTCACTTTTTTTTAAATGACCCATTCACTCTAGATACAGGGTCATTGAATGAGACGGGAGAGGTTGTCAGATTTAGCAAATAAAATGGAACACGAGGCCAAGTTAAATTTGAATATTAGATAAACTAATTTTTTTTAGTATGAGTATGTTCTAGGCAATAGATATACAACCAATTTTCTTGTTTTTTATCTGAAATTCAAATGTAACCTGGTGTCCTGTATTTTATTTGACAACTCCAGATGGGGGACAGAATTGCTAACATTATGTAAGTAATCATTCTTGTACTATTTCTGCTCTTTCTTTTTTCCTCTTTCCTGTTCCTATTATACAGTTGAATTTGTATAAGTTACAAATGTATCTAAGGCTCAGTCAACGAGAACAAAAAATGATGGAAGAATACAAACAGTATGATTCCTTTTTATGTAATTAAAAACATTTTTTAAAAAAACGTTTATTTATTTATTTTGAGGTGGGGAGGAGGGGCAGAGAGAGAAAGAGAGAGAGAGAGAAAATTGCAGGCAGGTTCCACGCTGTCAGCACAGAGCCTGACATGGAGTTCTATGCCACCAACCATGAGATCATGACCTGAGCTGAAATCAAGAGTCTGATGCTTAACTGACTGAGCCACCCAGGTGCCCCTTATGTAAGTTTTAAAACAAAAACTAAGAGCTACTAAGGTATTGGAAATGTACTGTATTTTAATGTAAGTCATAGATACAGGAGTAGTTGTTTTATTTTTTAAATGTGTTAATTTGTTTACCTCCTTGGTTAAGTTTATTCCTAGATATTTTATTTTTGGGGGCAATGGTAAATAGAATTGTTTTCTTAATTTCTCTTTCTGCTACTTCATTATTACTGTATAGAAATGGAACAGATTTCTGTATATTAATTTTGTATCCTGTGACTTTACTGAATTCATTTATCAGTTTTAGTAGTTTTTTGGTGTATTCTTTAGGGTTTTCTATATATGGTATCATGTCATCTGATGATAGTGAAAATTTTACTTCTTTACCAATTTGGATGCCTTTCATTTCTTTTCTTGTCTGACTGCTGGGGCTAAGACTTCCAATACTATGCTGAATAAAAGTGGTGAGAGTAGGGGCGCCTGGGTGGCTCAGTCGGTTAAGCGTCTGACTTCAGCTCAGGTCACGATCTCACGGTCCATGAGTTCGAGCCCCATGTCAGGCTCTGGGCTGATGGCTCAGAGCCTGGAGCCTGCTTCCCATTCTGTGTGTGTCTCTCTCTCTGCCCCTTCCCTGTTCATGCTCTGTCTCTCTCTGTCTCAAAAATAAATAAACATTAAAAAAATTTTTTTTTTTAAAAAAGTGGTGAGAGTAGACATCCTTGTCTTGTTCCAGATCTTAGAGGGAAAGCTATCAGATTTTCACCATTGAGTATGGTGTTAGCTGTGGGTTTTTTATATATGGTCATTATTATGTTGAGATATGTTCCCTCCAAATCTACTTTGTTGAGAATTTTTATCATGAATGGGTGTTGTACTTTGTCACATGCTTTTTCTGTGTCCATCAAGATGGTCATATGGTTTTTATTCTTCCTCTTGTTAATGAGATATATCATGCTGATTGATTTGCAATCTCAATATTGAACCACCTTCCCATCGTTGAAATAAATCCCACTTGATGGTGGTGAGTGATTTTTTAGTGAATTGTTGGATTTGGGTTGCTAATATTTTGTTGGGGATTTTTGCATCTATGTTCATCAGAGATATTGGCCTGTAGTTCTCTTTTTTTGTACTGTCTTTGAATGGTTTTGGTATATGGTGATGCTGGCCTCATAGAATGAATTTGGAAGTTTTCATTCCTCTTCTATTTTTTTGAAATTTTTTTGGGAAGAATAGGTATTCACTATTCTTTAATTTGGTAGAATTCACCTATGAAGCCATCTGGTCCTGCACTATTGTTTGTTGGGAGTTTATTTTCTATTACTGATTCAATTTCATTGCTAGTATTTGGTCGGTTCAAATTTTCTCTTTCTGATTAAGTTTTAGATGGTTATATGTTTCTAGGAATTAAGCCATTTCTTCTAGGTTGTCCAATTTGTTGGCATATAATTTTTCATTACATTCTCTTATAATCCTTTGTATTTCTGTGGTGTTAGTGGTTATTTTTCCTCTTTCATTTCTGATTTTATTTATTGGAGTTATCTTTTTTTGAGTCTGGCTAAAGGTTTATCGATTTTGTTTATCTTTTCCAAGAGTCAGAAGCTGGTTTTATTGATCTGTTCTATTGTTTTTTAGTCTCTACTTCACTTATTTCTGCTATAATATTCCTTATTTCCTTCCTTCAACTGGCTTTGGATTTGTTTGTTCTTCTTTTTTTAGCTCTCTTAAGTGTAAGTTTAAGTTGTTTGTCTGAAAATTTTCTTTTTCCTTGAGGTAGGCTTGTATTGCTATAACCTTCCCTCTTAAAACAGCTTTTGCTGCATCCCAAAGATTTTGGACCAGTGTGTTTTCATTTTCATTTGTCCCCATATTTTTAAATTTTCTCTTTGATTTCTTGGTTGACCCAAGAATTTCTTGGTTGATTCATTGGTTGTTTTATTTTTTATTATTAATTTTAAACTGTGGGTCTATTTAATATATAAAACAGAATATACAATATTCTATTTTGTGTGAAAAGCATATTTCACAGTACAAATGAAAAATAGTGCTTTTATAATCCCACTTTATCATATGATAATAGTTATATACTGTTTATAGACTATCTGCCCAAGTTCAATCTTTGACCAAGACGTGCTTTTTTCAAACGTAATGAAAATGAAAGTCTTAATTATATTTATTGCCATTTAATGTTTAGATCAAACTTTTGTCTTCTTGTTCAGGTGTGTCTGCCAATTTGCTAATGGGCCAGTTTCTATAAATAGATGTTCTTGTTTTACATAAAGCAGCAATACAAATCACCTAACTGTGCCTTTTATTTTAACACATAATAGCTGCATGACTGGCACCAACTGGATAAATGCCATTCTTTAAGTGGTTGTGATGTGTATCAATCTCTGGTGTTAAATCAGAGGTGGCCTATGCAGAATTGCATTTGTGCCATTCAACCTTGAAATTGGCCATAAGGCACAGATTCCTACGGAAGTAATATGTCAAACTTCAGAAATTACATCACATTTGGGAAAAACATGAACAATGTCCAACAGACAGTCCTAGCAGATTAAGTCCTTGACTTGATTTTATAGGAGGATGAAGTACAATGCCCTTTGCATTATGCTGAAGCCTCAAGAAGCATACTCTAGGAGCATAATAAAGATACCTTCTATGTGGGCAGATGGATTGTCTGCTATAAATCTCACTTTCCTCCTCTATAAATATAAAGGGTTTAATTAAATGATACCGATAGTCACTTTGATGCCAATGTGTTTTTATTCCATAATTTGAATAACACTTCCCATTTGTCAAAGTGTCTACATGCATATTCCATTTGATTTCCCAACAGCTTTCTGAGGTAGTTAAGGCAAAATATTGTTATCTTCTATTTCAAGATGAGGAAACCAATGCTCAGAAAGCTTGGTGACCAAGGCATGCAGGTCAATTCGGACAAATTGATCAACAGGACAGAATAGAGATCCCAGACGGGCCAACACTTACACTGAAAGTGTTACATAACACCTGAATATATAACAGAAATAGCACTACAAAATAGTGAGGCAAGCTTGGACTATTTAATAAATGGTGCTGAAACACGTAATTATCCATATGGAAAAAAATGAAATTGGATCTCTACTTCACACTATATAGAACAATCAATTCCAGATGGTTTAGGGATTTAAGTGTAAAAGACAAAACTTTAGAATAAAATATAGGAGAATATTTTCATGACCTTGTGGCAGGGAAGGATTTCTTCAACAAGACAAACGATGTAAACCATCAAAAGGAAGAGATTAAGTTTCACTGCATTAAAATATAATAAAATAAAACCCAAGTGGCTGGATTAAGAAGTCAAGGCTTTAGTGTATTATTTAAATTTTAAAGTTCACTTGTATAAAAGCTAAAACTAAAGACTATAACAGAAATTTCAAGGGAGAGAGAAAGAGAGGTAGGATTAATGAGTAGGCTCCTGCCTGCATTAAAAGAAAAGATGAGGAAGCCAAGCTCAGTAGATACAGATTAAAGTTGGTAAATCAGGAACCAGAATGATGGAATTAACATCAAAAGTACCAAACACAGAAAAGTCAAAGGTCTGAAGGGATTTGCCTGGGAGCAAGGGGCAAAAAAGGAACATTTTATTTTTCATTTGTACTATTCTGTACTGCTTGAATTTTTATTTCATGTTTATGTATTTTCCTAGATAATAAAATAAAACCTTAATTAAATGAACAGATGAGCACTGGGTGCTGTATGTAAGCGATGAACCATGGGAATCTACCCCCAAAACCAAGAGCACGCTTTACACACTGTATGTTAGCCAACTCGACAATAAATTATATTAAAACAATAAATAAATAAAATAAAAAAAAAGTACAGAGATGTGATACAGCAAAAAATACAACAAAATAATAAAATAAAATAAAATAAAATAAATGAACAAGACAAAAAATGTGACTAGGTTGGAGGCTTTGACCTCGTTTTCTAACCAGAACTTTCTATGTTACACAAGAGGATCAAGTTGGCAGGTCAGATCCTAAGCATTGCATCTGTTAAGTCTCTGGACAGTTGATTGCAGTTTTGAAATAAGGCAGAACCATGTTGGAAAGTGTTTAAATCCTTCTCTCAAGTCTTCTCTGTTTACATGATTCATAGGGAACAGATGGCCCAGCTGTCTGTATTTAAGAGAAGTGGGTGGTTCCTGGTTTGCAATCAATGAAGCAATAATTACAACAATTTTGAGTAAACTGGACCCCATAAAATGTTGTTTTAATTTGTGAATGAGATGGAGGCACAAAGTGAAGGTAGGCTGATTGGAGTCTAATCTGCAACATATTCAGGAAAGGGTCTTTAAAGTCGAAGCAGTTACAAACCCCCGTAGTCCTCCCTCACCAACATACTGGGAAAATGAACTCTGCCCTCGAGTGCTCTTGGACACCTAACCTAACCAATGTATCAGCGTGGCTGTCATTTTGTTCAAAATCCACATATCCCCTTCTCATCAAGGTCCAGGAAACATTACTGCTGCTTAGAGTTGGCTGACCTTGAGAGTCAGGGAGAAGAGAGATCTTTAATTTCTACCTCCCAATACCCTTTGCATGTTGAAATGCTTATTATTTGAGTACGGTTAACCCATTTCCTCCTGAGAACGCCTCTTCGTGCCTGCTCTCAAATGAGTGTTGAATAAGTGTGGAAAAGAAAGGAGTTGCAAGGCTTAAAAGGAACGATGAAAATAAATCATGGTCACTTTGTGGGGCTTTGGAACATATGAATACATTTACACCATTCTTAAGGTGCCTTTTATTTATTGAGTGTTTAAAATGTCTTATCAGCATGTTAATAGCAGCTTTAAGGGGAAGGTTCCCCGTTGGTAATGCGTGCCTAATGACCCAGTTTGTTCAATATGGGGCTGCATATTTCAGCTGTGTCTGCAATTATAGCTGATTTGTTCACTTCAATTGACCACGGTTTGGTAGGATGGCCAGCGTTCTGCTGAATAGGCAATGGCAGGAGATGGAATCATGGAAGCCATCTGATTTTTCTGGACTTTCTGTCTCAGGCTGATCTTGGGATATTACAGAAAGGCCTTCTTTAGAGGGAGAGATTGGCTTTTTCCAAATGAGAGATCTTAGTCCCTGAGCTATAGATGGAGAGGAGGACCGACTGCTGGTTAACATGTAAACTCCCTAGCCTGCCACTTCCTGCTGCTCTTTCCATGCGCCCTATACTCAAGTCACACTGAACTATTAATGGCTCTCAGTGAGCCTGTTACTACCTTCTTATGGATGTTTGGAAATGTGTGGTAGTGATTTTGGTTGCCATAGAGCCTGGGAACCAGAGAGGTTAAACTTCTTGTCATTATAAGCACCGCATGGAACTGTCCCGCTCGATGGAGTGCTCCATTGAAACAGATGGGACCAGTTCCCAGGTAGGTAATGCGTTTAAAAAAAGACTTTATTCATATATAATTCACATACTGTATAATTCACCCATTTAAAATATAGAATTCAAAATAAGAAAATATAGAATTCGATTTTTTTTATTAAAAATTTTTTTTAACGTTTATTTATTATTGAGAGACAGAGAGACACAGAGCGTGAGCAGGGGAGGGGCAGAGAGAGGGGGAGACACAGAATCTGAAGCAGGCTCCAGGCTCTGAGCTGTCAGCACAGAGCCCGACGCGGGGCTCGACCTCACAAACTGTGAGATCATGACCTGAGCCGAAGTCGGTCGCCCAACCAACTGAGCCACCCAGGCGCCCCGTAGAATTCGATGTTTTTTAAAAATGTTTATTTATTTTGAGAGAGAGTGCGCACACACACTAGTGGGGCAGGAGCAGAGAGAGAGGGAGAGAGAATCCCAAGCAGGAGCCACACTGTCAACTGTCAGTGTGGAGCCTGACACGGGACTCGACAGGGGGCTAGATCCCATGAACTGCCAGAACATGACCCGAACCAAAACCAAGAGTCAGACGCTCAACTGACTGAGCCTCCCATGTGTCCCCAAAATTCAATGGTCTTTAGTGAAGGCTATGTTTTTTTTAATATCTCCATATCTCTGCTCAACTTCTTTGCACTTATGATTTTTCTGTCTGTAATATTTTTTTCCTCTCTTATCTACCTAAAAATGGAAGACTAATTCTAGAAGTTCCAGCTTAAATTCCAATTGAGTCTTACAATTTGAGGCTTTTTAGTTTACCCCAAACAGACTTAGTTTCTCTAAGGAAGGAGTGGGCAATATTGCACAACTCTGCCATTGTAGCACAAAGCAGCCATAGACAATAAGTAAATGAATGGTGTATCTGTGTGCCAATAAAACTTTATTCACAAAAACAGGTGGTGGGCAGTTTGCAAACCTCTGCACTAAATCACTTTGTTCGTACTTTGATTATATCGCTCAACACACTGTAATGCATTTAGTAGTATATGTTATTTGCCTTCTCTATGAGACAGAGACATCTTTTTCATCATGGTATCCATGACTATTAATACGGTGTCTGGAACATAGTAGGTGATAAATCTATACTTGTTTATTGAATGAACACTGGTGCAGAGAACACTGGGAGCAGTACTTCTAGGTTGCTACCAAAATAACCAACCCTTTTGGCTGTGTTAAATGCAACTGACCTTGTATGAAAACTTACCCACTAGAGCAAATCCTGGGGTTTGGCATCAAGTCCTAGGTTCCTGGATTTGGCCAGGTCTGGAGGAATTTTATAATACTGGCTCATTGAAACAAATCACAATCAGGACATTGCTTGACACATAGAAGACATTTAATAAAAGTGTGTGCAATTGTATTTCACTAATGGAAATTATCCTTCTTGAGACCTTTGCTTTGGACAAATAAAATATGTAACAAGCTATGTTTAACTATCTTCTTGCCCTCCCCCTTCCACTGCTTCTGCAGAGAGAGAGAGAGAGAGAGAGAGAGAGGAAGGAAGGAAGGAAGGAAGGGAAAAAAAGAAGGGAAAGAAGGAAGGGAAAAAAGAAGGGAAAATAGCAAATGTTTTCTTAGCATAAGACAAAAGTACTAGTTCATAAGAAATAAGAGTCCTAGTTATGTTAAAGAGGACAGTGAATTTCTCATAACTAAGAAGTGTTTAATCACACACATTTTGGAGGGTGAACAAGCCCACAGACTTGAGTAGAAAATCAGCAGTGTACCCTATCTCCTTTGTGACCAATACTCACCTCTGGTCCTGCAGCCCAGCGGGAACTGAGAAAAGAAGAAAAAGTAATTGACATCCAGTGCTTCCTCTGAGGCTGCACAATTTGCAAGTCAGAGGGAAGGTTGATGGGTCTTGAGGCTTGATTATTGCTGTTGGGAGAAGTGACTGAGAAAAGAGGTTAGGTGGGTTGGAAGAGGCTGGGACAAAGATGAGAGAAAGGGCTGGGGACTGTGGGAAAGGACATGGAAAGGGACAAGCTGGAGAATGAGTTAAGTTCATGTAGACAACTCTCCAGAGACCCAGGGATCATGTGGTTGGGAACATCCTACTCCACTTCCCAAGCCTTGACAAAGAGGTTCATCCTCTATGAGGTGTGAGACACTTCAGATGGCTTTGGACCCAGAGCCTTCCCAGAGCCTGCTTAAGCCTTCTTTGAGGTCCATTGAGTGGTTGCTCCAGGGAAAGGCAGGAAGGTAGCATTTCCCTTGTTCTTGGCCAAATAGGGTAGTAGGAGCCTCCTCTTTGTGGACTACTGGACACAGAGGATTATCTATACCCAGACAATAACTAGCTGGAGAACATTGGTAGCTGGAAACACACGCTCTGTGGGACAAGAAAACCAACAACCTACCACGAGAGTTTCAATAGCATTTTGATGGGGTTCTAAAAATACCACATTGACTAGAACAACATGTTTGCCTTGGAGAAGTTCACAGTGTGGAGGGGAGATAGACCTGTACAAAAGATGTTTCATTGCAGTGAGGTAGGCATGACAGTAGATGTATACTACGGGTGCTAGAGTAGGTGATGGTTTTTTTTTTAATTTTTTTTCAACGTTTTTATTTATTTTTGGGACAGAGAGAGACAGAGCATGAACGGGGGAGGGGCAGAGAGAGAGGGAGACACAGAATCGGAAACAGGCTCCAGGCTCCGAGCCATCCGCCCAGAGCCTGACGCGGGGCTCGAACTCACGGACCGCGAGATCGTGACCTGGCTGAAGTCGTACGCTTAACCGACTGCGCCACCCAGGCGCCCCGAGTAGGTGATGTTTAATTCAAGCAGGATCTTAAATGTTTTTATTATGTTTATTTTTTGACAGAGAGAGAGAGCCAGAGCATGAGAGGGGGAGGGGCAGAGAGAGAGAGGGAGACACAGAATCCGAAGCAGACTCCAGGCGCTGAGCCGTCAACACAGAGCCTGACGCGGGGCTCAAACTCACAGACCGCGAGATCATGACCTGAGTCGAAGTCGGATGCTCAACCGACTGAGCCACCCAGGCGCCCCAAGCAGGATCTTAAAGGATGGGGAATCAACTCTCTAGGAAGAGAAATAAAAGAAGGGCATTCAAGGCAGAGGGAACAACAAGGCAGAAAGTCCTCAAATTGTGAAGGGTTAATGTGGGCCCTTCCTCTAACATTTCCTTCCTAGAGCATGGAGTAGGAGGGAATGGAAGGGAGGAGGAAGAGAAGCAGGATAGGAACAGGGAAATAAAACTAGGGTCCAGTAATGATAAAGAGCCTTCCTGAGTGGTTTGGCCTTTGTTCTGTAGACGAGGCATGGAGAAAAGGAGCCTGATTATTTGTTATATGAGCAGAGTGTTTTTTTAAATTCAAATTTGAATGGCTTTAAGCAAGGCTTCACTCGTGACTGACCACTGAACTTACCACTCAAAATTGTCTTGCGTCTCATAAGGTCGCATTTTTGCACGACCTGTCTCGCCTCCAGAGGCAGTTAGGTTTGTGATTTCCTGCTCAGAAGGGTGAACCCCTGGGGCACCTGGGTGGCTCAGTCGGTTAAGCATCCCACTCTTGACTTGAGCTCAGGTCATGATCTCACGGTTTGTGGGGTTTGAGCCCCTTACTGGGCGCCACACTGATAGTGGGGAGCCTGCTTGGGATTCTTCCTCTCCTCTCCCTGCCCCTCCCCCGCTCAAAATAAATAAACTTAAAAAAAAAGGGGGAACCACTGAGGTAGTAACGGCAAATAGATACTTCTACAAAATGTTTCTGATAGCAATGGGAAGAATGGAGGGAAGAATGGAGATAAGAATACAGGTTAGAGGCTGTTTCAGTCATTAGAACAAGAGATAAGAGGTCTACCAACTGAAGAATGGATAAACAAATTGTAGTATATCCATGTAATGAAATAGATGTCAGTCATAAAAAAGAATGAAGCACTAATTCATGCTGCAACATGGATGAGCTTCAAAAAACTCATGCTGAGTAAAAAAAAAAAAAAGTCAGTTATAAAAGACCACATATTGTATGATTCCATTCATATGAAATGTCCAGAATAGGTAAATTCATAGAGAGAGAAAGCAGATTCGTGGTAGCCAGGGCTTCAGGAAGGGGAGAATGGGGAGTGACTGCTAACGGGTACAGGGTTTCTTTGGGGAGTAATAAAAATGTTCTAAAATTACATTGTGGGGATGGTTGGATGACTCCTATGAATATACTAGAAACCACTGTGTTGTGTAACGTTTAAGTAGGTGAATTTTATGGACTGTGAATTATATCCCGATAAAGCTGCCATTTTTTTTTTTAAAAGAGGGACAATGTGGGCCTGAATTAAGACACTAGTCATGGGAATGGAGAGAAAAAGATGGTGGATGCATTCAAAAGACATTCAGAGACATGTAAATGAAGCAGTCAGGGTCCTGTAATTCAGACGAAGGCTCTCTAAAACAGTCCGAGATGGCAGTAAAAGTGCTTGGCAATAATAAGAGTTCAAGCTATATTAACTGTTTTTTAAAAGTTCTTATTTATTTATTTATTTATTTATTTATTTATTTATAGAAAGCAGGGAGGGGCAGAGAGAGAGACAGAGAAAGCAGGGAGGGGCAGAGAGAGAGGGAGAGAGAGAGAGAATCCCAAGCAGGCTCCACACTGTCAGCACGGAGCCCGACACGGGGCTCGAACTCACAAGCCATGAAATTATGACCTGAGCGGGAATCAAGAGTCAGATGCTCAACTGACTGAGCCACTCAGGTGTCCCCAGGTGTATTAACTCTAAATATGATTCCTCTAACCTATACCTGGAGTGTTCTCCAGGACATTATCCACATGGTTCTGGTTTCCATCTTTACCATATCAAGTGTCTTAGAAAGGACATCGGACATCAAATTAGGAAATTTGATTTTTAATCTTGATTTATTGCATGCTATGTGACCTTGGGAATGCTGATTTACTTCTCTGGACCTTAATTTCTTCATCAGGAAATTGGGGGAGCAGACAAGAACTGTGTTTTTCAAATTGTGCTGTGCAGTTGCTTCAAGGTCCGAAGAGATGAATCCTTTCTTGCTCTACCAGGTTCTACTGATAGTTGTTTTATACGCTGGGATTCTGAACGGAAGTTTGCTCGGAGAAAGAGTTCTGTGGTTAGAAAAATTTGAAAACCATTGGAACAAATAAGATTTCTAAAATTCTTTCCAGAAAAAAAGTATCTTATGATTCATAACATTGAAGGACCTATATACACATGTACATATAACCCATACATGTGCAAATATTTATAAAATACATTGACAAAAGATGAATGAATGGACACTGGTTCAAACACAAATATAAATGAGTGGAATGACCCTGCAATAACAGGGCCAGGAAAGCCAATACCCAGAAGGACTCAATGATTTTAGAAACCATTAAGAACAACCTCTCCATACTACCAAAGAAGGAGAGGATATGATGGAGTCTTGAGAGCAAAAATGTAATATAAATAAATATAAATATAATAAATATAAGGAGAATACAGAATTTCTCAGTTTCCAGGAAAATGATGGTTGGATTTAAAAGAGTAGATATGATAGAATTAGAAACCAAGAAAGGGCTAGGAACTACTAGAGAATGTAGCTACTCTACTCTAAAGGTCAGGACATCTGGTTGAAAAGAGGTCAATTTCAGAGTACTGAGAAACATTATGCATGGCTCATTAGTGTGACAGAATGGAAAGACATGGATGTCCTTTTGAGCCATGGGCCTGGCTTTGAATCTTTGCTTAGTGCATTTCTAGCTCTGTCTTGGCCAATCATTAAGCTTTCACGAGCCTTTGTTACCTCAAAGAGTTGTTGCAAAGATAAAATTAATCCATCTGGTGCTGAGGCAGTGATCTGCAACTTTGGCCATGCCTCAAAAATCACCTGGAAAACTTTCTTTTGAATGTGAATCCTTAAGCCCTATTTCCAAGGACCCTTATTTAGTAGCTATGGGGTGGGACTAGGTCACCTAGATTTAAAAAAAAAAAAACATTTTGTTAGTAGTTCTGATTCACAATCATGATTGAAAACCACTTGAAAGGGTGCCTGGGTGGCTCAGTCGGTTAAGCGTCCAACTTTGGCTCAGGTCACGATCTCACGGTTCATGAGTTTGAGCCCCGTGTCAGGCTCTATGCTGACAGCTCGGAGCCTGGATCCTGCTTCAGATTCTGTGTCTCCCTCTCTCTCTGACTCTCCCCCACTCACACTCTGTCTGTCTGTCTGCCTCTCTCTCAAAATAAATAAATAAACATTGAAAAAAAATTTAAAAAAAGAGCCACTTGGAAAGGTGTTTTGGACAGGTTAAAGAGCAAGGTGTCAATGAAGAGATAAAAATAGCAATTCTTAATAAACATTAAATATCACTGCTTCTTTCTTTTAAACGATTTTTAATGTTTTTTATTTATTTTGAGAGAAAGAGAGAGAGAAGGGGCAGAGAGAGGATCCCGAGAGACCACCATGCTATCAGTGTAGAGCCTGAGGTGGGGCTCAGTCCCATAAACTGCAAGATCATGACCTAAGCAGAAACTGAATTGGACACTCAACAGACTGAGCCACCCAGGCACCCATCACTGTTTCTCTTAAAGGTATTAAGCAGCTAAATCCATCAGCATTAAAGACCTTTTCAACGTTTCCAGGCAGCCTGCTTTGAAAGTTTTGCAATCTTTCAGCTCATTAGCTTTCCCTTTCTCTTGGGTCTTGTTTGGCTGTTCCGTCATTCAGAGCGATGGTGTTACTTCACCACAGGTACAGTTACCACAGCTGCAAACTGAATAATGTGTCTTTGTGTGGGGGGAGGAGGGTGGTCCTGACGATTAGATGGAAACTCCAAGGGAAAAAGCTTAGGGTAGAGTGTGTTTCCAAAGCTTGAGCGCAGCCATGCATCTGCAAATCAGTCACAGGCCAGTCAGGTGGAATCTCACCGCAGAATGTCTCCCTTGTTGTCTCTAGTGAGTTGGCCTGTGGAACAATGCATGCCTGTTTCACAATTGTGTTTCAGTCCCATACTGAATTCCACCAACTGTCAAATTGAAAGGGCAAGAAACACATCATCAACCCAGTTGGCTAAGGCTGACATACACCAAGGGGCTCTCTCTTTCCCCATTAGAGCATCTGAAATTCTAAACTCCATCTTGATGCCTATCTTCTCCTTCATCTCTTACCTACTGCCCTCTCAGCAAGGAAACTCCAAGACAGAGCAATCATTAGTCTTTGTCAGACTGCTGTGTAGATGTAAAACAGAGAAAGGAGGCTTCCTCCAGGGAGACACCATCTGGGAAGTTTTACAGAGACTCAATAAACAACGTCCAAAGCTCTGATTCTCACTTTCATTTAAAAGCTAATGTGTCAAGGCCTTGTGCTTCTTTTTTAAAAAATTGATTTGATTTGATTTTTTAAAGTTTGTTTATTTATTTGAAGAGAGAGAGGGAGAAGGATCACGAATAGGGGAGGGGCAGAGAGAGAAGGAGAGAATTCTCAAGCAGGCTCTGTGCCGTCAGTGTGGAACTCGACACCGGGCTCGATCTTACGAACCATGAGATCATGACCTGAGCCGAAATCGAAAGTCTGACACTCAACCAACTGAGTCACCCAGGTGCCCCCAAGTCCTTATGCTCTGAGTCGGTGAGCTTTTGGAGGTTGTGACCACATTCCCTGTTATGGATGCATTTACAATTAGAATATAGTGAAAGCAGTGTGGGCAAAGTTGTGTGTGGTCCGACAAGAAGCCCCTTTCTCTTCCCTTTAGAAAAAATCATCAAAACACTTAATTTCAATGTTTCCAGGATCAGAAATTAATTTGGATGAACCTGATCTTCTTTTTTTTTTTTTTTTTTTATTTTAAATTTTTTTTTTTAACGTTTATTTTTGAGACAGAGAGAGACAGAGCATGAACGGGGGAGGGGCAGAGAGAGAGGGAGACACAGAATCGGAAGCAGGCTCCAGGCTCTGAGCCATCAGCCCAGAGCCCGACGCGGGGCTCGAACTCACGGACTGCGAGATCGTGACCTGAGCTGAAGTCGGACGCTTAACCGACTGAGCCACCCAGGCGCCCCAACCTGATCTTCTTTTTAAATGCAGTCCTGAGATCATTCAAGAGCTTTCAATCGTCTCTTAGACTGAATACGTTCAATCAGATTTCTTTCTACCTTGTATTTAGTTGTATCTGTACTAGAAAGACCACGAATCTTAACGATGAGCAGGGAGAATGGAAGCCTAATTTGAAAACATGGGGAATGCAAGAACTTTTTGGTGATGATGAATGCAACAGGGGCCAAATAGAAAACAGGATTTGGGAGAAGAGAACAAGGAGATTGAGAGCACAATCCTAGGTTTTAAAAGAAACGAATGCAATTCTTCTCAGGGCTCACATTAGACTGTCACCAGTACCTACTAGCCTTGTGCTGCATTAAGTTATTTTGAATTATTGTCAGCAGCAAACAGAGGGAATCATTTCATTAGAACGTCTCAAATATTTGTAAGAGCATCAGAGCCTTCCTGTAAGGTTAGATTACAAGGCTCCTGCTGGTCTTCCCTGCCTTTGACTTATTCATTCTACTGCTTCCATAAGGCTGTACCCACATCCAATACCCAGGTTGCTCTGCTAAGCAACACTTGGCCGGCACAAGGGATCTGTTGCTATTTGGCCTTTTTCTCCCTTGCTCTTTTGTTTCTTGGGCTTTCCATGCTGGGGAATTGAGGGATTTGAGAAGGAAAGATTTCCTAGCTAGGGCTTTATCCCTTAAACTCCATTTAAAGGCCCCAGTATCCCAAAGTCCATCTCCCCTCAGTTGAGAAGGAGACGAAGTATCAGAGAGTGCAGGAGTGGGGGCCACACACCAGTTTGTTCCACATGATTTTACTATAGGCCTTCCTAGAAGCCGAGGGGTGAATTAGGATATAGATGGCCTCTAGAGGGCCCTTTTAAGCCCCCTGGTCTTCTGGTTCTCAGAGAAATTTCGCTGTTTCCTTTTCAGGCTATTGTTTTGGGATTGGATGCCCTGATTCCCAGTCTGCTCCTGACTGCAGCAATTTCAGAAACGATTTCCCTGATCTCAAGCTTCAAGAAGACTGGAAAGCAGGCAGAATGCTTTACCAGCAAGCAATCCAATGCAACCTCGCTAGAACCAGATGCCATCCGGGATCATACTGTGTGCGAGGGCACGGAGACAGGCACAGCATGGATGTACAAGTACAGCTCTGACTGTCTCCCCTAGCTGTTCTAATAAGCTAAACCTAGAAGCGGAGAGAAAGAGACTCCTACAAAAGAAAGTGATGCAATATCATCGCACTGGTTTTCCACGAAACCATTATCCCAAGCAATCTGCATGTGTTCTGATAACTAAGAATGGCTTTACTTTGCACGATGTCAAATGCATTTTAAAAGCCATTATCTATTCATATATCCAGCCAGGAAAATTGTAGACTCCAGCTTATTTTGCGTGAATTTCCATTGCAGTCTAGTTTGCAGAGGGTAGTCCTTCCAACTCCAAGCAAATGCTTGACTTACTCAAATCATGCAAACCAAGCGTCTGGAGGCAACATCACAAGTATCTGTTTGTAAATGTCACTAGGGGTAGGGCCTTAAAGTGCTTCTATATGATACTGTAATGATGAGTGACACTTATTGAATGCTGTGTCAGGCATGCTTCCAAGCACTCTATATGAGTTAATTCATCCAATATTTACAAGAACTCTATGAAGTAGGTGCTATTATTGTCCCCATCTTACAAATGAGAAGACTGAGGGCCAGAAAGGGAGGTAACTTGTCTAAGGTCAAATGGGGTGGTCCACTGGGAATTGAAAGCAGGTTGTCTGGCTCTAGAGCCTGCACTTTTGAAGACTATACCATGGAGCCTACTATGCACCAAACACACAACAGGCACTGTATACATAGGAAATGTGGCTGTAAAGAAATTAAAGTGGTTTTAAGATGACCATGAGGGGTTCCTGGGTGGCTCAGTCTGTTAGGACTCTGACTTCGGCTCAGGTCATGATCTCACAGTTGGTGGGTTTGAGTCCGCTTCGGATCCTCCGTCCCCCTTTCTCTCTGCCCCTCCCCTGCTCATTGTGTCTGTCTCTCAAAAATAAATATGCTTTAAAAAAGGATGATCACGCACTGATGTTTTTAGTGCTCCTCAGAGTTATCACCTCAAGAAGTTATACCGATTCCTATAATGCTGTTATGAATAACCCACTTAAGAAGAGTTTTCTCATGCAATATTCACAACATCCTGTAAGATAGAATGACTATTAATATTCCCATTTGAGAACTAAAGCAGATGCGGCTCAGGGAGGTTAAGTGTCTTGCTCCAGCATCTCATGTTTGTGGATAGGGAGACTTAATATGGTTAAGATGGCAATACTCCCCAGATTGATTTACAGATTTAACACAATCCCTATCAAAATCTTAGGTGTCTTTTTTTTTTTTTTTGGCAGAGGTTAGCAAGCTGATTGTAACATTCATATGGAAATGTAAGGAATCCAGATTAGCCACAATAATCTTGAAAAAAGAACACAGTTGGAGCACTCATACTTTTTGATTTCAAAACGTACCACAAAGTAACAGTAATCAAGAGAATGTGATCCAGCATAGAATATAGGTATAGACACATTGATCAATGGAAAAGAATTGAGAATCTAGAAATAAAGCCATACATTTATGGCTGATTGGTTTTTGGCAAGGTGCCAATATAATTCATTGGGAAAGAATGGTCTTTTCAACAAATGGCTCTAGGACAATTGGATATCCACATGCAAAAAAACCAAAGTTAGATCCCTACCTCACACCATATAAAAACTAATTCAAAATGGCTCACAAACTTAAATGTAAGTGCTAAAACTATAAAATTCTTAGAAGCAAATAGAGATGCAAACCTTTATAGTCTTGGATTCAAAATTTCCTAGATATGACACCAAAAGCACAAGAAACCAAGGGAAAGAATAGATAAATTGGACTTCATTGAAATTAAAAGCATTTGTGTTTCAAGAAAGTGAAAGGACAACACACAGAATGGGAGAAAATATTTGTAAATCGTATATTTGATATGGGACTTGTATCCTGACTGTATAAAGAGCAATTACCATTCAACAATAAAAAGTTAAATAACTTAATTTTAAAATAGGCAAAGAATATGAATAGAAATCTCACCAAGGAAGCTGTACAAATAGCAAATGAAAACATGAAAAGATGCTCAACAACATTAGTTATTAGGGAAATGCAAATCAAAACCACAAGATACCATTTCACAACCAGTAGGATGGCTATAATTTTAAAAACCAAGAAAATAACAAGTTTTGGTGAGGACTTTTGGAGAAATTTGAACCCTCACACACTGCTGGTGGGCATGTAAAATGGTAAAGTTCCTCAAAAAGTTGAATATTAGAGTTACCATGTGACCCAGCAATTCCACTCCCAGGTATATAACCAAGATAATTGAAAACATATGTTCACAAAAATACTTGTGCGTGAATGTCTATAGTGATGCTATTCATAATAGTCAAAATATGGGAAAAACCCAATGTCTATCCACAGATGAATGGATAGATAAAATGAGTGTGTCTATACAATGGAATAATAGTCAGCAGTAAAAAGGAATAATAGATACTACAACATGGACAAACCTTGAAAACATTATGCCAAGTGAAAGAGGCTGATCACATATTGTATGATTCCATTCATATGACATGCCCAGAACAGGTAAATTCATAGAGACAGAAAGGACATTAGTGGTTGCCAAGGGTTGGCAGGTTTGGGGGGAAATGGGGAGCTGCTGCTAATGGGCATGGGGTTTTAATTTCCAGAGTAAAAAAAATATTCTGGAATTGGTCGTGATGGCTGCGGGACACCGTGAATATGTTTTAAACACTGAATATTGCACTTTAAAAGGGTGATTGTTTTGTGTTATGTAAACTATATCTCAATAAAGTTGTTGTTAGGAAAGCAACTTGCTGAAAGGCACGGAGTTAATGCATCACAGCTGAGACTTTCATCCAGCACAGCTCTCTCTAACCTGTATTTTGAATCTTTATTAGTTATTCTAAAAACACGACTTCTGATGGCCTTGCTC
The DNA here is from genome assembly GCF_022837055.1 of Prionailurus viverrinus. NCBI lineage: Eukaryota > Metazoa > Chordata > Mammalia > Carnivora > Felidae > Prionailurus > Prionailurus viverrinus. The sequence goes on along the minus strand of NC_062579.1, from coordinate 84,362,406 downwards.
TGGTCAAAATCCTCCGGGGGCTTTCTCACCAAAGAGCAAAAATCCTCATCATGACGCTCAACCTCCTTTTACCTTGCAATCCTAATTTCCACTAATAATTCACACCTCGAACATTAACTGAATCCCTACCATGGCTACCTCCACTTGCTGGGACCAAGGGTGGGAAGTTTGGGTACCTGTCCTCAAGGATTTAAAGTAGGAGTTGGGGTTATAAGCTCCACTCAAATGACTACACTTAGTGATTTGGGCTACAGTTAAAATGGGGCTACAATTAGTGTTGTGGTAATTCAGAAAAGGGAGAGAACTTTTGGCCAGGATTCGAGTATATCTGTAGGTGAATGGAGTGGTAGAAGGGAAGGCATTATGGAAGAAATGGCATTTGCACTGGGCCTTAACAAGGAAAGGGCTCATCACCCTGTGTAAAGGATATACAAAGGTAGGAGAATGCAGGGCAGCTTTGGGAAACAGCAAGAAGCCTGGCTGGGAATAGAGTGGGTATAAAGAGGAGGTTATGAGAGAGGTTGGGAAGGGTAGGTGGAGCCATATCATGGAAGACCTGGATCGCCAACATACGGTGTTTGGGCTTTAGACGGATGTGGTGTGAAAAGACCATGGCTTTTGGACATAAACCTGAATTCAAATTTTGGCTCCATTACTGGAGTAGGCTGGTGACCTTCAGTAAATTATTCTTTCTAACTTTCAAAAAGGGAACAAGGAGAGCTACCTCGTCTTGGCTGTGAAAACTAAACGGAGTAAGAGTAGCTATTATGTATTAGGAGAACCAGTGGTAGATCTGGAGGGGGGAAAGGATGGAGGAGGGGATTAAAGCCCTGCTTTAGAAAGGCTCATCCATCAGCAGAGGAAAGAGGAAAGAGCTGGGCTCTCGTTCATGTGAGAGATTACAGACATTGATGCCCAAAATGCAGCTGCCAAAGATCCCTTATACAGATGAGATCCCAAACAGGGATGGTGATATCCAAAGACTTTCCAGAAGTGGAATCACCAAGACGTTTGATGAGCTGCATGATGCAAGGAGGGAAAGAAAGACATCAAAGAGGACTCTGCGCTTTTGAACTTAACTGAATAAGAATTGTATTGGTATTAACAGAGCCTGGAAAGTCAGAAGCAGAACAGGTTTGGCATAAGAGGGGATGAGCCAGGATTTGGGACTTCTGTGGGGAAATAGTAATTTCATGGAGAGTGGGGGACAATAGGAAATTTGGAAACCACGGTGTGGGGGGACTGGAGAAGATGCTAAGACAGTTTTAGGGAGCTCTCAGGTTGGGGACTTAGGGTAGCCTCAAAGGCACTAGAGCCCTGCCTCGGAAAGGGGCAGAAAGGAAGGTGGGGCGGGGGGGGGGGTTTCAGAAACAATTTGGCATATTTGAGAATTTGCCTCAAGCAGGCCAGGACTGTTCCCAAGAGAGAAGCATGGGTTGTGAAGAGAACAACTTCTTCTGGAACTCTTTGCTTCTCTATATTACATGGCCTCCAGCAACTCATACCAAATTAGAATATAGAACTCCAGCTACTACTACAGTATTATAGCTCAGCTAGATTGCAGGATTTAATACGTTTTTTACGGGCTGGATGGGAACCTGAGAATTAATGTATAACATTAATTCTACAGGAAAAATGTGTTTTGAGTTCCAAACCATTAAACCTTTGGAACACATTTCATTTGTAAGCTGGGGACGGCTTGTATTAAAATAATGGTTATAATCTTGTTCCACTGGATTCAGCCTTTCTAAAAAAGCTATGTGGCATTTAAAGCATATAGGAACAAATCTGTTCCCCAGGTGGAGGCTCCAGTATCAGCTTCATCAGCTGGTTGGTGGCTGGTCCACCTGCTCTTGATTAGAGACGCTGGTCAGCCACGGCTCTCGAAGGGATCATGCCAATTCACTTTATAACAGGTGTTGGCTGCTTCAGTCATAGCCCCTAGGCTCCCATCTAGGAGGCCCATGTGTTAGTAATTACCTCTCCTTTTTTCAATGTGTATTTAGTTTTGAGAGAGGGACAGAGATAGAGACAGAGCGTGAGTGGGGGAAGGGCAGAGAGAGAGGGCGACGCGGAATCTGAAGAAAGCTCTAGGCTCTGAGCTGTCCGTGCAGAGCCCAACAAGGGGCTCGAATTCACAAACTGTGCAATCATGACGTGAGCTGAAGTCCGACACTCAACCGACTGAGCCACCCAGGTGCCCCAAGGCGTCATCCTGCTCCTAGGAAAAGTCAGTTGGTAGAGGGCTGCTTTGGCTTAGTTGCCATTCTTCAGGCCTGGGAACATGATGGGTATTTAGTACCCCTTCCAGGATCCTTCTGTACCCTGATGTACAGAATGCCTCTATAATGTCCTCTGACGGGCAACTCACAGTTTTCTATAGTCCCACCTTGTCAATTAGCCAATTGGCAGGTGCCCCCGATCTCTCCGTGCCCTTGTTCTTTAACATTAGCTATTTTTTGCCACCCAGGAGCGACTTGACAATTAACTGATGATGGGGATCACACTAATGCTGAAGGAGGAAGCAACATCAGTCCCTATGTGACTGAACCAGAGCTTTACCTCTTGTAGCCATCCTCCTTCTGATGGGGGTGAGTCAGAAGAGAAATGCAGGATGTACAGTATTTCTCAGAAACATTAAAGTAACTCTTGTGTAGACACATTTTTATGTAGTTTCTTATTTTCTTCTGCTAGTTCCACACTCTACAATACATTTCTAGGAAGGCAAAACAGTGCCAGACTGGGTTGACTGTTAGGTGTGAAAATTTCAAGGACAACAGTAGAAATCACATCACAATTAAGATGATATTGTATTTAAGAAGGAGAAGCGCTTGGGTGGGTCAGTGGGTTGAGCGTCCAACTCTTGGTTTCGGTTCAGGTCATGATCTCGAGGTTCATGAGTTCGAGCCCCGCGTTGGGCTTTGTGCTGACATTGTAGAGCCTGCTTTGGATTCTCTTTCTGCCCCTTCCTTGTGCTCTCTCTGTTCCTCTGTGTCCCTCCCTGCTCGCTCTCTCTCACTCTCAAAATAAACTAATTTAAAAAAAAGGTGACAGGTACCAATTGATTGAGCATCACAGGAACCCTTTGCGATTCCTATGCTTTAGAAGCAGTAAACAAAAAACATACGAGCCAGATCACTGTTCAGCTCCAAGAAGGACTGATTGCTCCTTTCTCCATCAGTCCAGACTAATTTGCAGCATTGAATTATAGTTCTTCCATAACTACATATTCTGGAGCCAATCTCTTCTACTAGATTATAACTTTGATATTTCATTAAATAATTCCTCTTGAATTACCAGCATCAAGCATAGGTATGGGCACAAAAAGGTACTCAGTTCCATTCAGCACTGTACCTACCATATTTTAGCTACTCGAAAGAGCAGACCTAGGCCGGCTGACTAGTGACTATGTCCCCGACATGGTCGCAGAAAGAAGTTCCTGCTCAAACCTCAGAACACGCCTCCTCCCCTTAAGTAACTTACCGATTGATGCATTCTTCCGAAGTCTGAGGTGGGAGGGAGGGGAGTGTGAGAGGCGTGGAAAGTGTGAGTAGAAGAGGGAGGGCTTCTCTCAGGTAGGGGCCAGAGGCAGGAGCCCTCAACCCTGTCCAGGCTTAGAATGACCTGGGAGCATTTTACCCCTCCCCCAAACCAATTCATCAGAGTCTCTGGGGATGGTGTTTGGTGCTAGGTATTTATATAGCAAAGCAAGGCTGACAGCCAATGGTTAATAGGTGACCAGTGAGAAACGTTCTGTATACACTGAGGCCAAACATGTTAGAGATCCTCAGACACAGTGGTTCTTAAATCTCAGGTGCATCAGAATCTCTTGGAAGACTTGTTCAAACACAGATTGCTAAGCCCCACCCCCGGAGTTTCTGATTCAGTAGGTCTGTGACCACCAGGCCCAACATTTGCATTTTTAACAAGTTCCAGGTGATGCTGATAATTGCTGATCTGGGACCACACTTTGGCAGCCAATTGGCTGAGTCCACGACCCTTCCCCAGCCAATCGGCTAAGGCCATGATCCCTATAAAACCTTTGTGCTTTTAAAACTCGCTCTCTCTCTCCGGTATCTCACCGCTGCATCTGTGCAGGTAGGAGATTGAGCTCGAGCTAGCTCGAATAAAGGCTCTTTGTTTTTGCATCGGACTCGGCTCCCTGGTGGTCGTTGGGGATCAGGAATTCTGGGCATAGCACTACTAAGCACTGGGGGATGAATTGGACATGCTCTCTGTCCTCAGGATGCTTATAGTTTAGTGGCAAAAGTAGAAACGAAAACAGATTTCAATATAATGTGTTTGCAATACACATGAGGTGTCATGGGTGCACATTAGAGGGGCACTTAGCCCAACCTGGAAATTCAAGGAAGACTGCCTGAAGGAGATGACATATGAACTGCCCCTTGAAGTAATACTTAGGAATAGGGAGGAGAAAAAAATGGGAGAAGCTTTCTAGGCAGCGCAAATGATGTCATTAAAGGTATTAAGCATCATGAAGTGTGCAAGTAACTAGAGGCAGTCTGAGTTGCTGAAGTATGCCACACAGTTGAGGACATACGTGACAAAAGATGGAGCTTAGAGGGGCACCTGGCTGGCTCAGTCAGAAGAACGTATGACTCTTGATCTTGGGGTAGTGGGTTCGAGTCCCACAAGGGGTGTAGAGGTTACTTAAATAAAACTTAAAAAATACATGGAGAATAGAAGGTCTACTAGAGAATTGGAGCTTTATCCTATAGTTGTGGGGGAGCTCTTTAAGAGTCTAAAGCCATGGATTATTTGTTATTCAGAGTCTACATATGAATGGGGGTCAGGAAATCAAATATATTTACACACACACATGCACGAACACATAAGGGCTGCCTTTTAGAAAGATCATGAATATGGTCAAAGATTTATGTACAAGGATATTGATACAGCATTATTTATAAATGGTGAGAAATTAGAAATCATTTAAATGCCCAGTGGTAGGGAAATGATTAAATGGGCCAAGATGCAGCCACAAGGTAGAGAATTATGCTGCCCTTAAAAAGTCATACTTGAGGGGGGGGGTGGCATCTGGGTGGCTCAGTCAGTTGAGTGACAGACTCTTGATTTCAGCTCAGGTTATGATCCCAGGGTTGTGAGATCAAGCCCCACAGTGGGCTTCTGGCTAGGCATGAAGCCTGCTTAAGATTCTCTCTCTCTCTCTCTCTCTCTCTCTCTCTCTCTCTCTCTCTCTCTCCCTCTCTCTCCCTCTCTCTCCCTCCCTCTCCCTCCCTCCCCCTCTGCCCCCTCCCCTACTTGCACACTTTGTCTCCCTAAAATAAAAATTAAATCATACTTTGGAAGAATGGATAATTATATAGAATATACCAGTGAAATAAAACCTGAAGAAAGCAAGATACAAAACAACAAATAGAGTATGATCGCAATTTGAGGAAACACACACATATACCCAAACACACGCATACATGCACGTGCACACGCACACACACACACAAGAAATCCATGGACTTGCTTGTCAGATGATAAGATTTTTCCCTTCTTTTATCTTTCTATTTTTTTTAAGGTTTTCTACTGTGGACATGTGCTACCTGTGTTCTATAAAAATAGCATTAAATATTATCTGAAAGATCAGAGACATAGACAATGGAAATGGGGAAATCTTCCTTTAGACTCATCTTTTCTCGTCTTTCTGAAGTGTCTCTTTTTTGTTGTTGGTCATATTCACTCAATCCATGAGAAACATGGATGATTTGGAGAGGCTTTTATGAAGATTAACAGTTGAGTAAAGGGCTGGGGCACAGAGCTCATTAGGGATGATTCAAAGAACAAGGACTGTGGGGAAGAAAACCGGTAGAGCTGGAATATGACCAGTTAGCAACTGGAGGATTTTCAATGGGAAGACGAAAACGAAAGAACGGAAGACTGCGTTGCAGCTGGCGGGATTTAGGATCAAGCTATTGCAAACACTCATCTTGGTGGCGCAAATTGTTAAACGCTGAAGTGGGTCACCAAGAAAGGATTAGATACTCGACTGTGTGGGGTGATTTTCAGTCTAGATTTATTTAAAGGTAGGGGGATAGATGAAATGACCTCATGCAGTCTTTTCCAGCCACAAAATCCTATCATGTTGCAGCAGGAGTTAGAGAATGGTGATAACATCTTCTCAAAGGGAGAATGGGCAATTTAGAAGTGAATGGGAATGTGAGCCAGTTATGTTGTCATCCTTCTCTTCTGCCATGTACAGTATTAAAAGATTTGGGTATAATCAGGGCACAATCAAATATTATCTATATCAGCATGTAATGATGAGAAGTGGAGATACTTTTTTTTTTTTTACCATGGTGCAATGAATAAACCTCCAAAATGTCTTGTCAGATTAGTCCTTTACTAGGTCTTAAAATATACCATCCCCAAGGACTTCGAAGTGACAGAATCCTGCAAACGGTGTCTTGGAACTGGAGCCCCGGGAGCTTGGCTCAGGCCCAGGGACCCATTTAGCTGAGGCTATGTTCTGAAATCAGCCTGATTTTAAAGCAGAGCTTCTAAGCGCTAGATCTCATGCCAACTCAATGACTCGACTCTGCAAAGTTAACAGGAACTCAGAAGGCCTGTTGCAGCAACTGTGAATTATTGCTGTCGTTCAGCTAGGGAATTGTTACTGTGAGTTACGGGTCTCTGTGCCCCAGACAAAAACACTGAGCCCAAAGGGAGTGCTGATCTTTGAGCAGGGGAAAAGGGCAAGTACCCCAAAAGCACCTGAGGAGGAGGACCTTTGGAAGGGTCAGCTCAGGAGCGGTGAGAAAGTCAACCCATATTTCTGAGGGATTTCTGCGAAGGACGAATGGAGACCTGAAATCTCTTTAACATGGAAAAGGGCGGTCTTTAATTCTGCAACCAGAGCTAAAGACGGCTTAGCAGACACTCTTGGGAAAAGGAATGGGGTGATGGCATAATTCAGCCATACTGAGGTGCATGTGCGGGCAGGGGCTCTAATGGGTAGGTACTTGAGGTAGAGGCTCTATGCTCTCTTCAGGAATGGGCGTTCAACACAGAAGCAGGGAGAGGCACTGGAAGGGTCTGGGATACCTCTCCTTCCAACCTTGTCCACAGGGCAGCACATCAGTGCAAGTGCACGTGTTTATGTGCATGGGTGCCCCTGCATGTGTGCACCTGGGCACAGACTCATTATATTGAAAGATTATAAAGAATTATTAACACTTGCCAAGCACCCAAGGATGCCAGACGCTGTATACGTCTTCTTTCACCCAGTCCGTATAAAGTAGTTATTATGCCCAGGGTGCTTGGGGGCTCAGTCGACTGAACATCTGACTCTTGATTTTGGCTCAAGGTCATGATTCCAGGGTCGTGGGATTGAGCCCTGTGTCAGGCTAGCGCCTGCTTAAGATCCTCTGTCTCTCTTCCCCTGCCCCTCTCCCCTGCTCGTGTGCTCTCTCTCTTTAAAATTAGGGGGAAAAAAAAGTAGTTATTATCCCCATAGTGAGAAAACTGTGGCTCAGAGAGGTAAAATTGCTTGGTCAAGGTTTTAGAATTTAAAGGAGTCTGGAAGTAAAACCAGGTTGGGGGTGGGGTGTGGCCTGGGCGTCCAACTTTGATTCACAGCATCTCCAAAGGAGGTAATAGAAATAGCAGTCCAGTCTGTGTGTGCAGTAAAAGTGTTAATTTGTTGGAGCGCCTGGGTGGCTTAGTCGGTTAGGCCCCCGACTTCAACTCAGGTTATGATCTCACGGCTCGGTTTGTGAGGTCGAGCCCCACCTCGGGCTCTGTGCTGACAGCTTGGAGCCTGGAGCCTGCTTCAGATTCTGTGTCTTCCTCTCTCTCTGCCCCTCCCCAACGTGTTCTCTCTCTCTCTCTCTCTCTCTCTCTCTCTCTCTCTCTCTCAAAAATAAACAAAACATTAAAAAATTTTTTAAAGTGTTAATTTGTTAAACATAATCATTTAGAATAATTTGCACCTTTCACGACTTCTGTCATATCTGTTGCCTTTATTATACCAAGAGTCCTAGTAAAATGAACTTAACTGAGCCTCCCTGGACCTCTGAGAGGCTCTGTGTCTGCTGCTTCGAGGAATGACCACCTGGTCAACACATGATTTCTCTAGAATGCAGATCTGATCTTGTCAATCGCTTATTTAAACTCCTTCAATGGCTTCTAATTTCTTCCATTTAAAGATTACATTCTTTAGCCTTGTCTTTAATATCTCAACTCACCTGACCTGCCTGCTCACATCTCTTGCTATTTTACCTCATACACCCTCTGGGAGCCCAGCCAAACCTCTGACTGGCTGTTCCCCCAATTTGTGATGCTCTTTGGTAACTCCCCTGCCCGACAATTTTGGTCCCTCCTCCTGGAATCTCTCGTCGTGCTTCTCCACCAGGGTAACTGCCACTCCTCCTCTAAAATCGCTGTGAAAGGTACCAGAATGGGATAGGATAGGGACAGAGATGTAAAATTCGGTTTACGGGCAGCAATATCAGGTTTAACTCCATATAGTCGAAACTATCCTTGAAAATTTGCGAACGTGTCCCAAAGTACATGATGCATGGTTTTGTTTATACAGCCTTGTGCATAAATATGTATGTGAAAACTATGTATCATTAAACACTGGAATCACATTCAGAGCAGTGCAGTCACATGCTAAGGCATTTGGGAGGAGTGGGGAACCAAGATCCCATGAGGGAATCACAAAATGTATTTCTGCCTTCTCATGATCACCTAACTCTGGGCCTCACTGGGTCTTCCTGGTAGCCTGAATTGTTAGAATTGTTCTCTCTCTCTTTCTTTCTTTTTTTCAACGTAGATTCACCCTTGTAATGCTATCTCACTAGGGCCAAATATTCTGTGAATCTTTTCCTGACTCCCTTAGACAGTATCAGCATCATAGAATTCTTTTGTTTTAAATTCCAGTGTCATTGGGGAAATTTCCAGTGTCGTTTGTTTTAAATTCCAGTCTCAGTCGGTTAAGTGTCCGACTTCGGCTCAGGTCATGATCTCGCGGTTCGTGAGTTCAAGCCCCGCATCGGGCTCTGTGCTGACAGCTCAGAGCCTGGAGCTTGCTTGGGATTCTGTGTCTCCCGCTCTCTCTGACCCTCCCCTTCTCACACTCAGTCTGTCTCTCCTTCAAAAATAAATAAACGTTCAATTCCAGTGTCATTAACATACAGTGTTATATTAGTTTCAGGTGTACAGTGTAGTGATTCATCCTCATAGAATTCTGTTTTTTTAAGTTTATTTACTTATTTTGAGAAAGAGAGAGATAGGGAACAGGAGAGGGGTGGAGAGAGAGAGGAGGACAGAGAATCCCAGGAAGGCTCTGTACTGTCAACATGGAGTCCGATGCGGGGCTTGAACCCATGACCTGAGCCAAAACCAAGAATCTGATGCTCAACAAACTGAGCCACCCAGGCGCCCCAGCCTCATAGAATTCTATTCATCTCTCTAACCGTAGCACCTATCAGGTCTTGTCACAATTATCTAAGTATCTGTTCTACATTGACTGAGAACTTCCCCAGACATGACCCATATCATATTTGATTCTCTACCCATAGCATCCAGGACAGTTAAAAAAATTTTTTTAACGTTTATTCATTTTTGACACACAGAGAGAGCCAGAGCATGAGTGGGGGAGGGACAGAGAGAGAGGGAGACACAGAATCCGAAGCAGGCTCCAGGCTCTGAGCTGTCAACACAGAGCCGGATGCAGGGCTCGGGCTCATCGACCCCGAGATCATGACCTGACTTGAAGTCGGATGCTTAACCGACTGGGCCACCCAGGCGCCCCACATCCAGGACAGTTCTTAGCAAAGACAGGACCAGTGCTTCTCAAAGCAGATTCCCTTGACTGGCATCAGAATTACCTAGGGCACCTCTTTTTTTTTTTTCAACGTTTATTTATTTTTGGGACAGAGACAGAGCATGAACGGGGGAGGGGCAGAGAGAGAGGGAGACACAGAATCGGAAACAGCCTCCAGGCTTTGAGCCATCAGCCCAGAGCCTGACGTGGGGCTCGAACTCCCGGACCGCGAGATCGTGACCTGGCTGAAGTTGGACGCTTAACCGACTGTGCCACCCAGGCACCCCCCTAGGGCACCTCTTAAAATGCAAATTCGTGAAAGAGCAATAACAATTTTAATTTAATTTTTATTTAGGATTCCTTTTTTAAAGTTTATTTATTTTGAGAGATAGAGAGCGTGTATACAAGCAGGGCAGGGATGGGGAGAGAGAGACAGAGACAGAGAGAAAGAAAGAGAGAATCCCAAGCCGGCTCCATGCTGTAAGCTTGGAGCCCCATGTGGGGCTTGATCTCACAAACCATGTGATCATGACCTGAGCCCAAATCCAGAGTTGGAGGTCCGACTGAGCCACCCAGGTGCCCCTCTTTTTTATTTAGGCTTCTGATTCGGCATTCCTTGGACTGGATCTCAGAATCCCTGGTTTCAAAGCACTTTCCAGGTGATGTTGATACAAATGTAAAGGTGGTCTTTTTTTCTGATGCCTTCTCCATCTATGCCCCTGCCGCCCATAGGTGTGACTTCCCTTGTTGCTGTAGGGTTAGACATGGGGAGGCATCAGAACTGATATGTAGGGGAGAGTTGCTGGCACTGGGAGGGGCCAGCTGGTGATGGGGCAGTTGGAAGGACGGCTTGAAGTTTGCACACAGGTTTTGCACTCTAGTCTGTGCACTCGGGTTGAGGTGTGGTCAGGTCCCCTCCCTAAGGAAAAAAAAAAAAAACCCTCAAGGTAACCTGGCTATGCCCATACATGACAACATCCCTGACCACCTTGTAACATGAGACCAGTTACTCAGACTACGTGTTTGTGTGTTACCATCTATGGGAAACAAAGAAGTAGAAAATATATACGAACTACCCCACGTGACGTTCAGAGCTCAGTTCTTTGGGTACAAACCTAACCGAGTGATGCTGGCACGAATAAAGTTGCTTCCTGGAAAGAAAAGCCTCAGTGTCACAACTCTGTGTGAGAATCCTGCTACAGAGGTTGTTACAAGCGTTGTATAGTGGCAGTAACGATCCCTGTGGCTGATTCTCCGGCACCACGTCATCTCTTTTCCATTGAACAGCAAGCAGCAAGGCAAATTGGGAAATCACTCTCAACTGAAGGTGTAAACCCCACCGGTCCGAAGAGAAACCTATCCCTTTTGCTAGTCATGGTTCAGATGCTTCAACCTGCCTGAAATTCAAGTAGAGGTGTGTTAGAGTCTTTGGGGAAACTTCGTCTTTGTCTTTCAGAGATAGGTTGTGGGGCACCTGGGTGGCTCAGTCGGTTAAGCATCAGACTTCAGCTCAGGTCGTGATCTCACGGTCCCGGTCCGTGAGTTCAAACCCTGCCTCAGGCTCTGTGCTGATAGCTCAGAGCCTGGAGGCTCATTCAGATTCTGTGTGTGTGTGTGTGTGTGTGTGTGTGTGTGTGTGTGTGTGTGTGTTTATCTCCCTCTCTCTACCCCTCCCCCACTCATGCTCTGTCTCTGTATCAAAAATAAATAAACATTAAAAAAAATTTAAAAAAAGAGATAGGTTGTAAGCCAGAAAATACGTGGCTCTGATTGCCGTTGGCAATTTTCTCATGACCTCCAGGAGAATCTAGCCTTATGATAGCAGCTGATCTCCGGATAACAGTCTACAGTGATGCAGAGAATCTTGGTTGTTGGTGACATTTTTAAAAATTGTGGTAAAATACACAGAAGGTAAAACTTACCACCTTTACACCTTTTTCACCAACACTATCCGTCTCCACAATGTTTTCCTCTTCCCCAACCCAAACCCTGTACCAATTAAATACCAACTCCCCTCCCTCCCACCCCAGCCCCTGGCACCCACCATTCTGCTTTCTGTATCTACAAATGTGACTGCTCTAGGAGCCACACGTAAGAGGAGTCATAAATATTTGTCCTTTTGCGACTGGCTTATTCCATATAGCATAATGTCTTCAAGGTTCAACCATGTGGTAGCATGTGTAAAAATTTTCTCCCTTTTTTTTAAAAAAAAGTTTATTTATTTTGAGAGAGAGAGAGAGAGAGAGAGCGTGCAGGGCTGGGGCAGAGAGAGAGAGAGAGAGAGAGAGAGAGAGAGAATCCCAAGCAGGCTCCATGCTGTTGGCACAGAACCAGATGCAGGGCTCGATCTCATGAACCGTGATATCATGACCTGAGCTGAAATCTAGAGTCCGACCTTTAACCGAGACACCCAGGTGTTCCTTCCTCCCTTTTTAATGCTGAATAATATTCCATTGTATGTTGCTACCACATTTTGTTTATCCATTTATCTATGGACACTTGGGTTGTTTCTAGCTTTTGGCTATAGTGAATAATGTTGCTAGGAACACAAGCATACAAATATCTGTTAAAGTCCCTGCTTTCGATTCTTTTGGGTATGTATCCAGAAGTGGAATTTTTAATTTTTAAGTTTAATTTTTTGAGGAATCACCATACTGATTTTTTTTTCAACGTTTATTTATTTTGGGGACAGAGAGAGACAGAGCATGAACAAGGGAGGGGCAGAGAGCAAGAGGGAGACACAGAATCGGAAACAGGCTCCAGGCTCTGAGCCATCAGCCCAGAGCCTGATGCGGGGCTCGAACTCACAGACCGCGAGATCGTGACCTGGCTGAAGTCGGACGCTTAACCGACTGCGCCACCCAGGCGCCCCACCATACTGATTTTTATAGAAGCTGCACCAAGTGGAAATGAGGGTTCCAGTTTCTCCCCTTCCTCACCAAAACTGATTATTTTCTCTTCGTTTTTCTTTTTAATCATAGCCATCCTCACGGATATAAAGTGGTATCACACTGCAGTTTAAACTTGCATTTCCCTAATGGCTAGAGACTTGAGCATTCTTTTCATGAACTCACTGGCCATTTGTATATCTTCTTTGGATAAATGTCTATTTGAGTCCTTCGGCCCTTTTTTAAATCAGGTGCTCCCAGTTATGTAATCTAGTAAACTACCTGTGGTAGATAGAATAACGGACCATCAAAGATGCCCACGTCCTAATGCCTAGAATCTGTGAATATGTCCCCTTATATGACACAACAAGCTTTACATGTGTGATTAAGAATCTTGAGAGGGGCGCCTGGGTGGCTCAGTTGGTTAGGCGTCCAACTTCGGCTCAGGTCATGATCTCACGGTCCGTGGGTTCGAGCCCTGCATCGGGCTCTGTGGTGACGGCTTGGAGCCTGGAGCCTGCTTCAGATTCTGTGTCTCCCTCTCTCTGTGCCCCTCCCCTACTCATGCTCTGTCTCTCTGTGTCTCAAAAATAAATAAAAACATTAAAAAAAAAAGAATCTCGAGAAGATTATTGTGGATTTTCCAGGTGAGCCCAATATAATCACAAAGGTCCTCATGACAGGGAGGCAGCAGGGCCAGGGCGAGAGGAGAGGTAACAGTGGAAGGAATGCGGCTCTGCCAATATCTTGACTTTAGTTCCGCAAGACCCATTTCAGACTTCTCACCTCCCGAACTGTAAGATAATACATTTATGTTGTTTTAAGCCTCTAGGTTTGTGGTAATTGGTTATAACGGCAATGGCAATAGGAAACTACCTTATTGTTTAAGTCAGAACAGGCTTTAGGGTTGGTTGATTTAGCAGTTTAATAGTATGATCAAGTGCATGGGGTGCCTGGGTGGCTCAGTCGGTTAATCAGCTCAGGTCTTGATCTCGGGGTTGTAAGTTTAAGCCCCGCACTGGGCTCCGTCCCGGGCATGAAGCCTACTTAAAAAAAAATCAAGTACAACTCAACAATAAATAACCAAATCACTTGAATTAAAAAGGGGCAGAGGTTTTCTGTTATTTTCAGCCAAGGACATCTTAATTGATACATCAGGTAAACCAACCATAAATTAGCCCATCCTAGACTTTCAGTGAATTCTAACTGCATAGCAACAATGTTTAAGGAGGTTGATAATAGGCAGTCCTTGCATACCAGGGGACTGGCTAGAAAGAGAAATTCTTTTTTTCTATATTTATTTATTTTTGAGAGAGAGAGAGACAGAGAAAGAGCACGAGCTGGGGAGGGGCAGAGAGAGAGGAAGACACCGAATCCGAAGCAGGCTCCAGGCTCCGAGCTGTCAGCACAGAGCCCGACTGGGGGCTGGAACTCACAGACCTCGAGATCATGACCTGAGCCCAAGTCAGATGCTTAACCATCTGAGCCACCCAGGTGCCCAGGAAGAGAAATTCTGATGTAGACTGTGGTTAGAGAACGACTGGAATCACACTCAGATGTTTGATTGCTGAATGAATGAGATTTTTTGTTTAATTTGATTATTTTATGAAAATGATTATTTGCATTTCCTCCCGGTTTAATGATTGTGTCGTACTGACCTGCAGGGGCTGTATATTCCTCACCAGACTCTGGGTTGGCATGCGTGTTTGAGAGTGAATACGCATAGAAGATGATTATTGCCCCAGAGGCTTGTCTTAAAAACTCAGACTCTTTTCCAAACGTTATATCACTTCCCTCAGGGACCTTCTCCTTCCCTGTTATTTGTTGTTAAATCACTAGGCTGAGCTGAGTACCCAAACAACAGATCTTTCTCAGCAGGTCCCAGAGGAAAGAGGCCTAGTCCACTCACCTTGGACCCCAAGTCCCCACATCACTAATGAAACATACAATGTAAGCTCCCTAGCCCCAAGTTCTGACCCCATCTTCGATGGGCAGAAGTCCTTGCCTTAAAAGGGACCAAAAGAACCAAAACTGTATACAAGCAGGGCAGGGATGGGGAGAGAGAGACAGAGACAGAGAGAAAGAAAGAGAGAATCCCAAGCCGGCTCCATGCTGTAAGCTTGGAGCCCCATGTGGGGCTTGATCTCACAAACCATGTGATCATGACCTGAGCCCAAATCCAGAGTTGGAGGTCCGACTGAGCCACCCAGGTGCCCCTCTTTTTTATTTAGGCTTCTGATTCGGCATTCCTTGGACTGGATCTCAGAATCCCTGGTTTCAAAGCACTTTCCAGGTGATGTTGATACAAATGTAAAGGTGGTCTTTTTTTCTGATGCCTTCTCCATCTATGCCCCTGCCGCCCATAGGTGTGACTTCCCTTGTTGCTGTAGGGTTAGACATGGGGAGGCATCAGAACTGATATGTAGGGGAGAGTTGCTGGCACTGGGAGGGGCCAGCTGGTGATGGGGCAGTTGGAAGGACGGCTTGAAGTTTGCACACAGGTTTTGCACTCTAGTCTGTGCACTCGGGTTGAGGTGTGGTCAGGTCCCCTCCCTAAGGAAAAAAAAAAAAAACCCTCAAGGTAACCTGGCTATGCCCATACATGACAACATCCCTGACCACCTTGTAACATGAGACCAGTTACTCAGACTACGTGTTTGTGTGTTACCATCTATGGGAAACAAAGAAGTAGAAAATATATACGAACTACCCCACGTGACGTTCAGAGCTCAGTTCTTTGGGTACAAACCTAACCGAGTGATGCTGGCACGAATAAAGTTGCTTCCTGGAAAGAAAAGCCTCAGTGTCACAACTCTGTGTGAGAATCTTGTTTCCCTTCCTCTCCTGATACCTAGAATGCATGTTAAAATTGTGTTTCCTGTCTTTAATCTCAGATTACAGTGTGGGGGAATTATAGAGCAGTGCTGAAAAGATTGTAAAAGATGCTGCCAATGACTTTGAAGGGAGAACACTTTCTGGAAAACATATAAGCAATCCCTGTGCCTAGAAGTAAAGCTATTCCCTGGAATAAAATTTTCCATTAATCAGGTATGTGTCTTCCCATGATGAGCCCTGAACAACTAGAGATGCAATCATTTTTCTTTCTAGGCTAGCTAATGATCTAAGCTGTGGATCCTTCAGACCCTTGGTGTATCCCCAGTCTCCCCGTGCAGACAGGCTTGTGGACTTCTCATAGCAAGTCAGCCACTAAAGCTAACACACTGCCCTTGACAACTGCCACTCAGATCTCAACAATCATAAGAAATTGGGTATTTCTCTCAAGCCAGGTCTCTAATGACTCCAAACTTCAGGGCTCAAGAGGTGAAGCAGCCTGTGCAGGGAGATTGCCCCATCTCCTGTCCTTCAGAATTAACTTCCGATGCAGAACGTAACTTTGAGCTTGTGCTTTGAAGGAAGACAGGAGTGGGTTCACGGTTTGACTCTAGCTGCAAGTAATTTTGAGGTGGTTTAACCATTCCAAGCCTCGGTTTCATGATCTGTTAAAATGGGGATAATAGTGCTTACTTTGCAGGGTCACGGGAAGCATTACATGAGATCACGTGTGCACATGCTCAATAAATGTGAAGGGAATTGGAAAAAATGTTTGTTGTGGTTCCTTGGGGAAAATCATACTTTCTATTTTTTTAAGTTGGATTTATTTATTTTGAGAGAGACAGAGACAGCATGAGCACAGGAGGGATAGAAAGGGAGAGAGAAAGAATCCCAAGCAGGCTCCGTGCTGTCAGCACAGCATCAGACGTGGGGCTCGAACTCACGAAACTATGAGATCATGACCTGAGCCGAAACCAAGAGTTGGATGCTTAACCAACTGAGCTACCCATTTGCCCCGGATATCATAATTTCTGACTGCGAGTTTACAATAAACTCTTGATTAACAGCTCTGGAACCACAGCTCAAATTCTACAACCAGAGAGCACAGATCTTGCTGTATAGTATTTTACCATCTCATTTGTTTTTTTTCAGTTCTGCTAATTGTGAGTTAACATAAATTATCATAGGGAGCAAGCAGCTTGTCTGCAGCAAAGTATGTATTAACTCGAACAGGTATCAGGTTACTGTTTAATGTAGAGAGTCCTACTGCCCAATTGGGCCAAACAGACATTCCATTGCAATTGTTGTTATTGCTCATCCCGGCAATCCCCAGGGCTAGCCTGACCAGGTGGGCTGAACAGGAGGCCCCTTCCTGTCCCACTGTTCCATGCATTATTTCAGATCACCTTCTTCTCATGGGACTTTTAAGGTTCAAGGGGCATATGAATCTGTCCCTGCTTGAACTAGAGACTATCGAAAGTAAGATCAAGGTCTATTCCATTCGGCTTCCAAGGTGGTACATTAACATCAGTTTCCAAATCCCAAAGAGGCATATGGGGTCATCTAAATGATCAAAACAACCTCTACTAGTGCCTCATGTGAACCTCAGAAGTGAGTGAAAAAGAAATCGGTCCCATCACTCAACAGGAGGGTCTGATAGACCTTAAATCAATATCGGATCTCCACACCTATGCCTTTCTAGCATCACTTCTCCTTCACCTGGTAGTTAGAAAGGAACATATCCATATGTTCCATATGTGGCTCAGGTGAATCAAAATATAGCAAAGAGATAAACCCACTAACCCCTCCTAGTTGGGAGATTGTTTCAGCTGTTTGTAACAGAGATCCAAATTGACAATGGCTTAAGCAGATAGAAGTTTCCTTCTCACATTACTGTCTGGAGGTAGGCATTAAGGCTCTGCTGCATGAGGTTGTCTAGGGATCCAGACTCTTACTATCCTGTTGCTCAACCAATCCTAGTACAGTTCCCTTGTCCGCATGGCTCACTAAGGCTGGTCTGTCCCCAAGAGGCTCTTCTAGCTGTGAAATCCTTAAAATTCTTTAATACTCTTTGGTAGTAGCTACTATTCTAAAACCCCAACTTATACCCCTGGCTGGCCCATCCCCTCCCGTCCTGCACTAATGCTCCCCATCGTCCAGCAACTGCAGGGTTAAAGCCTGGCTCAGTGAGCAGCTTTGGGGACCCTGCTCCAGGGCTAAGCCATTATTCATTCCAATTGCTTCCAACAGGCCAATACAGGAGGTAACCTATTTTTTTTTCCAAGTTTATTTATTTTGAGAGAGAGACTAGGGGAGGGGCAGAGAGAGAGGATCCCAAGCAGTCTCCATGCTGTCAGCGCAGAGCCCGACACAGGGCTTGACCCCATGAACCGTGAGATCATGACCTGAGCAGAAAGCAAGAGGCAGACGCGTAACCGACTGAGCCACCCAGGCGCCCCAAGTGGTAACCTATTTTGACCCTTACCCCTGCACTAAAGATGAAGGGGTGCTCCAGCACGAAGTCAGCTCAGGATTTTTCAGTCACTTGATTGTGCACACTTGAGACCCAGGATTAGCAAGCATTCCACAAGCCCGGTCATGGTGAACACTGTCATTTATCTCTAAACTGTGAGAGGTTTTCTTTGTAATTAAGCCAGGAAGCTGGCAAGGAAAGGAACCGGTGATGTCATTAAGCAGCTATAAAGATAAAACAACAAGGAATGACATCCTGAGCCTAGTCAAAGGGAAATTTAAGAGAGACTATTCTAAAAAGGGAATTTGGAGAAGCCATTGAATGAGATTTTTAAAGACAGGGTCTGGGGCTAGGGCTGGCAAAAATAAATAGAGAGAGACAGAGAGAGTCTCCTGCAAGAAAATACAACGAAAAAGAGAGCCAGGCTAGATGGAATCTCTAAGTGGAAATACTGGTATCTTAAAAGACAGAATTATAAATGAGCACATCCCCCTCATCCAGGCAGAGAGAGGCCCGCTGATTGGCCTTCCCGCTGTTATTTCCCAGAGGAACACCAAACACGCAGTGTGTGTGGAGACTCAAAATAATGTCATAAAGCTAATCACGCCCTGATGCGCACTTTGCCCCATCAATATTCAGCCTGCCTTCACATTCCCAAGGAAGCACGATCAGAAAACCAGGCCCAGGCAAGTTTCTCAGACTCCCTGAGCCTTGGTGATTCTCATCAGTAAAACAAGGATGATCCTACCTACCCTTCATGGTGGTTTTGAGGTTGAAATGAGAAAACGCACACATGTATCCCGTGGCCCTGGTAAATGGTGGGTGCTCAGAAATTTCCAGTTCCCTCTTCTCAGGTTCTGGACATGCTTAGGTCACTGTTTCTTCCCCAAAATAAGGATTTAAGCTCAGCACAGATGTCCTACCTGACTTTTCACTCTCAGACGTTCTGCGTTCCCCACACTCTTTCAGTGTTTTGTTAGTCTCTGTCTGACTGCTGGCTTCTCCCCATCACAGACCACATCTTCTCTTTGAAACCTGATTTGGAAGAAGAGGAGTCCTTGCCTCTTGCCCAAACGTAATCATCCCACCAGTACGTGGATCCCATCCACTTCATACTCTGAGGACCGTGTCCCATCTCTTAGCCCTTTTCTCTCTTGTATTTTCAACCAATCCCTCCCTCCTAGCTCGTCATCAGCATTGTACACATGTTCCAATACCTACTTTTTAAAAAAAATGGCGATGTGGTTGACATATAACATTATGTTAGCTTCAGGTGTACAGCATAACAATTTGGTATTTGTACGTATGGCAAAATGATCGCAATAAGTCTCGTTAACGTCCGTCACCACGCAGTTACACATTTTTGTTGTTGTTGTGACGAGCCCTTTTCATATCCACTCTCTTCGCAACTTTCGAATGTGCAATACAGTCTTGTTGACTGTAGTGTCCATGCTGTATATTATGTCCCCGTGACTTACTTGTTTTATAACTAGAAGTTTGTACCTGTTGACCCCTTTCCCCATTTCACCCACCCCTCAGCCACCACCGCAAGCAACCACCAATCAGTTCTCTCTATCCATAAGCCTGTTTGTTTTGTTTATTAGATCCCACATATAGTGGAGATCATACTGTATTTGTTTGTCTTGCACTATCTGACTTATTTCACTTAGTGTAATGCCTTCAAGGTGCATCCATGTCTTTGCAAATGGCAGGATTTCCTTCTTTTCTATGATCTTTAAAAAAAAAAACACTTCACAGTTGATGTTTTGCCCCACTCTAGCCCCTACGTTTTCTTTACAGATAAACTTCCTGAGAGACACTCCAGTTCATCCCTCAGCCATTTTCTCTTCTGCCCCCAATATTCCACTTTCCAAAGTCCCCAATGGCTTCCTTCTGTTTGATCCAAGAGACAATTTTATTCACTTATTTATTCTTCCTCTGCTTGTGATAGAGAAAAGGAATAGGAAAGTAGTTACTATTATTATCCTCATTTTATGGATGAGGAAATGAAGACTTAGCAAGGTTAAGAAACTTACCCAGGGTCTCGTAGGTATCCAAGGTAACACCGAGATTTGAACCTAGGTCTATCTCCTGGCTTTCTTATACCTGAGAGGCTACTATTTCGCTGTCTCTTTTGCAGGTTCCTCTTCATCATTGGCGTGTCCCCGACCTCAATCCTCAGACCTTATGTCTACCTATACTCACTCCCTGAGTGATCTATGCCAGTCTCATGACTTTAAATATTGCATAAAGATGGCCAACAATTCCACCCATTATTATGTGTGCACGTTGTTCTTCCTAAGAGGAGCTGGTGTCTATTTCTCCTCCTTGAATTCGGGGCTGGCCTTATAACTTCCTTTGACTCATAGAATGGGGTGAAATCTGTCTTGCACATCTAAATCCACTTTAGCATCTGCTTCCTGAAGGACCCAAATTGACCCACTCATCATGTGCCCCAGTGAAAGATCACGGACATACTGCTAGGATCACTGGACGAGCAAAGGCTTGGAAGTTGGACAAGGCCACTGAGAGTGGGGACCTCAATGTCCAGAGGCAATGGTAAGTACTCAGCAGGCAGCGGCGGTAGGTATTATTTCATGACAAAAAGGCAAATGGAACCACTTTCATGCAGTAATGTCAGTCCAGAAAGCACACCAGACCAGCCATCCTGCGGCAAAGACAAGCAGAGACAGGCAGAGAGGGACGGCACTGACAATTGGCTATCCATACTCCAATTTCTAGAAGGATCGGTAAACTTTCCCCAGACCACCTACAGCCCACTGGGGTGGGGAGCTCCCGAACAAAATTAGACCAATTACAGTAAATAAAGAGGCCCTATTCGTTATACATGTATATGTAGTATAATACTTATTCACCATACAGAAAAAAGGAGAGGAAATCTTTACTTTTCATGAATCCATCCAAACCTCGTTATGGTCTTGGGGTCAACTTTCGAGCCAGTGAATTGGAACAGATGAGTTGAAATATCTGGCTTTAATCTCATCTTTGCTTTTCACTAGCTTTATGTGCCTGAAAAACTGGCTGGCCTCTCAGAACTTGTTTCCTCATCCATAAAATAGCATAATCACACGATTATGATTACAGTGAAGACAAATCATGTATTTAGAAACCCATATGTAAATGTATTTTGTTAATCTTATAAAATATTAGGCAAGTATAAGGTTATTTTTAAAGATCCATTATAGCCTGAAAATGCTGCTCCACTCTTCAGACTGCCGTTTTTATTCCGAGTCTACCTTTTATATAATGATGCCCTCTGCTGTTCTCTTATGTGTCTTTTCTTTTTAATTGAAGCATAATTGACATCTAACAATATATTCGTTTCAGGTGTGATTTGACATTTGCATTCCCTGTGAAATGATCGTCATAAGACTAATTTCCCCCATCAGTATATAAATTTACTTTTTTGCAATACGATATTATTACCATAGTCACCATGCTGTACATGACATCCCCATGACTTCCTTATTTTACGACTGAAAGTTTGTACCTCCTGAGATCCCCTTTTCCCATTACTCCCCCCTCCCAAACCCCTCCTTTCTGGAAATAACCGCCAATATCGCGTATGAGTTTTGTTCATTTTTATTTTTAGAATTCGTATATAAGTGAAATCCTGTGGTATTTGTCTTTCTCTGCCTTATTTCTTTTTTAAAAAAATTTATTAATGTTGATTTGTTTTTGAGTGAGTGAGAGAGAGACAGAGTGCGCGCGGAGGAGAGGCAGAGGGAGAGGGAGGCACAGAATCTGAAGCAGGTTCGAGGCTCTGAGCTGTCAGCACAGAGCCTGACGTGGGACTTGAACTCAAGAACTGCGAGCTCATGACCTGAGCCAAAGTTGGACGCTTAACTGACTGAGCCACCCAGGAGCCCCCTGACTTATTTCACTTAGCATAAAACCCTCTAGGTTCATCCATGTTGTCCCAAATGGCAAAATTTCATTCTCTTTTATAGCGGTGTGTACGCGCACGTGCACACACACATGCACACACGTCATCTTCTTTGTGCTTTCATCCATCAATGGATACTTTGGTTGCTTCCATATCTTGGTTATTATAAATCATGCTGCAATGAACATAGGGGTGCATATATCTTTTTGAATTAGTGTTTTCTTTTTCTTCGTATAAACACCCAGAAGTGGGATTGCTGGATCATATGGTAGTTCTATTTTTAGTGTTTTGAGGGACCTCCGTCCTATTTTCCACAGTGGCTGCACCAGTTTGCGTTCCCACCAACAGCGTAAAAGGGTTCCACTTTTCCCACATCCTTGCCAATACCTGCTGTTTCTTGTGTTGTTGGTTTTAGGCATTCTGACAGGTGTGAGGTGATACCTCATGGGAGTTTTGATTTACATTTTCCTGATGATTAATGATATTTAGCATCTTTTTATATGCCTATTGGCCATCTGTGTGTTTTCTTTGGAAAAATATCTATCAGATCCTCTGCCCAGTTTTAATTGGATTTTTTGTTTGTTTGTTACTGAGTTGTATGACTTCTTTATATATTTTGGACATTAACCCCTGATTTGCAAATATCTTCTCTCATTTAGTATGTTGCCTTTTTATTTTGTTGATGGTTTCCTTCACTTGCAGAAACTTTTTAGTTTGATGTCGTCCCATTTGTTTATTTTTTGTTGTTTTGCCATTGCCTTTGAGGTCAGAGAAAAAAATACATATCGCTAAGAGTTATGTCAAGGAGCTTACCACTTATGTTATCTTCTAGAATTGTGATAGTTTCTGATCTTATATTCAAGACTTTAATCCTGTTTGAGTTGATTTTTTTTAATTTGTTTTAACGTTTATTAATTTTTGAGAGACAGAGAGAGAGAGCATGAGCGGGGAATGGGCAGAGGGAGGGAGACACAGAATCTGAAGCAGGCTCCAGGCTCTGAGCTGTCAGCACAGAGCCCGATGTGGGGCTTGAACTCATGAGCTGCGAGATCATGACCTGAGCCGAAGTTGGATGCTCAACTGACTGAGCCACCCAGGCACCCCAAGTTGATTTTTATATATGGTGGTCCATGTTCATTGTTCTGTGTGTGGCTGGCCAGTTCATACATCTTTTTTTTTTCATTTTTTAAAAGTAATTTCTACAGCCAACGTGGGGCTCAAACTCACAACCCTGAGATTAAGAGTCACTCTACCAACTGAGCCAGCCAGGTGCCCCCTGTTCGTATATCTTTACTTCCAATCATACAAGAGACTTGGTCAATATCATCATTCTACCTAAGACTGTTAGAGTAGGAACAATAAGTGGAGATCACTTAGTCTCATTTCAAAGAGATCAAGAAAAACACGGACATAATGGTGAAGTGGTTAGAATCAGTCAAACCAGGATCAGAGCCCAGATTTCTACACTCCAGATTCAGGGCTCTTTAGTAGGAACAGGATTATAGTAGTAAAAAAAAAAGTACCATCTGTTTGACTAAAATGTCCAAACAGACTTTATTATCTTGCCCCAACACTGTTCTTTCTCCTAAAGTCATACTCCACATTAAGAGTTATTAGTGGTGTGGCGCCTGGGTGGCTCAGTCAGTTAAGCGTCCAACTTCCGCTTAGGTTATGATCTTGCGGTCCATGAGTTCGAGCCCCATGTCAGGCTCTGTGCTGACAGCTCGGAGCTTGGAGCCTGATTCAGATTCTGTGTCTCCCTCTCTCTGTTCTTCCCCTGCTCGCAGTCTGTCTGTCTGTCTGTCTCTCTCTCAAAAAAAAAACATTAAAAAAAATTTTTTTAAGCGTTATTGGTGGCAGCTACCCAGTCACCCAAGGCAGAAACTCAGAGTCATTTTTAATTCTCACCTCTCCTTTATCCACTGCATAAAATACATCACGTGGTCTCATTGCCTACCTTCTAAATCTCACTCTCCTCTCTTCTGGGACTGCCCTCATTTAAGCTTTTGTCTTTTGCAGCCTGTGTTACTTCAATAGTTTCTTTAATTTTTTTAAGTTTATTTTGAGAGAGAGAGAGAAAGAGGGAGAGAGAGAGAGCATCAGCAGGGCAGAGGCAGAGAGAGAGGGGAGACAGAGAATCCCAAGCAGGCTCCATGCTGTCAGCGTGGAGCCTGATGTGGGGCTCAAACTCACCAACTGTGGGATCATGACCTGAGTCGAAATCAAGAGTCGGATGCTTAACCGACTGAGCCACCCAGGTGCCCCTTCAATAGTTTTGTAAGTGTTTTAGCAGCCTTCAGGTTTGCTTACCCTGCATTCATTCATTCACTGGAATAAAATTCTTTGTTAAATTCTTTTTTTAAAATGTTTTTATTTAGGTTTTGAGAGAGAGCACAAGTGGGGGAGGGGCAGAGAGAGGGGGACAGAGGATCTGAAGTGGGCTCTGGGCTGACAGGCGGGCAGCAGCAAGCCGATGTGGGGCTTGAACTCATGAACCACAAGATGAAGCTCAATCGACTGAACCACCCAGGTGCTCCTCTATTTTTTTAATGTTCATTTTTTTAATTTGAGAGAGAGCATGAGAGCACGAGTGGGGGAGTGTAAGAGAGAGAGGGAGAGAGAGAATCTCAAGCAGGCTCCATGCTGTCAGCATAGAGCCCAAGGCGGGATTCGATCTCACGAACCATGAGGTTGTGACCCGAGCCAAAACCAAGAGTCAGATGCTTAACTGACTGAGCCACCCAGGAACTCCTCTTTGTTAAATTCTGACATATCCCAGGCAGTTTGCTAGATATGGAGAATTACAAGAAAAGCAGATATAGTTTGTGCTTTATAGGACTCCAGATCCAGTAGAGAGATATGAATATGTAAACAAATGTGGAATTCTGGTTCCTCCAGAATATCACCAAAACTACCTATTGATGAGACAAAGCTGAGTGTATGCTCTCCACAGTAAAAGGGAGCACTAGCTCAGAGACTTAGTAGCATCTGTAAATGGTCAAGGTGAAGTCAGGATATTTATGAGATTTTGAAGTCTCGTTTAAGGCAGGTCTTTCAATGGGGGAAAGACTTGGTTATGATTGGATAAGAATCATGATAAACAGCTTACGGTTAGTGGACCTAGCAGCTGAGGATTTTGAGGAAGGGGTATCAAAGAGTCTTTGAGTGATGTTTTCTGTTGAGGAGTCTATGGTTCTCTCAGTAAGTTCCTGGAATGTACGGTAAGGTTTATTTGGAACTTCCATCTTGCCAGGTGAGAATTTCCTGGAAGAGCAACGCTGATGTAGACAACAAACCGTGTGGTGGTAGGTAGGTTCACTTCTCACAAGGAAGTAGAGCGTAGCATGATAGACACATGTATGGGGTACCGTGAGAACATGGAGGAGGGAGTGTTCAGTGATCCCTGGAGTCAGAGTAGGCAAGAATCACATAAGGCTTCGCAAACTTGAACGATCTCTTAAAAGACAATAACATTCCATTTATGGATGTACCACATTTTGTTTGTCCACTCATCAGTTGATAGTTTCTTCTTTTTGGCTATTACGGGTAATGCTGCAATGAACATTCATGGACACATATTTTTTATGAACATATATTTTCATTTCTCTTGGGCATATACCCAGGAGAGGAATTGTTGGATCATATGGTGACACTATGTTTAACTTTTTGACGAGCTGCCAAACTGTTTTTCAAAGAGGCTGCACCATTTTATATTTCTACTAGCAATGTGTAAGCGTTCAAATTTCTCCATATTCTTGCCAACACGTGTTATTTTTCCATCTTTTTTTTTAATTATAGCCATTCTAGTGGTGTCAAGTGGTATCTTATTGTAGTTTTAATTTGCATTTCCCTAATAATCTAGTGATGTTGAGCACCTTTTCACGGTCTTGTTAACCATTTCTAGATCTTCTTTGGGGAAATGTCTTTTCAAATCCTTTGCTCATTGGGTTTTATTTGGGCTATTTGTCTTTTAATTGTTGAGTTGTAAAAGTTAATTGCTCTGGATACAAGTCCTTGATCAGATATATGATTCGCAAATATTTTCTCCAACATTGTTGGCTGTCTTTTCACTTTTTTGTTGGTACCTTCTGAAGCACAAAAGTTTTAATTTTTTTATATTGACGTGAGAGTCACATAACATAAAATTAACCATTTTAAAAGTGAACAACTCCGTGACGCTTGGTACATTTAATTTCTTGCCTACTGGACTGGACTTGAACTTCTAGTATATTCAATATTTTGATTAGCGGTAGTGAAAGCAGTCATTTTTGTCTTGTTCCTGATCTTAGGGAAATATTTTCTGTCTTTCATGATCAATCATGCTATTATCTGTAAGCTTTGTTATAAATGCCCATTATTGTGGTAAGAAAGAAATTTCCCTTTTTTTCTTATTTTGTTGAAAATTTTTGTCAAGAAAGGGTGGTTGGATTCCATCAATTACTTTTTCTCCTTAATTAAAATCATCATGTGATTTTATTCCTCCCTTCTGTTAATGCGATGTATTACATTGATTAACTTCCTTATGCTAAACCACCCTTCCGTTCCTGGGATAAATCCTACTTGCTCTGGTCCTTTTAATATGCTGAGAGATTCAGTTTGCTAGTATTTTGTTGAGAATGTTTGAATCTATATACATATAGGATATTTGTCTGTAGTTTTCTTTCCTTGTGATGCCTTTGTGTGGTTTTAGTACTGGGGGAAACATTCTTCATAGAATGAGTTAGAGTGTGTTCCCTCCTACTCTATTTCTTGGAAGAATCTGAGGAGGATTGGTGTTTGTTCTTCTTTAAATGTTTGGTAGAATTCACCATTGAAGGCATCTGGTCCTAGACTTTTCTTTGTTGATAGATTTTTTTTTTTACTGCTGATTCAAAATTTCTATTATAGATCTGTTCAGATTTTCCACTTATTCTTGAGTCAGTTTTGGCAAATTTTGTATTTCTAGGACCTCATCCATTTGATCTAGGCTATCTAATTTGTTGGCATACAGAAATTTTAAATACTTACAAAGTTCAATTTTTCTACTTTTTCTTTTGTTATGTATGCTTTATCTCATCTACAGAACTTTTGTCTGGTTCACGGTGATGAAGATTGACTCCTATATTTTCTTTTTAAAATTCTTTTTTAATGTTTATTTTTGAGAGAGAGAGAGAGAGAGAGAGAGCACGAGTGGGGGAGGAGCAGAGAAAGAGGGAGACACAGAATTCGAAACAGGCTCCAGGCTCTGAGCTGTCAGCACAGAGCCCGACGCGGGGCTCGAACCCACAAACTGTGAGATCATGACCTGAGCCGAAGCTGGACGCTCAACCGACTGAGCCACCCAGGTGCCCCACTCCAATATTTTCTTCTAAGACTTTTATAGTTTCAGCTCTTACATTTACGTCTATGATCAATGTTGAGTTAATTTTTGTATGTGCTAGGCGATAAGCATTAATGTTTATTTATTTCTGCACGTGGATATCCAATGGTTACTGCACCCTCTTTGAAACAAATGGGATTTTGTTTCCCCTTGGCCTGTGTCCATCAGTCCCCCAAACTTGATGTAGACTTTAGCATCAGGGTGAGGATGTTGCAGGCAGTTTTAGTTTGGTGTCAGGTTGGAAGAGAGGGGAGAGCAGTCCTCTGAGAGAGGCCTCACTCATTGGGTAACTGAGAAGAAGGAAGGACATACTGACATCTCCCATAGGCCTCGGCCCTAACCCGGTGCAGAAGGCTGGGATTTGTCTAACACTTATCTACCATGCATCTGGGTTGAGGTGAGGTCTTGGCTGCTTGTGGCCCCAACCATAGATCTTTTTCTTCGTTCTCTTCTCATCCTCTCAAGATTCTTCCCTCTCTTTCCCAAAGGGGCTCCAAGTAACCTGGGAGGTCAACTACGATTCGATTGGTGGTGGTGATGGTCGTGGCGGTAGTAACAGTGGCGGCAGCACCAACAGCATTAGTAGCAGTAAGAAGAAAAGATGGGGAAAAATAAAGAAGATGGGCCTGGCAGGAGAAGGGAGGAATACAGAACCTAGAAAGTCCCTAGGAATGAACAAGGAGGGCATCCAAAAACCCAGCAATGAGGCTGTCGCTTTTGCAGAAAGAGAAGGAAGAACTTCAGTAGCACAACAGCTGGCAACAACAACATTCAGGCTGGAGAAAAGGCAGAGATGTGGGCACTCGGATGGATGAATAGAAACGAAATGAATTTTTAAAGTATATTTTTAAATGTAATTTACTGTCAAGTTGGCTCACATACAGGGTGTACAGTGTGCTCTTGGTTTCGGGGGTAGATTCCCGTGATTCATCGCTTCCATACAACAACCAGTGCTCATCCCAACAGGTGCCCTCCTCAATGCCCATCACCCAGTTTCCCCCCCCCACCCCCCATCAACCCTCAGTTTGTTCTCAGTATTTAAGAGTCTCTTATGGTTTGCCCCCCTCTCTGTTTGAAACTATTTTTCCCCTTCCCCTCCCCCATGGGCTTCTGTTAAGTTTCTCAAGTTCCACATAAGAGTGAAAACATATGGTATCTGTCTTCCTCTGACTGACCTATTTCACTTAGCATAATACCCTCCAGTTCCATTCACGTTGTTGCAAATGACAGGATTTCATTCATTCTCATTGCCAAGTAGTATTCCATTGTATGTATAAACCACATCTTCTTTATCCATTCATCAGTTGATGGACATTTAGGCTCTTTCCATAATTTGGCTATTGTTGAAAGCGCTGCTATAAACATTGGGATACACGTGCCCCCATGCATCACCACTCCTGTATCCTTTGGATAAATGAACGGAACCGAATTTTTAAAAGCCAACTCTCATTTCACAGGAAAGGAAGTTTTAAGAAGTCTGAACACAGGTGAAAACATTGTTCACACTCTCTTGGGACCCTATCTCTGTCTCCTAGACCTCTTAGAAGACCAAAGCTACTCTTCTACTCTCGGTTCAGTGTAAAGGCTGAGAAAAGGGTAAAATGTCTTGCCCAGACAACGTGCAATCAGGAACTGGGACAGGCCTGTGAGGAGAATTGGAGAAGAGTGTGCATGTGAGTTGCATTATTGAAATTGCACTCTGGGGGGCAGTGTGGTAGAGTTGAAAGATCACAAGTTTTCTGGCCAGCTGGACATGGGCCCAAATCTTGGCTTTGCCACTTCACTCCTTGTGTGCCTTTGGACAGGTCACCTAACCTCTCTGAGCCTGGATTGTCTTCCTCTCCAAAATGCAGTGTATATGTCCCTCCTGGGGTTTTGGTGACAATTAAATGAGAGAATATGGGCAAAGCACCTCGCAAATGTCTGGTACATGTACTACAAGGGGCCCAGTACGCACCAGTTCCTTCCCCCGGTCTCTTATCAGTGCATTCTCGGCACTAACTGTAGCTGTCTGCTCTTTCTAAAGGCTGTGACCCGATAATCCTACTTGTGATATTCTATTACAAGGAAAGCCCTTCCCCCAAAGAACAGAAAACATTTTCGGTCAAGGATGTTCATTGTGTTCATTCATAGTAAAAACTAACAAACGAACAAACCAAACCCAGAATACTCCAAATGTCTAATGGTATAGGAATGCTATTATTAAGAATGTCATCCATGAAGACTTTCAGTAACGTAGTGAAGTGCTTACATTATAGTATTAAGGGAACAACATTCATACATACAAGTATATTAAATATGTTGAAACTATGAAACGGCACTGAAATGAAATACTCAAAAATATTAATGATGGTTGTGTTTGGGTGGAGGGTTAGGGGTAACTTTCTAAAAAATTTTTCTGCCTGGCATGTAACATTGTTTTCATACTGAAAAACATAAGATTACTTTTAATTACAGAAATATATATATATATATATATATATATATATATATATATAATTTTTTGAGAGAGTGTGAGTGGGGTAGGGTCAGAGAGAGAGAGGGAGACACAGAATGAGAAGCAGGCCAGTACATCTGAGCTGTCAGCACAGAGCCCAACACGGGGCTCAAACTCATGAACCATGAGATCACGACCTGAGCTGAAGTTGGATGCTTAACTAACTGAGCCACCCGGGCACCCCTACAGAATAATTTTTAAAAGCCTCTTGAAGAATACTCCAGAACTACGTGTGACCATATGGATAAATTTCATGAGCATAATTTTGAGCAAACAAAGCCAGATGCAAAGGAGTACCTAGTGCATAATTCACTTTATAGAAAGTACAAAATCAAGCAAAGCTAACCTATGCCACTAGTAATGAGGATAATGGTAACCCTCGAAGGAAGAGCAGGTAGTAAGTAACTTGCACATGGATGCTTTTGCTTAAATGCTTTTTGCATTTGTGAAATCCATGGTCTGTGGGGAAGGAAGAGGCTGGAAAGGGGGCTTCTGGGATCTGGTAATGTTCTGTTTCATGACCTTGGTGCCAGGTGGGCTCAGTCTGTGAACAGTCATCACCCTTATGAATCCTGTTATGCTTTAATAAAAAACAAAAAGGAGGATGGGTGGACGGATAGATAGGGAGGGAGGGAGCAAGATAGAAGATGTACTGGCCGAACACAAATTCATCATTGGTGCCTTGTGTGAAGGATAAAGTCATTTTAGAACAAAAAAAGAAAACCCCAATTTGGCCACAAGATGGCGTTATTAGTTGCTTGGAAATCCAGTTCCAAGGCCCTCTTCAGCACACTTGAAGAACCAAAAATATTTGGTGTTATTGTCTTAGAAGAAGAAAAGTTAGAGATTGTACAGTCCGGCCTTCTCTAATTTTCCAGGTGAAAGAAATAAGGCTGTAGAAGGCTGAGTTGCCCAAGATCACACTGCTGGTCAGAAGACCCGGGCTGAAAGCTGAGGTTTCTGGGCTATCGGCTTGCTCTCCCACCCGCAAAACCTCCTATTTTCAGCTCTGTTTCCTTCCTAGTGCGCTCTGGAGTAAGACATCGATCACGAAGAAGTTTCAAACGGAATAGAAAATTCATGACGAGAATTGGCATCATATGGCCAATCCTGCCTGAGCTGGCTTAGGTTTCTGCTTCCCTAGATGTGAAGGATAGATCGGATCCCCTCTGTCTGATTCTTTTTCCCTCTCTGCCTCTCTTTGTTTCTGTTAGTCTCCCTCCCTTCTTTCCTTATTCCTTCCTTCCTCGTCTCTTACCTGTATCTAAACTATGGGAGCCACCGATGCCTTTCAGAACCAAAAGCTCAAAGCCAAAAGAAATGGCTTTCTTAAACAGACCAGACCTCAGCTCTGTGCTGTGATTCGTTTGTCACTGTTGCAGAGGACTTGCAGGGGAAAGGCCCCGTGGCAAATGAAAGTGTCAAGCTAAGAGGCCCCTTAATGGATGAGGACGAGCCCGTGAAGCAGAGGAAGAAGACCAGCAGCGGGCTCCAAGGTATGCACGGCAATCTTTTTGGAAAACCTCTCATTAGAAGGTGGGCTCTTTATATGGGGACCAGGTGGATTGGCACAAGGTGGGGGCGGTTTGTCCCCCGGGGAACATTCGGCCAGGTCCGGAGGCACCTATGGGTGTTACAACTGGGAGCAAGGTGCTGCTGGAATCTAATGGGTGGAGGCCAGGGATACTGCTAAATGTCCCGCGATGCACAGGACAGCCTCCGGGACGAGGAATTCTCCAGCTCCAAATGTCAGTAATGCTGAGGTTAAGGGGCGCCTGGGTGGCTCAGTCAGTGAAGCGGCTGACTTTGGCTCAGGTCACGATCTCACCGTTCATGAATTCGAGCCCTGCGTCGGGCTCTGTGCTGACGGCTCAGAGCCTGGAGCCTGCTTCGGATTCTGTGTCTCCCTCTCTCTCTGCCCCTCTCCTGCTCATGCTGTGTCTCTCTCTGTCTCAAAAATAAATAAAACATTAAAAAAAATAATGCTGAGTTTAAGAAACCCTGCTCTATGGGATGCCTGCCTGGCTCAGTCAGTAGAGCACGAGACTCTTGATCTTGGGATTGTGAGTTCAAAGCCCTGTGTTGGGTGGAGAGCTTACTTAAAAGAAAAGTAAATAAAAATTAGTTAGACCTTAAAAAAAGAAGGAAACCCTGCTCAATATAAAATTAGATCCTACTGAAATCATATGACACCTTAAAAGGTCTTTCTGTTTCCTCATGCAAGCCAGATACAGGAGAAGGAAGAGGAGGATGGGAGAGGAGGGGGAAAAACACCAAAAGACGAATAATGCAGTTGGATTTGGGCTAATCCACATTTTATTATATATTTTTCTTTTACATTTCTTCTCAGGCCAGAGGCATTCAAGTGAACTCTTTTGTTTTTAAGTTTATTTATTTATTTTGAGGAGGGAGGACAGGGGCAGAGAGAGATGGAGACAGAGAAGCCCAAGCAGGCTCCACGCTGTCAGCGCAGAGCCCGATGTGAGGCTTGAACTCACGAACTGCAAGATCATGACCTGAGCTGAAGCCAGATGCTTAACGGACTGAGCCACCCAGGCGCCCATCAAGTCAACTCTTGAATCTTTGAGTGTCCGTATGCGCACGGAAGGCACAGTACTGGTTCACCAAGGGGACTCCAGAGGCATATAAGTTATAAGGTGAGGAAGTCAACCTTAGCCTGATATCGCCCTTCTCCTCTGTTCCCTTTCTTAAATGGCAACAAAGGAATTCGAATCTAAATATCCTTTGAAAGAACTGCCATACATTTGCTAGCATCACTCCTATCTCATACATAACCCAAAGTCACTCCTGAGCCCAGTAAGGCAAGATTGTCATCCCACTCTGTGGCCCGTAGAGTACAGACTCCAGCTGCCCCCAGTCTTACCCTTCTCCCGTATGCTTGCTTCTTGTCACCAGCATGCCTAAAAGACACAAGTGGAAAATTGTACCAGAGAGAGAAGCCTCAGGTTACCCAAACTCTTGGTGGCTGAAAGAAGGGTTCTGGTTTGATTCTGGTTTATTTGCTTTTCTGGGTGAGTAAAGGATAACCAGACAAGGCATTGCTTCAAATCTTGTAGCTGAAAATCTTGCTCATACGTGTGTTTCTTTTCTTTTAATTTTCTTTTAATTTTCGTTTATTTGAGAGAGACAGAGAGAGAGAGAGAGAGAGAGAGAGAGAGGAGGGGCAGAGAGAGAGGGAGACACAGAATCCGAAAAAGGCTCCAGGCTCTGAGCTGCAGCACAGAGCCTGATGCGGGGCTCGAACTCACGAACCACGGGATCATGACCTAGGCCGGCTGCCCAACCAACTGAGCCACCCAGGCGCCCCTGTCTCTTTTCTACATTAGGAAGTAAGAGAACCTGGAGGACAAGTTTGAAGCATCTATTTTCATGGCCTGGGTCAGTCTTGCTCATGAGTGACCACTGTCAAGGCCTGGAGATAGTAACTAGGATCGAAGAGCTTTTGAAGTTTTTACAAATGAGGGAACTGAGTTCCAGAGAGAGAACAGTGAACTATCTAAGGTCACAGGGGTTCGTGGAGCTGGAAAGGCATGGAACCAGCTTCAATGTAAGCTTATATTTTCTAAAATTGGGAAGGAAAATAATCTTGCTTAAGTTGAAGTTCCTGGCTAGCATAAATAGAAGGCATGCGTTCCCTGTTCCTCATCCACTTCTTCTGTAAGTACCGGCCAGAACTCTACTGACAAAGTAAAGGATTGAAGCAATTTTCTGAATCGTTTGGACTGAAACCCCGCTGCATTGCTTTAGCCTTTAAATATATGTGGTATGGCTGTAAAGCAATGTGACCGGTTTCCACAAACCACACAAGAAAACTGGGCACACTATTATATATTCATACTGCATGCTCTGGATTTTCCATGAATACAGGGGACAGGAAATCCAGAAATAACCCCCAAACTTGTTTTGAAGCCAGTTCCTACCTCCACCTTCAACAAGCCTTGTGCAAAAAGCCACGAGGGAGAAGCGAAATCGGCTTAGCCATGCTTTCTTCTTATCTTTTCTCTTTGTGCATGTTTGTTTCATCATCTCCTCGTGCTAATAGCAAGGCAAGTGGCCAAAAGGTCAGAAAGAAGGGGAATTATAAGGCAAATGAAAACTAGTCCACTCGACACAAATGAGGGAATAGTGGCCATGACACTTACATTTCAAGAAAAGGAGGATTTGTTGGCTTCCCTAACTAATTATAGCCAATAGCTTTGCTACTCAAGGTGTGGTTTGAGGACCAGCAGCATTGGCATCACTTGAAAGCTTGTTACAGATGTGGAATCTCAGGCCTCCATGGCATGTCTCAAGTTCAACAAGACCCCCAAGTGATTTGTGTGCACATTAACGTTTGTGAGGCACTGATGTAGAGGATGGTGAGAATAACTCTGGATTAGAACTTGGAAAACCAGGCTTCCCTTCCTGCTTCTGCCATTTACTGGCTTAATAACTTTATCCAAATCGCTTCCCCTTTTTGGAGCTTCTGTTTTCTCATGGGTACAATGAGTGAAATGCACTAGAACACCTCGGAGTATCTTTAAGCCCCCCAAATTCTAGGATTCCAATTAACAGTGGACACCTGACCTTGGATGCTTCCTTGTAGACACCTCGACTTCTTTTAGATCACCAAAGTTTATGATTGAAAGAAAACCCAGATGGTAAGACACTGGCTTACTTGGCCATTTCTAACCGTTCCTTTCAGTTTGTTCTAACCTCGCTGGCCTTTCCGAGGATTCTGAGAGGGGATGGCATGCCTATTACCATGAAAAACTGGAGGTGCTGATGGTGAGAAGGAACCAACATCTGGAGCTGTCTCCCCGGAGCTGGGGCAGACAGAGGGAAATTCTCAAGATAAGGAGAGATGGGGACAGCTTTGGAAGCTGACCTCACTCCACAAAATCACCTAAGAAGCACTAATTTTATCCCCAGTGCTTATTTTTTTTTTCTCTTTCTGATTTTCCATCTCTTGGACCAGGTCAAGTTAGCCATAGCACTACCTAGGGTTTGGCCATGGGTTTATTTTTGAAAATGGGCTAAAATGAGGCAGAAGAGAAGCATTATCACAAAGCCAGGATGACGTTCCATGGAAAGAGATTTGGGTGGGGTATCTTGGGTCTCTCAAACATCAACTAACCATCTGCGGACCCTAAATACTTGTTCCAGTAATAATTGCTAAATAACAAACCACCCCTACCTTAGTGGCACAGCAACATTTTATTATCCTGACAGATTCTGTGTTCAGGAATTCAGGCAGTGCTTGGCTGGGTGATTCTTTTGCTCCTTGTGGTATCAACTGAGGTCACTTGAGGTCCTTAGGTGATGGATGGGATAGTCGGGAGGATACAAGATGGCTTCACTTCCATGTCCAGCGCCTTGATGGGAATGGCTGGAAGACTGGATCGGCTAAGCCTATTGCCTGGAGCGCCTGCATGTGGCTTCTCCACATGGTAGTCTCAGGGTTATTGAACTTCTTATGGGGCAACTAGCTTCCCTCAGAAGGATTATCCTTAAAGAACCAGGTAGAAGCTGCATGGCTTTTTATAACCTGACATCAGAATTAATAGCGTGTCGTTTCTGCCACATTATATTGGTTGAAACCATCACAAGGCCACCTTGATTCCAGGAGAGGGAACAGAGACTCCCCATCTGGATAGGAGGAGCTTCAAAGAATTTGTGGCCATTTTGAAAAACCTCTACAGTACCCAGGGGATAAATGCCACAGAGGAAATACTCTTTATTCAGTCTTGGATAGGATCATGTATGTTGCCAAGGACTCCTTTTTTCCATCCAGCATGGGGCCCATACAAGAGGGAAAGCCCAACAGGATGCTGAGGATGTTCTTTGGTCCTTCTCTCCGTGGCCAACACCGTAACTTTCTTGCTTGGCTTAAAAAGAGGAAGTAATTGAGGACATGGGAAAAAGTGGTCTTTCTTTCCCCTTCTTTTTCCTCATCCCTTTCTTTTTTTTATACTATCTAGATGGGCTAAGCCTCTCACTTTCTGTCTCTTTCCCCCTGGGCTGCACCTTGATCCTGCTCAAGTTTCCAAGAGCTAGGGGATGGTGTCTTACTGCACAGAGTGCTCTGGGATGAGAAAGAATAAAAAAGAGCAAATTATGCAGAAAACAGGCTCCCAGAGAGCCAAAAGAAAGCAAGGGTTTCTTTGCCTTAGGCCAGCTCTATTTATATTTCCTATATTCCACTCTAGCAGGGTGGTCTAATTGTGTGGCTCTGGGGACTCCAGAACTCCATTTTCTTCTTGATCTGTGCCAGAGCTTTTACTCTGAGGGCGAGGAGGGAATTTCAATCCCCCAGTTCTCTCCCCAAGAGTCACAGCGTGTGCCACTCAGCTATTGTTGGCCACGTACTCTTTGCCAGGTAAATCAACCATGATTCTGTTTAGGCCCCACAACAACCCTCTAAGGCATATAATAGTTATCTCTGAGTCACAGGTGAGAAAACCCAAGGCTTGGTGGGTCGCAATAACTCATTCCAGCTCTGGCTGCTGGGATGTCACTGAACTTAGATGGGAACCGAGGCACTCTGACTCCAAAGCCAACAAGTGGCTACCTCTCTGTGTTTCTCTCAGCTGAGCAAGAGGCAGTAGTAGTTATCAGAAAACTAATAGCTTTATTGTCAATAAGACTGCTGCTTAGGAGCTATGTACAACCAACTGGCATAAATCACCAATATCAATAAGAGAAGATGTTTCAGAGAGGCTGAGTAATGATAATAATGGCATCAAACCCCAAGCTTACAATGTCCAGGAATTAATGAAACATTTTACCTACATTATTTTGTGAATTACAGCATTCTGGATGGTAGGTATTATTATTATTATTTTTTATTTATTGAGAAAGAGAGAGAGGGAAAGAGGGGCCGAGAGAGAGGAGAGAGAGAATCCCAAGCAGGCTCTGCACTGTCAGCACAGAGCCTGACATGGGGCTCAAACCCACGAACCTTGAGATCATGAGCTGAGTTGAAACCAAGAGTCAGATACTTAACTGGTTAAGCCACCCAGGCACCCCTGATAGGTCCTATTATTATCACATTTTATAATTGAGTAAAATGAGGTGCAGAGAAGGAAAGTAACTTGCCCAAAGTCAAACTGTAAGTGATTGACACAGCAAAGATATAAACACAGGCTGTCTGACTTCAGAGTTCATGCTCTTAACCTTATTGAATAGTGCCTTGCTTGATTGTACCTGCCCTTGAAAGTTGAAAGTATAGATATTCTTAATCTTTTAGGAAGGTGAAGGTATGTAGTCTACCCTAGAGGTACAGAGTACTAAACATCTAAGAGCTATTTTGGTTAAGGCCTTACATCACCCCTGAAGAAAAGGGTTGTTTTTTGTTTTTGTTTTTTACACTAGCTCAATAGCCATGGTTTGTTTGCACATAGTAGATGCTCCATAACTATTTTCGTGATAGTCTTACTTTAGTCAGTCAATTCTGTTCTAGGAGCTTTAAGATTGTATAAACCAGTGGCGTGCCTGAGTGTCTCCGTTGGTTAAGCATCTGACTTCAGCTCGGGTCATGATCTCACGGTTCATGGGTCTGAGCCCCGTATCGGGCTCTGTGCTGACAGCTCAGAGCCTGGAGCCTGCTTCACGTTCTGTGTCTCCCTCTGTCTCTGCCCCTCCCCTACTCACACTCTGTCTCTCTCTGTCTCACAAATAAATAAACATTTAAAAATTAAAAAAAAAAGATTGTATAAACCAGCAAGCCACATAAAGACAAATCATTTCCTTTCTGTTCAAGTTTCTTAAACATCAGCGCATGCGGCTGTGTGCTAAGCATTTGGGGAAAAACAGGATATGAAATCAGATGTCAATAGCTTTCCAAAAGTTCCTGGTTCTGGGTAGATCACTATATATAAAATAGACCTCATCTTATTACTTGTTGTATGTTTGCATCACTACTGTTTTTGTCCAGAAAGATTACTTTTCTGTATGCAATCCCTTAACTCTGGAGCTCTTAGGATGTCATCGGTGAGTCTTGTCCCTCACCACTTCTCTCGGTATATAGTCCCTTACATGGAGATGGCTCTCTGTCTCACCATATTCCACCCACCATGCCTGGGGAGTTAAAACTGCCAACCAGCTCGGGAGAGTAGGGAGGGCAGAAACCCAAGATGGCCAGAGCAGACCTTCCACATCAGCCATCAAGTACAAACACTTCTCTCTGATTTTCCAAGCTTTCTAGATCTATATCTGGCCCCACCCTAATCTACCGACTCCCTCTCTCCCTGCTATTATGTAAAGATCTTCTGTCATGCCAACAGACCCCTTTCCCCAGGAATTACACTGTGATCATTCCTACTTCCTTGTGTTTGTTCGCTCAATTCTCCTTTCCTACTACTACTTCTGGTGCTGGTACCAGCCAAGCTAACACTTGATGGCATTCTTGTAACAGGCACCCGTTATTTCATGTACCAGCTTTGACTTCTCAACTATATTGTTGTGATAATGTGATTTATAAAGAGAAATAGGTGTTTGATTTTTGTCCCTGCTTCTGGCACAGAGCTCCTGAATCCCGTGGAATTTCCTAAGTAAAATGATAAGGGTGTCTTTTGTTATATTAACGAGACAGCTTTTGCACCCCACCTAAGGATCGGGCTGGCTGCCAGCAGAGCCAACCATGTGATTAGAGAGTTGCAACTTTTAGTTCTACCTCCCTGACCTCTGGGGAAGGGAGAAGGGCTAGAGGTTGAATTCATTCCCCAATGGCCGGTGGTTTAATCTATCATGCCTATGTAATGAAGCCTCCATAAAAACCCAACAGGGCAGGGTTCAGAGGATTTCTGGGTTGGTTGAACACTGCATTTGGTAAAAAGATCGAGAGAAGTCCATTCTCCTTATCAAAGGCGGTTACCTTTGGCTTTACTGCTCTTTCCCAACTTGGGATCCATCTTGATCTTCTCTGTCCCTTCTAAAAAAAAAATCATTCTGGGGGCGCCTGGGTGGCTCAGTCAGTTAAGCGTCCAACTCTTGATTTCAGGTCAGGTCATGATCTCACAGTTTGGGATTCTCTCTCGCTCCCTCTCTCTGCCCCTTCCCTTGCTCATGCACTGTCTCTCTCTCAAAAGTGAATAAATAAATTCAAAAACATTCATTCAGTGTCCTATCCCCACAAAGCTTGATCACGGTGGGGGCAGTGGCCCTTGGATTGGTTCTGCCTACAAAAACACACAGATGTAGATAGATCAAGTTGTGTTCCTTTCCCTTTTTGGTTGACAATCAAAGATACTCTTGACTTACGATGTCGTTTCTTCAACCCTGTGGTTCTTCTGTGAAATGTGAAAATCAGGAATGAGAAACCTCACCAGAATGGAGTCAGGAGGTTTGGGCAGAGGGAGCTCTCACACTCTACCACTCTTAGTCACGTAAATATCCAACAGGAAGAGATGTCCTTGGCCCTGCGTGGACTTGACCTTACATGCAGATACTACCCTACTACTCCAGCCAGAGGAAGAGACACTTTGCTCATTCCCCACCCAGGGCAACAGCTCAGTAATGAAAAGCTACCATATCTCAAACTCCCAGTTTATTCCAATGGACTCTTAGTTATAACAGCCTTCCCAACTTACCCCTTTTCTCTTAAAAAAAAGAAAGAAAGAAAGCATACCTCTCTTTTGTTTCCAGGACTTACCTACAGTTTTGCTGCAGCTTTTTGATCCAGACTTCAATTCACTTTTATTCCTGAATAAACTCATTTTTTTTCCCTGGTAAAATAGCTAGCGTTTTTACCTTTAAGGTTAACAGAAATAACACTGGCTGTCACACTGGAGGACTGAGAGAGACTAGGGCAATGTAAACATAAATCGGGTCCAGTGGTAGTAAAACCCCTGAACATGATATGTAAAACAAACCTACGCAAATTCTAAAAGATAGAGGAAAGATGGCCAACTGGTTAGGGACCTCAGGACCCAGAGAATGTCACTGGCGCGAGTTCCCTTTTTCTTTTTATCTCATATTTCTCAGACCTGAAGCTGAAGAAGCCAGCAACCTGGAAACAGCAGAGGATAAGGGAGGGGGAAGGCCAGCCAAAGCCTGTTCTCTAGGCAAAGGACCAGGAAGGGGACAGGTGAGCATGATAGAAAACATTCATAAAATAATTGTTCCGCTCCGGTCGAACACCACTGAGAAAACCATGACCTCATCTGCACCCACTCCAGCAAAGGTTAAGTGGGGAGTGTAGACTGCCACCCTGTGAAGCTGTAATGAACATCCCCTCCAGAAAGTGTCAATGTTGGGAGCTGAGAATTTCACCCCTACCAGGCAGTAATGAGCCCTCCTTCCACTATGACATCAGGGAGACCATTTGGGGGACCTGGGCTTCTACACTCATGCAGCTTCAATTGACATAATGTAGAGTAATGACATTATGTCACTTGAGGCTGCATGGAGAGCTAGAACTGCCATCCACCCCCACGCAGCAAACATGAGGAGCTCCTCTGTAATTAGGATATCACCAGAGGCCAAGTGGAGAACTTGGACTTCTGTCTCCACTAATAAGGTGGCACTCCCTCCTTCCCTGGCTGGAATCGTGTCACATAAAGTCGACTAAAACAGGAGGTTTAAATAACATCCAGAGACCCAGAACATAATGTTAAAATGTCCAGGTTTCAATAAAAAAAAAAATCATCCATCATCACAAGAACCAAGAAGATGTCAAAGTGAGTGAAAAAAGACAATCAAGAGATTCTAATACGGAGCTGACAGAGATGTCAGTATTATTTGACAA
This sequence comes from Prionailurus viverrinus, assembly GCF_022837055.1. Taxonomy (NCBI): domain Eukaryota; kingdom Metazoa; phylum Chordata; class Mammalia; order Carnivora; family Felidae; genus Prionailurus; species Prionailurus viverrinus. Next base: position 84,321,904 of record NC_062579.1, on the reverse strand, counting down.
ATATCTTAAAGCAGTCATTATTCAACCCTCCAATGCATAATTGTGAACACTCTTGAGTGAAATAATAACAAAAAAAAAAAGGAACACCTCAGCAACGAAACAGAAAATCTCAGCAAATGAATGGAAGATATAAAGAAAAGGCAAATGGCTATTTTGGAATTGAAAAATATAGTGACTGAAATAAACAGCTCCCATGGAAAGACGAAAGATTCAGTGAATTGGGAAGTAACACAATAGCCATTGCTGTCTGAACAAGGGAGAGAAAATAGACTGAAAAAAAAGAGCCTCAGGAACATGTGGGACTGTAACAAATGATCTTACATTCATGTCATCAGAGTTCCAGAAGGAAAGAAGAAAGAAGGCAAGGCTGGAGAAGCGATTTAAAAAACAATGGCTGAGCAGAGAGAGGGAGACAGAGGATCCAAGGCAGGCTCCCCACTGCCAGTGCAGAGCCCGACGTGGGGCTGGAACTCACGAGCCGTGAGATCATGACTTGAGCCAAAGTCAGATGCCTAATCGACTGAGCCACCCAGATGCCCCGAGAATCAGGAAACATTAACCTATTGATTCAAGAAGTGTACCTCAAACAGGATAAACGGAAAGTAGTCTATGCCAGGATGCAGCATAATTAAACTAAAAATTATAGAAATGGAGAACAGATTAATGATTGCTCATGTATAGCCGCATCCACTTCCTTCATTCTTATAGTGATGAAATTGTTCTGTATCTTGACTGTATCAATGTCAGTATCCCAGTAGTGATAATTGAATTTTAGTTTTGCAACATGTTACCATTGGGAAAATCTGAGTAATGGTTTCGTGGAACTTTTCGGTGTTGTTTCTAACTGAAACAATTGCCTGTGAATCCACAATTATCTCAAAATAAAAATAGAATGTAAAAACTCGGAATGCACACGAAGAAAAAAGTTATGGATGGAAATATACTGTCTCTGGGTGATCAGATTATTGCTGGCTCCCCCACTTTGGGGCTTGAAAAGATTTTTGAGTTTGTCTAATATGAACTGCATTGTTTGTGTATTTGTGTTGTTTTGTTGATGTGTGGGGAATCCTCAGAATGGTTCTCCCTTCCTCCTTCTTCTCCCCCTCCCTGTCAGGAACCCATCCCTTCCCACTCCAGCACATCCCTATCTGCATTTAGATCTTACATTTTCCGTATAGCCTTTTCTGCACCTAGCTGGGATCTAAGCCTTACCTTAAGGCTAGGATCTGTAAGTGGATTTTGGATTTCAATCTAGGGAAAAGGCGAGGAATAGGATTTGGAGGTTTCAGAAAGGGAGCAGGAGAACCTTTGCGACATCCCTGGTAAAACACACAGTATATAACCTAGGAAATGAGACAAGGACTTGTGGGATATTGTTGTGCTTGTTTTTCTGTTCTTTTTTCTTTGTGCTCGCCCACAAAGCTTTACAAATGAATCAGGAAATAGGCACCTGGCTCCCTTTTCTTTTCTAGAAATGCTGATTCTTGTCTTCTGAGGAATGAGCTCCCTCCCCCTCCTAGACAATAAATCAAAGCCCTGGAACTCATTTGAAAGGCACCAAGGTTTACCCTTGATTAATTTCTTATTTCACCTTGTTCTTACCCAATGGTGAAAGCATGTGGTGCATTTCAGTTTTAAATGAAAGCTGCTGGCTTGGATTCATGAAGGATCTTCTTTGTTTCTCTCTCTCTCTGGTGGAAGATTCCGGTTAAAAATTTTCCAGCATTTTATTATGAACCTTTCAAAGATACAGAGAACTTGAAAGAACGTTTCAGTGAAAACTTGCATACTCACCACCTATATTCTACAATTTACATTTTATTGAACTTGCTTTATAACATACTTTTCCATCTAGTCATCTTATCTATACATTCATCAAAGTAAGTTGCAGACTTTGTTACACTCCCCCTGCTAAGCATTTCAGTATGCATGTCATTAGCGACCCTTCAATAATTGTCTAACGTTCTTTTATCTTTTGACGTGATATTTACATATGGCAAAAATGCATGCATCTTAAGTGGTACATTGGCTGAGTTTTGACATATACATACAAATGAATAATCCAAGCCTCGGTCAAGATACAGAATGTGATCACCAGAAATTTCCCTCATGCTTGTTTACAGTCATTATTCACCCACAAAACCCTTTATAGGTAACTAGTACCCTGGAATCATCTTTCACTCAGCATAATGCATTTGAGTCACCCATGTTGTTATGGATCAGTAGTTCACCCCCTTTTTACTGCTGAGTAGTATTTCATTGTGCGAGTACATCACAATCTATCCATTCTTTTACCTGCCCTGGTTTTTTTGTTTGTTTTGTTTTTTGTTTTTTGTTTTTTGTTTTTTCTGTTACCAATAATCCTGATGCCATTGCTTTTTTTGAGTTAATAAATGTGTTTCATTGGAGGAAGTACCCTAGGGTATTTCAATTGTAGGAGTTGGTGTGGGGAATGCCTCCTATTTGGTGTCCTGGTGAACTGTACCATAGCTTAGTGGTTGGTTCCCTGAGATGGCATTGGGCTCTAACCTCCACTCAACCCAGAACAAAGGGATACCTATGTGTCTGGCTGGATTTCTTCTTAACTCCTAAAATGCTGTTAGATTCAAAAATTTCTTTTGGGACACCTGGGTGGCTTAGTTGGTTAAGCATCCAACTCTTGGTTTCTGCTCAGGTCATGATCTCATGGTTTCGTGAGTTCAAGCCCCAAGTTAGGCTCTGTGCTGGCAGCACGGAGCCTGCTTGGGATTCTCTCTCTTCTTCTCTTTCTGCCCCTCCCTCATTCATGCTGTCTCTGTCTCTCTCAAAATCTCTCTCTCAAAATAAATAAGTGTAAAAAATTGCTTTCCACGTGTGTGACCTGTTAGAAACTTAAATCAGTCGATTTTTCTCATTGTCCACAAGCTCTACCCTAACACTAACTTCCACTGTTTTTAGCGTGGACAACCTCAACAGGCTCCTTTGGGTGTTCCATATTCATTCTGGTCACCTATTATCACAAACTCACCATGTAATGATTCTAATTTTGTTTTTTTAAAAAATAAGGATTAACATAAAGTAAGATTGATTTGGGAAGTGTCCAGTTCTGTGAATTTTAACATATTGTTGAAAAAAATTTGTACTTGGAAAGTGATGCATTGTCTATAGCACACTCTTCCAGGCTATCTGATTCAGGCATGCATGGTGTTTGAGCAATTTTGCAAAGAGCAAAATTACTTTGTGAATTGTAGGTAATTGATAAATATTCAAGCTCTGTCTTATCTAATTGAATTTTGATCGGCTTCTCTCCTTTCTGTGGGAAAGCCAATTTTGCCTGTATTTGCAATTGGATTCTTTCATATAAATTTGTGCCTTTTCCACTTTTCCTTTACAGCAGTTATCACATCTGCCTGTGTCCCTCCTTTGAATAAAATAAATCTTTTTTTATTGGAGAGTCATTGACATACAATATTGTATTAGTTTCATGTGTACGCCATAGTGATTGGACATTTATATACATCACAAAATGGTCCCTACAATAAGTGTAGTTACCATCTGTCACCACACAAAGAGGTTATAGTATTTTTGACAATATTCCTTATGCTGTAAGTTGTGTCCTTGTGTTTTGTTTATTTCATAACTGGAAGATTATTCCTCTTAATCCCCTTTGCCTATTTCATCCATTCGCCTGCTCCCAGCAATGACCAGTTTTTTCTCTGTATTATTGAAACTCTTTTGGCTTTATTTTATTCGTTCATTTGTTTTGTTTTTTAGATTGTATATGTAAGTGAAATCGTATGATATTTGTCTTTCTATGGCTGACTTATGTCACTTCGTATGATGCCCTCTTGGTTCATCCATGTCGTCACAAATGGCTCAAATTCATTCTGTATTATGGCTGAATAACAGTCCATCGTATATATACATTGCATTTTCTTTATCTTGCTCATGTACCAATGGACCTTTAGGTGGCTTCTGTATCTTGGCTAGTGTCAATAATGCTGTGATGACCATAGGAGTGCATGTGTCTTTTCAAATTAACATTTTCCTTTTCTTCAGAGAAATTCCTAGAAGTGGGGTTGCTAGACCATACAGCAATTCTATTTTTTAACTTTTTGAGGAAACTCCATATTGTTTTCCACAGTGGCTGCACCAGTCAACAATACCACCAACAGTACCCGAGGGGTTCCCTCTTCTTCACATCTTCACCAATACTCATTATTTCTTGTCTTTTTGATAAAAGCCATTGTGACAGATGGGAGGTAACATCTCATTGTGGTTTTGCTTTGCATTTCCCTGATGGTTAGTGATGTTGAGCATCTTTTCATGTGTCTGTTGACCATCTGTAGGTCTTCTTTGGAAAAATGCCTATTCAGGTCCGATGCCCATTTTTAAATCAGATTTTTTATTTTTGTGACATGGAGTTGTATGGGTTCTTTATAGATTTTGGATGTTAATTCCTTATCAGATATATCATTTGTACACACCTCTTTCCCATTCAGTAGTTTGCCTTTTCCTTTTGCTGATGGCTTCCTTTGCTGTGCAAAAGCTTTTTAGTCTGATGTAGTCCCATTTGTTTATTTTTGCTTTTGTTCTTGCCTGGAGGAAACTGATCCAAAAAAAATATAGCTAAGACTAATGTCAAAGAGCTTACTATGTTTTCTTTTAGGAGTTTTATGGTTTTAGGTCTTACATGTACGTCTTTAATCTGTCTTGAGTTTATTTTTGCGTATGGTGTAAGAGAGTGGTCCAGGTTCATTCTTTCTCATGTTGCTGCCAATTTTCCCAACACCATGTATTGAAGAGACTGTCTTTTCCACCATTGTATACTCTTGCCTCCTTTGTTGTAGGTTAATTGACCATACAATCATGGGTTTATTTTGGGGCTCTCTCTTCTGTTCTATTGATCTGTGTCTGTTTCTCGGGCCAGTACCACACTGTTTTGATTGCTAGAGCTACGTAGTATAGTTTGAAATCCAGGAGCATGGTACTTCCAGCTTTGTTCTTCTTTCTCGAGATTGCTTTGGCTCTTCAGAGTCTTTTGCGGTTCCATACAAATTTTAGAATTATTTGTTCTAGCTCTGTGAAAAATGCCATTGGCATTTTGAGAGGATTGCATTGAATCTGTAGGTTGCTTTGGATAGTGTGTGAACATTGAGTAAAAGAAATGTTTAACATCTGTTCATTTTTATATCTGTATGAGAACCATGATTTTACTTTTTTTCTGAAAATTGTGTTTTTTCTCATGCTTAAACTACATACCATAAAATTCATCCTCTCACAGTGTACGGTCCAGTGGATTTTATATGTTTTCATATGTTCGCAATGTTCCTAATTCCAAAACGTCAACATTTCTGTTTCAACATACCACTGAGACCTATCAATGTTGTGTGTATCTATATTTCATTATTTTATGCTGCTGAGCAGCCTTCCATTGTACAGATGTACCACAGTTAATATATCCCTCACTTATCGAAGGTAGTTTTGTTGGATTTTCTAATCAATGCCTATTTAGCTTTATATATAGATCAATTCCTTTGTTCACTGTGGCAGATTCTACTTTCCAAAAGCAAAGGTGACCGTATCTCCAATCCCACACGATCTTCTGGAGTGCTAACTTACCACACCCCCTTCAAGAGGTAGCGCCTAATTCTTCTCATCTTGAATCTGAGATGGACTTAGTGACTTGTATTAATTACTCGACAGTGGTAGGAGTGACACTGTGTGGCTTCTGAGATTAGGACAGAGAAGGCCACACAGCTGTCACCTGGTTCTCTTGGAATGCTCATTCTCTGGACACTCAAGTGGAGTGGCCATTTGTAGGCGCGATAGCTAACTATAGTCTCCACTAAACAGTCTTTGACTTATCCCAGTTCACATGCCAGATATATGGGTGAAGAAACTGCTAGACGCTTCCAGGCCTCAGGCATCTGAGTCACATGCTGACGTTCAAGACGTGCCAGCTGAGGCCTCAGGCGTCATTAAACAGAGAGAAGCCATTCTCGCTGCATTCACAGGTTTTCGTGTAGACCCAAGTTTCCATTTCTCCAGGGTAAATATCTGTTTAGTAAGTAGTATATGTTTAACTTTGTACAAAACCACCCAACTGTTTTCTAGAGTGGCTGGACAGAGTGCATTCCCACTCATAATACATGAGATTTCCTGTTGCTTGCAGTCTTTCCCAGCCCTTGGGCTTGAAATTATTTTTTAATTTAGCCATTCTAATAAGTGCGCAGTGATATCTCATTGTGGCTTTAATTTGCATTTCCCTAATGGAAAATGATGTCGAACGTTTTTTTTTCATGTTCTTATTTGCCATGTGCATATCCCTTTTACTAAAATGCTCAAGATTTTTCGCTGTTGTTTTAATCCGTTGCTTCATACTGACATTAAAAAAAAAAAATCAAATCTGGGAGCGCCTGGGTGGCTCAGTCACTTGGGCGTACAACCTCGGCTCAGGTCATGATATTGCGCTTGTGAGTTCGAGCTCTGCGTTAGGCTCTGGGCTGACAGCTCAGAGCCTGGAGCCTGCTTCAGATTCTGTGTCTTCCTCTCTCTCTGCCCCTTCCCCCATCTCAAAAATAAATAAACATAAAAAAAATCAAATCTGATACTATCACCTGTCTCTCCTTCCCCCAACATGACCCTCATTTCTCATTTTATTTTCCAATCAGTTTTTCTTTTTGGTGTGCCTTCACTGAGTTTTGGCAAATGCCTACACCTGTGGAAACTAAACCCGTATGAAGTGATACAATATAATCATCCCTCCCGAAACTTCCCTCAGGCCCCTTTCAGTTATTCCCTGCCCCTTCCTTCCCCCAAAGTAGTCAGTGTTCTGATTTTTTCCCCCGCTATTGATTTTGCGTGATATAAACGGAATCACACAGAATGTATTGTTTTGTGTCACACTTCATTATTTAACATGGTTTTGAGACTCATCCATTTTACAGTTATCAGTAGTTGGCTCCTTCTCACCGCTGAGTAGTATTTCGTTGTCTGAATAGGCCACACTTTGTTATTCCATTCCTCTGTTGAACACCTGGGCTATTTCCAGTTTGGGGTATTATGAATAAAGCTGCGGGGAACAATCATATACAAGTCTTTTTCTGGGTATGTGTTTTCATTTATCTCGGATAAATACCTGGTGGTGGTTCAGTTGCTACACCATGAGATAGATACATATGTAACTTTATAAGAAATTGCCATATCCTTTTTCCAAATGTAAAGGACCACTTTCCTCCAAGATGCCTTAGGCATCTCTGACTCACGGGTTTCCCAGGAATAGAAGTGCCCTTTGTTGTGGAAATTGTGGAGGTGGAATGATTCCCACCCCCTTCCTGGAACAGAATTGATTCAAGGATACATGCGCCTCTCCAAGCAGCTCTGCTCTCACAGCTGTCAGCCCTGGTCAGGGGGAGGCGGGGAGGCTTAATTATAATGCTTCTGACAGTTTCTGAGCAGAAAGCCCAGTGCCTGCTGCACCAACAGCTGAGCTCAGCCTGAAGCCGCCGTGCTGAAAACTCACCTCCCCGTTTCTGGCTCTTCTTCAGTAGGTCTGCTTAATGGTCCAAGAATTTCGCCTTTCCGCATGCTCGGTGCCAGTCAGGTGCGGGTTGCAGGCACACTCCATGCGGGATCCAGCTCGCCACAACTCAGGTTCTCAGTGTTCATCACATTTGGACGTACCTCTCTCTTGGCTGGCTCTGTGTTCATGTCCCTCTGGGATCCATTTATATGTCCTTTGACATCATTCTCCCATGGCTGATTAGGAGAGCCGGGGCACCAAGATGCTTTGTGTTTCCCCTTCCAGAAATTCTTTTTGCTTCCTCTCGTAACACTTCAGTAGTGTCTCCTTTATGGCACTGACCACTTTCTACCCCGTGTCATCACTATTCGAATTCATTTGCTTACGTAATACCCCACTTTGTGCCAGAAAGAATTCGAACAGCTTTCATTAAGAGTAAATCAAATACAAATAGATACCATCAGTCGGAAGTGGAATGGGAGAAAAGTGAGGGTGGGAACATAAATGGAACCAGGAAAGCTATTTTTATACATTTCTCTCTTTTTTAATTTTTAAAAAATTTTTATTTATTTTGAAAGAGAGAGCAAGCAAGCACGAGCTGGGGAAGGGCAGAGAGAGGGAGAGAGAGAATCCCAAGCAGGCACTGGACTTGAACCCTCGGACCATGAGATCATGACTTGAGCCCAAATCAAGAGTCAGATGCTTGACTGACTGAGCTATCCAGGCACCCCAGTTTTTGCACATTTCTTAACCTTCCTTTGAAATAGTGAGTACCATAAGGAAAGTACTGTTTTATTCATCTTTGTATTTCTAACAAGGCCTGGTACATCTTTTTAAGCAGCTTTATTGAGATATAATTCATGTATTAAAAAATTCACCCATTTCAGTGTCAAATTCAATGGATTTTAGTATATTCACAGAGCTGTGCAATCATCATCACAATCTATTATGGAACATTTTCATCACCCCACAAAGAAACCCGATACCCATTAGCAGTCGCTCCCTATCTCCCCCTTCTCTTAACCCCTTCCCACCATTAATTTGTTTTCTGTCTCTATGAATTTGCCTATTCTGGACATTTCATATAAATGGACACATACAACATATGGCCTTTTGTGTTTTCCTTCACTTAGCGTAGTATTTTCATGGCTCATCCATGGTGTGACACATATCAGTACTAGATTTCTTTTTATGGCTACATAATATTCTGTTGTATGGATATAACACGTGTTGTTTATCCATTCATCTGTTGATAGGAATTTAGGTTATTTTTACCTTTTGGCCATTACTAATAATGCTGCTATGCACATTTATGTACAAGTATTTCTGTGCATGTATGTTTTCATTTTTCTTGGGTGTATACGTAGCAGTGGAATTGCTGGATCATATAGCAACTCTATGTTTAATTATTTGAGGAATTGCCGGACAGGTTTCCATGGTGGCCCCACCGTTTTACATTCCTATCGCCAGTACATGAGGGCTCCAATTTCTCCACATTCTTGCCAATATTTTTTATTATCTGTGTTTGATTCTTCCATCTGAGTGGGTATGACGTAGTATCTCATTTTGGTTCTGATTTGCTTTTCCCTAAAGACTAATGATGTTAGGCATCTTTTCATGTGCTCGTTGGCCATCACCATATCTTATTTACAGAAATGCCTGTTATATCCTTTGCTCATAGTTAATTGGGTTATTTACTTTGGGTTGCAGGAGTCTTTATATATCCTATATACAAGTCCCTTGACAGCTATATGATTTTCCAGTATTTCCTTCTGTTCTTCAGGTTGTCTTTTTACTTTCTTGATGGTATCATTTGAGGCTCAAATGTTTTTAATTTTGATGAAGTCCAAGGTATCTCTTTCCTTTTGTCATTTCTGCTTCAGATGTCATATGTAAGAAGGTTTTGCTTAACCTAAATTCACGAACTATCCAGCCCTTTATTGCACAGACAGGTACAGCAACAGCTACCTTTGGTGAGTGCTTGCTTTGAGCTTGACATTTTTCCAGGCACGGTCCAGAAGTTATTGATGTCAGTAACAGCAACAATAATAGCTAACTTTTTTGAGCTCTTTCTTTCTTTTTTTTTTTTTTAATTTGGCTCCATACTGGGCATGAACCTATGACCCTGAGATCAAGACCTGAGCTGAGATCTGAGATCAGATCAACAGTTGGACACTCAACTGCCTGAGCGACCCAGGTGCCTCCCTTATTGAGCTCTTATATGAATATTTGGTCTCATTTAATCCTAACAACAAATCATTGAGGTAAATAGAATTATCTCTATTTTACAGATAGAGAAACTGAGGATCATGTACATTATGTGCATATGATGCCTAGAATTGCTGTAGCCATCTTCTGGCCATGAAACGAGGCATCAATGTCAAGCTGTGAGGGACAGAAGCAAAATATGGAAAGGACCAGCTATTGATGAGATACAAAATTAAAACCCAAATAATAACATTGTTATTGGGTGGTTACACAATGTTAATAGCTGACATTTATTGAGCAATTAACAAGAGTTATGTCATTTAATAGCCACAGCAGTTCTTTGAGGAAAAATGTGCTACGATGACCCCGCTGTGAGGCTGAGAGATGTTAAGTACTAGAACAAACCTTACTAGCCCCTTCCACTTCTTCTTTGCTGATAGAACCCTGGTTTTTTCACCTTCCTTTGGGTAGCCATGATTTTTGGGGGGAGAGGTGGGCTGAACTCTTTCCAGTCCTGAGGAGGTGAATCATGATTGATTTTAGCCAGTCAGTGATCTCATTCCCCTTGCCAGTAATTGGTTTCTGTATGGAAATGGAACTAATCCTAGCCAATGGGACTTGAAGGGAGGTCTGCTGAGGGGCTTCTAGGAAAGATTTTCACTAAGAATAAAAAGACACCCATGGTAAGAAGGGTCTTTCCTGTTAATGTGGATTGTTCTGCACACGATGCCTAGAACATCTGTAACCTCGTGGCTCATACAAGCAGACATTGATGACAAACTAGGGAGCGCAGAGGGAATAAATGGAAAGCACTGGATTCCTGGTGAGCCACTGAATTAAGAACCCTATAATTGTTCCCAGATTTGTTGTTTAAGCCACTTTTCATCAGTTGTTCTTTTACTGGTAGCTAAATTAATCCTGTGTTATCCAAATACATAGGTAGTAAATAATAGAGCCAAGAATCAAACCAAGGTCTGTCTGACTCCAAAGCCCATGAGCTTAATCGCTATATAACATGTCTCTGCTCGCATAGGTGAATTTTCAGTGCATGGCTAACAGCCTGTGATGTTATATAAGATTCTGTAGGATAGAAATCATTTTGTTTTTTTTTTTTTTTTTTTTAGATAATACTTATTTATTTTTGAGGGGGAAGGGCAAGGCAGAGAGAGAGGGAGACAGAAGGAGGGAGACATAGGATCCAAAGCAGGCTTGGCTGTCAGCACAGAGCCTGATGCAGGCCTCGATCTCACGAACCATGAGATCATGACCTGAGCAGAAGCCACACGCTCAACGGATGTCACCCAGGCACCCTGGATAGAAATCATTTTGTGTTGGTAAAGAGTATATGTATACATTTAGAAGAGGAACTTAGAATCTTACAATGGAGAAAAGTTAGACTTTGGAACCTCACCTGTACCTGAATCCTGCCTACTACTACCTCGGCCTTTTTGAGTCTACGTTTGCAAAATGGGCACAAAAATAGTCACTCAAGGTTGTGATGACAGCACAATAATGAATATACAATTTCAGACACAGGACAGATTGCAGAGAGGTCATTATCTCATCAGGAAGTCATTCTGCTATTGGGCATCCAGCCATTTATAATGTAAATGAGCTGAACTCCTATCCAAGCACTTGGGGAGAGGAAAACACAATCTTTATTCGTGAGGGCTCAAGAATTTTGAAGGGTGCTAGCCGATACCAAGAGTCACAATTGTACCATTCTATAGGCGGAGGAAGCTTTGGGATCCCATCCGCCATTTGGTCTTTGAAGTTACAAATTTGGATTATATGAAAGATTGTATTTGCCTATATAATTGCCGCAGTATCCCTCATCTCGTGGGTTCTTAGACTGTGTTCTCAGTAATCCTCCCACTGAAGGGTGGGCTTTATGTTGCTTTTCCTCAAACCTGGGTAGGAGTTGACTACTGCCGCTATCAATTACATACAGCTTTATTCGCGAAGCTAGTTCATAATGAAGATACGGCTTCTTTGTCTCCAGACATTATGGAGAGGAGACAAACCAGCCCTGCTGTGCCCTGTCCAAATTCCTGACCCACAGAATCTGTGAGCATAAGAAATGGTTCCTTTGCACGTCTAAGTTTTGAGGTAATTAGTTAGGCAGTCATAGGAACTGTAATAGGTGACATACACACAGAAATTCAATAACATATCTGTAGGGTAACTTTTAAGCGCAGGTCTATAAATCATAGTTGTTATTTAATATCACCACCTATGGGCCCAGAGCTTTGTATGCATTATTTTATTTAATTCTTGCAAAATTCCTACAGGGTTGGCTCTGTTAGTATTTACATGTTATAGCTGAGTAAACTGAAGCTCAGTGAGATTAAATAACTTGCTTGGGGTGATGCAGTTACAGTCTATACTCTTTCCACTCTGTCATGTGGCTTCTTAAATTTTTTTTTAACATTTTTATTTATTTTTGAGAGATAGAGATGGAGCACGAACAGGGGAAGGGTAGAGACAGAGGGAGACACAGAATCCGAAGCAGGTTCCAGACTCCGAGCTGTCAGCACAGAGCCCGAAGTGGGGCTCAAACTCACGGACCATGAGGTCATGACCTGAGCTGAAGTCCGGATGCTTAACCAACTGAGCCACCCAGGTGCCCCACTGTCATATGGCTTCTTAAGAAGAACTATATTTTATTCTATTTTTTTATTTTTATTTTTTTAACTTTTTTTTAACGTTTTTTTAAGTTAGCCTACAGATATGTTATTGAATTTTTGTGTGTATGTCACCTCAAGCTCACGGACCGCGAGATCATGACCTGAGTCGAAGTCAGGCGCTCAACCGACTGAGCCACCCAGGTGCCCCAAAAGAGCTATATTTTAAATATGCAACAAAAGATAGAATCTCTAGGGTTTGATTACGGAAACCTTACTCAAATTTCCCATTCTTATTCCTCCCAACTTCTACAAAGCCACTTTCACTAAATGCCTGTAATTATTGTATTAGCTTCTAGTTGGCTTCTCTGCTTTCAGATTTTCAGAGTGTAAAGTCCTCCTGTACTTTCCACCACGTTGAGCTTCCTAAATGCCAGTCTGGGGGCACTTGGGTGGCTCAGTCAGTTGAGCATCCAACTCTTGATTTCAGCTCAGGTCATGATCTCACGGTTTGCGGGTTCGAGCCCCGCCTCGGGCTCTATGCTGACCGTGCAGAGTCTGCTTGAGATTCTTTTTTCCTCTCTCTCTCTCTCTCTGCCGTTCCCATGCTTGTTCTCTCTCTTTGTCAAAATAAATAAATAAACCTAAAAAAGAAATTAAAATGCCAACCTGGATCTGTTTCTCACCCATGTCTTTGGCTTAATAGTTTCTTCTTTTCTGGAAGACTCCATCAGGAATGCCAACTCTTCAAAGGCAAGGATCTTCTACTTCCCTTTTGCCTTTTCATCATTGTCCCTTCAGCACCTACACAGAGCCTGGCATATAGCAGAAGCTCAGGAAATATTTTGTGTAATAAAGTCTTTTGAGAACACTATTGTATAGATCAGTTTTCTGCCTTCTTTCATCTTGCTCCATACAAGGATATTTTACTTATTTATTTATTTATTTATTTAATATTTATTTATTTCTGAGAGGGGGGCGGGGACAGAGCATGAGCAGGGAAGGGGCAGTGAGAGAGGGAGACACATAGAATCCGAAGCAGGCTCTAGGCTCTGAGTTGTCAGCACAGAGCCCGACACGGGATTCGAACTCACAAATTGTGAGATCATGACCTGAGCCGAAGTCGGACGCTCAACTGACTGAGCCACCCAGGCACCCCAATACAAGGATATTTTAGATCAGGAATGATCTCCCTCTAGAATTTATCTCCTGGGACTTAGACTAGGCCAGTGACCACAGACATCCCTCATGCTCTTCTAAACTTCTGGAGAAACTACATTAGCATTCACATTCCCTTTGTTGATGTAGGAATGAGAACACAGTGTTTTGCTTGGCTTGTGCAAAACTTATGGGTAATCCCTTTGTCTGACCTTACACTTGACAAATTTTCTCCCAGATTTGAGACAGGTTACACCTCATATTTTTAAAATTATTTTTAAAATTATATAAATAGTACATAAATGATTCAGCATTGTTTCCTTCCCACAGATTATTTTTCTTTTTGCTAAAGTGTATTCTCTAATAATTACTTCCGAAAGTTTCTGTGGTTAGTAAATGTTCTGGGTTCGCATATGTCCAAAGTGGCTTCATGTCTCTCTCCCACTTACAGGATAGTTTGACTCGCTATGAAATCTGAGGGTCCACATTATTTTTACTCAACAGTTTGAAGATATGCGCCATTGTTTTCCTGTGTCTAATGTTGCTAAAAGGAAGTCTGAAGTCAGACTTATTCTTCTTCCGTTGTAGGTGATCTCCATTTTGTCTTTCAAAGTTTTTAGTATTTTCCTCTTATCCTTGATGCTCTAAAATTACACTGCGATGTGTCTAGGTTTAAAGTCTTTTTTAAATTACCATTCTTGTATTTGTAAGTCTTCTTCGTTGTCATTTAGAGGGCCCTTTCAATTTGAATATTCATGACTTCATTTCTGGGAAGTTCTTTTGTTTCTGTTTGGTTTTGTTTGCTATTTATTCTTCATGTATTGATTCCCATCTATTCTCTTAATTTTTATTCAATGGAACTCCTATTAGACAGATGTGGAAATTTCTTGATTGGTCTATCCCTCATGCATCCGACCTTTTCTTTTCTACTTTCCATCACTTTATCCTTTATCCTATGTTGTGGGAGAATGACTCAGCCCAATTTTCCAGCTCGTTCATTTGATCGCTGTTTGTATTCATTAAAAATATTTGTTTCGTCTGCTTACTGACATTTTAATTTTACCTACGGTATTTATTTTTTTTAATTTCTTATTTTTTATTTTTTGAAGTTCATTAATTTATTTTGAGAGAGAGTGTGTGTTTGTGAAACCAGGGGAGGGGCAGAGAAAGAGGGAGAGAGAGAATCCCAAGCAGGCTCCATGCTGTCAGTGCAGAGCCCGATGCAGGGCTTGATCCCATGAACCGTGAGATCATGACCTGAGCTCAAATCAAGAGTCAGAGGCTTAACTGACTGAGCCACCCAGGCACCCCTAAAGATTTATTTTCTTATTTTTTCATATTTACCTGTTATTGTTTCAAAACTACTTGCTCTCTTACAGATGCGATATCCTTTCTCATCATTCTAAAATGATTATTATCAGTTTGTACTGATGTTCTGAGAAATTTTTCTCTGAAGACCATTTCTTTTATGAAAACCTTTTAATTGTTGATTTTATTGTCTGTATTCCATGGGATTTTCTTTGTTTAAATGTTTGATGATTCTCTTATTATGTGCTTCTCTATGCAGTTGAGATTTCTTTTTAGACTGTCTGTTACCTCTGTTTGTGCAGCCTGTTTCAGAGAATAGAGGGGATGGATAGAGCTGCTCTCTTCAATTAGAGTGGGTGAGATGGAGATCCAGTCATGACAAGGGCACCTTGAGAAATTTGTGCTCCTCTCTATTTCTCATAAATGCCCTCAACTACTTGGCCATTGACCATTGCCCAAGATACTAGACTATCTCACTGCCTTAAGCTCTGCTACTCTTGGCTTTCACTTGAAGATAGATCTCTCTCTTACTGCATGCTGGCCCATATGGTGGCAAAAGGGATGGGCAAAATTGGAACCTTCTGGCTTTTCTTCCTGTGATACTGAGCAGTTGCCACTAAGGCAATTCCTTTGTCCTAGTTTTTGACCTTTTGGCACGGAGAACTCTTATGATGCTTTCCTCCTGTATGAGAGTACTCTGCTGTGCTCTCTCATGCAAGTCCTGGGCTGTGATTTCCTTCTTTAATCAGAACCCAGTTATGTCCCATCTTTCAAGGATTCCTCTCAGTTTTAGGCCTGTTAAGAGTGATTTCAAACATGCCTATGTACTGAATCATTTCTTCGTGTATCAGGTATAATGCAGAAAGTGAAGAAACTGTAAATAACAGTGGCTCAAGGAAGATAAAAGCTTATTTCTCTATTACAGTAAACAACGTTTATAAAGAAGTTTCTCCAGGCTGATAGAGTTATCACTGGGCCCCAGTCTATCTTGTTGCTCTGCCATTCTCAATACCTAGCGTCTGCTTCCTGGAGCAACATGACTGCTTGCACACAAATCATATCATTCACAGTTCAGCCCATAGAGAGGAAGAAAAGCAAAGAAGAGTGTCATCCCTCCATCTATGGGTACTCTTATAAGTTATACACGATACTTCTAAATTCTGGAGTCTGGTAAATGTATTTATATACATACCATGCATATTGCAAGGAACTTTACATATGATGCTTCATTTACTTTTTACAACCATCCTTATCCCTCTATTATAGATAAGCTCCACTAATTTGCTCAAGGTCACGCAACTAATAACTGGGACGTAAGGCCAGATCTGACTCCGGAGTCAGTGGTTCTCAACTTTGGCTGTACGTTTGAAGCACCAGGGCAGCTCTTAAAAGTACTAATGCTTGGTGGGGCGCCTGGGTGGCTCCGTCGGTTAAGCATCCAACTCTTGATTTCGGCTCAGGTCGTGATCTTGTGGTTCTATGGGTTCGAGTCCCATGTCGGGCTCTGTGCTGGTAGCGGGGAGCCTGCTTGGGATTCTCCCTCTCTCCCTCTCCTTCTGCCCCTCTCCCACTTGTGTTGTCTCTGTCTCTCTCAAAATAAATAAACACACTTGAAATATATATATATATATATATATATATATATATTTTAAATACAAGTAAGTACTAATGCTTGGGAACTACACCAGATCAATTAAATCATAGTCAAGGATAGTTTGTAAAAGCTTCCCATTTGATTCTTTTGTGAAGCCAGAGTTGAGAACTACTGCACTTTCTAACTAGTTTCTTTTCTTTTCTTTTTCTTTTTTGCTTATGTATGCTGTATGTCCCTCTGTCAAATATTTTGATTGCCCGATTGCTGACTCTGCTTAGGTTTTTACTTGTCTGTGTAATATTTTTGTTGTTTTGAAGAAATATAGACGGCTCATATTAGATTCAAACTGAAAAAGTCATTGAGAACTGTATCAGACATGCAAAATCATTCACATTTTGAAAATCAATCTATGTATTCAATCATATCAACAGATTACAGAAGAAAAATCACACGATCAAATCAATACATGCAGAAAAATCATTTGACAAAATTCAACAGCCATTCATGACTTTTTTGAAAACCCTCAGCAAACTCAAGGAATAGAGGAGAATTTGCCCTACTTCATACAGAACATCTACAAAAAAAAGAACCTTACAGTTAATATCACACTTAATGATGAGAAGCTAAATGTTTTCTAAAGATTGGAAACAAGTTAAGGAAGTTCATTCTCACAACTGCTATTCAATGTAGAACTATAGAAGATTTGGCCTGCACAGTAAAGCAAGAAAAAAAAATAATTCTGATTGGAAAGGAATAAAGCAAACTCTATTTTCAGGTGACCTTATCTACATAGAAAATCCCAAGATAATTACAAAAACGCTTATGGAACTAATAAGTGAATTCAGCACAGTTGCAAAACATATGATCGACATACAAAAATCAGTTGCGTTTCTATACACTAACAATGAACATGCAGAAACCAAAATTTTAAGTACAATATCATTCACAGTCCTTTAAAAAATGACTTAGGTGAATATCGAATAAAACATGTATAGGATGTGTATCCTTAAAACTACAAAACACTGAGGAAAGAAACCAAAGAAGATATAAATAGAGAGACATGTCATGTACATAGATTGGAAGACTCAGTTTAGTCAAGATGTCAATTCTCTTCCAATTGGTATATAGGTTTAATACAGGTCCTATCAAAATCCTGCTGATACAGACAGGACTATTACAGCATTTCTGTGGAAAGGCAAAGGACCTAGAATAGCCAAAACAATTTTGAAAAAGAAGAACAAGGGGCACCTGGGTGGCTCAGTCGGTTGAGCATCTGACTCTTGGTTTTGGCTTGGGTCATGATCTCATGGTTCATGGGAATGAGCCCTGCACTGGGCTCTGCACTGACAGTGTGGAGCCTGCTTGGGATTCTCTCCCTCCCTCCCTCTCTCCCCCTCTTTTTCTCTCTTTCAAAATAAATAAACTTTAAAAAAGAACAAAATGGGAGAAAGTTTTGTTTTTTTTAAATAACTACAGTAATCAGGATGGTTTTGTACTGGAGGAGGGTAGACACATAAATCCACGTACTAGAATAAAGAACACAGAAACAGACTCACATAAATATATTCAATTGACTTTTGACAAAGGTGAAAAAGCAACTCAGTGGAGGAAGGATAATCTTTTTAACAAATGGTGCTGGAGCCACGACATATCCATAGATAAAAAATATGAACTACAATCTAAACTTCACAAAAATGAACTCAAAATGGCACATAGATTTAAAGGTAAAACCTAAATCTATAAAACTTTTAGAGAAACTTCAACACCTAGGCTTCACGAAGAGTTCTTAGACATGGTACCAAAAGCACAATGCATAAACAACAAAAGATCCCAAACAGCCAAAGCAATCTTGAGAAAGAAGAACAAAGCTGGAGATACCATGCTACTGGATTTCCAGCCATACTACATACTTATAGTAATCAAAATAGTATGTTACTGGTACAAAAACAGACGCATAGATTAATGGAACAAAACAGACAGCTCAGAAATAAACCCATGCTTAGATGCTCAATTAATCTATGACAAACTAGGCAAGAATATACAATGGGGGAAAAACAGTCTCTTCAATAAATGGTGCTGAGAAAATCGCCAGCTACATGCAAAAAGAATTAAACTGGACCACTTTCAAACACCACACACAAAAGTAAACTCAAATTGGATTAAAGACCTAAATGTGAGATGTGAACCATAGAAATCCTAGAAAAGAACATAGGTAGTAGTTTCTCTGACATTGGACTTAGCAACATTTTTCTAGATAGATATCTTAAGACAAAGGAAACAAAGGCAAAAATAAACACATGGGACTACATCAAAAAAAGTTTCTGCACAGCAAAGGAAACCATCAACAAAACAAAAGGCGATCTATCCAATGGGAGAAGATATTTGCAAATGATATATCCAGTAAGGGGTTAATATCCAAAATATATAAAGAACTCGTACAACTCAACACACACACACACACACACACACACACACATACTGGAATATTACTTATCTATAAAAAAGTATGAGATCTTGCCTTTTGCAACAACACAGATGGACATAGAGGATATTATGCTAAGTGAAATAAGTCAAACTGAGAAAGACAAATACCATATGATTTCACTTGTATATGGAATCTAAAAAACAAAACAAATGAACAAAGAAAAAGCAGAATCAGACCTATAAATACAGACAGCAAACTGATGGTTGCCAGACGGGAGGCGGGTAGGGAGATGGGCAAAGTGGGTTAAGGGGAGTGGGAAATACAGGCTTCCAGTTATGGAGTTTATTAGTCACGGGAATAAAAGGCACAGCATAGGAAATATAGTGAATAACACTGTAATAGCGTGTATGGTGACAGATGGTAGCTACACATGTCGTGAGCATAGCATGACGTACAGAGTGGTCCCATCACTATGTTGTACACCTGAAACTAATGTAACATTGTGTGTCAACTATACTCAAATAAAAAAAATCGTTTTATTTATTTATTTTAAATTTTTTAGTGGTTTTTTTTTTAATTTTTTTTTTCAACGTTTATTTATTTTTGGGACAGAGAGAGACAGAGCATGAACGGGGGAGGGGCAGAGAGAGAGGGAGACACAGAATCTGAAACAGGCTCCAGGCTCTGAGCCATCAGCCCAGAGCCTGACGCAGGGCTCGAACTCACGGACCGCGAGATCGTGACCTGGCTGAAGTCGGACGCTTAACCGACTGCGCCACCCAGGCGCCCCTAGTGTTTTTTTTTTTTAATTTATTTTTGAGAGAGAGAGAGAGAGAGAGAGAGACATAGTGTGAGCAAGGGAGACACAGAATCCGAAGCAGGCTCCAGGCTGTGAGCTGTCAGCACAGAGCCCAACACTGGGCTCGAACTTGTGAACCACAAGATCATGACCTGGGCTGAAGTCAGACACTCAACCGACTGAGCCAGCCAGGCGCCCCTAAAAAATCTTTTTAAAAAGCACAATCCACAAACTAAAAAATAAGTTAAAACTTTTGTTCGATGAAAGAGCGTGTTAAAAGAATGAAAAAACAAGTAGCCCTCTGAGGATATATTTGCAAACTATGTATCTGACAAGGGACTTATACCTAGAATATACAATAAACTCTTAAAACTCAACATTAAGAAAAAGCAGGGGCTCCTGGCTGGCTCAGTCGGTGGAACATGAGACTCTTGGTCTTGAGGGTTGTAAGTTTGAGCCTGCGTTGGGTGTAGAGATTATTTAAAAATAAAATCTTAAGGGGCGCCCGGGTGGCTCAGTCGGTTGAGTGACCGACTTCGGCTCAGGTCATGATCTCATGGTCCGTGAGTTCAAGCCCCGCGTCGGGCTTTGTGCTGACAGCTCAGAGCCTGGAGCCTGCTTCAGATTCTGTGTCTCCCTCTCTCTGCCTCCCCCACCCCCGCTCATGCTCTGTCTCTCTGTCTCAAAAATAAATAAACATTAAAAAAATTTTTAACAAAAATAAAATCTTAACACAAAGAACAGCAGCAACCACAAACCCCGACAATTCAATTAGAAAATGAGCAAAAGGCACAAAGTCTTCTCGCTGAAGAACGTACACACAAAATAAGCACATGAAAAGATGTTCAACACTATTACACATTAGGGAAACACAAATTAAAGCCATAAAGGGATATCAGGACACACCTTCTAGAATGGCTGAAATAAAAATACCAAATGCTGGTGAGGATGTACAGACGTTGCTGGCGGGAGAGTAAAATATTAAGCCACTCTGGAAAAAAGTTCAGCAGTTTCTTATAAAATTAAACATACAGGTATCATAGGACTCTGCAATTGCACTCCGGGGCATTTCATTACCAGAGAAATGAAAACTTACGGCTGCACAGAAATCTGTGCGCCACCCCTGACACTTAGCACTCGTTTATTCTGTTTCACCGTATATAACATTCCATGTATGAATAACCACTAATAAATTAGCATGCCAATGATGGGTGTTTGGGTGTTTTCATTTTTCAGCATGTCAAGTAATGCTTTTTAGGACTTTCCTTGTAGCGGTCATTTGAAATCATGGGTGAGTGTTTCCCTAGGATGGATATCTAGAAATGGAATTTCTGGGTCACAGATGGGTACACATTTTCAGCTTTACTAGCTACCACCAAAAACCACTCTCCAAAATTGTTTCTTTTTTTATGTAAATTGTTCTATTTTTTTATTTAAAATTTTTTTTAATGTTTATTTATTTTTGAGAGAGAGAGAGACACAGAGAGAGAGATAGAGAGAGAGAGACAGACCATGAGCAGGGGAGGGGCAGAGAGAGGGGGAGACACAGAATCTGAAGCAGGCTCCAGGCTCTGAGCTGTCAGCACAGAGCCCGATGCGGGGCTCGAACTCACAAAGTGTGAGATCATGACCTAAGCCGAAGTCAGACGCCTAACTAACTGAGCCATCCAGGCGCCCCTTAAATTGTTCTATTTTTATTTTTTATTTGTATTATTTTGTTTTAATTTACATCCAAGTGAGTTAGCATATACGGCAATAATGATTTCAGGAGTAGAATCCTGTGATTCATCCCCTACATAGAACACTCAGTGCTCATCCCAACAAGTGTCCTCCTTAATGCCCCTTGCCCATTTAGCCTATGTCCCCTCCCACAACCCTTCCAGCAACCCTCAGTTTGTTCTCTGTATTTAAGAATCGTTTATATTTTGTCCCCTCCCTGTTTTTGTATTATTTTTGCTTCCTTTCCCTTATGTTCATCTGTTTTGTATCTTAAATTCCACATATGAGTGAAGTCATATGATATTTGTCTTTTTCTGACTAATTTCACTTAGCATAATACACTCTAGTCTCATCCACGTTGTCGTAAATGGCAAGATTTCATTCTTTTTGATTACCCAGTAATACCCCATTGTATATGTATACCATATCTTCTTTATCCATTCACCCATCGATGGACATTTGGGCTCTTTCCATACTTTGGCTGTTGTTGATAGTGCTGCTATAAACACGGGGGTGCATATGCCCCTTCGAAACAGCACACCTGTATCCTTTGGATAAATACCTAGTAGTGCAATTTGTGGGTCTGAGGGTAGTTCTATTTTTAATGCGAAATATGTAATTTCTGTTTTAACTTGGATTTTCATAGTTATGTATGAAGTCGAGCATATTTTCACATGTTTATTGGCCATCGGGGTTTCCTCTCCTATGAACAATTTGGACATATTCTTTGCTCCTTTTTTCTTTAAGTGTATTTATTTTAAGAGAGAGAATAAGCGTGAGTGGGGGAGGGACAAAGAGAGAGGGAGAGAGATTGAGAATCCCAAGCAGGCTCCACTCTGTCAGTGCAGAGCCTGACATGGGGCTCGAACCAAGGAACTGTGAGATCATGACTTGAGCCGAAGTTGGACGCTTAACTGTTGAGCCTTCCAGGGGCCCCTGCTCATTTTTTTTCTACTGGAGTTTTGCCTTTGTCTTACTGGTATAATTTTATATTTTGTATCTTAGGACATTAATACTGGTTAGTTATATAAGATTCAAATATCTTTTCTCAATCTGTTGTATATCTTTCAACATTTTAATGTTCTCTTTCACCTTCAGAAGCTTTAAACGTTCATGTAATGAGACTTATAAATATTTTCTTATAAGGTTTCTGCTTTTTCATCTTGGTTAAAAAAGTCTTTTTTTTAGCCACAAAGGTTTAAAGAGAATCTCCTCTATTTTAGTCTAATAATTTCAAAGTTCTGTTCTTTATATTCAGGTCTAAGACATCTGGAGTTTATTTTTATGTATGGTATGAGGTGGGGATCTAATCTAATTTTTACTGAATCCAGTTTTAAAATACCTGTACCTAAAAAAATAAAATAAAATAAAATAAAATAAAACAAAATACCTGTACCTACCATGTGCTAGACATTGTTGTAGGCACTTTGAATACAGTGTTAAAAACAACAACATTACTGTTGGCATTATGAATTATGTTTCATTAAAGCTGTTAGAATATTCCTGCCCCTGTGGAGCTTACATTGTACTTGGGAGATATATAATAAACATAATAAACAGGCATATTACGTCGTATGTTGGGAGATGCTAAATGTTATGGAAAAAATAAAGCAGGATAAAGGAAACTGGGAGTGCTTGGTCGAGAGGGTAAGTTGTAACTTTAAATAGGGTGGCCGGGGTTAGTCTTATTGAGAAGTCGCTATTTGGGAAAAGATTTAAAGAAGTGAGGGAGTTGCCATGTGAATACTTGAGGGATAATAAAAACTAACCCTGTATTGTACATACTATGTGCCATGCTTTGTTCCAAGCACTTTACATGTATTTATTTACTCACTTAATCCTTACAATAACAGATATTTCAACTGATATTTATGAATTGCACAAAACTTTCTGTTGGGATTTTCGTTGGAATTTCTTCATATATATAGATTATCCTGGAGAGGACTGATAGCCTTATAGCATTGCATCTGGCCATCCATAAGCACGGTCCGGTTCTACATTTATTCACAATTTCTGTTATGTTCTTCAATAATTTTACAATTTTCTCAATAAAGTCTTAGACATGTTTGTGGGCTTTATTCCTATGTACTTTATAGTTTTGTGGTGCCCATAAACAGTTTGCATATATTTTCAACTTCACTTCCTGTTGCTTAACCTCCCCAACCCCAGATCCTACTGTCTGCGTTTTTGATAGGTAAGGTGCTCTAGTGATTGTGTGTGTGTGTGTGTGTGTGTGCCCGCGCGTGTACACGCGTATGATGAATGGTCTTGCTACCTGATCCTGATCTCTAAGCTGAGTTTGATTAACCCACATAACAACATATCAAGAAAGATCTGAATCTTTCCCCTTTTCCCCTTCATGATTTTTACAAGATACATACTCGTGTCCTGTCTCCTCAATGAGTCTTCAAGCTCCTCAGAGGGCAGTGACCGATGTCTTAGACTCTGCATCTTGCCTGGAGCACATGGTAATTATGCAAAACATCTTAGTGTCACTTTCCCCACAATGGGGTTGTTGTACGTTTTCTTCAGTGTCTTCACTCCACTGAGCCCTCAACATGGCTCTCCCTTGATCGTCAAAATTGACTTCCATACATACAGATGCACTTTCTTGCTGGGCTCTTGCCTGCGACTTCCTTTCTGCCAGTAATCCTTCTCCTTTGAGGAAGTGGGAGAAAACTCTTGATGGGTAGCTGAGAGTTCTTTGAAAGGAAATACGTTTGTGAGATGATCTAGTCCAGTTTTTGCAAAAGGTTTATCCATAAAACGTTAGTCGATGAGTTGCTCTGGAAAAAAAGGTTTTGAGCTTAAAAAAAAAAAAGCAGGAAGGCCTTTAGGCAAAATTGCCTTTTTGGAGACACATGCCACATTTAAAGTATATTAAAGGAGAAGTTTTATGGTAAAGAAAACAAATTTTGCCTATCCCACTACTTTAAAAAAATTTTTTTAACGTTTTATTTATTATTGAGAGACAGAGAGACACAGAGAGTGAGCAGGGGAGGGGCAGAGAGAGGGGGAGGCACAGAATCCGAAGCAGGCTCCAGGCTCCGAGCTGTCAGCACAGAGCCCGACGCGGGGCTCGAACTCACAGACCGCGAGATCATGACCTGAGCCGAAGTCAGGCGCTCAGCCGACTGAGCCACCCAGGCGCCCCTAACTCCTGTATGTTTAAGTTTTATCATGCCATACATTCTTATATCCTCACCAGAAATTAAAAAAAATTTTTTTTTCTTTGAGTCCTTATACAAAATCAATTGCTATCCATTTATGGAACACTTCTGATGTGCAATAAAAAATGAAGACACTGGCCTTGCTGGACAAGGAAGCTGCAACCTTTATTTTGAGTTGCCCTATTTCCCTCTTCCTATTCCTTGATACTTCTCTGCCCCTGACCTGAATAACCCTGCGTTTTCAGGAGGTGGCCACAGTGTGAGGCAGAAAGAAATGGAAAAGAACACACCACACACAGGCGGTCCCCTGAGGCTACTTCTTTAGAAACCAGAAGAGCAGCAGCAAGATGGGCAGCCTTGACTAGGCAGATTGCACACTGTGGCCGTCTGCCCCGATAATAGAGACTGGAGGCTTGCTAAGCCAACACCTTCCATCAGGGAAGGAATATCATTTTTTATCCCACTTTGAGGCATCTTGCAGTAAAACACATGCATGCACACAAAATGCTTACCTATTAATCACCAACAGCTATATATTAAAAAGGAGGGTTAATTGTATTAGGAATCGGATAGAAGATCATTACTGAGCAGGCTATTAGTTCTGACCTTCCTGGATGCCAAGAGAAAATGGAGTCATGATGGTTCGAGGTGCTACCCATTAATGCATGCAGCCTTGGTTGTGAAGATGGTAGCCTGCCCCTACTTTAGTCTCTCATCTTTCTCTTCTTTTGTCTTATAGTCTGGCCTGATTTAATAAATTGAATTTGGTGGGTTCCTTCCCTTTTATAAGGTATTTGATCTGAAGAAGACAATTAGCAACACATAGGAAGTTGGAGGAGAGACTAATATGCATCTCACACTTCACATGGCAAGGTCTCTGGGTTGGACTTGAACTCTCAAAATCTCAAAGGCAAATGCCACAGATTCCATTAGCTAGATTACTACAGCAAGCCATAAGGTCTTTGGGATCCTTTTCCTCCATCCCCCATGAAGTTCTGGAAGTACTGGCCTTTGTCTTATGCTTTTCATACTCCCTCATAGTATATTCCACTGACCTTATTTCAAAAACAACCAGGTGTTGGGTGCGTGAACTAAGGTGCCTTCAAGAATGTTTTGTCTCAAGAAGGTGAAAGGGAGAGAGCTATAATTTCTAAGAAGCCTGGTTTGACTCTCTGAGCCTGGTCCCCAGGCAGAATAGGCTAAGGTTTTGGCCAAGTGAAATCGCCAGTTCCTTTTAAAAAAAAAAGCAGGGGGTGGGGGGTGGGGAGGGCTAGCACATTGCTCATTAGAACATTCTGCATTTGCCTGTGCGATCTTTTTGCTACCCTGCAATTTCCTGTTGGTTATAAATGAAACCTTTCGAGCTGTTAATGCAGCCTGTGAATTGAAAAAAAAAGCATGTAATTAATCATAGGAGTTGGGGGGGATTCACTAAGCCTGAGTTATAGGGGAGAAGCTGGACAAGGCACTAGGACCTAGAAGGCATCTATCCACCCTGGCAGGAATTTCTTGCTTGGAGCTCAGACAACAAAGGCATAGAGAGATTGGTTTTCTTTCTCTCAGCATCTCCACCCAACCAGCAGAAAACCGGTGAGTGGGGCTTTCCAGTGATTTTCAGGCAGAATGTAACAGATGTCAAACGGGAAAAGCACAAGGCAAAGCGCTTGCTCTAGCTCTTTCTCTTTCTCTCCTTCTCCTTCTCTGAATTTTTTTTTTATTTTGCCTTATCCTATCGGATTTTTTCCTAAGCCTCTACCTGGGATTTTCCTTTGGAAAAGTGAGTTTGATGTTCCTTTGTTTTCACTGTGATGAATAATAGTTTAGAGTAATACCACCCCTGATCCTAAAGCAAAGCCAAGTGTTACTCGCATGCCTGGGGAAATGCTTGCTACTTGTATTGAGGAGGTGGGGTCTCTTACCACTGCAGGTTGTCTGACAGAGACAATGCTGAGCTCAGCACAGGTCATGGTGACATTGGAAGAAAAGGGGGACCGAGCCTGGCAAACCTACTAGACACCCGTCCTCCTTTATCTCCTGTCCTCCTGGTCCCTTGCAAATTTCTCGATGTGGCAGTGTGTAGCAGCTGAGCCCTGCTTGCTTTGTGAGTCCTTTTATCCCCATCTGTGAGATGCATGTTAATAGTTTGGTTCATAGGCTATGGTCACTACCTTTGCTAGCGCTTGAGGCTTCTGTTGTGTTTGGTTTCATG
The DNA here is from genome assembly GCF_022837055.1 of Prionailurus viverrinus. Classification (NCBI taxonomy): domain Eukaryota; kingdom Metazoa; phylum Chordata; class Mammalia; order Carnivora; family Felidae; genus Prionailurus; species Prionailurus viverrinus. The sequence continues at coordinate 84,295,186 of NC_062579.1, read as the reverse complement.
ATTTCATTTCTTTCTTTCCTTTCTTTCTTTCTTTCTTTCTTTCCTTCTCTCTCTCTTTTTTCTTTCTTTCTTCTTTTTTCTCTTTCTTTCTTTTCCCTTCCTTTCCTTTTCTTCTTTCTTTCTTTCTTTCTTTCTTCCTTTTCCTTTCCTCATTTCTTTCTTTCTCTTTCTTCTTTCTTTCTTTCTTTCTTTCTTCCTTTTCCTTTCCTTTCCTCATTTCTTTCTCTTTCTTTCTTTCTTTCTTTCTTCCTTTCTCTCTCTCTCTCTCTGGTTCAGCAGAAAGGGAAAAAATAAATCTGACAGATGACCATCTTTTGCCTCAGCTAATGCACCTGGGCAATAGACAAGTTTGGGGTGAATTGCCCGCTGTGAGGGCAAAATGCCCCTTCAGTCAGGGTAGAAATACAGAACAATGAAAGGTGTGCTTGTTTCTGAAGGTCCCATATGCTTTTCAGGGACTCATTTGGGAATCTTTCAACAATTAAATTATTCCATTAAGAGGTGGGGCTGCATCGTTGGGGAGGGATCGTGCACATATTAAGAAACAAAACAAAAAAAAAAACGAAAGAAAGAAAAGGATTTTGTGACCAAATGGTGCCAGAGGGGGCGGGGGGAAGCAGAGCTGATAACTTGTTAAATAACTGATTTTTCTAATCCTTTTTTTCAGCTTATTTCTTATGAATGTCGGATAGCTGCACCAGCTTGGTGGGGAAAGGGTTTGATGAATAGCACAAAGACAGTAGCTACTCCCTGGAGGCTGTCCCCTTAAAGGAGAATCCTGGTTTATTCTGGGGGGAGGGGATGCACACATTAGGGTAGGGAAGAGGGTTGGGAATAAAATTAAAACATTCCCCGTTGTAGTCATTTGACGGAGGCACAAAGATTGCTTCCCAAACTGGAGATGCTAACCTCAGCTAGCGCCTTCTATTCTCTTTAAGGGGATCTTGTCAGGCTATGGATTCATTTACAACTGTTAGTCATGTGGGCATGTGTGAGGAAACAGATGCCAGTTTTAATGTATTTAGCCCGAAGTTACAATTTGATAGGAGCCACTGTCAATAAGTCCCAGGATTTTAAGCGATTTCAAAATCCCTCCCTCTCCTCTGTTTTGGAACAGTGCCCAAAGTGCCTCCTTCCCCATCTCCCACCCCAACCCCCCACCATCGCCAGCACCCCCTCAGCCCCTCCTTCTTCTCTATTAAGATCAATATTCCTGCAGGTCAGGGGCAAGCAGCAGATGGGTCACAGGCTTTTTTCGAGCAGTTCTTTTCACAAGCAGCAGATTGCAGAACTGGATCTGGCTAATATTTGAATTCTTTTCTTTTTTCCCCCCCTCCCTGCCCCTCTTTCTTTGCCTCCCCTCACCCCCTTTGTCCAACACTCAGGTCTCTGAGGTTCCACCAAAATATGGAACTTGATTTTGGACATTTTGACGAAAGAGACAAGACATCCAGGAACATGCGAGGCTCACGGATGAATGGGCTGCCCAGCCCCACTCACAGCGCCCATTGTAGCTTCTACCGAACCAGAACCTTGCAGGCACTGAGCAACGAGAAGAAAGCCAAGAAGGTACGTTTCTACCGCAATGGGGACCGCTACTTCAAGGGGATTGTGTACGCTGTGTCCTCTGACCGTTTTCGCAGCTTTGACGCCTTGCTGGCTGACCTGACTCGATCTCTGTCTGACAACATCAACCTGCCTCAGGGAGTGCGTTACATTTACACCATTGATGGATCCAGGAAAATCGGAAGCATGGATGAACTGGAGGAAGGTAATTTCAAGGGTGGTGGCTCTTGGTGGGAGGTGGCATCGTTGGCTATGGTTACATTTCTTGGAGTTCATGGGAAAAACAAAATTAGGAATTATGTTTGTCAGAGCACCAGGTCGATGCCGAGACTCTCTGATCCTATAGGCATCGACAGACCATTAGCCATTGCTCTTCATGGCCTTTAGTCTCTGCTGGCGTTGGAGCGTGGATGGCGGTGATAATGCATTGTGCTCATCTGTCAGGGTACAAAGGAAAATCTGAATTGTGTCATTTACTCTGGATCTTGTTCATAGTCAATTCTAAGTAGCATTATTGAAGCAGACCATGAACTCCTTAGGGCTGTAAAATGAAGAAGGAACTTTGGTTGAGTTAACAGAAAGGTATCCAAATATCCTTTGAGCTGCTGAGAGACTGTGAATTGCTGCGCATGGAAGTAGGCGTCCTAAAAGCAGGACTTCCTGGACATATTCATAAAGGATTATCCTTTTAGGTAAGTGGTCACTGCTCAGCTGTTGCTTCTAAAAAACCCACTTCAGGGTGTGTCCCTAAGGCTGAGGTCATTGAGAGAAATACCAAAGAAAGCTGTAGGTATGTCTGGTATTTTAATAAAGACTATTCCTATTAGAATAGGAACTGACTCACTGTACCTAAGTCCCTTTAAATCCTCTCTAGAGTTTGGTTCTACAATCGAATTTTATGACTATGTTGCTGAAAACCCAAAAAACCTGGTACCCTCTCCAAAAGCAGGGACATCTCAGCTCTTAACAAAACCTTGCTCATCCACGACACCTTTCTCTGTGGTTATGTAGAAGATTGATCTTGGGACACGTGCTTAATACTGTACGTTATCAAGTCAATTATATGGTGGATGCCTCCCTATCCCCACTTTTAAATCGCTATAACATGGAATCCGTTTAACTTGACACGGTGCTTTAAAGGACAGCTTCGAGGGACGGTGATCATGCAAATGGCCCTCCCCAAACCCTTTCCTCCACCCCTCTAGCCCCACCTCCTCACCCCTTCCATTCCCTGAGGAAAGGTGAGTTTAGAGCAGGCAGATCTCTAGGGAAGCCAGATTATGAAGCAGCCAACAGGGAATGAGAAACAGCGCATTAAATGACTTGGTGTGGGAGTGCCCCGCCTCTGCTTCACTGCTTCTAGCTTTCTTGTGTTCTTAGACAAAGGAGCATGAGGGCTTCCCTTGCACAAGACCATGTTCTCGCAAGTTGCTGCTGTTTCTCAGGCCAGGTCAAGGGATTTGGAGCCAGTTGCTGATAAGAGACAGTGTCCATACGGCTAGTGGCTCTGGGTCTCATGGTTCAAGTCTGAGGTTTTTCCACATAACTGACCTTGAAAAACAATGCTAAGAAGGCTCAGATTATTTGATCGTGTGCCAGATGACCAGGCAGAGGTTAATCTGAGACTTTTTCTGAACATGCAAGGATTGACTATCCTAGCACGTATCTTAAAGGAGAGACAGGGCAAACTAGAAGGACTTGGCCCGAGGTTGAGGGAGCTGTCCAACAGAATAATTGATAGGGTGTTCATCTTTTGTCACTGTAAAGCCCATGTGTCAGTCGAATCTGAGGGGTGCCTCCGTCATAATTTTCACAAACAAAGCACCTTGAATCACCCAGTATGTCCTCATTGCCACTAGTTGTGATTTGTTAAAGGCCATGACAGATGCTAAGGCAGAATTCTGAACCAAGGGACATTGTATTTCGAGTAGGAATTAGAATGTTCTTGTGTCTGATTGAAGAGAAGTGTCATGCACAGATTTCCCCCCTCCCCAGATCCATTTTCTAACATATCTTGCTCAAGGACAAGCCCTTGATATTGATTTTTTTCCCTAGATGTGTGTGTGTGTGCGTGTGTGTGTGTGTGTGTGTGTGTATGTTTTGTGATAATCTCAGCTCAATATAGATAATAAATGTAATTTTGAAGACTGCACCCTTTCTCCTGACCCTTTTGAGTCCTGCTAGATTGGACTCTTCCCCTGGGTGCATTGGTAGTGCTTCCTGGGTTATATAGAATGTAAAGAAGGCTCACTCGCATTTATTCATGTATCATCTGCATCCACAAGCTGCAGTGACCTCCCAGTCCTTAGTACTGCTCATTCAGTCAAGGAAATTCTGGGGTATCTCTAAGATAATATTGAGAAATGTGGCCAGCTTTCCCACTGCTGCAGAGCCAGATGGGAAAGGGCACTGGGGATGAGGAAGATAAAGAAGAAGAAGGTTTTTTTCTCTCCTGTTTTGCCCTTTGGAACTACTCTTCTGGGAATGGAGGGCAGAAGCCCCTCACTTTGTTCACCATTGGAAGAGGTTGAATGAAAGATTAAGAGTATTCATGCACACTGTTCCCCAAGAGACTTCACGCTGAAAAAGTTTGGAAAGATCCCTGATGAAGAATCAGAGGCAGCAGGTTCTAGTCTTAGAGGCAGAAGGTTATTGCAGGAAAAGGAGTCTTTGGGATCAGATTTGTTTCCAATCCAAAATCTGCCACCTGCTAGCTGGTGCGACCTTGGGGAAACCATGTAGACTCCCTGAGCCTCAGTTTTTCATCTGTAAAGTGGGAATAGCTGCTTTGAGGATTAAATAAGAAAATGGGTATGAAGTTTTTACTATTATTCCTGGTATACAGGAATAAAGGGTAGCTATGACTGTTGGGTTGTCCTAGTTTATAGCTGGTTAGCTACATAACTTATTGTCACGGTAAATAATGTTCTCCTTTGTAAAACAGCATTTTTGAAGAAAACTGCCATTTTAAGGTATAATTTACACAATGTAAAAATCACCCATTTAGGTGTACAATTCAATGATTTTTTTTAATTTTAAAATTTTTAAAAAATAATTTTTAAGTTTATTTATTTATTTTTGAGAGACATAAAGAGAGATAGAGAGAGAGGTAGAGAGAGAATCCCAAGCAGGCTCCACACTGTCATTCCAGAGCCCAATGCAGGGCTTGAACCCATGACCCGTGAGATCAATCAAGAGTCAGACGCTCAACCAACTGAGCCACCCAGGCGCCCCTACAATTCAATGATTTTTAGAAAATTTACCAAGTGATGCAGCCATCATCATAATCTAATTTTAGATAACTCTCGTCACCCCGAATGGAAACCCTGTACCAATTAGCTGTCATTGTCCATTTCCCTCACTCTCTCCAGTCCTAGGCAACAACTTACCTACTCTATGTCTCCACAGATTTGCTTATTATATAAACTGAATCATATACCATGTGGTCTTTTGTGACTGGCTTATTTCCCTTAGAAAAGTGTTTTTAAGGTTTATTCATGTTATACCATGTATCAACACTTTGGTCCCTCTTATTGAGGAATAATACTCCATTGTATGTATGAACCACATCTTGTGTATCTATTGTAACATTTGTGTGAGACTAGTAACACCTGCCTTCTTTACCTATCAGGGTGGTTGTGAGGATATAATTAGATAATAGCTATGGAAACGCATCGACAAGGTAAAGCTATAGCTACAAGGTATTATTGTTAATGATGTAAAAAAATAAAGCAATAATGATGACACTACTGAGGGGGTCAGTGGGATTCCAGAGCCTGTGGGATGGCCAGTGGCTCCCAAACCTGGCTGCCTTTCAGATTCTTCCAGAGATTCAGGAAAATATCAATTCCTGTGTCATACCCCAGATCTATTGAATCAGAATCCCCAGGGCTAGGGCTGCAGAATCTATGTTTTTAACAAATCTCCCCAGGTGATCTTTTAAACTTGAGAAATACTGGATTAGGTGATCCTGATGGTCCCTTTCAGCTAACTACAGTGATGGGAGTTCCTAGGAGTGAAGAAGTCCTTGGTTTTGTTTTGTTTTGTTTTTTCCTTTGTAGACCTTAAAGGAATAATGGAGCATGGAACATACGGTTTCCAAATGGCCACTTTGTTAAATATTTAGAAAAAAATAAAATGAAATAAAAAACAATTGGTATTGGTTAATAATCACTCTGGCCTGTTACACTCCTTGTCTAATGCCTCTAGTCTACTGTTTGCTGCTAGATGCTGAAAGTCGCAAGGGTGACATTTTGGACCCAAATCAGGTTATTTATCTCAGCTTTTCCACAGCTCTTTGGGTACACAAGGAGTCTTAGTGAAGCCATGTAGGCTGTGGTCGTATTATGTGTTAGTCATATTCCCAGTGGGTCAATGAATGTGACTCTTCCTTTTGTCTTGTTTAGTCTTTCATTGCAAAATCATTCTCCTTCCCTTCCTGCCCAGTTCCTTCCTCACTTCTTTGTGAGTACCCAGATCAATCTTCGGGGTATTATTTTGAGCGTTATTACGTGGAGCATGGGACAGAATATGGACAATTGGGACCGTCTTGCTGGAAAATCTGAGTTGAACAGTGACATCAGTTATGATCCAGACCCTTTGCCATAACTCATTTGAGATGAGATGAGATGAGATGAGATGAGATGGAACCACCTTCTCACTAACTTATCCTCTAGCTCCTAAAGCAAGCACATTGCCAAAGAGAAGGATTTAAAGACACCTGGGAGACAGGTACATCATTAATAGATAGGATAATACAATGCAGTATCATTTAATATTTTCCTTCTTGAATGAGGAAGTTCTGGAAAAGAGGAGAAAGCCCAGGCAGAAGTGTTTTCACACTGAGAAAATATGAGTGTATTTCATGTTTTTGAAAATGGAGCCATCCTGAAAATGAAGGGAGGTGGACATAGATCATCTTTAAAAAAATGTTTTTTAATGTTTATTTATTATTTTTGAGAGAGAGAGAGAGAGAGAGAGAGAGAAGGGGAGGGGCAGAGAGAGAGGAAGACACAGAATCCGAAGCAGGCTCCAGGCTCTGTGCTGTTAGCACAGAACCCGATGTGGAGCTTGAACTCAGAAACCACAAGATCATGACCTGAGCGGAAGTCAGACGCTTAACCGGCTGAGCCACCCGGGCGCCCCGACATTAGATCATCTTGAGCCCATATTCTGTTCCCTTCCTGCCCTTTCAGCTGTGCTTCCATGACTTCATTTCCTTACCCTCTTTCTCCCTGAAGCAGATAGTCAGTTCCAGAAAATTGTCACCTTGCCTGGCTCTGGCTTTCTTTCTAGGCTCCCAATGGGTGGGAAATGGCCCCTGCAAGCTGTGTCAGGATTGGAACCCAGCTGTGTAAAGGTGCAATACACCTCATCCAGCTCCAAGTGCCAGGCAGCTGGATGGGCAGGAAGCACCCAGCTCTGGCAGCAGATGTTGCCGATGTTTGCAAAATGAGAACAAGGAAGCCTTGGTCTAGAGACGCAGCAGCACGTTTGATGTCTTTCCAGTAGTACAAGTGGAGAGTCCTCGGTAGTGGGCGCCTATTTCTTTAAAGTTTAATGACCCTCATAACGTTACCTCCTCCAGCCTTTTGGGGATGGAAAAGAGAAGAAAATTCCTTCTCGTGGATCTTTAGGTCTGGAAGGAACTGAGATGTCACCTAGTGTAATACCTTCTATTTATAGATGGAAAAGCTGAGACTTTGAGATTAAATGATTTGCTGAGGTCACACAGCTCCCAAAGGCCTGATTGGGACTGGGATTCAGGGTCTGACTTCCCAAGTTGTTGCCCTTGACCACTGTAAATATCCTGCCCTCTGGTCAGGGATGTTTGATTACAGGGGAGGCTATGCATGTGTGGGGACAAGAGTTGTGGGAGAAATCTCGGTACCTGCCCCTCAATTTTGCTGTGAACCTAGAACTGCACTAAAAAGTATAAAGTCTTAAAAGGATCCTGCCCTCAGCATGCATCATCAGTGGCACCACGTGGCTTTGCTGAGTGTTAACCATGGAGTCCTACATGTGACTTTTTCAACAACTGGATACCTCCTCTTATCCAGTAGGAAACTGTTATGTTCGAGGCATGAGACCTGGGTAGTGGTCCTGTTATATACATTATTATAGCTCAGTTCCAAGATGGCTGCTGCTGCTTCTTTCTTTTTTCTTTCCTTGGGCTTTTCCTCCTCCTCTTTCATCTCCTTCCCCTCAGCTCTTTCTTCCTCCTTGCTTCTTTCCTCTTTCTTTCTTGTTCTCTCTCTATTCTTTCAGATGAGGGCCTTAATGATAACCATAGCTAGAGTTTCTCAAGTGTTTGCCATGCACTAGGCTCTGGGCTCAGCAGTTTCTATCCATCATCTCATTTGTGCCTCACCACAACCTTATGAGGTAGGTATTGTTATTATCATTCCCACTTTGCAGACAACTTACTGAAGCTGGGGGAGGTTAGGTAACTTGCTCAAGGGCACACAGCTAGGAAGTGTTGGAGACCCTATTCTGACTGACATCACATCAGCTGCTCTTTTTCCATTACTCCATGTTGAGGCCAAAAGGAGAGAGTGGAGAGACTAAAATGTACTGTTGGAAGGTGCTCAACATAGATTTGGCTGAGAGCTGGGCCCTCTGGAAAGTTCCTGGTGCCATATGATACTATAGCTGTCTGCCATCATGTTCATTTTCATCTGGGGGTGGTTAATCATACTCATAGTTCAGAGGCTTAAGAGGTTTAAGACATGGGAGCAAAATAAGTCCAGAGTCCTAATAGGGCTACACAGCTGACTCTCCAGAGGAGACTGTAGATGAGTGAAATCATAAATATATAGCCTCACACATTTCTACACCACCAGTTGTCAGAGTTTTAAAGTACTTGACAAGTTATGGAAAACATCTGACTTAAAGGCACTAACCTCTTGGAAGGTACCCGTGAATCTGGTGGAGTGCTAAGGCAACGGGCCATCTCGAAGGGTGGGGGGGGGATATTGGCTGTGAGTAGATGGGGGAATTGAGCAGGCTCCTTCACCCCTTAAAGTCACAAATTAAAGACCCTAGCCTCTAATCCCTTGGGTTAGGTTGGATTTGCCAGCAAGGGAGCGAGAGAGTTTAGGGTTTCTTTCGACTGAGTTCTTTGACTACGCCATCCTGGGTGTGTGTATGTGCACCACGTGGGAGAGGACGCCTATGTTCACCTACAAACCTCCCCCTGGCCCCCTGACAAGACAGAACACTAATGGCCTCTTGGACTCAGAGCAGTGTTGGAAGCCACTCACCCTTCCCCTTCACAAACACACATAAATGTCCTCAAAGGTGCCCTAGAGAATCTGACTGAATCTTCTCTCAGCACTAACTGAAAAATTTATTAATTAACATGACTTAAAGGATTTGGCGCTGCAGCAAAGCAATCAATATTTGCAAAAGGAGGGAATTATCAGCCCGGTGTTTCTGAATGTCCCTGCATGGTTCTCCCGCTGAGACCAAAGGAAGAAGAGCCATCAGTCCGTAATTGTGTGTAATGCTTTCTTTGCACTGGCTAGGGTTGACCAACTTATTTATTTAGAATTGTTACTGATGAGTTAAGCCTGATTAACTCACACTAGTTTTCTGCAGCTTGACCTCTGGATGAACTTCTATATACCTTCAGGCTAATGTGTTTTACTCAACAAATTCAACCTTTTCCAATACTCTCTCCTCCAGGATGAGCCTACCTCTCTTCCTCTTTTCTCCAGCTTCTAGTCCCAGGTGTCTACTCCCCGCCACTGCCTTGCCTCTGGCCCCGGTGTTCCTTCCGCTGTATTAGTCATTTCCTGTAGCCCAAGATAAATGTGAAAAGTACACTAGATTCCTCCAATCCATAAATCTAGCTGTATAACATATTCTTACATCTCCACCTCCTTACTTGTGGCAGCCAAGGGTGAGTCCTGGTGAAGAGAGCCTTGAACACACAGATCTAGTGTGTAGCATTGGGGAAGATGCAAAGATGAGGGGTGGGTGGTAGAAACAGGGGAAAGTATTTCTCAAGCAACAGCTAGATTTGCAAACATAAGCAACGGGGTGTGTGTGTGTGTGTGTGTGCGCGCGCGCGCGCGCGCGCGCGAGCACGCGCATGCTGTTATTCAGGCAGTTTCTCCACTTTGATGTGGAGGTGAGCAGTAGAGGACACAATTGTGTATATATATATACATATACATATATATATGTATATGTATATATATATATGTATATATTCACCACACACATACATTTCACATTTCAATATTCCACTGCTTAGCCACATACTCTGTGCAAAGGACAATGTGGCTTCTTGGCAGGTATGTACTATATGCCCAATGTACAAGGATACTTGGGTCACTTTAACTTGGGATAAACTATTAATTTTGAAAGTTCTCCCTGGTTTATAATATAACCATGGAATGTGGCTATGAGTCCAGAAATAGGACAGGAACATTAAGAAATAGAAACATGTTAAAAACACTCCAGTAATGCCCCCGAATATCAACAAACATCCTAGAAATTAACATAAACACTTCAATTGCAATAAAATCGTATCAAACTCTACACTCTGGATGGAAACAAACATACTAGAAATGAACATAAACATTTCAATTGCAATAGAACCGCATCAAGCGAGAGAACCCTGCTTGTTAGATTATACTTAGATGTATGGGTTCATTGTCCTTAAAACCCTTAGCTTTATAGGATTTTTCAGCTCTTGAATTTGAATGATCCAAGTTTTAGAGAGACAGCCCAGTAAGAAATTGTGCCTACAGTTGGCTACTATCACCGTATCTCCAAAAGCCCTACTCCAAGGTCAATGTGCATTAGTTTGGTTAGAATGGTCCACATATTGGCTGTTGAACTAATCACCACTTATTTCTTCCCTTAGGGGAAAGCTATGTTTGCTCCTCAGACAACTTCTTTAAAAAGGTGGAGTACACCAAGAATGTCAATCCCAACTGGTCTGTCAATGTGAAGACATCCGCCAATATGAAAGCCCCCCAATCCCTGGCTAGCAGCAACAGTGCCCAGGCCAGAGAGAACAAGGACTTTGTGCGCCCCAAACTGGTGACCATCATTCGCAGCGGGGTGAAGCCTCGGAAGGCTGTGCGTGTGCTTCTGAACAAGAAGACAGCCCACTCTTTTGAGCAAGTCCTCACTGACATCACCGAAGCCATCAAGCTGGAGACCGGGGTTGTCAAAAAACTCTACACTCTGGATGGAAAACAGGTAGGTACTTTTTTTTTTTTTTAAAGTACTCTTCTTCTCAGTTGTTCTAAATGCCTGGATGACCATTCTGCACCTCAGGCATCATTTCTGGTTGGGGTCTCTTCCTCCGCCTCCCATCATCCCTACCTGATATTTCGGGTATCATTTGGAAGAAAGGTCTTTTCAGCAGACAAAACATTGGACTAGAAATCTGAGGCTATGAAATTCAATCTGCTTCTGTCTCATCAAGTAGGATGGTCACTTAGCCTCAGCTTTCTTATCTGCTGAGTAAAGGACCTAGAACCTAGATCCTACACGTTCTTATAAATCTGAATGTGGCTATCACGTGATGCAACCTTGATCACTCAATGTGTATGCCTAGAAATGAGATTTGCCGGCTCATTTCTTCTTAGATGGCCTTAGGTTGGTATTCAGCATCCATTGTGGTGAAAAGAGGTTGAAGTAGCCCTCATGTTCTGTGAAAGGACTCGGATACAGGGGAAGCACTGAAGTCTCTGGTTCCTTGTCTTTGCCTCACACTAGACCACATTTTTCCTTTTTCCCTTTTCTGTGTGACATGGCTGTCTTAATTTGGTTCCACTGATGGTTTTGTGTGAGAAAGGGACTATTTCAGGATCCTAAAATTAGCCCAAGAAAGATGCTGCCATCTGTTCCTCTCCAAATCAGGTTCTTCATGTCATTGGTTATGCTACTAAAGTGCCACCTATATTAATATCTGGGAAAGAATGCAGCCAGGCGTCTCCATCAGACAGATGCACCATTCTCTTGAGCATAGGGAGCTGTAAATGTGTGACAAAATATGTTCCAAGAGAATTGGAACAGTGGCTGGTTCTGTTAGCTCTAAAGAGAATCCTGGTCCCCCACGAGAGAAGACAACTGCGGATTATTATTGGTCCGTACTCTCTACCTTCTTAAAATACCTTTGGTGTGTACGCAATTATATAGATTCTGAAGAAGCAGATTCACTCTCCATCAGAATGACTGATGAGTGTTCAAATGCAGAACTGTGTCTCCTCCCATGATTTCTGACATATACTGAATGCTGCAAGAGTTTAAATCTCTGGTAAAACTCAAACTCACATATTTGGGAATGTTTCTAAATTTGTGACTTTTACATGTTCCTCATTCTGTGATCTGAGTGATGCCTGGACGCATTGGTTGAATGTGATTTGTGTTTGTTGCACCAAAGCAACGAATTTACCTGCCATGGGAAAAGTCCCAACTCCAAGCATCTCTTAAAGAGGATCTCTTTCCTGAGGACCAAGTACATAATAAACAGGAGCTTCCCAGGAGCAGGCGGAATCATTGGACACCTCATCTTGGGGAAATAGAAGCCAGGGGTTTTAGGATCATTGGATCTTAGTGTTGACAGTGAACTTAGAAGCCATGACATTTAATCTCCCACCTATGGCAAGGATATACTCTGCAAGCATTTCAATTTCATAAGACAGCCTATCCCACTGTTGAAAACCTGTGATTTTTAGAAAGATTTTCCTTATATCGGGCATTAAGTCCACATCTCTATACCTTCAGCCTCTTGGAGTAACGTGTGACAAATACAAATCAAGGACTTAAGACTGAGATTCAGAAGACCTGGTTTTTATTGTAATATTGCAACTCACTATGTGACCCTTGGGCTAATCACTTAACTTTCCGAAGCCTCCCACTTCTCTATACAAGGGGGCTGATGACACCTGCCCTACCCATGCTCACAGAATTCACCTGAAGATCAAAAGAAATAATGGATACGAAAGCACTTTGTAAATTAAAACACAAGATGTAAATATGTATGCATACGATTCGCCATTAAACCAGGTATGTCAATTGCTAGACAATTTAGATATATATCTACAAATGTTAGTTCCTTTCCCTCTACTTTCCCTCCATCATTCTTAGCACAAATTCTCAGCATTTTATGGAGCTATACCACACCTTGGCATTCTGTGGTTGCTCTTAGTGGTAAATAAAGCCACACCTCCACCTCCTACGTGAGCAGGCTCCAAACCTGTGATGGGTGGATTTTCATCCTACAGCAGGCCACACAGAACAGCAAGCTTTCTCCAACTCCTTCAAGCATTGGCTCCCATTTCTTTGGGGAACACAGTACAAAATGTTAGTGTATGATATAGTGTGTGTCCCGAAACATCAGGAGCAGTGCTCAAGGGAATAGGACAAAGCTTTGTCAGACATCAGTACCTCTGAATACAGTTTCTTCTCCTTAAAATGTCTCTTTCTGCCTGCTTGGACCCCTGAGGGTTGTCTTTTAAGGCCTGTTTCAAATATCATATTATCCCTGAAAACTTCTCTGTCTTCAGGTTCTTGCACCCCTGTGCAAGGTTAAAGCAATCTTAACCTTTTTTTTTTTAATTCTCAGTTCTGATACATTGTGGAATGTCTATAAATGTTTGTTGATTGAACAGACTGACATAAAGCTATTCTAACTTGGCCTAGGTAGATGTTATGAGATGTTCTGAGAAGCCCTCTGCATTCAGTGCCCCAAACACCATCTTTAGGTCTGTCAGAAAAGATAGGAGGCTTCCAAAGGAGTGTGTATTCCCCCTGGGGAGCTCCTATTTGTTACTTACATGGAAGTCATGGCAAGTCATGGCAAGTTAAGGCAACATTTCCCAAAGTATATTCTAAAAACCGTCCCCATCTCCTGCTCCCCAGCAGCTTTTCATAAAAGGGTTCTGTGGTCAAATAGTGTTGTGAAATGTTGCAAATTATAAGCCCTTCTTAGAGATTCATGGTGCTCATTGGCACATTAAATGTTCTGAGAAGTCCTGCAGAAAGGAAACCAATTTAATTAAGACCCACGATTTCCCCAATTTTATTTAACCACAAACACTTTTTTTTTTATGGGATATACATGTATATATTCTGAAGAGCACACTAGGAAATGCTGTTTACAGAAGATGCTGAATGATTAGGAACTAACTACCCTAACCTCACTGGTTAGATTGGTATGCATGGGGTAACCCACAAATCAAACATTGTTGTGCGGTTACAGAAAGGACATTAAATAACAAAATTTGGGGGTGCAGGGACAAACCTACTAATTACAAAATAGGTGCTGAGTATACTGAAAGTTAGCCAAACTCAAAATCTTGGAGCCCAGCCCATTCCCCAATTCTGGTGATGACAACTCTAATGTTAACACCTGTCAGTCACTTTGATTACTGGTGGGTATTCTTACTGCTTGGGAATATGATCTTCCTCAATGCAGGCTGAAGGCACATGTGTTGCAATGGTTTGGACGCGCTTGGATATTCCATGTCTGTCTTTGCCTAAATGTGGCACTAGGCAGAAAGGACAACGTATGGTCAAGGCTATTTGTTATGGAACATTTTAATCATGAAATCAAGGCCATCACTTGGATTTGGTCTTGCTTCAACTGGATCTCAGACTGACAAAAAATCACGTGGTTTTCTCCCCCTTTGTTTGAATAATGATCAGTTAAAACAGCCCAGTTGATTATTCCAGATTTATTGTTGCTTCTGCTCTTCTGTGTACAGTTTGATTGATTGGCTTATGCTGATTGACAAGAAATCTACGGACATGGCTGTCATCTCTTTCTCTCTGTTTTTATTTTGGATGGCTTTTGGAGCCCTTGGTCTTTTTAGGACTTATGTTTTTCCAGTATAGAAGACAGATTTCCTGACTCATTGCCCCTGACATATTTGTGGTCTGTGTAGACAGAGGAACTAACCATCATCAGTACAAAGGGGTCCCAACTTATTCCTCACCTCAATAAGAAGTTGCTAATGAAATGAGGAGTTGGCAGGGCCCTTGCTAATCTCATGGGCTATAATGGATTTCTAGGAGGTCAGGGAAAATATGAAGGGTTAGATGATGATGCATATTAGTTAACTCCCAGATGAGATTGTTTTTTGTTTTTTTTTTTTGATTCTTTGGCAGCTGGAGTGGTTTTTGCAGTGTGTTGACAAAATTATCCAAATATTAATTTTCATGGTCAAGCCACACACTTATGCTTAAAGATCATGGATGTGTAAAAACTAGAACCCAAATTTCTGGTTCACTTGGTGGTAGTACTAGCTCAGTAACCTAGTCTTAAATTCATTTGTTTTAAACATTGTATTTATTTATTTACTGAGAGAGGGAACGAGGGGCAGAGGAAGAGCGAGAGAAAGAATCTTAAGCAGGTTCCGTGTCCATCACCGGGCCCAAAGCAGGACTATATCTCACAACCGTTGAGTCATGACTTGAGCTGAAATCAAGAGTTGAACGCTTAACCGATTGAGCCACCCAGCACCCCCCAGCCTTACATTCATTTCTGTAAAGCATAGAGCATGGTGCTTCCATTGGAGATGCAGAGCTTTAATAATAGACTTCTAGCTTTTTGGCATCTTAAACAGGGGTGCAGCTGGTTCTCACACCATCCATATTCATGCTGCACTTATTGGCATCTCTGGTCTCAGTTTTGTCCACATGCAGGGTCTGTGCAGTCAAAGATTTATCACTGCCTCAAGACACGTGCCTAAGGGCTAAGTATGCCCTTTAGTATTTGTGTTACCTTTGTTAGGCCCATTTTCAATTGGGTGAATTTATTTTATGTCTCTATATCTTTCTAGTACCAACTACTTGGACCAGAATTTTAGGTCTCAGAAAAATAACATGAAAGGGTTTTAGGCTGATTCCAAGGTGACCCATAGTCTTGGAAGCTAGAACAGGAGTTTTAATACATGTTTTGAACCATAAGATGATGAAATAGGAAAATGAGAGCACAGAGGATGTTTGAATGACTGTTAAGTATTCCAGAAAAAACTTGTTCCGTCTTGCTATACTAAGTAACTGGGTGCTGCAGGCACAAAGGGAATCACGGGAAACACAGGAAGACAAGGTGGATTTAACCTTGAAAATGTTGAGTGCATTTCCCAAGGTGAATGTGTTCTTACTTTGCCTGTGTAGCCAGGTTTTCTCTCCCCCGCCCCCATCATCTCTGCCCCCTCCAGCCACATCTGGTCTTACTTATATTCCTTGGCCTCCAGTTCTCCCAGAGCCAACCTCTCTTTCCTCCTAGTGTTATGACCCTTTCAGTCAACATTTGGCTCAATAGAAAAAGCCACGTGGCCGTAAGTTATGCCCCAAGAGGGAGGTCATTTATCATTGACCTTCTCTTGAGCAAATCAAAGCTGGAAAGGTGATGTTTGTATTACCAAAAGATCCCCCTCCCCAATCTTCCACAGATTCAATTCCTGGAGACAGGCTTTGAGAGGATTGGCTTGGGCATGAAGTGGAAAAGATCAAAGATAGGAAGCCAGGCTCTGTGAAAGGAGACGGTTTGCAGACTACCTTGCCATTTGTAATGGCCTTCAAGATGCCTCACACTGAAGTAGATTTTGTACTTTAAAAGAAGGCATATGATGGAGGTAGCCAAACATCAAATATACTGTCCATCTGGAAAGAAAGGACAAAGCATAGGTTGGCAATTGGTTATTTCTTCAGTAATTTATCCTCTTAGAGTTGTATTGTTGAAAAGATGCTCTTGGCTCTGAGCAATGATGGAGGTGGGGCCTGGCCATTTCAATCAAAAGCTTTGGCATAGTATTCCAGTCTTCCACACCAACTAGTCTGTCAATATCCAACATTCAGCATATAGAAGGAGCCCTAAACTGGGATTCAGAGACCTGAGTTCTAGTATCCACTCTATTCTCCACTGTGTGACATGGGGCCAATCATATCTCTTCTCCGGGCCTTAGGTTTTGAGATAAGTACTTGACCTTCAAGAGTACTTCTAGCTCTCTGATAACAGAGTATTCATCTCACAGTGTGGTTTCTGTCTAGATATTTTTCACCAAGCCACTACTCTTTTCAATGTCCTTCCACTCTCTGTGCTCCCACAATCTCCAATGTAATGTACTCACCTTGGTGGAGATGTTGTTTTCTAGGATGGTCCCTATGGTATTTGCACAGTTCTTCTATTCAGAAGATCTGAATATAAAAGATCTTACAATTTCTGTGATGGCATTACTAAAGAATATTTTTGAGCTTATAATTTTGATTTGACCTCTTTTTCTCTCCAACGGATGATATGAGGAGTAGAGGGTGGAGGAATCATAAAACAAAACAAGATAAAAGCCAGCTTGCTAAAATTGTGACAGGTGTTTGACAGTGTCATTATTAAGGTGTCTCCACCACAGTGGTGCTATTTTCAATGCTGGGAAGGATCATTGCCAACATGGGGTTTGATCTGGGGATGCGGACTATTCCATTACCGGCCATTGAAGTAACTGGCCTCTTGACCTTCACTCTTTATTTTCATCTTTCTCATTGTCAGTCCCTCAAAAGGGCAAGAAAAGCATTGCCCCCAAATACAGATTTTAAAATACCCTTACTGAGATATAATTCCCATATCATACAGTTCACCTATCTTAAGTGTACAATCCAATGGCTTTTAGCATATTCACAGAGTTCTGCATCCATCACCACAATCAATTTTAGAACAGTTTCATCACCACACACACACACACACACACACACACGTACTACGCCCCGTAGACATCATGCTCCAATCCCCAGTCATCCCATCCCTAGACAATCTCTTATCTACTTTCTATCTCTACAGATTTGCCCATTCAGGACATTTAATGTAAATGCAATCATACAATTATGTGATTTATTGTGGCTTATTTCTTCACATGGTTTCAAGGATGATCATTTTGTAGCATAGCAATACTTCATTCCTTGTTATGGCTGAATAATAATCCATTGTAGAAATATATCTCAGGGAGCCTGGGTGGCTCAGTCAGTTGAGCGTCCGGCTTCGGCTCAGGTCATGATCTCACAGTTTGTGGGTTCGAGCCCCGCATCGGGCTCTGTGCTGACAGCTCAGAGCCTGGAGCCTGCTTCGAATTCTGTGTCTCCCTCTCTCTCTGCTCCTCCCCGACTCATGCTCTCTCTCTCTCTCTCTTTCAAAAAAAAAAAAATAAAAACACTAAAAACATTTTTTTTTTAAAAAGGAAATATATCTCATTTTATTTACTAATTCTTAGTTGACGGCTATTTGGTTGTTTCCACCTTTTGGCTATTATGAATAATGCCGCTATGAACATTCATGTTCAGATTTTTATGTGGCCCTCATTTATCTTGGGGAAATACCTGGGAGTGTTACTGCTGGGTTACGTGTTCAAATTTTTAAGAAACTGCCAAAATGTTTTCTAAAGTAGCATCACCATTTTTCATGCCTATCAGCAATGTAGGATGAGAATTCCAGTTCCTCCACATGCTGTTAACACTGGTTATCAACTACCTTTTTATTAGGGTCATCCTAGTGGGTGTGAAGTAGTATCTCATTGTGGTTTTCATTTGAATTTCCCTAAGAACTAATGATATCAAATATTTTTTCACATGCTTATTGAACATTTGTATATCTTCTTTGGAAAAAATGTTTGTCTAGATCCTTTGCCCATTTTTAAGTGGAGTTCTGTTTTCATATTATTGAGTTATAAGAGTTCTTTATATATTCTGGATACAAGTCCTTTATACATATGTCATTTGCAAATGTTTTCTCCCAGTCTATAACATATCTTTTAATATTTTAATGACTATCTTAACTTTTCAAGGACATTGTTCTCATTCTGATGAAGTCTAATTTATGAATTTTTCTTTTTTTAAATGTTTGTTTATTTTTTTGAGAGAGAGAGAGACAGAGCACAAGCAGGGGAGGGGCAGAGAGAGAGGGAGACAGAATCTGAAGCAGGCTCCAGGCTCTGAGCTGTCAGCACAGAGCCTGATGTGGGGCTTTAACTCACGGACCCTGAGATCATGACCTGAGTCGAAGTTGGATGCTTAACTGACTGAGCCACCCAGGCGTCCCTATTAATTTTTCTTTAATGCAGTATGCACTGGTATCCTATCTAATAACACTTTGTGTAACATAAGGGCCTCAAAATTTTCTCCCATGTTTTCTTCTAAAAATTTTATAGTTTTATCTCTTATATTTAAGTATCTGATCCATTTTACGTTCAGTTTTGTATATGATGTAAGGTAAGGATCAAGGTTCTTTTTCGTTGTGTGTGTTGGGGGACATATATACCTAATTTTCTCAGCAGCATTTGTTGAAAAGATAAGACAGTTTTTTAAATTTGATTTTATGTTTTTATTTTTAAAAAAAATTTTAAAGTTTGTTTATTTATTTATTTATTTATTTATTCAACGTTTATTCATTTTTGGGACAGAGAGAGACAGAGCATGAACGGGGGAGGGGCAGAGAGAGAGGGAGACACAGAATCGGAAACAGGCTCCAGGCTCTGAGCCATCAGCCCAGAGCCCGACGCGGGGCTCGAACTCACGGACCGTGAGATCGTGACCTGGCTGAAGTCGGACGCTTAACCGACTGCGCCACCCAGGCGCCCCAAAGTTTGTTTATTTTTGAAGGTGGTGAGGGGGCAGAGAGAGAGGGAGACACAGAATCCAAAGCAGGCTTCAGGCTCTGAGCTGTTAGCACAGAGCCTGATGCGGGGCTCGAACCCACGAACTGTAAGATTGTGACCTGAGCTGAATTTACACTTAACAGACTGAGCCACCCAGGCACCCTTAAATTTGAATTTAATATGACACCTAGAAATAGCAGTGGCCCATATCCTCATATTTGGGGGTACCCTGGCATCAAAAGTTATCAGTGAAATACTCTGAAGTTTTCTAGAACTTCCAAGAACCGTGGGTATAAACTAACATAATGGAAGTTTCTCCTATATAGATGTTCTGAAATACTCCAAGGCCACTGCCATAGCAATGGGACAGGCTAAGGCTCATTAAGTAGAAAAAAACCAAGAGGACTTGATAAAAGAAGTTAAAAGGAACCATTGTTCCTTGGTAGTGTTCACCGCCATGCTACTGACTACTGACGTTCTCATCCAAGACCCATCCAAATGTGCTTGTCCCATGTCCTATTTCTTTAGAGTGGTACTAAGCAGGATTGGAGCAGAGAATGTAGGGGAAGGCCCTGAATTGCTTGGGTTACTTTTTTTCAGTAATAGCTTAATTGAGATATAATTTACATACTGTATTCTTCACCCATTTGAAGTGTACAATTCAATGATTTTTATATATGTCTATAGATATGTGAAACCACAACCACAGTTAATTTTAAAGCATTTTTATCACCTAAAAAAATCTTGTCCCTTTTAGCTACCACCCCCTACCCCATTCCACCCCTCCCTGCCCCCCCAGCCCTATGTGACCACGAAGCTGTTTTCTATATCATAGATTTTCCTTTTCTGGACATTTAATATAAACAAGTCATACAATGCGTAGTTTTTTTGTGACTGACTTCTTTAATACAACATGTCTTTTGAAGGCTCAGCCATGTTGTAGCATGTATTTTGGACTTCGTTCCTTGTTATGAATGAATAATATCCCATTGTATGAAGATACCACATTTTATTTACCCATTCATTTGTTGATGAATATTTGAGTTGTTTCCATCTTTGGGCTACTATTAATAACGCTGCTATGAACATTTGTGTATAACTGTTTGTGTGGATATATATTTTCATTTTGCTCAAATATATACCTAGTAATAGAATTGTTGGGTGTTGGAGTTTCTCCTGTCCCCTAACTACTAAGCTCATGTTCTTAAAACATGTGCCCCAAGGCATGCTTCAGACAAATTCATTTTTCTTTCTGTGTAGAGATTTGGCCCATAGTTCTTGTCAAAACAATATAGAAGGAAAAATGAAATTCCTTTCACAAGTTTTCTTAAAGCTAGAGTAAATACAAAGAAGCCATTTCCTTTTTCTTTTTATCTTAGTCCCATCCTGGCCCTTCTAATTCTCCAGAATTAAAGATGCTGTCTAAACAGAAGGGACTCTTAGTACAAAGAGTCACAGACTATTCCCAAACCACCAAAGTTACTTAACTTTAAAAAGGTATATCAAAGGCAGGGCACCTGGGTGGCTCAGTTGGTTAAGCATCTGACTTAGGCTCAGGTCATGATCTCGCGGTCTGTGAGTTTGAGCCCCCAGTTGGGCTCTATGCTGACAGCTCAGAGCCTGGAGCCTGCTTCGGATTCTGTGCCTCCCTCTCTCTCTCTGCCCCTCCCCCACTTTCACTCTGTCTCTCTCTCTCAAAAACAAACATTAAAAAGGTATATCAAAGGGGATTTCCAGAATCCCAGTCCATCTATTTTTCCTAGATTTAGAATATTTTTATTCTCAATACGACAAACTCTACCCTTTCCAGGTATTGTGGTATTAGCTCCTGACAAAAGCCAGCTTGGGTGTAGGGAACCGCAGAAGTTCCCTTCTGGGCAGTTTTCTCCCCAGGGGGCATTTGGCAATGTCTAGAGACATTTTTGGTTGTCATGAATGGGGGTGGTGTGCTACTGACAACTAGTTGGTAGGGGCCAGGGATGCTGCTAAGCATCTTACAATGTACAGAACAGCTCTCCACAACAAAGTACTATCTGACCCCAAATGTCAGTAGTGCTATGGTTGAGAAACCCTATGTTACACAATAAAGAACAAGGCAAATGTGGCAGAAGATGAAGCTGAGAGGAAGTCAAGGGCAAGATCCAGGAACAACCTCGTAAATTGTGTTACAGAGCTTGGATGTTATCCTGTAGGGCTAGAAGCCACTGAAGGAATTTAAGCAGGAGAATAATGTACTCAGATGTGCAGTTTGGGTAGGTCACTCTGGTGCTTTGGATTTGAGGAAGACAAGACCAGTAGGTAGGCCAAGTAGGAGGCTGTGTGGTAGAACATGAAGGAGAATAGAAGGATCTAAACCCAGGAAGTAGTAATGGACATAGGAAAAGAGAAAACAGGTTCTGGAAATATTTGGGAGGTAGAAACTAGAGAGCTTCATGATTAATTGAATTTAGGTATATATTCATTTTTTTACTGCTATGTAATAAATTACCAGAAATGTAGTAGCTTAGGACAACATCCATTTATTATCTTGTGGTTCTGTAGGTCAGAGTTAAAGCAGACTTGACTGGGTTCTCTGTTTAGGGTCCCACAAAGCTGAAGTCAAGATGTCAGACAGGCTAAGCTTTTATCTGAAGGTTCTGGGGGTAAATCCAGTTCCAGGATCATTCAAGGTTTTGACAGAATTAATGTCCTTGGATCTATAGGTCTGCAGTCCCCATTTCCTTGCTGATTGTCAGCTGGGAGCCATTTTCAGCTTCTAGAGGCTACTTACATCCTTCTCACATGAGTCTCTCCATCTTCAAGCCAACAAGAGTACGTCAAATCCTTCTCATGCTTAGAATCTCTCTAACTTCCCCTTCTGCCACCAGATCAAACTCTCTGCTTTTAAAGGGGCTCATGTGATTAAACTTCTCCCACCTGGATGATTTTCCCTTTGATTCACCCAAAGTCGACTGATTACTAACCTTAATTACATCTGAAAGTTCTTTTTTGCCATGTAACATAATTATAGGAATGCCATATTCATAGGTTCGTACCACACTCAAGGGGAGGAAATTATACAAAAGCAAGGGTCATTCTTAGAATTCTGCCTAGGGGTGCCTGGGTGGCTCAGTCAGTTAAGCGTCTGACTTTGGCTCAGGTCATGATCTCACAGTTCGTGAGTTCAAGCCCCACGTCAGGCTCTGTGCTGACAGCTCATAGCCTGTAGCCTTTTTTGGATTCTGTGTCTCGCTCCTTCTCTGCCCCTCCACTGCTCATGCTCTTTCTCTCAAAAATAAATGAACATTGAAAAAAAAAAAAGAATTCTGCCTACCAAGAGCAATGGAGAGGAAGGATTTAGGCGACTCTGAAGTTTGCAGCTGAGGTGTATGGGTGAATGATAGGGCCATTCATTGAGGTGGGGAAATCCAGGGTAAGAAGCAGAGTTTAGATATATTGAAGTTGGAATGCCTTGCTACATCTAAGGGGAGTCTCCAGAAAGTCGTGGTATATATGGGTCTAGAACTCAGGAGACAGGTAAAGCTGTTGGTAAGGCTCTAACAAATCAATCCTCATTATAATGTTAGCTCCTATCAGTTTAGAGCACATTTCCCAAACTGTGTTATATGTAATACTAGTCTGATCAAATGTTCTTTGCTCAAATAAGTTTCACAACATTGCATAATATATTCCCCTCTTAGAAGAAAAAAAAAAACTCCAATAAGTTCTCTGTAAAGGAACCTGATTGATTTTGTTTAGTCCAGTGTTCCCCAAACTTGTTTGAACACCAAACCTTTTTTTTTAAAAAATAAAAAAATCAAAAACAATGACCATATGGTAGAATGCACTTTGGGAATCATTGGCCTCTGCCTCAGGTATTTATTTGCATTCTAATTAGAGAATTTTGAAAAGAAAAAAAAACCCTTTAAGGCCCAAAGGAATAATTAAATGGAAAGAAAACAGGCACCATTGCATTTTGACAGGGGTGATAACCTGGGGCAAGAGGGTCTTTGTAGCCAGAGTATTGACAGTCACCACCAAGGTAACACCTATTCATCCACGGTCAAGGTAGGGCTTGAGAGCATTTATCCTGCTACAGACTCTAGAGGGAAAAGGGGAAACTGATCAAAAAAGGAGATTTCTCTAGCAGATGTTTCAAGAGTCCCCCAAAGTTGTAAGAGATTAAGAGACTCCTTTTGATTACAGGCATTGAAGTTGAGCTTCTCTAACCACAGTGGTAAAGAGACAGCAACCTCAGTTCCATTGCCAGGTTTAGAACATTCACGATAGATTTAATCCTATATAAGCCAGCACTCCCCCCACTACCCCACGCTGCAGAGTCTCACTGGAGGAATCAGAGACAGGTTTACTAATTAGACTTCACTGCCATAAGTAGTGCTTTCCATGTATGTGGGCTGCACACTTTCATTTGCACCAAGTTCATGCTTCTCCAGCTGGCAACAATTTGGCAGACCCTAGGGGTCTGAATGGCTCGCCCAGCATGGTAATATCCCTTGAAAGAGGTTTTGGGCCAGAGACCAGTACCTACTGAAGTGTGCATATGCATGCCTGTGCCCCTGTTTCTTTTAAGTATTGACTGTCTCATCTGATGAAGTCGTATATAAATATTTATATGTCGGGACATTTCTGGTCTTACTCACCAGAGACATTATAGCCTTGATAAAAAGCTTCCCTCTGGCAGTCTTTGCCTTCACGGTTTATGTAATATGGCAGTTGATGGGTGAACTTCCTCTTGCTGTTTGCAAAGAGGATGGGGCCTTGCCTTGCTTGGAGTTCCAAGTGTTTGGCTTGTCGTCTGCTGGGAATTGATGTTTGTGCTTTCCCAGGGACTCCCCTGATTAAAACAAGTATGGGTTCTCTAATGGGCCATTCTACCCTTCAGATTTGGGGTCTTCAGGAAGAGTCGATATACTTACAGATGTATTATGACTTTTGTGGGCCCTAGGCACTTTTGCCTTTGTGGACCCCTTCGTCCACTAAATATTAATAATAATAATAATAATTTCCACTGTGTTGGTACAAAGAGGAATACATTAGCATTATATATTTAGACATTTTCTTCAACCCACATGTCTGGTTTTTTTTTTGTTTTTTTTTTTCTGATTTCAAAAGAAATGAAATCATTTTCATGGGCTCAAAAAAGTATGGTGGGCGCTAGGCACCATATCGCCATACCAAATGGATAATCTGCTGTGGATATACTGAGCTGTTTCCTGGACTGGTTGTGAGTTCATGTGAGTTAAGCAGTGAATAAGAATGCTGCGACTGATGGGGCGCCTGGGTGGCTCAATCGGTTAAGCGTCCGACTTCGGTTCAGGTCATGATCTCACGGTTCGTGAGTTCGAGCCCCGCGTTGGGGCTCTGTGCTGACAGCTCAGCCTGGAGCCTGTTTCGGATTCTGGGTCTCCCTCTCTCTCTGCCCCTCCCCAGCTTGCACTCTGTCTCTCTCTCTCTGAGAGAATGCTGTGACTGAGGATTCAGATCAAGAGAGCAGTAGTTACTTAGACCACCCAAACAACAGTTGAGAAGTAGCAAGTAGGACCCTTGTCTTAGTTAGGCTTTAACATATTTTACTCACTGTACAAATCACGATAAAAAGCCATCAGTAGTCAGCATTTCCTCTCGCTTGGTGGACTCAGAGTTGGGAACAGGGGCCTGCTTCCTCAGCATCTTCAAGGAGATACTTCTGGCATTGATGAATGGTGTCATTCATTTCCAGGCTGTCATTTAGCCCGCAGCCCTGCCGAAGGCAGCTGAGTGAAAGGGGTGTGGAAGCTGATTAGCAACGAGATAGATTACTGCAGGCTCATCCAGAGGAATCAGGGTTGGGGCTGGTTTTAATCTAGGTCTATTTTTAGTGGCAGTTAATATAGACACCTCTATCTCAATCCCAACCATAATCTTCTTTAGCAGCAGCCACTCAACCCTGGAATGGGGTTCTGAATGCTACTACTGCTGTTATGTTGACCGCTAAAGAGTCTGTTGGCTAAAGGTCTACCAATAAGCCTCACCTGGAAGTTGGTGGTAGCTTGAATTGGAGATGAACTGAGGCAGAAGGTAAGAATTTAGAGGGGTCCCACTCCTGCCTTCAGATTTTCCTCCAACTGGGGCTAGAGCTAGGACTCAGACTCCAGGGGAAAGAGCTATTTACTGGGCAGGCTTAAACATTCCCAGCAACCCCCCCCCCCCCCAACCACTTGGCTTAGCCGTCCTGGCTCTGGTTCAGTTCACTGAGTGGTATGGCGTTTGGGTCCTCCACAGGGACCTTGCCGAGACCTTGAGGTCAAATTGAGCAATCTCTCTCCCTCCCTTCTTGTCAAGGAAAAAATCTGTTTAAATCAATATGTTTCCATCCCCCAGCTGAATGTGGCTTTCAAGGATGACAGCATCTGCTCCATACTGCCCTTGCCCTTGTCAAGTCCTAGCATGAAGTAGAACAGAATGGTGTGGGGTGGGTGGGTTTGTGTATGTAACACATATGGCATAAATGCAAGGATACAGGCCCTGGAAATCTTCACACAAAGGCAGAACCAGTGGGGATACAAAGCAAGAGTGAAATATAATTGGAAAGAATTAAGGCTGATCAGATTTTGCAGTGTCTAAGAAATTTTGCTTTGGAATACAAAGGAGAACTTGATTTTCCATTACTCATAATACAATAGATCAAGGGTCAACAAATTATGTAGAGGTCTAAAAAACAAGAAGAAAAATATGCAACAGAGACCACTTGGGATCACAAAGCCCAATATATTTATCATATGGCCTGTGTTAGCCAATGTTCTTCAGAGAAACAGAAGCCAAAAGATTATCTATCTATCATCTATCATCTATCTATCTATCTATCTATCATCTATAAAGAGATTTGTTTTAAGGAATTGGTCCAGGCTATTGTGGGGGCTGGAAAATCTGAAACATGCAGGCAGACTGGTAGGCAAGAGACCTAGTGAACAGTTAATCTTTCAGTCTGGAGTATGAACTCATGACCCTTTATAGAAAATGTTTGCCAACTCCTTGGAATAATGGAAAGACTAGAGGAAGGAATAATTGAAAAGACCTTTGGGAAAGGGACCTGGAGACTCTTGCTCTGCCACTAAATATCTAAGTAATCTAGAGTAACCCACTGCCATGGTTTTTTACATGCCAGTAAATCACTGGATCATGGTTTCTACTTTTGTAGAGTAGATTACTCCAAGAGTTTCTCCCACAAAGCAAACATTGTTTGTGCTTTAGTTCTTTCTATTTGTAAAGTTCTGTGATTCCATAACTCAAATCTGGAAGATCCTAAATAAGCTAGCTTCAACTGGTTCCTGTTGATGTCTAGAAATGACTCCACACTGGCAAGAATCCCGGATATCAGTACCTTTTAATTATAACATACAGAATAAACAAAATGCCAAATCCTTACAATTTATCAGTAGTTCTCTTAATAGTAGTTTCTCTTAAGGATGACTGACTGTGACAGTTCTCTATAATCACTGGAGACACATCTGTTACTGGTATCGTACAAGGCACCTTGGGTACTCTAAATAAGTACCAGAAAAACAGTATCTAGTCTTGAGATGCTTGTAATCTAGTTAGGAAGACATATTCCATACCTAGAATAAAGCCTTTTTTAAAAGTTTATTTATTTTGAGGGAGAGAGGGAGAGAGAGTGTTTGCAGGGGAGGGGCAGAGAGAGAGGAAGAGAGCAAGAATCCCCCGCAGGCTCCATGGGGAGCCTCAAGTTCACGAACTGTGAGATCATGACCTGAGCCCAAATCAAGGGTCAGATGCTTCACCATCTGAGCCACCCAGGTGCCTCGTTATACTTAGAATAAAGTCTTAGATCTTGTATGGCAACATACAAGCAACTGTTGGGGGTAGAGGCATCGTCTTTTTCATGGATGTATCCTCAGGACCTAGAACGGTGCCTAGAACATGGTATGTGCCCAATACATATGTTGAATGAATGAATGAATGGAGGATGGCTTAGTGAGTAGTAGGTACTAAAGGAAGACATGCTTACTTAGATCAGGGCCATGTGGATGCTAATTAGGAAAGGTCTTCTAATGGGGGAGAGGATAGAATGAATTCAACAGAGGAAGCCTAATGGCTCAAGAGGTGATATTTCTGAAATGCTGGATTTCTATACATAAAGATACACAGGGCAGAGCCAGGGTTAAGGATCATATAGGTTTGGGACATTAAGCAAACTAAAAGCAGCCTAAAACAGAGGTCTGAGCGTTGAAGTAGAAAGACATAGGCTCTATCTACCAGTCATTCAACATTTCTGTGCCTCAGTTCCCTCATCTGTAAAGTGAAGATGTCATCTAGACCCAGAATGGCAGACATGGAAGAGACCGGAGACCTCATTTGGTCTGATGAGTTTCAGTCCTGGCTCCCCATTAGACACACTTGGGAAACTTTCACAGGGCCCAGTTCTCAGGCCTGGTCCCACACCAACGACATGAAAAGCTCTAGAAGTGGGCCCAGGCATCCATATCAGTATTTTTTAAATCTCCCCAGGCAAGTCAATATTCAGCCAAGGTTGAAAACCATTGTTCTAGTCAGACCCTTTCATTTTATAGACAGATAAACTGAGGCCCAGAGTGGGTTAAGGAACTTTGTTCAACCTACCTCATAAGACCGTTAGAAGGGTAATATTAGATCATAAAATTATACAGCTGAAGGGACCTTAGGTATCAAAATATGTGTGGAAGTGTTCTGTATAATGCAAAACATGCTTCACGTGTAAGAGATTATCATACCAACAGAACCAGAAAGTATTCATTGGCAACCAGGCAAAATATCCTCCTCATCATTAAACTACACTAGATGAAGAATTGATGAAACTTGCATTCTTTTTTATGTTCCAGGTCTTCCTGAGTCAGCCGATGAGTAAATGTTCCCTTCCAAAAGTTAGGATATGGATTATTGGATTGAATTCTTAGTAAATAAAGATGGCTTACATTGCCCTAAAAATTCACATTTTTTTAAGAAGAAACATAAGCATTTTGGAAATGTAGGAGGACATGAAACCATAGCAGGAAGCATTGTTTAGCACAGTTCTAGCATATTTCTAGCCTCCATTATCTGTTTGGGGCATGGTCATGCCTGGAGGCAGAGGGGTGAGGTCTGGAAATGTTAGTGTGGTGTCAGGCATTTTTGCTCAGAAGGGCCTTCACTTGCTCCTGGCTCGAGAGACTTTGGCTTGCATTGAGCTTGAAGATGCTTCACTTTGCAGCGGATGAAAAGCCAAGGTAATTCTCATTCAGGATACATTTCCCCATTTCTACCCTTTCCCTATTTAATCAGATTCACTCTTTGGAATTGGTCCTTCCAAACAAGACTGGGAGGTTGGGTGTAAAGGGCATTTTCTAGTTCCCCCATTTAGCCCCTGTTTTTTTTTTAAAGTTTATTTATTTATTTTGAGAGAGAGAGAGAGAGGAGAGAGAGAGAAAGTGGACACAAGCTGGGGAGGGGCAGAGAGAGAGAGAGAGAGAGAGAGAATCCCAAGCAGACTCTTCACTGTCAGCACCGAGCCTGATGTGGGGCTCGATCTCAAGAACCATGAGATCATGACCTGAGCCAAAATCAAGAGTCAGATGCTTAACTGAATGAGCTACCCAGATGCCCCTAGCCCCTGTTTTTGAGATATATTTATTTTTTGTCTGAGAGACTATTTGTTCAATTATTTCCTGAGAAAAAAAGTGATAAAAATGTAAGATTTTTTTTTGTTTGTTTTTGTT
Organism: Prionailurus viverrinus; assembly: GCF_022837055.1. Taxonomy (NCBI): domain Eukaryota; kingdom Metazoa; phylum Chordata; class Mammalia; order Carnivora; family Felidae; genus Prionailurus; species Prionailurus viverrinus. The sequence continues at coordinate 84,266,283 of NC_062579.1, read as the reverse complement.
ATTTTTTTTACTCAGGCCCACTGCCTACTGCTTTTGTGAGGCTTTCTGGACTACTCCAATTCACATGCCTTGTTTCAATATTTATTATACGGAGAATGCCAGAGACCTTATCGTTCATTGTTTTGTAATTATTTTAATATGTGTGAGGTCTATCTCCCCAGTAGATCCTGGCTTGCACTCCCTTTATCTTTCAGCCTACCCCAGTATTTAGAATATTATTCTTCCCCAAATCAATGCTTGAGCCACATATCTGAGCAACTACCCGTTGCTGAAGGCCCTTCAGAATCTCGGTAGAATGCTTCTCTGCTGGGGTCATTTACCACTCAGGGAAATCGCTGTGTGTGTATGTGTGGGGTGGGGGTTGGGTAAGATGTGGGCGTGTGGGTAGGGAAGGGGGGAGAGTTGTGATAAAAATATGTCAGTATAGGGACGCCTGGGTGGCTCAGTCGGTTAAGTGTCCAACTTCAGCTCACGTCATGATCTCGTCGTTTATGGGTTCGAGCCCTGCGTCAGGCTCCGTGCTGACAGCTAGGAACCTGGAGCCTGCTTCGAATTCTGTGTCTTCCTCTCTCTCTACTCCTCACCCCCCCTCAAATAAACATTAATTTTTTTTTGTAAAAAAATATGTTCAGATATCACTAGTCCAGAGCAATGTTTCTCAAAATTGGCTATGCATCAGAATCATCTGGGAACTGGAATTTCCAGAGGAGGTGCCCTAGACTATGTATTTTGAAGCTCCTCCAAATGATTCTGATGAGCACCCAGGTCAGGAAGCCACTGGGGCTCGTTGTTCTCTGGTGCTCCTCAAACTTTAATTTCTGCAAGATTTTGCATTTTGCGTTTCTAACAAGTTCCCAAGTGGTTCTCATGCTGACTGGTCAGAAGACTGAACAAAGCTGTAAGGTAGTGGTTCTCAGCAAGTGGTCCCTGGGCCAGCAATATCAGCATCACCTGGGAACTTTTACATGTGCACTTCATGCTGTTAGAAGTATTTTTTGTGCTTCTATTATCTGGGTTTTTTTTTGTAAGTCTTTTTTCTCAAAGTTTATTTATTTTGAGAGAGAGAGTGTGTGGTGGGGTTGGGGGCCTGATGCAGGGCTCGAACTCATGAACCCTGAGATCATGACCTGAGCCAAAATCTGGAGTCGGACGCCTCACTGATTGATCCACCCAGGCGCCCCTCTATTATTCATGTTAATTGTCACACCAGCCCTGTGAGATAGCCCAGCTGGATGTGACTGTCTCTGCTTGACGGATGTAGAGTCTGGTACTCAGTGAAGTGAAGGGACTCACCCAAGGTCGTAGAGCTCATCAAGGGCAGAGGCGTGATTAGAATCCAGATCTCTTCACTCCCAGGTCAATGCTCTTTCCCCCATTCCATGCTGACTGATCAAGTAAAAGTCCTTTCAGATATTCATTCACTCCATGCTAATGAGGTTACTGCAAGCACAGATGTGAAACAAACTGAAGCCGTCTTTGAAAATCTTAAACAGAGCACTGGGTGTTGTATGGAAACCAATATGACAATAAATTTCATAAATAAAATAAAATAAAATAAAATAAAAAAGACTTTAAAAAAAAAAAAAAAGAAAATCTTAAACCTGTCCGGCTTTCACTCATCTGAGTTAAAACATATGGCCACTGTCAGAGAAACATAGCTGAACTCCTCTGTTTGGAATTTTTATATATCAGGAGCCTTATCAACTGCTGGCAGGCAGTTGGATTACATGTACATTTCAGATATCAAAGGCCCGTATTAGAGGGCTACATTAGGAAACCAGAATAATACTCTTGCACCCTCAAAAGCCCCTTAGAATGGATTATACATAAGAACTCCTATCTTTGAATGCAAGCTGAAACTGGAGGCCTCCTCCCCTCTTGTTGAATTTTGGGTTTTGGACACTTGGCCTAATTTTCAGGGTTAAGTAGATGCTGGGGAAGTTTCAGCTTTGGACAACCACAGTTACTAGGACTTACATCTAAACATAGACACTTGCTATTTGCAAGTAAATACTTGAGCATGAAATATTTTGCTTGAACAGACAAAATGAAAGGATAAAATATGCTTGTTTTCCAAAGAAGATGTTTGCAAAATATGTTCTGGATAGAGTCGTCTTCTTTATACAATAGGCAGAACAAATGGCTGCCTGCTGGTGTCTTGAGGGCTGTACCTCATTCTTCCATGCTACCTTCCTGAACACTCCCATGAAAACCTTACTAAACGGATGGGGTTTCTCTTTTGGGGTGACAAGAATGTTTTAAAATTGATGTGGTGATAGTTGTGCAACTCTGAATATTCTAAAAACCCAATGCATGGGTTGGAACACTTTAAATAGATGAATTATAGGATACGTGAGTTATACCTACATAAAGCTGTTATTTTTTAAAGTTTCTATTTTAAGATATTCGGATTCAGTAATATAGTTCATGTGTGAATTACAGTGTGTGCCTATCTACTAAGAAATTATGTATCACAGTTTGCAATGCTTCCTTGTTTTAAATTTTATTTTTTCCATTTTTAAAAAATGTTTCTTTATTTTTGAGAGAGAGGGATAGAGAGAGAGTGCGGGGGAGGGGAAGAGAAAGAGGGGGGCAGAAAATCAGAGGTGGGTTCTGCGCTGACAGCAGAGAGCTTGACACAGGACTTGAACTCACAAACTGTGACATCATGACCTGAGCCAAAGTCGGGCGCTTAACCGACTGAGCCACCCAGGTACGCCCTTGTTTTAAATGTTAAACCCAAAACCTCCAAGTGGTCACATGGAATAATAGGACTGAAGGAAACATATTAAACAGGGACCAGATATCAGAGATAGGAGACATCAGAAGATTTTCTCCTGCTTGTGAAGAAGAAGTAAACTTGCCATGTGAATGTACCCGTGAGTGGGTAGCTTCTAGGAACTGGGAGTGGCCCTTGGCTGACGGTCAGCAAGAAAACAAGGACCTCATTCTTGTAAGGAACTGAATTCTGATGACAACCTGAATGAGCTTGGAAGGGAACCCTAAGCCCACGTGGGAACTGCAATACGGCTGATAGCTCGACGGTGGGCCGTGTGTAACTCTGAGCAGAGGACCCAGTGAAGTTGCGTGGGAACTCCACATCCCAGGAAACTGTGAGCTAATGAATGGATGTTATGTTAAGCTGCTAAAATTGTCATACCACAACAGCAAGCTACCACGCAAACTTGCCTCGAGAAAGGCATGGGGCAGCTGAGATGGAGGTAGGAGGCGGCCTCTTTGTTTTGCATCTGAATTTGTGCGTTTGCCGTAGCTTAAAGGACTGTGGGCTGAATAACCCAAGAACAACGTAACCAACATGAAGTGTCTAAATGGGCAGTGTGGACCATTCCAACCTTGTTTCAAGTCACTGCACTTGGAGACCGAGAAAAAATGGAGGCTTAGTAGACAGATGGCGGTGGATATAGTAGTAGAGGAAGCTAGTGATGCCTCCTGAGGATGCTCTCCATGCCCAGAGTCAGAAACTGGGCCACTACCTGATTAGATGAAGGTGGAAGGTGAAGCTAGGAAAAATTGGTGGTGTGGTATGAAGAGTATTATTTGATTGGACAAAAGTTTTTTTTTAAAACCACTTTAGGACAAAAGGTACCATACACCAGCCTTTTGCAGTGTTGCACCTAGACCCCATTCTTGTGGGGAGGTTGTTAGAAATGCCGATTTCCTGGACCCCACCCCCAACCTACTAAATCAGGTTTGCTAATGGGGTGGGTCTCAGGACCCTGTGAGATGTTCACATGAGTGCTAATGTTTGAAATCCACTGAGCTGATTTTTTCACCTTTTGCAGCACTGCTAAGTGCTTAACGCATGGGGCATTAAAAAAATACAGATAGTAGGTCCCTCTCTCTGTATTTCTTTTAAGTGAGAGAAAGAAAAAGGGAGAGATAGAGACAGATGGAGAGAGAGAGTGAGAGAGAGAGAAAAGCTGCAGCAGCAGAGGAAGAAGAAAAGAAGAAGAAGGAGAAAGGGGGAAGGGGAAGGGGGAAGGGGAGGGGGAGGAGGAGAAAGATGAGGAAGAGGAAGAAGAAGGGGAGGGGGAGGAAGAAGAATAAGGAGGAGGAGGAGGAGGAGGAGGAGGAGGAAAAAGATGAGGAAGAGGAAGAAGAAGAAGAGGTGGAGGAGGAGGGAGAGGAGAAAAGAAATGCCCAATTATTAAAGATGTGTATTGAAGATTAGAGATGTGCTCCATTGTCGAAGGATAAAAGCCATGTGCATCAAACAGAATATTTGACATCTCTGGGAAGCATCTTTATTCCCACTCTTCCCTCAACCCTACCATTTTCACACCCCAGGGTGACTGCTAGAGCAGGTGGAGGTGACAGGAAGCTGAGCCCAACCAGCCTGACTTGGCAATTGAATCGAAACAGGAAGGGGACTTCAATTCCTGCTTATCGTCTCTTACTGGAATATGGTATTAGACCCCAAGACAAAGCTCAGATTGATGCAGTCCCCACCCCACCCTTCTTCTCCTGGCTTCTTTTCTGTAAGTCATGCTTTCAGTGTTTGGAGTCTGGCAGCTGCAAGGCTTGGTTGCTAGGTAACAATTTCCCAGCACAAAGAACCCTCAGCTGGGTAGGTCAGGTCTGTCAGTGTGAAACAGCTGTACAGAATTTTTATTTGTCTTCCTCTTGTTTTGGTTAATCACAGGGCATGGAACCCGAATCAAACTTTTCATAGAAATGAGAAATGCTGGAGGATACTAGTTCAGCTGTTGCTGCTTTTTTGCTGCTCTTCAAATCACAGCCTTTCTACTCTGGCTCAATAGAGCCACAGCAAGCCTGGCAGGCTGCAGGTGGAGGAGGGTGGTAGAGGGGTCAGGTGTTCTTTAGTCTCTTTAGCATCTGGGTGGGAGAGGGCATAGCTGAAACATGAGCTAAGAAGTTAACTCCCTTTCTTCAAATTGACCAGCAGTTTCCTAGGATTAGAGTCGCCCGATTACACAACACCAAGTTAAATTTGAGTTGCAGATAAATGATGAGAAATTGAAATTGAATGGGGCATCTGGAATGTGTATTTGCTAAATCTGGCAACCTTACCTAGTTTGCAGTCAATTTGGTGTGAATTTTGCGTGGGATTGATGCCAACAGAGAAGTAGAAATATGGGCGGACCCGGTTCCGGTGTTGTTATGGAGGATTAAGCCTCAGCCCTGGCTTGGTATGCTAGAAGCTAAAGTTGGAGGGAGTTGTGTATAGAGTCACACAAAGAAAAGGCTGAATCCATTTCTATTGCTGTCACCTTTCCTTATAGTTATCCATCGGATGCTAGTCTAGTGACTAGCGTGGTGCTCTGTGTTAATGATTGGAAATCAGGAGGCCTGGGTTGGAGGACTCGATGGATGGATGGAGTATTAACCAGCTGTGTGATCTTGGACAAGTCACTGCTATTTTATGCCCTTGTTGCCTTTTTCTATGCCCTAAAGGGGTTTTATTAGAGCATGGTTTTCAAAGTGTGTCCCCTCCCCCATCAGCAGCATCAGCATCACCTGGGAACTTCTTAGAAATGCAGATTACGAGGCCCCCCTTCTGAATCAGAAACTCTGGGGTTAGGGCCTTGCAATCAGTTTTAACAAGCCCTCCACGTGATTTTTTTCCCCTAAACTCTGTTTCCAAAAGCCCCTCCCCTGTCCCATTTCTGATCTTCCTATAGAACAGTAGAGAACCCCACCCCACTGTCCTCATAAATATCTGATTACTAAGGGAGGGGACGCAGAATCAAGAGAAGCTCAGGGAGCTAGCTAATGTGCTGGTTTCTCACAGTAACTGGCATCCGATGGTGTTGTCCATGGTGCTGAATGTGGTTGTCCAACCTAACCTTGGAAATCTTTCTGAGAAATGTACGCAAAAGGAGAGGAAGTTGGATGGTTGTAGCAGCCTGACCTGTTTCACCTCCCACTGGAGACAACTTACGGAATTTGTCAATCACATTATGCAAGTTAGTTAAGGTGAACCAGGACAATTATATTATTTTATAGGCCAGTGCCTTTCTCTAGTGCTTTCCTGGTACTCCTACCTTGGGTAACTATATTTTATTCTGACACAGAGGGCTCTATGTAAACTGTGTGTTCACTTAAAAGCAATGGATCATTCCCCTGATACTATCCTGTAATTATGAATGAATGGGGAGAACACTAAGGTATAAAGTTAGCCATCAAGGGCCTACAATAGGACTAACAAATCATCTTAACCACCAAGCAACCATAATGGTAAGAAAACCCAAGAGCACTGCCTAGGTTACTCGCAGAAAGCTTTTTAAATCTACTCTGGGCTATGCTCAAGTGGGTGGATAGTGGGACCCAGATAATTAGAAGGGATTAGCTTAACTCTGACATTCCTTCCAGCCTTGCATATTGAGCCTTGGCTTTCTTTACCTCCTTTGGGGTTCTTGTCATGGAATGAGCTCTACTTTCATAACTTCTGGAGCAAACTTTTATGTGTTCATCTGCATAGACACCTACTCTCAAATTTAGGTGTACAGATGGCCTCAAATTACAATGGTTTGACTTATGATTTTTCAGCTTTACAACTGTCCAAAAGTCAGATGAATTCAGTAGGAACTGTACTTCTTGTTTTAAAGTTTGATATTTTCCCAGGCTAGCGATATGTGGTACGATACTCTCTTGTGACTCCTAGTCAGCCACGTGAACATGAGGGTAAACTACCACTACGTTTACAACCATTCTGTTTTTCACTTTCAGTACAGAATTTGATAAATTACATGAAATATTCAACACTTTATTATAAAATAAGCCTTATGTTAGATGATTTTGCCCAACTGTAGGCTCATTGAAGGGTTCTGAGCACATTTAAGGTCGGTTAGGCCAAGCTATGATGCTCAGTAGGGTAGGTGTATTAAATGCGTTTTGTACTTACAGTAGATGTTTTCAACTTACAATAGGCTTATCAAGGCATAACCTCACTGTAAAGCAAGGAAGGTCTGTAATTTTATGGAGTCCACAATCACTTAGGGGATTAAAGTAGGAAAAGAACAGATGTGGGGAGCCCACAGCTGTTACTCTGAGGAGACTGGATTTGTCTAGGAGAGAACAAGGCAGGAATGTATCCAACTCCAGATCTCTTTGAACTGTCATATTTAATTATAGATTGTGACCTGAGTAGGTTAATAAGCCTCATTGGGCCTCAGTTTTATCATCTGTAAAATGGATAGATACAATGATAGTTAATAGGCACTATTTACTGAGTAGTTACTATTTGCCAGACACTCCCTACTTCACAAAGTTCTTGTGATAATTAGATATAGCTCTTATAAAGTGCCTGGTGCAGACTAGGCACTCAAAAATGGCATCTATTAAAATTATTGATTTTTTAAAAATGTTTTACTCCGCTTCTGAGGGGACTTGGATTCACTTGGGCCATGCATGGTGGATCAGACCTTTTTGGCCAGGAGTAGATGCTACATAATGTTAGGTCTTATTTTTTTTTAAGTTTATTTTTGAGAGAGACAAAGACAATGTGAGCAGGGAGGGGCAGAGAAAGAGAGAGAGAGAGAATCCCAAGCAGGCTCTGAGCCATCAGCACAGAGCCCAATGCAGGACTCGAACTCATGAAACCATGATATCATGACCGGAGCCAAAACCAAGAGGCAGACGCTTAAACGACTGAGCCACCCAGGTGCCCCTTTAATGTTAGGTCTTAGCATATATGACAGATGTGTGGCTGGAACTGCAATTATTCCTAGAAACAAGAATAAATACAATCAATTCTTCCCATTTCCTGGCTCAGCAAACACATTTTTGTGTGTACCAAGAACCCTAAACGAGGACCAGGGCAATCCGTAAGATATTTGACTCCTTAGGTTGACTCCTAAGTATCCACAAGGCAGAATCTCCTATAGCACTGGGCAAGTCATTGCCGGTTAATATTCACACAAATGTCTTGTCTTTTCTGTGGAATCAGGGACCAGGGATGCGATTTCTTGTGGTTTGAACTTGTTCCCTCTGTTCCTACAGCTCTATGCCTAAATGGGATGCTCAGACCCTCCGGGGCTAGAAGGATAATGATAGAAAGGCCAGCCTTGCTTTGTTTTGCCCACAAGTCCAGTAGCTGATAGCATCAAATAGTAGTAGTGATTACTCTGGGGACATTAACTCCACGGGTGTTGTGATAATGGAACACTGACCTTCCTAACAGAGAAACTCATTTCATTGCATTGTGTTACCAGCTTTCCTCTATTGGAAAGAATCCCTTGATTACTGACTCCATCATAACCCCAGGCTCTTGTTTAGCTGAACTGCCAGCTAGTTCCCTTCCCTGGTGGAAGGGTCCCTAATAGCTTTCACACGATTTTTAAAAAGCCTAGCCGTCTGAGATTCCAAAGGAGTCACTGAGCTTGAAGGCTCAGCCACCCTTCTTCCCACTCTCTTTGCTGGCTGCCTGCTGAACTGAGCTTCCAAAGCTTTGAAATTGATTTACCAGTCATTTGTAGGTTTCCTGATGGTGATAAAAGAAGTACTGTTCTGTTTTCAGCTGTCACCAACACTTCCTCTTAAGGCTCAGCTACAGAGTTTACTACTAGACACCCATCTGCTGCCCTGCCTAGAGCTTGCCACTCTTTCCTTTGCCAGCCAAACCAGTGTCATCTATCCTTTGAGGGCAGGCTGTTAGAAATGAGTGGCCCAATAAAGGGAGACTGAAGGCTAAGATGGCTCTGTGTGATGCTGCCTTACTTAGGAAGAAAATGAATGCTGATGTGCATAAACAGCCACCTCGAATGGGGTGTGGATAATTGTCCGATTTAATGGGATTTTCGTTAGGGGGAAGAGTAACATAATGTAGCTTGAGTGAGCCCTGCCCATTCCCTGGTTCTGTGGAGATGTTAATCATGCTGCTCCTGGCAAGTCTGTCAGAGCTGAAGCCGATGATGTAACTGATTTTCCGGCAAGTCCTTTGTCTGAGTGACTGCAGTGCAGCTGCAGAAGGGAGCGCCAGGGAGCTGAATGTGTTAATGGGAAAAACGCGCTTCCCATAGTTGTTTCTTCCAAAGGGCTGTTGTCACTGGGAGCTTTGTGTGTTGGTCAGCACGGTGGCTGGTCTCAGTGCTGGCGTTTTTCAAAGTCACGACGGAATGGGCATTGTTAAGAACACCATAGATATATATGCTCACCGCCAAGGTGTAGAGCAGTAACCGTGGTCTGTTGTGACTTTAAAGCTTCGTGTCGGAGGTCCCACACCTTCATTTGGACTTTATAACTGAACAAGTTATATAAATAATAGGTATGCGAAAATATATGATTGTACACGTTACATATATAATACTATATATAAAATACAATATGCATGTAGTCAATACATGGCATTTTTGAGCTCTTACTGTGTGTGTTAGGCATAGAAAAAGAAGTGTGGTAGTTAGCAGTGTGGAAGTGTGATCTTAGAATCAAACCACTTTGGGATTATATTCTAGCTCTTCCAATTATTAGCTGTGTGATTTGGGGCAAGGTACTTACCCTTTTTAAGACTCTTTCCCTATCTGTCTTGGGGATCGTAACAGTAGGGAGGATTAGATGAGATAACCCATGTGATTAGCTTAGTGCCTAGCAAATGGTAAGCACTTAATAAACGTTAACTTTATTACTAAGTTATTTATGTCCTCTCATTTAAGTCTCCCAATCAACCTGGTGTATCAGGTGCTATCATGATCCCTCTTTTATAGGAGAGGAAACTTGGGTTCACAGAAGTTAACTTGCCCAAAATCACACAAATAACAGTTGGTTGATCTGGACTTGGCCTCAGTGTAGCTGACTCCGGAGCTGCTAACCAACAAGCTCTGCTACCTCTCTTTAAGGGGCTCTTCACCCTGGCTGCAAGTTGGAATCATCTGGAAGAAATCAGAACAGACTACTGATTGCGATGGCCTCTCAGGGGTGGGGGTGGGTGGGTGTTTACTGTGAGGATGCACTTGTCAAAACTCATCCAATGGTACACTTACAATTTATGCATTTCACTATATGTAAGTGTTATCTAAAAAAAGAAACCTTAAACAAATGTTGAACTCGAATTAATTATATGCCTGCAGAAGTGTTTAGGGTGAAATGTGCAGATGTCTACAACCTTTATTGAAATGTATCAAAAACTGACATGGGTGGATAGAGGGATAGGTGATAAAGCAGTATAGCAAATGCTAATTGTAGAGTAAGGGTGATACAGACTTTTACTCTATGTTTGAAAATTCTCATAATAAAATGTTGGGAAAAGAAATGAGAATCGCTGGGGGAGCTTTTTAAAAATACTGATTCCTGCGATCCCTTCAGAGTTTCAGAAACAAATTAGTCTGGAATAGGACTCAGGCATGAGGTGTTTTTTTTTTTTTTTTTAAGCCTACTTATTTGAGGGTGATAGTGAGAGCGAGGAAGGGGCAGAGAGAGAGAGAGGGAGAGAGAGAATCCCAAGCAGGCCCCATGCTGTCAGCACTGAGCCCGACAGGGGGGCGGGGAGGGTCTATCTCACGAACCATGAGATCATGACCTGGGCCAAAATCAAGAGTTGAAGGCTTTGCTAACTGAGCCGCCCAGGTGTCCCCCAACCCAGGTATGAGTTTTTAAAAAAGCTTTCCGGGTGATCCTAAAGGGTCTTTAAAACAACATAGTGTACTCTAGGCTCTCAAAGCCAGTTCACAATAAGTGCCCCTGGGTCCCAGAATGAAAGTGTCCTGATGACATGCCAGTCAATGGTAGGCCAACCATCCTTCTCATGCATACATCTCTACTTCCTACCCTCTTCCCCTAGCCTCAAATATTTCCTCTAGCTGATAGCAGCACTGGGAAGAATTGCAATAAACAGTGTCAGCTGAATCATAAGTGGAAGCCACATCCCTCTTCCACCCACGCCCAGCCAACAGATTATTGCCCCAGGTTCTGCCCGACCTAGACCTCCACTTTGCAGCTCCTGGAAAGGCAGACACTCGTCTTTTGGCTGATCGGTTGGCCAGACAGCTAGAGCTAAATACATGGTATGGAATAATGGAAGAGAGAGCTCAAGCTTGCCTGGATTTTAGTTTCTGTCTTGTTACCTCTTGCTTATAAGGAGCTGGTCTGGGATTGTGTTATCAAACAAGCATTATTTCGGTTTCCGCAAGGGGAGCAGAAGCCCCCAGGATATCTCAGTTTCAGCTTGTGGGCTCCACTAGGAGCACTTACCATATATTTTCTGCCAACCCTCCTTAGGAGAGAGAGATCTTAGAGAGATCTCTTTCTCTCTGTCTCTCTCATCCCTACAAAGGTGCCATAGATCTGTAATGGCTCATATGTAGGAAAGAATTCATGCTGTAAATGACCCATAAGTAAAGTCACATAGAAATAGTTCCTTCTGCAATCAGTGTGCCAGGGGTCACAGCCTACTGATTCAGCTGCTTCATCATCTTTTTATCATTGATGTAACTCATCCAAGGGATTGTTTCTCCCCTGCATTTGGAAGGCCTCTCTGCCAGGAGAAGCAGGGACTCTTTAATTAGACTGACATATGGCCAAAAGAAGGGTTATGTGAAATCTGTGTCAGACTAGAGTGGAATCATTTTGGGAATCAGTGCCGTCACCAGTAGTTCAGAGTGAGGGGCATGAAATTAGAGCCATATGCTAGATTAAGTCAAAATGGCTACTCCCGGAGTTTCCAAAGTGCAGGTAGCTGTAATGTCCCAATACCCAAACCTGGTAACGTGGCCTGGCCAGAAATAAAGTTGGGCAGAAAAATAAATTTGCTTTTAATGGCTCTGCTCTACCTCCAAGCATCACATATTCTGTTAACATTCTTGGCAACCCAGATTCTTCCCATGGCTTGGGCCTGCCCTACTCCAGGACTATACTCTGGGCCAGGGTTCTCCAAAATATGGTAGCCATTCTACCTGTGGCACGTGATTTTTTTAATGAGCTTCCTCGATAAGCATTTCAAGTGCCAATAGTTATATTTGCTTTGCCTAGGATGAGGGTGATTTCTGTAGGCCAAAAAAAAGATCATTAAAATTTTTTTTTATGTTTTATTTATTTTTGAGAGAGAGAGAGAGAGAGAGAGAGCAGGGGAGGGGCAGAGAGAGAGAGGGAGACACAGAATCCGAAGCAGGCTCCAGGCTCCGAGCTGTCAGCACAGAGCCCGACTTGGAGCTTGGACCCACAAACCGCGAGATCATGACCTAAGCCGAGGTCGGACACCTAACTGACTGAGCCACCCAGGCACCCCAAAGGTCATTTTTAAACAAGTTTATGTGGAGATGGCAAAAATTATGAAGGTGATACTCCAGTGACTAAAAATTAGTAAAGACTGGTCTGCGTCTGAAGACATTTTGGTTGCCACAACTTGTGGAGAGGGGTGCTCCTGGCATCCAGTAGGTAGAGGCCAGAATCTGACTAAACATACTACGACGCACAGGCTAGTTCCCCCAGCCCTTGCTAAGAAAGAATTATCCATCCCCCAACGTCAGTAGTGCCAAAGTGGAGAAGCCTTGCTACAGACCAGTGCTTCTGTGAAGTGCCTTTGAGTCACCTAGGGATCTTGTTAAAGCACAGTTTTTGACTCCGGAAGTCTGGGATTCTGCATTTTTAAAAATGTTTATTTATTTAGTTTTGAGAGAGGATAAGCGGGGAAGAACACAGAGAGAGGGAGAGAGAGAAAATTCCGAGCAGGCTCTGTGCTGTCAGCACAGAGCCCAACGTGGGGCTTGAACTCACGCACTGGGAGATCCTGACCTGAGCTGAAACCAAGAATCAGACCCTTAACCCACTGAGCCACCCAGGCGTGCCTACATTTTTGTTTTTTTTCAAAGTAGGCTTCACGCCCAGCATAGAGCCCAACACGGGGCTTGAACTCACAATTGTGAGATCAAGACCTGAGCTGAGATCAAGAGTCAGACACTTGGGGCACCTGGGTGGCTCAGTCAGTTGCGTGTCTGACTCTTGATTTTGGCTCAAGTCATGATCTCACGGTTCACGGGATTGGGCCCATCTCGGGCTCTGAGTTGAGAGTGTGGAGCCTTCTTGGGATTTTCTCTTTCCCTCTCACTCTCTGCCCCTCCACTTCTCTCTCTGTCTCTGTCTCTCAAATAAATAAGCTTTAAAAATGTTAAAAAGAATTGGATGCTTAACCTACTGAGCCACCCAGATGCCCCTGAGATTCTGTGTCTCTGACAAGCCTTTAGGTGATCCCCATGCTACTGGTCCGTGGACCACACACTGAGTAACTAGGATCTATAACTTCCCTCTTTATCCCTCCAATAGATCCTGCCTATCTGGAGTTCTATCTTCTCAAGGCTCTGCTCAAGGTTTGGTTATTCTGAGAAACTACTAAACAGTAATCGCTGAAAACAGATTAATGTGTTTCTTGCAATTATCAGGGTCATTGAAGCCTTTAAACAAAGATTAACTTGGATGAGAACGTCAGGAGCTAAGCATAGCCAGATAGAGAGGTGCATTTACTCCGGGATTCCTTTTGGAGAATAAGCAGAGTTTTTAGTAGAAGCCAGGTGCACCGAGGCTGGGTTTGCAGAAGCTGTCTTGAATATTTTCGTATGCTTGGTACCCAGCACAGTGCCTGGCTCAAATCAGATGCCTGAAACATGTTTGTTGAACCAATTGACAAGTTATCTATAGCTCTTTAGATAACTGCTAGAGCAGCAAGGCAAGGTACCTGCTAGGGAAGAACACTGTTTTGGACTCTTTCAAGGCTAGAAAAAAATACTGCCCTTCATCAGCTTCCCGTTTGAACGGGTACCGCTAAAAGGGATGCCTACTCCCAGAGTGTTCTGCCGATCCCCTGGATGACAGCAAGGTCACTTAATAGTTGCGTGTTTTCACTCTTCTTTGTTCAAAGTTAGAAATCTACAGGGCAGAATGAGTGTGGTATGTATGGGGGCAGGGGGTGACACATTACCTGTTCCTTGGTCAGAAAGGAAGCTTTGTGGTAAGAACTGAAGATTTAAGCCCTAGGAGAAGGAACTGGGCCGAAGAGGGGAATCATCCAGTAGTATTGGGTTAATAGGCGGGCAGTGTATGCCTTCCCACACTACCTTTGACTCTTGAAAATGTGTGCTACTAGATTATGGGATTTAAGGTGTGCCCGTATTGCCACTGTTCTCCATGTTCCCTTTCGGGGGCCTGCCACAGAACCTGAAAGCACCTTTTTGAGGACTATCACCTTGGATAGTGCAGGTTTTCTAAAGGTTCCTGTTAAAACGTGTGGATTACTATGTAAAGAGAGAGTAGACGGGTTGGTTGCCTCAGGCTGGAGAGATTGGAGGGAAATGGGGAGTGACTGCTGATGGGTATGAGGTTCCTTTTTGGAGTGATAAAAGTGTCCTGAAATTGATGGTCGTGATGGTTGCACAACTCTGTGAATACACTAAAACCCACTGAACTGTACAGTTTAAATGAGTGAATTGTATAGCATGTGAGTTATATCTCCATAGAGCTATTATCAAAATGTCTAAATATGTGGATCAAGTGAGGAGACACAGGTTAGTTTAAGAGATATTTGGGGAGGCCCTGGAGTACCACATGGGAGCGGGAAAGAGATGGTCCCACCAACAGGAAAGGAATCATTGAAACAGGAAATACAGGGCAGGAATGGAGAATTTTCTGTAATTTTTCAACTCCATAAACCCATTTCTACTTTTTTGGAATCCAACTGCCAGCGATCCCAACTGTTATCAAGTTGTTCAACGTTAGATTCATTGCTTGGAAAAACAGCCAGGAAATATTTGGATGCAGTGAAGAAAGAGAGCCAGGTCCCCTAAGATGAAATAACCATGGCATCATTAATAAAGCATAGGATTTGGCACTGTCCCCATGGTTCTGGAAGCTTTTTAAATTAGATCAAGCCACTGGGACCATTGTTGCTTTCTACAAAGAGCTGTAAGACCTGAGGCCTGAGAAAAATGGATTTTTTTCCATTGAAATGGAGACTCTGGTTTTGGAAGAGGTGATTTTAAAACCACAATTATCTCATATAGCCCTGTGGCCAAAGGCTCCAAAGCCACAGAAGGAGAACCCTTGTCTCTCCACATGTGGCTTTCCACGAACCCACTGTAATTTCGGTAGGTCGGTATGGCACAACTGGAGCATAAATAGCAGGGCTACTTCAATAAATCTCTTTAAAAAACAGAAATGGCAGGGCCTAGGACCTGGGGCCCCTGTTCCTAGGGCTTAGCTCATGCTAGCTGAACATCCAAGTGGTACAGTTTCAAACATAGTAAAGACATCTTCTCCCACCCTCCAGCGTATGGCTTGAAATGCCATGGGAGGAAAAATAGCATATTTAGGGGCGCCTGGGTGGTGCAGTCGGTTAAGCGTCCGACTTCAGCCAGGTCACGATCTCGCGGTCTGGGAGTTCGAGCCCTGCGTCAGGCTCTGGGCTGATGGCTCAGAGCCTGGAGCCTGTTTCCGATTCTGTGTCTCCCTCTCTCTCTGCCCCTCCCCCGTTCATGCTCTGTCTCTCTCTGTCCCAAAAATAAATAAACGTTGAAAAAAAATTTAAAAAAAAATAGCATATTTGGCTAGTATCAGTGTTTATATCTTGCTACAAAGGAAGGCTCTAAGGAGTGGGGCGTGATGGTTTGGCCAGCTTGGGGGAGAAAATGGCCCACCAATGGGGGAAGGGCACGCCAGCTAGAAGGTTGGGGGCTAGCAAAACAAACTGGTCCTTTTTTGTAAAAAAAGTTTTGCTCTAGGCTTCCCCTGCCTGTGACTATGAGCCGCAAGTCCTGGACTTGCAAATATAAATCAAGACGGGGCTATCACTGGAACCCAGGATGGTGGATCTGCCCCAAGGGGCCACTGACTATCCTACTACTCAGCACATCATTTGTAATTTGTCTCTCCCTTGGGTGTTATTAGTGCCAGAGAAACCTAGGACAAAGGACATTCTACAGGAAGACAAAGGGGATAGGTATTCAGTGGAGTTACTACACATGTATTTCAGAGTGAGGAATTATCTCTATTGGATGCCAATTGGAGGTCGTCTGGCATTTGGCCAGTGACTGACCCTGGTTGCCATAAAACCCCCAATTTTCAAGAAAGCATTGTGGAAACTTCTCTGGTTGAACTCATCTCTTTCTTCAGAGAACAGTGGGATATTTATAAGGCATAATGCTATCCTGCAATGCTCCCTTTCCTTCTAAGAAGAGATTTTTTCATCCCTCCAGATTTCACACCAGGGCTGGTCTCACTTGGCTCCATTTTCCTTGTGTCTGCAGATCTCCAATTGTCACAGAACATCTCGTCAGGAAAAGGCCAGATGGGCAGGCAGGGAAGTGATCCAGCCCCCCCCCCCCACCCCGGGGAAATAAAGTGCTCGACCTCTCTCCGCTCCCTCAGGGCACCGGGGAGTGAGGGGCCAGACAGTGACGCACGAGAGGGTACCTCCAACTTAGCTTAGAGCTGCAGAAACCTGGGCCAGATGAACATTTTTGGAGATTAGGGAGCAGGAAATTCGGATTTCCATGTTGCAAGTTCACATGGTGAAATTTGATACCACCCCCTCCCATGCTCTGGAAATGAACTCAGTCCTCCCCTCGAACTGGGGTCTCAGAGCCACAGAACATGGCAATGCACTTTTCATTCTCCATATGCTGTGAGACGCAAAGTGAAATCCTGAGGGCACAGACATGGATAGGGATACGTGGCCTAATGAAGTGCTCAAAATGAGGAGCATTCTCACCGCCTTTACATTTTGATTCCTGAGAAATGCTCTTCTCTGGTGACTTTGTGGTAAGGAAATTTTAGACTAAATCATTCTAGAATCATCTTGGCATCCTCAGCACCTAGCACATCGTTCGGCATGTGGTGGCCAGTAAATGTTTCCTTAAAGAATGAGGCTGACATCTGGCGCTAACCTCTCCTTGTCACTTTGGAATTTGAGCATCTCTGTCTCTTGACCTCAGCAGGCAAATGCCATCCCTTCTGTGGCCTATGACTGCCCTCTGGATTGACTGTGCCCCCCGGAGCCTAGACAATGTCTACATAAAGCAGTCAGGGAAGAGGGAAGCATTGTTAGCCAAGCAACCATGCTTTTGATTATTCTGAGAGCTGATCTGGGGTAAGATCTAATTGGCTTCCTCTTCTTGGCCTTGGCCTTTAGCTTTGTGGCTTTGATCCACAGCTGTGTCACTGGACTGATAACTTTCTGTAGCCTTATTAGGTTTCCTGATTACTATCCTTCTTCCCTGACTCATGATGTGAACATTAGCCCATAGATGTCAGGGGAAAGAGGCCTGGCTCTTATTGTATACTTGCCTTACTGGTGATAAGTGAGACTACAGTTCTGGGCTGAGGAATTCCAAACCAACTAACCTAGAAGAGGAACAATGAGAAAGCAAGGTCAGGTTATCAAGGCCTTCACTGAGATCCACAGACCAGGATCTGAAACTAAAACAGAAGACAACACTAGCATTAAATTTGGAAGCACAGATAGGTTATGAAGATTCATATCATGACATTATGCCGATGATGTATTCAACCAGTGGTTCTCAACCAGCGGCAGGCTTTCCAGAGGACACTTAACAACGTCCAGAGACATTTTTAATTGTCATAACTGTGGGGATGCTCCTGTCATCCAGTGGGTAGTGGCCCGGGATGCTGCCAAGTATCCTACAATGCACAGGCCAGCTCCCCACAATGAAGAATTATCCAACTCAAAATGTCAGTAGTGCCAATGTTGAATAACCCCGTGTTAAAGACAGATATAAGTTCTAGATCACAACCACATAAAAGAGGCAGATGAAAACAGACTGGAAGGGTACACATTGTAGCTATAATGGAGAGTGTCTCGGTGGCATCTTTTGTCCCCTTGTGCTGCTTTGCACATTTTCTAATATAACTGTGTTGCCTTTAGTTTCAATTAATTTTCACCTAAATAATATGGGAACACATGCCGCTGGCAAAATAGTACAGAATTACAGACGAGACTGAAGAAATTCTTTGACCGGTCTGGCTTCTCCCACCTCTGTCCCCTTCCCAGAAGTAATCAGTTTGTGGATATGACCTTTCAGAACCGTGTCTACACATTTATCCACGTATTATGTACAGCTATAGAACACATATACTATCTCATTACTTTTTTTTGGCTTCATAGTATTTTGCAGTTTATCTATTCCCTGCTGATGGACCTGAGGTTGCTTTCACGACCTCACAACGAGTGCTTGCACGTACTTGTAGATATGGGAATGAAAATTTGGGGGTTATGGAAAACACACATTTAAAATTTTATCAACTACTGGGGCACCTGGGTGGCTCAGCCAGTTAAGCGGCTGACTTTGGCTCAGGTCATGATCTCGAGGTTCATGAGTTCGAGCCCCGTGTCGGGCTCTGTGCTGACAGCTCGGAGCCTGGAGCCTGCTTCGGCTTCTGTGTCTCCCTCACTCTCTGCCCCTCCCCAACTCATGCTCTGTCTCTCTCTTTCAAAAATAAATAAACATTAAACAAGTTAAAATTTTATCAACTACTACCAATTGCCTTCCAAAGAGCTCACATATTTAATTTTCTGACACCCTCACCAACACCTAATGCTTACTTTGTTTTTCACATTTGCCAATCAAGTGGTTGTGAAACAGCATCTTGCTTTGCTTTGAATCTGCATTCCCCTTGTTACTGATGAGGTTGAGTACCTGTGCATGTATTTGTTGAACCTGTCACATACTCTCTTCTGTGAACCGTGGTGTTCTCATCCCTTGCTGACTTTTGTATGATAAGGCCTTTCCAATAGTTCTTAAGAACAATGGGGCACCTGGGTGGCTCAGTCGGTTGAGCGTCCGACTTCGGCTCAGGTCATGATCTCACGGCTCGTGAGTTCAAGCCCCGCGTCGGGCTCTGTGCTGACAACTCAGAGCCTGGAGCCTGCTGCGGATTCTGTGTCTCCCTCTCTCCCTGCCCCTCCCCCACTCATGCTCTGTCTCTCTCTCTGTCTCAGAAATAAACAAACATTAAAAAAAAAAGTTTAAAAAAAAAGAACAAAAGGGAGCAGGATTAGGTGGTGTAAAAACACAGAAACCGGCATCTTGCCTCTCCTTTCTACTTAAGATAGACTCTGAATCCCACCCAGAACAGAATAACTAACCCAAGAAACTACTGAGAACCCAAGAAAGCAGCTCTATTAGGAAACGACCACTGCTCCACGTTTCCCTGCACTGGGAGCCTTTGCTTTGCCCGCATCTTAACACTAAACAGCCAGCAGGTACTGCCAGTCAGATTCACTCCAGTCAAATGCAAATCTGATATGTGATGAGGCATAAAGGGCCATGAAAGGCAGCGTGTGAACTGAATGGTATCTGCTGTCCGTGCAAATGGCAATTAGGACCATTAAATTTCGGTTAATCTTCATTAAGAACATCTGTTGTCTAGCCCACATGAGAACACTAAAGATGAGGTTGGGTAATTGTGACCACTGCAAATAAGTCGTTGAATCCACTAGTTTCCCACCCCGCAGGCATACACTGAAAGAGAGGTGGCAAGGAAAATATATAATAATGTCTGATAGGTAGTGGCTAAGGAATAAAAGTAGATAAGTAAAACTAGATAGAAGCCTTCTTCAAGAAACTGGGGTACCTGTAAGCCATGCCTCTTTGTGGTGACGAAGATGATTGATTTAGTCCTGGTGAATTTCAGCATCAGAAGACAGGGGCCCCAAAGACCCAACCAGAACTGGCCCTTAGCCAGAATGGCTGTGGTCAAGTTGGGCCTTATGCAGTCTGGCCTTTCTGGTCCCCTCTGTCTATTTTGGTTGCCCCATCCCACACATCCTCTCACTCCATCCGTTTGGGGTCCTGCTCTCTGTTGGGGGACTGTGGATATTAAGCGCTTCAAATCCCTGATACCAACATGTTGCTGGATTGCCATCCTTCTGCCCCACAAGTGGAAGACGTCTTCTACCTTCTTACTCTCCCAGTTGGCTTGTGTCTGTGGTGGTGTGGACCATTCTCACTAGTTCCAGAAGAGGTGTTAGGGGAAGAGCAGGGACTTTTGCACCTTTGTCTGAATTTAAATAGGTTAAACTCTTCCTGACCATCAACGACCATAGTGATGGATGGTCTTCTTTTCTAAATGAGTGGGGGGTCAGGCCGGGAGGTGGATAAGGTATACCAGTAGTCTAAATTATATTCCTTTCTACATATGTTACGTTTCTTACCTTGGTAGGCTTATGACAGTTGTAATTTTACATTTGGGTGATTACTTTGTCAATTTCAGTCTCTCCTGCCAGGTCCTTAAGTAACACGGGAGTAGGAACCATGTCTATTTTTGTTCGTCACTGTGTCCCCAGCACCTAACTCGGTGTCTGCTGCATGCGTGCAAAATAGAATTCATTGACTAAAAGCACAAACAGCTGTGGCTCTGATGTTCTTAGAATGGAGGAAAGGCAGGTGTTCAGGCAGGAGGGTGGGGAGAGGCCTTTGTGAGGGGTAGGGCATCTCACCACCTCTCTACTCTCCCGCCTGGGAGACATCTTGCCCCATGAGTCTACGTAAGGCTGTCCCCAGCCACAGCCATCCTCTGAATCTGCCCACAGTACTTTCATCGAGGAGGGTTGGGAATGACTGAGAATGAAGCTTGCCTTTGATAGTTAACCATTTCCTGTGCTCTCAAAGTCACTGTCCTCCCGGGAGAGATGCTCCTTAGCAGGCACAGGCCCATCTTGCTCCCTGGGGCCTTGGGGATCAAACGGTGCCAGCAATTTGTGGGATGGTGATGGTCAACTGACTAGCTCAGGACCTGTATTTCCACTGAATTTGAAACAAGGACATCCTGGTGCATTTCTTGAATCATAACTGCTCCAGGATTCTGCCAATGTATCCCCTTGCCTCTCAAGGAAGATTGGCATGGAAGGAGACGGCGAAGGGTGTGGCAAAGATGCCGGAAACGGAGCAAAGGTAGTGTTTTGAACAAACTTTGACTCAAGCTTTGATTCGAGAGAATTCTTATGAGCAGAACTAGTGACTCCTTCTCCATCTCTTCTCAACCATCCCGTTTAATCTCTTTTCAACCCTCCTCTTTTCCCACAATCCTTCTCCTGACCTCTTACCTATTGCCCAGAATTCTTGCAATATCTTAATACCTCTGTTCATCAACAGCAAAAATAAGGCTTTAACTGAATCCCCAGCCTCTTCTATAGGACCCGGGATCTTGATGCAGACATGAGGGGTAAGCTGAAAGCATGAATGCTTTTCCCACATCAGCTCCTCAGTTGCTACCAACTGGAATAGGTCTTATTCATCAAACCGAGAGATTTCCAGAGAGACCATTGCTAATCCCATAAACTCAAGACATAGATAAAGCCGTTGGCTTGAGTATCGCTAATTTCATTTTCATGCTTATGTTTGCCATCATTCATTCAGGGACAAGAACAAGTCAGCTATGATAAGGATAAACTGTGGGTTAGCATTGCAGATTGTAGCTGTAAATTTTACTGTAAATGAAATGTACAGATGATTTAAAACCAGTTATAGAAGAAGCAAGAAGGGACAGGTGAGCCTTTGATGGAAACTAACTTTGTTATTTGCTTAGTTGGGTATTTGGGATTAGTTTTATTTTTCACATTTTATAAGGAGATAGTTCCCAATTGGCCCGAAGATTGGATTTATAATGACAGTGTAGGAGTTCAGGTGAAATTAATAAAACCAAACTTAAAAGTGTGTTGAAATGAAACTAACAGTTTGACATCTAGCCATTTTAAAGGTACTGACAATTTCCCTTTTACAGGCGATCCTTTCAACTTTGAACATCTCAGAGACAGGAAGCTTATTGCTTTTTGGTGTCTTTTGAAAAAGCACACACATGATGTATTAGTCCGTTATCATTTTTAAGTGATATGTGAAAGTTCTCCTCTCTCCTCTTCTCCACTCTTTTCTCCCTCCAGGGGTGACCATTGTTAACTGTTCAGTGTATATCCTTCTTTCTCTTTTTATTTATTTATTTATTTATTTATTTATTTATTTATTTATTATTTTGTAAAGCTATTTGTTTTGAGAGAGAGAGAAAGAGAGAGAGAGAGAGAGAGAGAGAGAGAGAGAGAAAGCATGCATGCACACACGCACAGGGGAGGGCCAGAGAGAGAGGATCCCAAGCAGCCTCCACGTTCTCAGTGCAAAGCCCAAAGCGGGGCCTGATCTCAGGAACTGTGAGATCATGACGTGAGCTGAAATCAAGAGTGGGGTGCTCAACCAACTGAGCCACCCAGGGGACCCCCTTCTAGCCTTCTTAGAACACATTAAAATTTTTTTTTCTTAACATTTTTTTTATTTTGAGACAGGGAGAGACAGAGTGGGAGTGGGGAAGGGGCAGAGAGAGAGGGAGACATAGAATCTGAAGCAGACTCCAGGCCCTGTGCCGTCAACGCAGAGCTTGACTCAGGGCTCGAACCCACCAACCGCAAGATCGTGACCTGAGCCGAAGTCGGAGGCTTAACTGACTGAGCCACCCAGGCACCCCAAATACGTCTATTTTTTTTAACTAAGATCACACAATCTCCATTTTTCCACAATCTGCTTTTGTGCCATTTGGAGCTCTTTCTATGTGAGTACATACATTTCCACTGCATTCTTTTTAACAGCTGCATGGTATTCTCTAATATGAATATATTGTAGTTCATTATGTTGTTCCATGTTGGTGGATATGTAGGGTGGCTCCAGTTTTTGTAATTACATACAATACTGCAATAAGTATCTTTGTACATTCATTGTCTATTAGATTCCTTGAAGGATAATTATTGGGTCACAGATGTATTTTCTCTTTTGGTAAATTCTGCCAAATTTTCTTTCCCAAAAGGCTTTATAAATGTTTACTCCTATCCACAATGGTAAAGAGTGCTGTTTTCTTATCCTTCAGCAGCACATTTATGAATCTTTTAGATTTTTACCAGTCTGATAGGGACAAATAATATATAATTGCTGCTTTAATTTGCATTGCCTTCATATGATAAAGATTGAGTGAGCGAGATTTTGGCCATTTTACTTCTTTAAAAAAAATTTTTTTTAACGTTTTATTTTATGTTTTGAGAGACAGAGTGCGAGCAAGGGAGGGGCAGAGAGAGAGAGGGAGACATAGAATCAGAAGCAGGCTCCAGGCTCTGAGCTGTCAGCACAGAGCCCGACATGGGGCTCGAACTCACAACCCCATGTTCAAGGGTCTCATGCTCTACCGACTGAGCCAGCCAGGCTCCCCTAGCTTGTATTTTAGATTTATTTACCACTTATTTTTTTGTAAAGCGTTAAATTAAAAGCCTTTAGTTTGGCAAAATGAAATTTATTACTCTTTTACTTTATGGCTTCTGTGTTTTGGATCTTGTTGAAGAAGGTTTTCCTTACCCAAGGACGATAAAAACATTTTTCTCTGTTTCTTCAAACATTCTTACTGTTTTTTCCTTTTATGTTCATCTCTATTTTTTTTGTGTTTGCTGTGAGCTATGGGGAAGGTCTACTTTTTTTTTTTCCCAAAGAGATTGGCGAGATCGCAACCCAGTTTATAAAATAATTAATTCTCCACCGATTAGAAGTGTCATTTTGACCCTCTCTTCATCTATGATCTCTGTTTTAAGGACTTATTTCTACCTGTTCCTGGCATAATACTACCCTGTTTTAAATCCTATAGTTTATTTTGATGTCTGATGTTGTAAATCCCCACTTGGAAAATTTTCCCCCCAAGATATCATGCATTATTCTTGTACGTTTTCTCTTCCATATGAACTTTAGAAACAGATTGTCAATTTTCATGAAAGTGCTACTGAGATTTTTTTTTTGGACTGCTTTGAATTGTATATCTAAGTTTAAGGAGAACTGACATCTTTAAAATAGACTGGAAATGAAAATATCTTTGATTTTCCTCAATAAAGACTCATGTAGTTTTCACCAACTAGGTCCAATACATTTCTTAGAGATTTATTTCTAGATATCTTATCATTTTTCTTGCACTTGCGAATAGAATATTTTTCCTAAAAATTGTTTAATAATTGACTATTGCTGGAGTATAAAAACACTATTATTTTGTATGTTGATCTTGTATGTGGCCACCTTGCAGAACTGTCTTATTGGAGTGCATGGATCTTTTGTTCATTTTCTGCAGTTTTCTGAGTAAACAATCATCCGGTGTGAGAATAGCGATGGTTTAGCTCTGCACAGTGACAGTATTATAGCCAGTGAGGTTTATCTGACGCCCAGTTATTGCTAACTGAAAATAGTGATGGGGTGCCTGGGTAGCTCAGTCGGCTGAGCATCTGACTCTTGGTTTTGGCTCACACCGTGATCTCAACGGTTTCGTGGGTTCGAGCCCAGCATCAGGCTCTCTGCTGCCAGAGTGGAGCCTGCTGGAGACTCTTTGTCTCCCTCTCTCTCTGCCCCTCCCCCACTCACGTTTCACTGTCTCTCTCACTATTTAAAAAAATCGTGATAATTTTTTCTTGTATTTTGCAAAATGTATACCTCCTGTTTTGTTCTTATTGCAAGCTCATTACTTTGTAAGGCTATGTGCTTGAAAGTTCCTTCTTATGTTGAGTCAAAATCTGTTCTGAATTTTTTTTTTTGGCCAGTTCTTCCAGTTAAGTTTTCTAGAGCCAAACAGAATAAGGCAAATCATTCTTCTGCAGGATAGCCCTTCAAATACTTAAATATGTTGATTGGGACCCCCCCTACATCTTCTGTTTTCTAGGATTTGACTTCTATTATCTTCAATATACATACCTTTCCCATCCTGAGTCATATTTCTTTTTTTTTAAGTTTTTAAAATTTATTTTGAGATAGAGATAGAGATAGAGAGAGAGAGAGAGAGAGAGAGAAAGCAAGTAGGGAAGGGGCAGAGAGAGAGGGAGAGAGAGAGAATACCAAGCAGGCTCTGTGCTATCAGTGTGGAGCCCGATGCAGGGCTCAATCCCATGAACCATGAGATCATGACCTGAGCCAAAATCAAGAGTTGGGTACTTAGCCAACTGAGCCACATGAGTCATCTTCCTTTAAATGCACTCTGTTCTGTCGATGTCCCTCTCTAAACATGGTGCCCAGATTGGAAGAGAGTTCAGATATTGTCTGACCATTGCAGAGTACCTATAGAGAAACTAATTTTATTAATTTGCACATAACACTTCTGTCAAAGTCCTGTAAGGTTGCAGTGTGAAGGCTATATGGTTTTAAAGTATGATTTTTTTGCAATGGAATTCTTCTAAAATGAAATCTTAGGCAAAATCCTAATTGTTAAAACACTTAAGAGTGTTTTAAGTGTTGAAATGAAAGGAGGGTGCGAGGTTACAGAACCTTCATTTCAACTTCCTTCTCGCTTCCCAAGGTAGCCCAAGAAGCATCCCAAGGATCTGAAGAGCATAGTTTGAAAACCATGAACTGAGTCCAATTTCTTCAGAGGATAATGAAGCCCAGAGAGGAAAAGTGACTTACTGAGGTTACACAGTGACTTAGCGAAATAGATAGAACTAAACCTGGGTCAGGGCACCTGGGTGGCTCAGTTGGTTGATTTTAGCTCAGGTCATGATCACCGGGTCTTGGGATTGAGCCCCACATTGGGCTCTGTACTGAGCATGGAGCCTGCTTAAGATTCTCTCTTCCTTTCCCTCTGCCCTTCCCCTGTTCTCTCTCTAAAATTAAAAAAAAAAATGAAATAAAAAAATGAAAACAAAGAACTAAAGTTGGGTCTCCTAACTTCCATTCCAGAGATCTTTTCACTATGTCACTCTATTCCTCACTATTTCTCTCACACCTTAATGACTCCTATTAACCTTGGGATCAACTAAAATCCTAGGGGTCCTGTTAATATCTTTCTTGCTCCATTGTATACAGTTGATTTTTTAGAAATCTAAATGTGGAACTTTACATTTATTAAGTGCATTATTTATCATCTCTCCTGGAGCTCAAGAGAACATTAGAAATCTTTGCTTTAGGCCCATAAGTCGTGCGTTTTAAAAAATTTTCTAAAATCTTTTTTTAAGATTTTATTTTTAAGTAATCTCTACAACCAACGTGGGGCTTGAAGTCACAACCTTGAGATCAAGAGTTGCTTGCCTCCACCGACTGAGCCAGCCGGGTGCCCCCAAAAAACTTTCCTATAATCTTGGTTCTGTCATTTAGCATCAATCCACTTCTTTTGGGAGGGCTATTCAAGTAAAGCTACAGCTTATTATACTGACATTAAACCCCGCCCCATTCTTCAATTTGCCAACAAATGTATAATCATGACCTAACTTCCAAAACTTTAGGCTTATATATTATGGCATTTCTCCTCCTTTACTTGGAGAACTCTTGCTCATTTATTGAGACCCATTTCTAAAGTCACCTCCTCTGTGAAGTGTAACTAAGCCCTCATTCATCCTCTTTGAAGCAGAATTGACAGGTGCCATGTGTATAATGTAATATAATTTTAATAACTAACATACTTTACCATTTTATGAATTCCTTAAGGGTCTTATGTATTATCTGCCTCTCCAGACCACGAGTCTGGGATGGCAGGTGAACTATGGTGACTGCCTACTGAGGAGTGTGCATCGGGTAGGAACTCTGCTGTAAAGAGTGTTGTGAGGGATTAAAGATTTCTGCCACGGGCTCAGGAAGGAAGTATTTTGCCAACCCTGGCCCGACGCATAGTCGGTACCCAAAATATGGTTTTTAGACTATATTTTTATACCCCCACACAGATGCCTAGTAATTTTATCAAAAGAAAAGGTAGCTGGGAATGGCTTGTGTCAACCCTTGTTTGTGTCTAGCAATCATAATTTCTCTTGAGTGCTCACAAACAATATTCTAATAGCCGTTCTGCAGTATTTTTCTGGATATCAACATCAAGTTAATTATTGGTTTATATTTTCCGAGATATGCTTCTTTCTCTTTTCAAAAAGTAGGACAACATTTCCTTGTCTTTAGCCTTCTGGCGCCTCTTCCATTTTCCAAGAACTTTCCAGGTGGTGGTGACTCATTTGGAGAAAATGGCCCCATTCACTCGGACCTTTCAACAGCATTGTTTGTCATGGTCAGGGGCCATGACTAGGAGAGCTGTTTCTTGGAAAAAGTATATTTGAATTGGGCAAATCAGAGGCTGAAGTCAGGATGGCCAATAAATGTGTTATTGACAGAGGCCTGGCCTAGAAAGACAGCCAAGTCTAGGGAGGCAGTTTTCTCTGAACCATGGCCCAGCAAGCATTTCAGATGGCTCTCCCTGTCTCTCTTCCCTTCCCCTTCTCTTGGCTCCGTGTTCTCCTCTTGCTGTAGTTTGTCTACTTTGAGCTGAATTTGGATGGCTAAAGCATAACCTCAGCACAAAAATGACCAGAAGAATGCACATCTGCCCTTGAGTTCCGGATGAGGGCCTAGGTCAGTAACTGTTAATGACAGAGATAATGAGCAAAACAGGAAACGATTTAAAGAAATTGAAGATACTACGTTAATAACAGATGTACTTCAGGCTGTATATATGTGAAAAAAAAGAGGAGTCCAGCTATGTAGACACGCACACATGAACAAAATACAGTAAAATGGTGATTCATTGGAAAACTAAAAGAAATAACTTTTCTGTGAACCCACTGTATGCCCAGTCCTGTGCTAGATTGGGAGGGTGCAAAGACATGATCCTAAAGATGTTGCAGTAATTCAACAATTGTTTCCTACTTTTCACTCTTTCTTTAACAAAATTTGGAACCAAAATGTAAGTGAATTTTTTAAAAGGCTAACCTTCAGTGACCGGAAAATGAAATTCATCCAAACTCTCTGTTCCAAGCATGTGTTGGTTAAATGACCCTTGATCTACTGTAAATGTGAAGAAAATGAGATCAAAATGTCTGCAGCTTGTCTCCTGCACCCTGTGCTGGGGGTGGCTTTGTACAAGTTGCAGCAAGCCTGGTGTTCGTTGGGACTGGGAAATCTCACCGTGCAGGTTCAGTCCAGCTAAGATCCTTGTCCCTTCGATGTGGATCTTACCACTTGTTTGGGCAAGAGATACAGTGAGAAGTGGGCCTTCAGCCCTCCAAGGGGTTGTCCTGTTGCTATAAACCATTGAAATGCTGACTCCTGATCCCAGCAGCCCATGCAAGGGACAAATGTAAACAGGGGCTGCTTTGCTCTCAGTGGAAAGGTTTGAGTTGAGCTCCTTCCAGGCGATCACACTGGCTGCCATTTTATACAGTCTATTTCTGTCTTCCTGTACACATCCCTCAATTTGCATTCCTGCTTAAACTTGCCACTAGTCCTGCCTCTCTGTGTGGGAGGCGGAATGGATTTGAAGAGGGAAAAAAGAAAGGCCTTTTTGTGAGGAGGGGGAGAATACAGGACTTTCACTAGCTGTTCCTCCTGGATGCCTTTAGAGAAGCATTTTGTCTCCTGGCCTCCTTGAGGGTTGTCACAGAAGCTCTCTTTTAGCACAGAAATCGTCCTTACTTCTTTGTGTATTTGACTTTTAGCTGAGTTTGAACCAATTTGACTCATTGAAATGGTGATTGGCATAATGGGAAGATGAACTAAACAAAAGTGGAAATAGAGCTTTAAAGATGGTTTACATGAAGAGAGTGATTGGAAGGGCCCATCAAAGGCTCTCAGATATCCTTGACAAAATTTTAAAGGATATGAGAAGTCTACTATTAGAGCTTTATTCCTTAGGGTTCAGTTAGGGTCCTCTCTAGGCATTACCTAGATACAGGCACTACCTGTATCCCACAACCCTGGGTGGGATACAGATTAAGCTGTGAGCACTCTAGCATAAATTAGTTTTCAGAAATGTGCAATCAGCTCATCCTTTCCCAGCAACCAGTTGGACTGGTTGCCAATATATTGGACTTGGATTATTTCCCCCATTCTTAAGGGAAACTAATTTAATTGTGTAAGTTTTCAATCTTAACAGGCTCAAAAAAAACAATTGTTATGAGTCAAAACTTGGAACCGTGAGGCACTTTAGATGAGTGTATAAACAAGGTCCCAAAGTCAACTTTTCAGACCATTAAATGTAGGTCAGAGGCAAGAAGAGAATTACATTGTTACAGAAGGGACTCAACCAAGGAGTTTCCACCAGACTAACAACTCCTCGAGGACAAGAGCTGTGTCTTATTCTTTGTTACCTAACGGTTACCATGGTGGCTAAATTCTCATAAGCGCTCAGTGAATGCCATTCAGTCAGTGAATGAATTCAGAAGTATTTTGACTAAAAGATCGATTCTGGAATGTATTACCAAGTAATTTTACGGAGTCCTTTACTGTAGAAGGTTTGTAAAAGAAGATAGGTACAGCTATGCCCAGGATATGGAAGTAAAGTTCTCTGTGGGAGCAGAGAAAGACAGTGGGTTTTCCTTCTAGTCCTTGGATGCTATGAAACAGGATGAAGATAGTTCACATAAAATTCTCTGTCTCTGTCTCTGTCTCTCTCTCTCTCTGTCTCTCCCCTGCCCCTGTGTGTCTCTATCTTTTTGTCTCTGTCTCTTCTTCTTTGTTGAAACCTGATTTACTTTACCAGCTTGGCTTGGTCCCACCTTATCCACCTTCATTGCCCTTTAGGTGCCACAACTTTTGCAATATAATTATAATAATTTGCATTCATAGGGCATTAGTGCTTTTCAAGGCACTTTTGAATGTACCATCTTTTTGTTCCAAATTGAAAAAAAACCTATGAAGCAGTCAAAGTAATATTAGTTCCATGTTTTTAGATGAGGAAAAAAGTGTTTAGGTGACTTGCCCATGATCACATAGCAATGTGTGACTGAACCAGGAGTAGAAGCCAGTCCCTCTGCACAAATATCACCTTGAGTCTCAAAATTCAGAAATAAAGGTTTGTTAGGAAGACAGCAGTCCTACTTGCCTTCATGGTTATAATCCTCATACTTTTTGTTATTTCAAATTCCTTTTTTTGTACTCCTTTCTAGGCATATGAGGCTGCAACTTGAGAAATTGTCCAATCAGACATTATCTCAACTGTGGGGTCTCAGTTTATCCTCAGCTTTTTTTCTTGTTCAAACATGAAGTACATGCTTAACTAGATTTAAAGCAATATTTTGTAGGGAATCTACCTGTCTCTACTAAAGCCAGCTGACACAGAAGTCTTCTGAAATGTGCTACATCAGGAGGCATCTTCTCTTTCTTTCTCTTACAGCTTTCGTTGACAGTCACAGCAGGAATGCCTCCTGCACTAGTTGATATTTCATTGAGTCTTTTCCTTCCTGGGGCTGGCAACTTTCTCACACAGATTCAAGAGGCAACAGGTCTAGTGTAATTACCAGCCCAAACCCTATTTGGTGTCCCAGAATGGAATGAGTAAAGCAGTGTTGTACTCAAACCATGGATGAAGTTGGACCTCAGAGCCTGGGAAGGATGCCAGGATTAGAAGAGCCAAGGGCTTTGCAAAAACCAGAGGTCTAGGCAGGCTGTGAGTCATTAACCAGACAAGCAGTTAGGAACTAGGAAATAAGCTTCTTATTGGGGTTAAAGCAAGGCCAAGGGTCAAAAACTCAATAGCAATGGACAATGGTAACAACAACAAACCACCCTGGAAAATGAGACAAATTCTGCCTTAGCCCAAGAGCCTGCTGATATTGAGCTGCTTCTAGGGAGTGGACAGGCCTAACATCCACAGGTGAAAGCAAGGAGGCCATCTTTACAGGTGGGGAGTGGAGAGTGTGTGGTCATAGCAAAGGTAACATCTTCACAATTGAGAAGTGCCCTAGAGCATGGTTTCTCAAGCCTGGCACTATTGGTGTTTTGGTCCAGATAGTTCTTTGGTTCTTTCGTTTTGTGGCTCTGTTTTGTGCATGTTAGGGTATTTAGCAGCATCTTTGGCCTCTACCCACTAGATGTCAGTAGCACCTACCCCCCACCCCTGCCAGGTTGTGATAACCCAAAATGTCTCCAGATATTGTCCAATGTCTTTTGGGAGTTACAGGGAGGCAAAATGGCCCGAGGTTGAGAACTGCTCTAGAATCTATGGATTGTGAAAGCTTATTGGCTAGGACCTTCTAAGATTCACTGGCTACTACTTATCTTTCAAAGAAGGAATTTAAGGTAGCAGGCATAGGCAACTATAATCCCATCTTTCCCAAATGTTCTTTCACATCCAGTGCCTGCCTCATCCCTTCCATTAGGCACTATGCAGCTCCTAAGAATGCCGAACCCTCAGAATTTCCCCAAATCCTACTTAATTGCAAACTCAAGGATAGATCTGCTCATGGTTTTCATTCTTGGTTTACATGCAAGTTGGGACAAATGTGAAAAGGCATTTTTACTTTTTTGCAGTTGAGTTCCAAAAGACATGTTAAGTTTCTCTTTTCTCATTATTTGCCTTGGGCTTTTATTTCTTTATTTCCATGTCTTTCCTACTTTCATTCTACTACATGCTTTACAATGGAAGTCTATAGCTGATGAGGTAAGACACCCAGAGACCAGAAACAAAGAATGAAAGAGGTCGGGGGAAGAACTGAGTCTAAGGATCTTTGCTCTGGAAAATAGTTGCAAAGAATATTGTACCTACTTATTTATCTTCCAACTCAGCCTTTTTTTTTTTACCACCCATCATACTGAAAATTTCATCAAAATGTGAAGAACAAGTCCATGCAGTTTTGTTCTTCAATGTTGCCCTTGTGGTGGATGTTCGTGTCTGTCATAAGTAGGAATCTTATAAAGGCCTGTCAGAACAGCATTGTGGACAGAAACATGATATAGAAAAGACTACAGGATATAGTGCAAATGGCCCTATACTATGAGTCCAAGCCCATGTTCGAGTCTTTCTTTTCCTCTCTGTAGACATTTGAGCTTACAAATCACCTTACCTTAGCTGAACTTCAGTTTCCTCATGTGTAGAATAGAACTACTTGTTTGCCTACATGGTAATTCTATGGCTCAGATGAGACCATGAAACATGTAAAGGCTTTTATAAATGTAAAATGGTATTATTACTACTTAATTGCTCTTCACACCTCTTCAATTATTCTTGCCTAGATGTCACAGGGCCCGCTTGATCGATGTCACATTCAAGGCTGTAATAACAGTTCTTTTCTCTTGCCTGCAGTGACAGACCTACTTTCTAGGTCTTCCTCTTCAGATTTACTCACTACTTTCTACCCTATTCCACCATGGGAGGCTGACCCATGTTAATAGGCTCCCTTGTCTTCTGGATACCAGTTGTATTTAGCCAATGGGGAATACTGGCAGAGAGTAGAAAAGTAAGGTTAGGCTCCCTGCCTGAGAAGTTGCTGGGCATCTTTTGACTGAAGGTCACAGCTCCAATCAGTGAGCTCTATTCATGTAATTTTCATGTTCTTTCTTTCCTCTGGGTTCTAGTAACCACTGCCTCCCCTCTCTCTTTTAGGAATAAGAGTAATAATAGCCCCCACTATTGCTAGTCCTGGGATACTTCAGAATCCCCTGTGGCTTCTTTCTACCCTGCCCATAATCAATCCCCTTTATTAAATCAATCCCCTTTATTTTTGTAATCAATTCCCTTTATTAAACTACTCAGTTTATCCACTGTGAGTGTGTCATGGGTTTCTTACTGGGACCCTGATGGGTACACCCACCAAGTTTCTTTCTTTTCTTCTCCCCTGACCTTTTTTTAGTACTAAAATATATTCTTAGAAAGGAAGGGACATTAAGGAATGCAGTATGTTTATGGCCATTAGTATTCTGGGCAGCCATGTTGAGAATTAGCTCCTAAGTCACCAGCTCAGAACATCCGTAATTGAGCTGTATGTTCCTTACCAATTGGGTAGTCCATGCTTTTTGTCTTATCCCCAACCAATCATTGAAGAACATCTACAAGCCATGACTCTTGTGCCTACTATCTCCCACAAAGGTCATATCCTTGCTAAATTCCAGCAACCTGGGAGGCAACCGTCTGATGCACACTCTAGTCTCTGGTTTGCTGTAAATCAGTTTGCACCCCTTTGCTTCCCTTGGACTCAGTTTGCAGAGAATGAGCTTACATCCTTTTGCTTCCCTTGGACTGGAGTCTCAGGAAGCCTGGGAAGGGGGGTACAGTTAAGCCTCTGGGATTCCACCACAGCTGCCAGCATTCTGGCCCTGGTGTCTCTGCTCATTAACTGTGTCCAACTTGGAATGTTTCATGGACTGTCAGAGCTAGAAGAGACCTCAGAAATCAACTAGTCCAGAGGTTCATAACTTAGGATCAATAGATGGGCTTTGGAGAAATCTTTAAGCCCCTAAATTCTATGAAACATTTGCTATCTATCTGCACATATGCATTTTTCTGGGAAGAAGATCCATAGCTTCTCAAAAGGGCTTGTGACACAAAAAGGATGCAGACCAGCACCCCCCCCCCCACCTTATAGGCTCTGGACCAGCACCCTCACCTCATAGCAGAGGAAACTGAGGCCCAGAGAGAAAGCAGGTTATCTGATTCCACAGTGAGTCAATGGCAGGGTTTAACCCAGAATCTAGGAAGACATTAACTTCCTTTTTTAAAAATAAATCTTTCCTTTCTCTACTAAATTCCAAGGCCATATTCCTACTATACTTTGTGCATAGCAGACACCGGATAACTTGTTAAATGCAAACTGATAACTGCAGTGGGCCTACAAGTACACTCTCTTATTTTAATTGACCCTGCTGAACAGAATCTGGAGTTGTGTGGGGCTCAGGGCCAACCTTAGAGCTTAGTGGTGCCAAGGGATCAAGCAGGGTTTTTCCACCCCAGTTCTCTCTGATGAATGGAGTTCTGTCTCGTCCCTGTTTCTCTGAGCCAACTTGTCCCCAGGGCCCTGTGGAAGGGCAGGTGTCGGTCCTGGGCATGGACTCAGCAGCCCAACTCCAGCGCCTCTGCAGCTGTTCTCATCCCTGCGAGGCCCCCAGTGGGAGCTGACACAGAGACTCTTGGAAAATGGCAAAGAAAAGCTAAGGAAAAAACACCCTTGAGCAGTGAGAGGTTGCCAGGCTTCCAGGGGAGCTGGCAGTGCCTAGCTCAGGTTATTAAATCACAGCCAGCTTCTGGTAAAATAGGGTAGAAAGTCTTACTCCCTCCCATCTCCTCTTCTTTGCTCTTCTTTCCCAGGTCTCAGGTATTTTCACGCTACCCAGAGTGCCCTACTGTATCTCCTTACCCAAGTCTCCCCATGTTGGAGATAAGTGCCTTTGCTGTATAACTTAGGTATCCAGTACGTCACAGGGAAAGAAGCCTTGAGTTCTAGTATCGGCTCTGTAACTGACTAGCAATGTGATCTTGTACAAGTCGCTTAACCTTGATGGGCTTCCACGCGTCATTTATATATAAACAAAATGGGGCCAATGAACCAAATGAGGTAATGGAAGTGAGACCACTTGACAAATGCAGAACAACAAGGGGTCATCAGTGACCTTTGGCCATTCAAAGATAAATTGTATTAAAGGTGAAAAGAATAACCCGGAGGGATGATAGCCCTGCTGAGATGGGAGATCCTGGGTTTCAGTCTAACTGGGTTTTGTGCGGGAAAATTCCACAATGGAGGTGGAAGGAAAGTCACCGTTGGCTGTGAGAAATCAGTTGATAGAAACTCAATCTACTCTTGATGTTTCACATGATACTTTACATCCTAGAGACCTATGAGAAGAGCTTCTAAGGACCAGTTATTTTTTTCCAGGCAAAGCAAAAGAAAAGCCCAATCAGGTCTAGTGCTGGAGGATCAGAGGGAATCAGCCTCAGTACGACTTGCCATTGAAATAGGTAGACTGGTTTGCAGAGGGGCATAGAATTCCCAGAGGGTGGCACAAGATAGTGGGAACAGAGTATCAATCCCTCCCTCCACAAGTGGCAAGTCAACACTGTTTCCTAAGGCCCTTGGCATGGCTCACACACTAAAGCTAAGCACCTTGAGGCGAAACAAAGGAAATCAGAGACAAGGTCAGTGCCTTCCAGAAGTGGATGCTTTGATGGATGAAAGAGGGAGATGGGGCAAAACCCTTAGGGCAACTAAGGCCCTTAAGAAATGATCTTTCGTGGGAGAGCAGCTTGGCACTGCATTGTTTTATGCAAATAACTAGAAAGCAAATAGATCCAGAGCTTAGTAAACAAGTCAATATCTCTTATGACTTTGTCTAACATCTGGTATAGAGGACAGTGATGACTAGTGGTCTAGAATAACCTTATCATACTGTAATATCTTTAATTACCATGCTAAATTTTACCAGCTAAATTTTAATTACCATGGTCCTTGGACTCTTGCTATTACTGACGGTAATATTTTTAAAATGTTTGACTTTTTGCACTTGAATTTAGTGGAGATACCATGGAGAACAAGACGGATGCTGGCTCTGTTGTTTTGGAGATTCTATGGTGGTGGTTCTAGTTGAGATCAAGAGATAAAAAAGACCTCTCTGAATAGATGAAAGTTCACTTTTGCTTCTGCAATATGACAGTCTAAGTATTCTAAAAAGCCTTCCTGCTATACAATACAACCAAATCATGGATAAATTACAACAAACTATTTTATATTCTTCTTCTTTTTTAAAACAGCTCTGTTGGTATATATTTCACATACCATACAACTTGCCCATTTAAAATGTATAATTTGGGGCACCTGGGTGGCTCAGGCAGTTAAACGTCCGACTTCAGCACAGGTCATGATCTTGTGGTTCACGAGTTCAAGCCCCGCATCGGGCTCTGTGCTGACAGCTCAGGGCCTGGAGCCTGCTTCAGACTCTGTGTCTCCCTCTCTCTCTGCCCCTCCCTCGCTCACACTCTGTCTGTCTCTCTTTCTCTCTCAAAAATAAATAAAACATTAAAAAATTTTTAAATGTATAATTCAATGGTTTTTCGGGCCTATTACATTATTTAATGGTTTTAATCGTGGTAAAATATACATAACAAAAGTGTGCCATTTTAACCATTTTATGTGCGCAGTTCGGTGGCAGTAATTTCACTCACAGTGTTGTTCAACAATCACTACTATCTAGCTCAAGAACTTTTTCACCACCCTAATCAGAAATTATGTAACTATTAAGCAGTAACTGCCCAATCCCTCTGGCCCTTAGCCTCTGGGAACCTCTAATCTATTTTGTATCTCAGTGATTTTGTCTATTCTAGATATTTCATATAAGTGGAATCATACAATATTTGTCCTTTTGTGTCTGGTTGATTTCTTTTGGCATCACGTTTGCAAGGCCCAGGCTGCATGTGTTAGAGCCACATTCCTTTTGTGGTTGAACTGTGGGAGTACAGTATGATCCCTCTGTATGTGTAAAACACATTTTGTTTACCCATACATCTGTTGATGGACACTTGTATCGTTTCTACTTTTGGGTTATTGTAAATAGTGCTCTAATGAACATTGCCTACAGGTATCTATTTGAGTCACTGCATTCAGTTCTTTTTTTTTGCATATAGTGGAGGTGCTGGGTCTTAGGGTGTGATACAATGATTTATAAGAAATATATATGTGCATATACACACATATATATATTTCATATATATATATATATATATATATATATATAGTCTTTGTCTTATTTCTGTCCAAGAGCTCCAAGAGCCTTGGACTATCCTAAGTGATGAGAATGTGAGAATGACAAAGGTATCTTTTGTTATAGTAATAAGGAGATTCTTGGAAAGCTCCTCAGGATGCGGGCTGGTTGCCAGGAGAATCAACTAGGTGATTAGAGTTGGAACTTTCAGTCCTGCCCTCCAGACCTCTGGAGAGGGGAGAGGGGCTGGATTTTGAATGGATGGATCACCAAAGGCTAATGATATAATCAATCATGCCTATGTAAAGAAGCCTCCATAAGAACCCAAACGTGTTGCCGAACATGTGGAGCTGCAGGAAAAGCCACACATTCAGGAAGCACGGAAGCTCCGTGTCCATTCCTCATACCCTGCCCCATGCATTTCTTCCATCTGGCTGTTCCAGGATTATATCCTTTATCACAAACCACAGTGTGTAGTTGATAATCACAGTTTATAGTGAGCAAACTGGTTTCCTAAGTTCCGTGAGCCACGCTAAGGAAATTGATCAAACCCAAGGAGGGGGTCGTGAGAACCTGTGATCTGTAGCTAGTCAGTCAGAAGTAGCATCTGAAGGGCAAGAGTGGGGCAGTCTTGTGGGACTGAGCCCTTAACCCGTGAGAATCAATGCTACTCTGAGTAGATAGTGTCAACACAAGCGCCAGAATCTACACATACCCACACATTGGAGTTGGTAACCGGAACTTTGTAGTTGGTGTCAGCGAAGTGGGATTTGCTGGAAGGGGCCGTGGCTCATGGAAACATATGGTTTGGGAAGAGAGAGGTTGAAAAGGTGGGGGACGATGGAATGTTAATTCCTGGGTGGCCACATGGTCATCCATGGTATGGGACTGAAGCACAGCTTTTACTAGAGCTTCTCCTGGAGGTAAAAAGTTGCTAGTAGAATTTAGCGGTGTTTCCAACTCTTGGGTGTTGGTTCACCACATGCATAAGGAAGTGCAAACTAATAAGAGAGAGGCAAAGATATTCAGTCCCTTGGTTATTGTTATCTGTAATAGATAAAAGTAAAAGAGAATAGTGTGTCAGACCTTGATGTTAGACCAAACACACATTTCAGTGCGTCTGAGCTTAGGCCACCAGCTTCAAAGCTGCCCCAGCCCACGCAAGGTAAAAACTGTGCAAGGGCAACAGAAAGTCCCTTTAAGACCTCTGGTCGCCAAGAAGGTAGTCAACAGGGGGAAGGGCAAAACCAGGAAGCTACTGAAACCCAGGGAGTGTAGTGTAAAGGAGATGTTTTGCTTTGTGGATCAGTACCATCAGCTTCCTGAGGAACTTTTATTGAAATGGATTATGAGAATGAGAGTGGCTATGTGTGATCCAGACACACAAGAGGTTATTCCTAAGCCTGGTGGACTGGATAAAAGCCACTGTAAGGCCTGTTTACTCTGAGAAGGGGGGCTGTCTCCCTCTATGAATGCCAAATAGAATACCCCAGATGAAACAGCTGATATGCTTTGTGTATATGCCCATGTAGGTCTGGTTTATGATGATCAGGATATTCACCCACTGAATATGCCCATTACCCAGGTCACGGCAAAGTCTGTAGATAAGGGGACCCCTTTCACTTGGGCACCCCATATTGCTGCAAAACCAAAAAACAATCTGGGAAGTCTTAACAGATTGGTTATCTCAGCCCCCCTTTGGGGATCTTAACAGATACCAATTGAAACTTTTAGATTAATTAACAAGGGAATGGGGAGAGGCCGAGGGGAGAGTCAAGGGACTCTTCTCAACAAGGTGAAAATTCTGAAACGGTTACAGTAGTCCCCCCTCAGCCGTGGTTTCAGTTATCCACAGCCTGGAAGCAGATCATCTCCTTCTGATGAATCATGAGAAGGTCAGTAGTTACCTAATGCTACATCACGATGCCTATGACCTCACTTCATCTTATCCTGTAGGCATGTTATCATCTCACATCACTGCAAACAGAGGAAGGGTGAGTGGGGTACCATAAGACATTTTGAGGGAGACCACATTTATATAGCTTTTATTACAGTATCTTATTATAATTGTTTTATTTTATTATTAGCTATGGTGGTTAATTTCTTACTGTGCCTAATTTATAAATTAAACTATATACAGGTATGCATAGGAAGAATATAGTATATATATATATATAGCCCTATATATATGTGTGTGTGTATATATATATATATATATATATATATATAGGGCTTCGCACCACCCACGGCTTCAGGCATCCACTGGGAAGGTCTTTGAATGTATCCCTTGTGAATAAGGAGGGGAGTGCTGTCCTGAGATATAAGGGAAATAAGGCAAATATCAATGGGAGAAAAAACAGAAAAGAAAGAGTCATAGGGTTCGTCCTGCAGGGTGGAAATCTTTAGATGGCTATTTAAAAGTGGGATGAGGGGAGCCTGGGTGGCTCAGTCGATTAAGCGTCCAACCTCAGCTCAGGTCATGATCTCGTGGTTTGTGAGTTCAAGCCCCCTCATCCGGCTGTCTGCTGTCAGAGCAGAGCAAAGCTCCCTTTGGATCCTCTGTCTCTCTCTCTTTCTCCCTGCCCTTCCCCCGTTCATGCTTTCTCTTTCTCTTTCTCTCTCAAAAATAAAACATTTTTTAAAAAGTAGGACGAGTAAAACGACATTTATAGGGTTAAAACAAAGGTTTTAATACAGCACTCCCAAAGGTTAGGAGGGCCAAAGGGTCCCCTGGCTTATCCTCCAGCATTAAAGGACCCGAAGCAAGTCTGCCCTATTTACCCAAATTTGGAAAAGTGTAACCTGTGATTTATAGCATAAGAAGCACAGGTAACACAACACCCTGGGTTTGTGACTGGCATCTGGTGTGGGGAGCGAGGATATTTTAGGATTGAACCCTTAACTGTGGAATCTGACCTTATCTCCTAATAGTTTCAGAATTGAGTTGAATCGTAAGACATTCTGCAAATGTCAGAGCACTGCTTATTGGGGAGGTGGAGGAACCCCATGTCTACCCCCACCACCACACATCGAAAGTGGGTCCAGGAACCCAATTATATGGCAAATCTATGTTTAGCTTTTTGAGGAAACCGCAGCAGACATTTTATGTATGTATGCATGTATGTATGTATGTATGTATTTTTAATGTTTATTTTTGAGAGAGAGAGAGACAGAGCGAGCAGAGGAGAGGCAAAGAGAGAGAGACACACACACAGAATCGGAAGCAGGCTGCAGGCTCCCAGCTGTCAGCACAGAGCCTGACGCGGGGCTCGAACCCTTGAACCCCGAGATCATGACCCGAGCCAAAGTCGGAAGCTTTACTGAATGAGCCACCCAGGCGCCCCAGACAAACATTTTTAAATGCGTTTGTAAGTTTGCAGAAAGGAAAAGCAGGAAAGAGACAAAGAACCAGCAGGCAGTAAGGAAAAGCCCCATAACTGGAGCCCAGCACTTGGGATATTAACAGAAATGCAAGGGCACACAAGGTCCTGGAAAAGCGAGACACCGGAAGCTGCAGTCTCCACATTAGGCCAAGACCCTAAAAAGCAGACGCACCAGAAAACTTACCTGGAAACTTGTTTGTTTCTGTCATGACTCCCGGGGGGGAAACAGAATAAACAGGAACATAGTCTTACTGCTGCCCCGGCTGCTGCTACTGCAAACATTCCCTTGAGAATTTGCAGGGCAAAGCGTGTTCTAACACAGGTCTGGAGTTCAAATTTATACTCCTGTCACAAGGGAAAGCACAGCTGAGTAAAGGTAGCCACACGTTGTTAATGCCTCCCG
This sequence comes from Prionailurus viverrinus, assembly GCF_022837055.1. Classification (NCBI taxonomy): domain Eukaryota; kingdom Metazoa; phylum Chordata; class Mammalia; order Carnivora; family Felidae; genus Prionailurus; species Prionailurus viverrinus. Next base: position 84,226,150 of record NC_062579.1, on the reverse strand, counting down.
GCACAAGGCAGAAGCAAATCCACGCCTTTTGGGGAGGAAAGGATCCCCAACCTAGACCACGCAGGATTCCCCAAGAATTAGCTCAATCGAATAGGAGCTCACAATATTTATATATATCAAACATACAAGAAAATAAGCCGCCACAAGGGAGAGTTAGCACAAACAACAGATTTGGATTTCCAAGGATTTCAGACACTAGAATTAATCAGATACAGGACATAAAACAACTCCAGATGGCTTGTCTAAAGAAACAAAACATGTAATCAAAATGGCATAAGCAAAAGCAATTATCAGTTATGACCAGGCAAATGTGGGGGGAAATGAAATAGAATTCAATGAGTGGACTAAACAGCAAATGAAACACATCTGAATAAAGAGTGATCAGCAGATCTGCAGATTTTTTTTTTTCCAGAATGGAGCACTGAGAGATAAGAAGATAGAAAAAAAATTTTTTTTTCCAGAATGGGGCACCGAGAGATAAGAAGATATAAAATATAAAGGTGAGGTTGAGACACAAAAGAGAGTGGGAAGGTCTAACGGTGCCTGGTTTTATTCATTTATTTTTGAGAGAGAGAGCCCATGGGAGAGGGGCAGAGAGAGAGTGAGACAGAGGATATGAAGCTGGCTCTATGCCGACAGCAGAGAGCCCAATGAGGTGCTCGAACTCACCAACCATGAGATCATGACCTGAGCTGAAGTCAAGATGCGGATGCTCAACCGACTGAGCCACCCAGGCACCCCTAAAAGAACTACGATTCTAAGCAACAATGGCATGTAATTTGAGGGCCGCACAGACTTAAATTTATGTGATGGTTTAGATTTGATTGTGAAGGGGCAGCTAGCCCCATGAATATCTGGGAAGGTATTCTATCCTCTAGGTAGAGGGAACTGCAAGCTTGAAGGCCCTGAAGCAGGAAAGGTCTTGATGTGTTTGAGTTGCAGAAAGAAGGCAGAGTCTGACTGGAGCCAGCTAGCATGTGTAGCATAAAAGATTGGATACTGTGGAGCTAAGATAAAAAAAAAATTGGAGTTTATTCTATCTATGGTGGGCAGGCTGAAGGGTTTTAAGCAGAGGAGTGAACTGCCTTATTAGAATTGCAAAGTACTGGGGCACCTGGGTGGCTCAGTCGGTTAAAGCTCAGCCCGACTCTTGATTTTGGCTCAGGTCATGATCTCATGGTTTGGGAGTTTGAGCCCCACCTTGGGCTCTACGCTGACAGTGCAGAGCCTGCTTGGGATTCTCTCTCTCCCTCTCTCTCTGCTCCTCCCCTGCTCAAACGTGTGCACACGTTCTCTCTCTCTCAAAATAAACAAGTTAATTTAAAACAAAATGGTGAAGTACAGCCGTGACCACGGTATGGAGAGCAGTACGAGTGTATGTGTAGGGGGCGGTGGGCGTGTGCGTCCAACAGACTGGTTATGAGGCTACTATCCTAGTTCTTGATGTAGAACAGTGACAACAGAGAAGGGAAAATGTGACTTCTAGTAACAAATGAGTCATAAGTTTCTGGTTTGGGCAACTAGGGGAATTGTGGAACCATTTGGAGGGGAGGGAGAAATAAGAGTTTAATCTTAGACATTTAAATTTGGGATGCCCATCAGATAACCACATGGAGCTATCAAGCAGGCAGTTGAATATATGAGTCTAGAGTTCAGTGATAAGAAGGGCTTAGGGATGTTTGTTTCTGTGTGAGTTATCAGTGTATAGAAAGCATATAAAGCCTCGGGGCTGCCTATGGTCACCTAGTACATAAAATGGAAATGAAGAAGAGAGGAGGTCTGAGAACTGAGCACTGGGGCTTTCAAAAACGGAGTGGTCTGGAAGAAAAAGAGAATCTAGAAAAGGAGGTTGAGGGAGGAGAAAATCCAGCAGGCTATGGGATTCCAGAAGTGAAGAGGGACAAGTGTTTAAGGAGGAGGACTTGCTCAGCTTATGTCCGGTGTTGGCTAGGCGGTTGAGTAAGATGAATCCGGAGAAATGACAGGGGGATTTGACAAGATGAAAGTCATTGTTGACCTTGACAAGTGCAGCCTTGGTCGAGTGAGGGGGATGGAAACCTGGTTGGAGAACTGGAGGTGTGGAAGAGAACATAAGACCCTATAGATGTGGAGGTACTTTGAAAACAGTGAAAATATTTTACAAACGCAAGTGGCATTGCTATTTTGTCACCAGAGATTTTAGGGAAGTTCAAGACCTTGAACATGTGATGCATGTGCCAAGAGAGGTACTGTAGAACCAAGGAGCTGTTTGCCCAGGCAAGAATGTTGTCATGAGAAGCCACAAGTAAGACTTCAGGATAAGTACGGGAAAACAAAGTTGATAAGCAAGCAAGCCAGGGTTGTCTCAGAAGCATTGTCTCAGCTCACCAAGCCGACCCTGTGCCAGCCTCTGGAGCCCAACCAGGGCTGCCGGCAGGAAATGTTCCAGAATACGAATGGCGGTAACTTTTAGAAGAAGCCGCATCCATAAGGCTTACTGAATCTTTCATTAACTCATTTTGCAAAGCTTGCCAGCCACTCTCGATGGGCTGGATATAGTGTTGGCAAGACTGGGAAATCAGTGTGGGTTGTCTTCGTTGCCACAAGATTCCCCCTTCTTCACCACTGGGGCCACTCCTCTTCCCATAGACACTCTCTGCCCTTCTCTTCACCCTGCATCTCACTAGAAGGCAACTGCAAGGCTGGTGGATGGATCCAGGCAATTGTACTTAGAATCTCTGTGACTGTAGTTGATGAGATGCAGTTCTTTCTTTCTAGGACTATTAAGAAAAGACGTGTTTCGGGGCGCCTGGGTGGCTCAGTCAGTTGGGTGTCTGACTCTTGATTTTGGCTCAGGTCATGATCTTGCAGTTCGTGGGATGGAGCCCTGTGTCAGGCTCCGCGCTGACAGCATGGAGCCTGCTTGGGATTCTCTCACCCCCCTCTCTCTCTGCCCCTCCCCTGCTTGTGCTTACTTTCTCTCCCTCTCAAAATAAATAAATATAAAAAAAAAGAGGAAAAGACACGTTCCTGCCTTTATTTGTGCAGTTACCTGGAATCCCCTTTACGTCTATCTCCATCAACCTATATCCCACACATCCCTCAAGACCCAGATTCTTCGTGGGCTTCGCCTTTGTCACCTTCTCTATGAAGTCTTCCCACTTCTCGTGATTAGAATTGTTCTCTTTGTCTTCTGTGTTCCCCCAGCTCTTTGTGTCTCTGTAACAGTGCTAACAACAGTCTGCCTCGTATTCCAATTATGTGTGTAGTTCTGAGTCGCTTATTATGCTGGCAATTCTGAAAGCAGGAGCCTTTCATTGTGACCGACTATATCTCTAACAGAGTTCCTTTGCCATAGTTAAGTGCTTCATGAATGAATATTAGTGGAGTTGAACTTTCAGTGAAAATATTTTGCATGTTGAAAGCGAGTCTCATACATATACAAGGCCTTGCTTCTGAGATAACATTTCTCTCTGCACAATTAGATCATGAAATGTAGAGTCTACTCTACAAGAACTAACCGCCAGCATCTGTAACATGTGGAGAATTTAATTAAGCTTAAATCAAGCCACGGAGTGAATTTGCCATTCGCAGCTAATATATCTGCTGTTGTTTTTTTTTTAAAGGAAGAACATTGAGTTAATGGTTCAATGTTAATATGAGTTGATTTTATTGATTTTGTGCGGGCAGTTCATTAATTACAAAGACAAGCATTATGATCTTGTGCTCTCGTCCCTGACTTAAAGGCTCGAGTGTGACTCACACAAAAGCTGATGTCAGCTGGCCCCTTGATCTCTGGGGATGCTGTAAGTGGTATCATAATGATTATTATTTTTACCACTTCTGATGCCACCTCATGACTGAAATGTTATCTAAAAAATCCAAGTTGCAAAATTATACATTTGCAACGTAGGCTAAGGCGGACTTTCTGTCACGTTACCTCCATGGAATTTGCAAAAGCAGGTGTGAGCTGAGCTTCATTTGGGAAGAGAGCTCCATTCTTCTCCTGCTCCTTCTTCTTTTCCTTCTCCCTTTTTCTTCTTTTTCTCCTCCTCCCCTCCTTCTCCTTGTCCTCCATTTCCACGACATTCTCCATTGCCAGTTACAGTAGTGGATAGGAATTTTCTTGTCTGTAGATTCAAAGTATGACCCATATAGATGTTTTCTTTTCTCAGTCTAGTAAAATGTTCTAATGGATATCGGGCATTGATTAGGACACATGCGGACTCTCCTGTTCAGCTTGTATACGAGCCTTTGACGTCAGGGCTTTACGAAAGCATGTTCTCTCAGGCAACTGAATTGCTCTGTCCGGAATTGAATCAGGACACCTGAGTGCTGGCCTCAACTCTGCCATGAGCCATCTGTGTATCTTTGGGCCACTTTGACTCTCTGTGCTTTGGGTTCCTCATATTTAAGACGGAGAGCTTTCTATTTTCCCAACTCTGTAACAAAGGCAGGGAGGGCTGTTGTGTCTCAGTATCCAAGGCATTTGGGAAAGCTGGGTATTCACATGCACAATGTGAACTTGTCTACATTTGGGAGCCAGTAAAATGTGGGGAGGGATCACACAAGAAACCTGATGCTGAACAGCTGGATTGCAAAATGAATGTTTTTGAAGCCAGCCACACCATTGTGAGTTTGTCAGAAGCATAGGGGGGCTTTGCCTTTCTCAGAAGCTCCCCGAAGGAGGGGTTATCCAAAGGCTTTTCCCAAAGCCTGGGTGGGGGCAAAAAGGCTTGGGGTTGGAGGAGGGTGGGTCATTGTAACAGCAACCCCCAGAGCAATCTGTGAAGGCTTTGTTGTCCTACAATAGGGTATCATGGCGTGTCACTGCAATGACTGCTTTTGAGCTTTTGGTTTTTCTTCTTGGGAAGCAATTTCCACCAGCACCTCCAAAATGAATGCTCTGCTGCCTTTTGGGGAAGGGTTGATGTTTGAAGTGTTTACTAAATTATTTTCATGGCCAGTAGTTGGTTGGGGTTTTCGATTTCTTTTTGAGCCAACCTCATTATTTACATTTTCCTTTAAAATCATTCATTTCATCTAAGTTTTCCAACAATTAGCATATTTATGCAAAGAAGAACTTCTGAATGCACAATCATCGCTCCTTTCTTGTTCCTAAATCTGTGTATTTGTGTTACCTTTCAAAACCTTTGAATGCTAGTTCTTGTTGTTTGCCAAGATTAATTTCCTTTTTGTTCCTACTTTTCTGCATTTGTGTAAACTTACAAAGCCTCCTTCTTATTTTCTTTGCATTTGGTTGAGACAAAAAGAGCCCTGCTGAATTCTCACTCTACGGCAAGCACTCTACCACAAACCATGGGGACATGCAGAGAGAGGGATAAACTTGGCTGTTACATTCGGGAAACTAGTGCTTGAAAGGGAAGGAGCAGGTGAGCACTCATGAGAATACAGGCAGGTCTTGAAACAAAGTGCTACACCCTAGAGGCCACTAGTGGAGGGGCACCCAAGGATGAGGCTTCCTTAACTCATAAGCAAAACTAAAGTCAGGGTCAGGGCCAGCATCGAACATGAGGGCATGGCAGAGATCTTCAGGGTCAAGGAGGTGCCAGGGGATAAACAATTCAGAGACACACAATGTATCAAAGTTAGGGGCTCCAGTTTTTATTGAGCCAAGGTCTGGGACGTCAGGTTGTGAGCTCCATGGAGTCGTGAACCATGTCTTAAACATCCTTGTTTCCCCAGTGCCTGAACTGTGCATGAGTTTTGTATTGCTGAGCGGCCAAAAGGACAGGCTTTGGAGTCCGATAGATCTGTGTTCGTTTGGCTTCATCACTTTCCACCTAAGTAATTTACTTATTGTCTCTGGGCCTCAGTTTTCTCATCTGTGAGACAGCGATGACAATATTTACCTCTAGGATCTGTTGTGAGGGTAAAATGAGAGGAAAGATTCAGAAGTACTTAGCAGGGTGCCTGTCACAGAATAAACATTCAATTTAGGGGTAGCTCTAGTTGTCATTACATGAGTGTGGAATGAATGGGTGAGGGACAAGTGGGCTGTAGGATGTTGGCCTATTTGATGAGGTCAGGACCCACGGCTGGGAAAAGGCTTATAGGAGCAAACCTGGCAGTCTTCCAAGTCTTCCCTTATCTTGGCATCTCCTGGATGATTGGGAGGCTGATGCAATGGGGATAATCTTGAAGCATTTCTCACTTTGTGTAAATCTTGCAATCATCTTGGCTAGGCAGATGAGGACTGAATAGAACCTGGGTTGGGGTGGGTGATGGTATTAATGTGCACATTTTTTTCAAATGTGAAATATTGCTCTCCGCACCCAGCAAGCTGTTATTACTTTGTGAGCACTGTGCTTTTGGAAAGCCATCGCTGGCAGCTTGAATGGCTAGCTTAGAACAATTAGAAGCTTTGAACACTTTCAAGCTAAGGATTGGGATAAGAATGTTTTGACTCTATGGTTTCTCCTGGGATTTTCCTCGTGTGCTGGACTAATTATCAGATGTAATTAGGAAGCTGAGGAGTGAGGAGACTATAGTGAGCAACATACTTTCCCAGGGACCCTCATTTCTTTGCGCAGAAAAGGGTTGGGGAGACTATCTCTCTGTTGTGGAGAAACAGCAATGCATAGGGCACTAGAGGGTGGGAAGGATCCTGGGAACATGGTTTTACCAGCAGAGCCTCAAGCCTATGGGGACTCATTGCTCTTGATTAAATTTTAAGTGGTCAGGACAGTTTTCCCCTTCTTGTTCTTGAGGGAGGAATGGTATTCTGGGTCACTTCCATGTTCTTGGTCCATTTTTAGCAAAAGTCCAATTTTCATGGGTGGAAATCAGTTGAGAACTGGTGCCCTTCTTTCAAAACTCATGAAGTTAACGAGAAGAGCTTCCACATCTTGGTCAGCCATAGAGTCTATCTACTTCAGGCTGCAGACGACCTTTCTCATCTGCCTTGGCTTACACCTTTGGCCCCAGAGTCGGGCTAGGAGCACTCTGTGTTTGAGCCTCTGAGAAAAGGTAACATTTGCAGGGCCATCTGCTTGTGAACCTATTTTTTTAAGTTTCGTTATTTATTTTGAGAGAGAGAGCACCCAAGCAGGGAAGGGGCAGAGAGAAAGAATCCCAAGCATGGGGCTTGAACACACGAACTGTGAGATCATGACCTGAGTCAGAACCAAGAGTCAGACGCTTAACCAACTGGGCCACCCAGCTGCCCCTGCTTGTGAACTTTTATTAAAAGGGATCATGTCCACATGGTCTTGAAGTTATTCTTAATGCAATGGAAGCATGAAACATGAAACATGGAAAGGCAATGGCATTTGGTATATCTTTACTCACCAGGGGCTGTGATGCAGACTATGAGCCTGGTGGCTTGAAAAATGGAGATCCCTGAGGGCTAAAGATGATGGCCCAGACCTGAAGCTTTTTTCCCCTGCCAGCATGATATGATGTTTACTGTCACAAGATAATCACATGTCCATCCAATGTCTCTGCTTTCTCCGTAGGTAACCTGTCTCCATGATTTCTTTGGTGATGACGATGTGTTTATTGCCTGTGGTCCTGAAAAATTTCGCTATGCTCAGGATGACTTTTCTCTGGATGAAAATGGTACGTACAACCACTGGATATGATTGCTCTCTTATCTTCCCTCCTTCTAACCCTTAGGATTTCCATGGGTTCATATGGACCAGAGAACATCCATGCATGGACCTTCGAGGGCAAATACTGTCAGTCTTTCTCCTGTATATTTGGATACATGAGTCACTAAGCGAAAGGTTGATTAGATGTCCCAGATTCTCAGCCTCCAAACTCAACAAAACTCACTACCTGCCCCAAAAGTGACCAGATTTCTCGAACCACATATTGTGTCACATGGGATGACGGGTGCAATCAGACTCAGACTATGGGAAGGAAAATTTGGAGTCAGAACTTGGATATTATATGTATACTTTTTTGTAGTCAACATCCTCCAGCTACTTGGCTCATGTTGATGGTTCCATTTTAGAAAGATTTTCCACTGTGTTCTTAGTGTCAAATCTTTCCCCTCTTCCCTCTTTCTGGCTTGCTGCCTCATTCCCCCTGCTCTGTGACTCAAGATTCCAGAGGTTGTTAATCTCAGGAAGGAGGTGAACATCTGCCCACCTCCCTTTGCTTGAGTCCAAGCTCCATGTGTAAGTTAATGGCAGATTAGCTCATACAGCAACAGGGTTAGGAAATGATCCTGATGGGAAGACACATTCAAAACATATTTCCCAATTATGAGGGGTGAGAAAAACAAACAGCTCAAGTGACAAGGACCCTGAAAGAGGTGGCATTTCTGCTGTGTTCACTTTGAGAAGAGACAAATGACCATAAAATAGCTAAACAAACCCCAGGCCATATGCAACTTCCTATACCTTCTGCATCTCCAGCTCTGGACAGTGATCACTAAAGTCCATCAACCAAAACAAGACATAGAACAAACAAAAATGAGCTTTCTGCTTAACTCAATTTCCAAAAAACCACTCAGTTTGTCAGAAAAGATCCTCTAATTTTTTCTGGGTAATTGATAAATCTTTAAGTAGGAAGTGACCAGAGAGTGTCCAAAGAAAAGACTGCCCTCTACCTAGCTGTGTGGTTCCACTTTGACCATCACAGCACAAGGTTGGAAAATCCATAACGGAAAGAGCACTAGACTGGGACTTAGGAGACTTGGTTGCTAGCCCTCGCTCTGCTCGTTTCTTGCTTTGTGGTCCTAAGCAAGAGGCTTATATTCTTTGCGGTCTCGTCAGCAACGTGAGTATGGTAATTCTCTTAACGCATTAGCACAATCCGTGCCCAGAATTACCACAGTAGGGCTGCTGAGTGATCTGCATGGAAAAAGTGCCCCACACGTGTCGGACTGAGGTTGAGGCAAGTAGCAGAAACATTTGGCAGACTCCCTGATACACCCAAGAGCTTTCTGTAAGCTCTGAGTGACGGTCACTGCTGGCTCCTTTATATTCATTAAGCCGGCATAGGGTTTTATGATAACGTGCATTGAAAAAAAAAAAGGGGCGCCTGGGTGGCTCAGTCGATTGAGCGTCTGACTTCGGCTCAGGTCACGATCTCACGGTTCATGAGTTCGAGTCCCCGCATCGGGCTCGCTGCTTGTTAGTGCGGAGCCTGCTTTGGATCCTCTGTCTCCCTTTCTCTCTGCCCCTCCCCTGCTCATGCTCCTTCTCTCAAAAATGAATAAATTTTTTTTTTTTAAAAAAGAAAGAGTTCTATAAATGCAAGATGGTGGTGGTGGCGGTGGTGGTTAGGAGTGCTTATTTATAAAATGGCATGACATCCCTAATATGCCTATTATAATACATGGCATGCAATGAACAATAAATGGTAGCTCCTCCTTTCTCCTTTAGATTACTCACGAATGTTTCATCTGTGTGGCTGCAGCCTCTCGGCTGTCAATCTCTTCTCCAAGGAAATTAATTAATTAGGTCAACAGGTGCTCTTCTGCGTTGTCCACAAATGATCGAGTTGACTATTTAATAACCCGCCCAACCTGCTCTTCAACTCCTTCCCTTGTTTCCATAATCCAGGGATTTAAACACCTGGCTTAGCCCAGATGACTTTTGAAAGTTTCTCCCATGCCCCCCTCCCCAGAGCCGTCATTCCCACAGACGGTGAGGACCACCCCGTAGTCCTGAGCCATTGGGTACTTTGGCCTGTGGTGGTTACTCCAGTTTCCAGAAGTTGGTAATATGCTGAGCCCCGTTCCTCCCCTGGCTTTACTGAGCTGTGTCTTTTTTTTTTTTTTTTTTTTTTTACCAGAATGCCGAGTCATGAAGGGAAACCCATCGGCCACAGCTGGCCCAAAGGCCTCTCCAACCCCTCAGAAGAGTTCAGCTAAGAGCCCTGGCCCCATGCGCAGGAGCAAGTCTCCAGCTGACTCAGGTAACGACCAAGACGGTGAGTGCTCTTCTCCTAACTGTGCATGCTGACTTCATTTACAGAGGCCAATACCTTCTGCATGCAGGGCAACGCGTTCCTCGTGAATACCGCTGAGTCTCCATGATACCAATTCTATCCGCTCAGAGACTAAACCGTCAGGCTTGTTTGGACTCATGGAGACACAGCTAAACCCCGGTTCTACTCAGATGGACACAGACCAGAAACCTGTAATGCTTATTGTCGTGTTTGTCCTCATAGTCACCATCTTCAACATCACCCAGCAAAAGCACAGTCAATGAAATAATCCAGTCACACGCCAATCTGAAACAGAAAAGCAAAATCGAAAACAAAAATGTCAAACACTTGCCACCCCGAAGTGTCAACATGGTTGAGGCACTTGAGCTTCCAATTTGACTTTGAGCTTTTTAGAAGTCAACACATAAAGAGAAACAAGATAATTCACATCATTCTCACAACAAGAGAAAAAATATGTAGGCCAGGGTCTGAAAGGAAACACAGAGATTTGTCACACAGGATTTTAATTAGTGGATAGTGAGTGATCTAAAAAATGTGGTGTATGAATCACTGCCAAGCCATGAACTATTTATCAGTCTGTGACAAGCTTAGAAGCTCGTGCCAAATGCAAATTATGCCACTAAGCAAACATTTGCTTCAGCTGACTCTTTTTTTCATAGCATAATTTTATTGATAAAGGCAGCAGTGTGTCCTTTGAAGTTCTGGTGCAAGATCTTGCCCCCGCCGCCTGAGTGACACTGATCTGAAAAGGCAAAGGGCCCCAGAAGTTCAAGTTGAGAAGCTGAGTGGAGTCATGCACAGACAATTTGAGTTCTTTGTGGTAAAGGCAATTGTATGGCCCAGAAGACTTCTATTTGTTCTCCCAAGGCTCAGTGTTCACCACGAGAATTCTTCCAGCCTGGGAACTTTGGGGCGGAGAGCACAAACACTATCTTTGCTTCCAGTTGGGGCAACTCAAGCAGCCTCTTGGCGTGGAAATGCTTGTGGCCTAGAAAAACAGCCTGTCCTTCTGGCCTCACACTGCCAGGAACATGCACATCACCGGCCATATTTTTATTCTCAGGCAGAAAGAACTGAACTGGAAGAAGCAGCACAAGCTTTTCATGCTTTCATGACTCTGCACACCCTGCTTCCCTGCCCCTGGAATGCCATCCCTCTACCCTACCACTCTTCTTTGCTTGGAAACTTCTATTCATCCCTCAACACCTCAAATAGAAATAGTTTCATTCCCTGCACTATCATAGCATGTCATTCATGTATCTGGGGGTAATATTCACCATGCTGTGCTGTAAAGTCTGTATTTACCTGTCTACTTCTCCAACTAAATATTGGGCCCCTCAGGGGTCCGATGTCATGTTCATCTTGTGTCCTCAGCGCTGGGTCCTAGTAGATGCTCAACTAATGTTTGTGAATGATCAGATATGTAAAAGTACCTATTTCACCCAGCACGGTGCTAGAGACGTAGTTAATATATAGGTAATATCTGCTAAAGGAGTAAAAATGCAAGTGTTTGCTAATGTGTTGGTGAAGCGTACAAAACAGCACATGCCCCTATCTAAGCAAATTCACATTGCTCATGCTACAAAGACTGATGTTTTAACATTCAGATTAAGAATGAAATTATAGAGAGGTGCCTGGGTGGCTCAGTTGGTTGAGCGTCCAACTTGGGCTCAGGTCATAATCTCACAGCTGGTGAGTTCAAGCCCTGCGTCGGGCTCCATGCTGACAGCTCAGAGCCTGGAGCCTGCTTCGGATTCTGTGTCTCCCTCTCTGTCTGCCTCTCCCCCACTCACATTCTGTCTCTCTCTCTCTCTCTCTCTCTCTCTCTCAAAAATAAAACATTAAAATTTTTTTGAAAAGAATGAAATTGTAGGAATAATACTTGGCAATCAAAAAGAATGAAATCTTGCTGTTTGCAACAACGTGGATGGAACTAGAGTGTATTATGCTAAGTGAATGGATAAGTCAGTCAGAGAAAGACAAATATCATATGACTTTACTCATATGGAATTTAAGATATAAAACAGATGGACATAAGGGAAGGGAAGCAAAAATAATATAAAAACAGAGAGGGAGACAAACTAGATGAGAGTCTTAAATACACAGAACAAACTGAGGGTTGCTGGAGGGGTGTTGGGTGGGGGGATGGGCTAAATGGGCAAGGGGCATTAAGGAGGGCACTTGCTGTGATGAGCACTAGGTGTTATATGTAAGTGATGAATCACTAAATTTTATTCCTGAAATCATTATTACACTATATGTTAAATAACTTGGATTTAAATTTTTTTTAACTTAAAAATTTTCAATTTTCAAAAAAAGAATGAAATTGTACAAATTCTAGGCAGGGTCTTGCAAAAAAAATAGACTTTAAATGCTTGATCAAGACTCATAAAGTCTGGCAATAACTGCCTACCAATCATTTTTCAGAAATATCACTGATCATTTCTGGGATTTCTTTTTTTTTTATTTTTAGAGAGAATATGCATGTGTGCGTGTGTATGAGTGGGGGGGAGGGGCATAGAGAGAGAAAGAGCACGGAACCTGATGTGGGGCTCAATCCCACAACCTTAGATCATGGCCTGAGCTGAAATCAAGAGTCAAATGCTTAACCAGTGAGCCACCCTGGCACCCCCTTTTCTTGGATTTATTTTTTTTGTAGTTTTTTTTTTAATGTTTATTCATTTTTGAGAGAGAGAGAGAGAGAGAGAGAGAGAGCATGAGCCGGGGAGGGGCAGAGAGAGAGGGAGACACAGAATTTGAAGCAGGCTCCAGGCTCCGAGCTGTCAACACAGAGCCTGATGTGGGGCTCGAACTCACGAACCACAAGATCATGACGTGAGCCAAAGTTGGACGCTTAACCGACTGAGCCACCCAGGCGCCCCTTTTGGATTTCTAATGTGTACTACTCATTTCGTACTGCAAAACAAATTACCCCAAAACGTAGCCACTCAAAACAACAAATATTTATTGTTTTATAGTTTCTGTGGGTTAGGAATTTTGGAGTAGCTTAGCCTGTGTGGTTTTGTCTGGCTCAGGATCCCCCATATAGTTGAGGTCAAAGTGTTGGTGTGGTGTTGGTGAAGTCATCTGAAGGTTCACCTGGGACTGTAGGCTCCACTTCCAAGATGGCCGTTGGCAGGATCTTCTCCCAGACAGTGATTCAAGAAAGTGAACAAGGAAGAAGATGCAGTGCCTTTTGTGATCTAGTGTCCGAAGCCACAGACCGTCACTTCTGTTTTAGTCAACTCATTAGCAGCAGTCACTAACTCCAGCCCACCTTCAAGGAAAGAAGGGTCAATCTTCACCTCTTGAGTGGGGGGTGGACCTAGTTTTAGACGGCCAAGAATTGGTGAACCTATTTTTAAGCCACCACTAACCTCTTACTTAAAAATGCTGAGGCGGCAGTAGCTTGAGGTAAATGGATTCTCTGTGGGCTGTATCCAGTTGGGTCATCCACCCCACGTGAACCGAAGCATCTGTGAGTAAACATGGCTTAAACATGATCGCCAACATGCTACCTACAGAATTTCCCTTCTAGAAACTATGCATCTCACTGACTCTAAGTTATTAGAAACAGAGAAGGAATACGTTAGGATATAATGAATATTTGTCTGATTAAAAGGAATATAATAAATCCCAACCTAGGCAAAGGCAGGCAAGATCTGCCTTTGCTCTTTCACAACACCTTTGCTAGAGAGAAAGAATGAAGATATATTCACACCCACAGGATAAAAAAGAGAAACCAATTCGAGGCAGGGAAAGTGGACTTTGCTTGGCAGATATCAGAATTACACACAGCCCTTGCTCCCTACTAGCAAAAACAAAAACAAAAACAAAAACAAAAAACCAAAACACCTAAAGTGGTGTTCTCAGGAGAGAGAACTTAAATCTTTATTTCAGGTAATTCATGAACATCAATGAAGCCAAATGCTGGCCTGGCCAGCCTTATTGGCAATTTCCAGAACGTCTGAGCTCATCACAGATGACGTGTCTAGATCTTTCACATGATTTCAGCCCCAAAGCATAAAAGGATCCATGTAACATGACCTTGTCTATTCCATGGCAGTTTAGAGCCATGTCCAGGGCATCCACTCAGTGAACATTTCACAGGGACAAAGCTGATCTCAGGCAAAACAGTACTTTAGGTATGGTTTGGATTTGACATACCCATTTTCCCCTTCCCACTTCCACGTCACTCGGGACCATGCCAGGCTGGCAAGTGGAGGGGGATAGGATATGGAAAAGGAGAGGGAAGCATCTCTGTAGGAAGGCCCAGTGACACCACTTCCCAGTTTTGTGACGTGGGACAAGTTTCTTACCTTGTCTAAGACCTGGTTTCCATTTTGGTTAAGTTAGAATTTACACATCTGGAGATAAAGATCATTTTCCAATATTATCGGTTGTTTCCAATTTATAGAGTTGTACAGTAGCTTCCACAGAATAAGGATCGTGTAACCAAAAGGATGAGCTATAGACCATGCATAGTTTTGCATCAGCACATGTCAAGGTTTTTCCAAGTTCTTAGCAAGGGACATAGGTAGGTTAATACCCATTTCACCAAAGAACAGTGGTGTTGAGTGGGGCTGAAATTCTTTGTTCTTTTCTAGGACATGGCAGTACCACCATGTTTCCATCCTGTGTTCGTCCGTCTTGGATCTGGGACTTGTGGGAGGGATTCACATTTTTTTTCATTCAACCTGAGAAACTCAAGGTTGTAGAAGATAGGCCATTTCCAGGGAATTTTAACTACCTTCCTTTGAAGGCAAACGACAGCCAAAAATGTTCCTCTGCAGCAGGGACTCAAACCAAATGAAACATTGGCTCAGTTCGGGTTCAGTTAAAGGAATGTTTTGATGTTCTAGTTCATTAGAAAATATATAGGTTTGATTCTGGTTTGAACATGTTTGCTAGATTTTCAAATACTTTTTTAAGAAGAACAGAGCAATGGAGTTGGGAGAAAGCAAATATTTATTTAAAGTTATAAAATAAAACAAATCTTTCAGAGGAGGGTAATAGTGAAAGAATAAAAGAAATAAGTCAAATAGACATTCATATATATACTATATATATATGTAGTATATATATACTATATATAATAGTATAGTATATAGTATATTAGTATATATAGTATATAAACTAATATACTATCATAGTATATTAGTACATAATATATATACTAATATACTATCTATAGTAGTATAGTGTATATATATATATGGACATCTATTTGACCTATTTCTCTTATTCTTTCACATATATAGGATATATGTATATATATGTATAATATATATACATATATGTATAATATATATTACATATGCAATACATATGTAATATACATATTATACACATACATATAATACATATACATATTATATGTAATTGCATATGTAACATATATTACATATATACATAGTATATATGTGTAATATATATACATATATATATATAGTGTGTGTATATATATATATATATATATGGTCCAATTCATGGTTCAGTTGGCTTGAGGTTTAGGAAATTGATGCGATTTGGTCTGTGATTTGTGTCATAATTTGATTCCTCAGTCCTTAAGTTGTCTCTTTTCTGTTCTTCCCATGAGTAAATCAAAATCTGTATACTTTATTCCCTTTGAGTTCAGTCCCCACTCCTGCCAATGTTGAGTGTGCCCCAAATGGAATGTCTGTTGTTAAACCCTAAACTTAAGTTAAGGAAGGATTCGGTCGTCCACATAATAATGCTATAAGGAGCTCTCATTCTTACTGGGCAGAGCTGATGGACTCGTAGAATCCAAGTCCCATTAGCCATGTCTGTCTTTAAAGTAGGACAAGGAACTGTGGTAAAGCAGAGAAGAATCTGAGCCCAGAGGTCTCCTCTGAGATGTTTGAAGAAATCTTCTGTAGTGCCCCCATTTTGATTAACCCAGGACTTGCCATTTTGATGGGCAAAGGGAATCCTGGCCTCAGAACTGCAGGAAGACCTTTCTAGTGCATCGCTGGCTGTTTCCATTTCAGCCATTAATGTGTTAATTTTTCCTTTTCTGCAAATACCCCCAATTGAATTGAATTAAAAGGACAAAGTAGCTAGTTGCTGGGAAGGAGTCTTTTCTTTTTCTTTCTTCTTCTTTTTTTTTTTCCTTAAGGAGCCTCCAAGGAAGCTAATTACCCACCCTGGTAGGCTGAGAGAATTGTAATGTGATAATTAGTTTGGTGTTCTTCAGTAGTAAGTCATTGTTGTAGCAACCCAATGTTCCCCACCCTCCTTCTTCCCAACCTATGTGTACCTATTCCTGAAAATCAAATCTTCCCTGTTCCCAACCCCCTTAAAAAGAATGGATTCTGCACCAAAATATGCAGACTTTGTAAGGGGAGGTCAAGGGACACAAAACAGCGGTGCAGTGGGTGTGTGGGTTCGTGGGAGAATTGTATCCAGAAGTATTTCTCTTCCTAACTGAACAGGCTGCTTTGAGTTGCCTGAGGAGGGACCTAGCTATTCTGCCCTTCCCGAATGTGATCGTCTAGACCAGCTCTGTCTAATAGAAATATAATGGGAGCCTTGTACATAATTTTATATTTTCTGACAGCCACAGTTAAAAAGGTCAAAGAAACAGAAGAAATCTGTTTTGATAATATATTTTAATCTACTCAATGCATCCAAAATATTATCATTTCAACATGTAATCAATGCAAAAAAATTCCAATGAGATCTTTTCCATTCTTCGAAGTCGGGCTGTGTCTTACAGCACATCTTAATTGTGGCTCCCCACACTTCAAATGCTCAAAGGCAAATGTGACTAGTGGTTACTGTACTAGACAGCACAATAACTTTCCTCTCTTAGAGAGGTTCAAGATAACGATCTTCTGCATAAATTAAAGCTCTGCACTTTGCAAAATACTTCCAAATTCATCACCTCAGTTGTCACTCACAATAGCACCGCGAATTAGGTTGGGAAAGGAAAATCATCCAATTTGTTTTTTTCTTTTAGATGGGGGAAACTAAGATATAAAGAGGCTCAGTATCTTGTGGTCTTCTCAATGTCATGCAACTATTTAGTACCCACGAGCCAGAGCCCAGCTGTCCTGACTTCCAGGCAGACAATCCCTGCACTGTCTTTGAGGCAAAGTGTGGGAACTCCAGAGTGGTAAATAGAAAGGTCTCTGTTGTATGGTCCTGGCTTGTCTGCTTCCTTCCACCTTCCCTCACCTGGAGGCAGGGGAATGGAGTGACATGTGTGTCGTTCTCTTTGTGCTACCTAGAGCACAGCTATGAGGAATTGGGCACCTCTGTTTCCAGGGCCTGGTCCTAGACATTCCATTAGCTCCCCTGCTGTCACTCCAAGGGGAAGGGGTGCTCTGGGAAGAGAAAAACACCCCTTGGCCCTCCCCCGTTCTGATTCTTTCTAAAACCACAGCTTGTGTTGAGTTTCACTGGAGGAACTGCCCCATATCTAAGGCAACATTTGCATTGGCGTTGGAGAACCACCTGAGAAATTGTTGGCACGGGCCATAAAATGGGGACCACTGAGCACTCGGCAGGGCTTGGGATGTGGTGGTGTTGACCCGCCTCCCTGTAATAGGAGTCTTACACACACCTGCTGCAGTCTGGGACTTGCGTTTAAATGCAATTGACTCTCCAGAGTTTGGATGGGGTACCTAATAGAGCTGGGTACTGTGCGGAAAAGGAAGAAGATGAACTCCTAATCATTAAGAAGCTTATGATTTATTGGGGGACCCAGTATACATACGTGTTTAACAAAACATTTATTTGCAAATACTTATATAGTTCTTATGTACCAAGCAACTGTGCTAACCACTCTGCACATATTAACCAATTTAATCTTTATAATAACCTCATGAGGTAGGCGCTGTTGCCCCTGATGAAAGCTAGAGCGTGTGAAAGCTAAGTGACCTGCCCAAGACCGCACAGCTCCTAGGTGTTAGAGCTGAGGTTTGAATCCAGGAAGTCTGGCTTCGCAGTCCACAATTTAACCATGGCTCCGTGGTGTTAAATATGAGTTAACAGTAATGGTTTGTTTCAATGCCAAGTGAATGGGAGATACAGGCAGTAAGTGCTAAGGGAAGCCTTCTGGGAAAAACTGAGGCTTGAAGGAGGGTTATATTTCAATTGATAAGGACATGGATTATTTCTCTTTTTTTATTGTAAAGAGAGAAAGATATAGAGAGCACAAGTGGGAGAGAGGGGCAGGGGGAGAGAGACAGACTCTCCAGAGACATGGGGCTTAATCCCATGACCCTGGGATCATGAACTTCAGCTGAAATCAAGAGTCAGATGCTCCACTGAATAAGCCACCCAAGTGCCCCAGAAATGGATTATTTCTGACAGAGGGGGGAAGCATGAACAAACGAGTACGGATGGTGATGAATATAGCATATGAGGGTCCAGGGAAGCAGCTGTTAAATCTACATCTCCGGCCCCAACTTTCCTTCTGGATGTTAATCCCATGAATGCCTACCAGGCGATCCTACTTAAATGTACCAAATATGATGTGCCTAACGACCAAAAACATTCCCACCCCCAACTCCCTGTCTGGCAATAGAATATCTTCTATTCTGTTCCCTGGGTCCAGTGCCTTGGTTTTATCTTTGATTCTTCCTACTCTTGAATCCTTCAAGTCGGCCATACGCTGCTGTTGTTGAACCTTTGAAACATCTTCACATTACTCACACAGAAGTCCCTTCCTTTTCGTCGTCATGTGATGCCAGAATTACTCAACAGACTCCTAAGTAGCATCCCTCTTTCAAATCTCTGTCCCCTTTTGCATCTGGGGTGGTGCCACCATATTTCTCATCCTAAAACACATTTCCATTGTGTCACCCCCTACCGCAGAACCTTCAGTGGTTCCACATTGCATTCATTGACCACCCCCATGGTAATGGCTGAGAAGGTAAAAGAGAGAGGGGCAGAGAGCCAAGGGCTATGTTTTTGGAAGTACAGCAAGAAATGAAAAAGCAATAGGCTTTACTCAGGAAAGCTTCAATCCTCTAACGCCTGACCTGCTAGCCAAAGAAAGTCCTCAGCCCGTTGAGATTGATAAGTCATCCCTCGTAGAAGCGGGATTTCCTAACTCGGTGCCTATATATTGCATAGTTACTCATGTCCTTCCATTTCTAGTAGTGGCAATAGTAATATTAAGAGAAGAAGAGGTTATTATGAAGCCCTTTCTACATGCTAAGCACTTAGCTAAGCATTTTATGTATAGTCTGTCATGTAACCCTCAAAACAACAATTGAGATGTGCATTATTATCGTTCAAATGTTGCAGATGGGGTAACTAAGACCTACAGAGGTTAGGTTACATGCCAGGTCACACATCCGGGCTAAGCCAGGATTTGGAACCTTGACTGGTTCCAAAGTGTGTGCTCTTTCCACAAATTAAGAGCCCTGTAGTAGTAGTTGTTTTTTTTTCCAGTTTCTACCCCATGAAACCAGTAGCGAACTCTGACAATAGGCTTGCTCCGCTAGAAATATGTTCTCCGCAGAACCACCTTCAACAGCAAGGAAATGTTGTCAGCATTATCAAGTCTGAGAAAACAATCCTGGCACTTCCATCCGTCTTCTTACAGATGTCTTCTTCTTGAGGGGAACTGATCTGTGTCAAAATATTGCAGGCATGGGTACACATGTTTGTTTTGCAACCGGGAAAATTCTTATTTCTCTTTTCATTTAGAACATTCCAAACTGCATGCTGCCCAAGACTCTGTAGGAAATAGATTTAAAATTCAAGTTCCAACTCCTGAAGTTCCGGTATCTCACAACCTAGGATTGAATTTGGCGTGGGAACCAGCGCTGTGATCAAATCAGTGAAGAACTGCTCCTGCTTCCCTAATGGATGGGTCTGGGGAGAGGGACACAAGCTTTTCCACTGACGAGAAACAATTAGCCAAACCATCCAGACACCCATCCCAAGGGCTCTTCGGAACGAATGTGTGAAAACCACAGGCTCTATGTCTTGGCCTTGTTCTGAAGTAAGCTGAAACCACCTTGGTTCTACTTGGATGGCCTACCAGAAAAACTCCCTGTATATGTAGGGAGCAAACGGGGTGTATTTGAACTGGAACGCAAGAACGCTTAGAGCATCTCAATACGAGAAAAAATGAGGGAGTGGCTGAATTGTGTATTGAGATCTCCCTCTGCAAGGCATTAGGGAATTAGGCATATGATGTGCTCACCTTAAAGCAATTTTGAAAGGAATCTGTAAGTAAATCCCTGAGGCCATATCCATTGAGGAGAAGTAATTTATACTCTTGAAGCAAGTCCTACTCTCTCTGAACCTCTATATTCTTATGATTAAAAGGACACCATTAATTCCTGGCCATCATTGCTTGAGGTTATCAGGAGAATCATGTGAATTCATATACGGTAAAATGCTTTGAAAACATTTGTAGAAATACAACTGCAATTTTTTCGTTTTTAAAGTTTTTTTTAATGTTTATTTATTTATTTTTGAGAGAGAGAGAGAGAGAGAGAGAGAGAGAGAGAGCAGGGGAGGGGCAGAGAGATAGGAAGACAGAATCCCAAGCAGGCTCTGCGCAGAGCCTGACGTGGGGCTCGAACACACGAACTGTGAGATCATGACCTGAGCCTAAATCAAGAATTGGATGCTTAACCGACACCACCCAGGCCCCCCTACAACTGCAACTATTAAGGTGGATCTCAAATTATTGTCATGGCTTATTTTATTTTATTTTATTTTTTTAACGTTTATTTATTTTTGAGACAGAGAGAGACAAAGCATGAACGGGGGAGGGTCAGAGAGAGGGAGACACAGAATCTGAAACAGGCTCCAGGCTCTGAGCTGTCAGCACAGAGCCCGACACGGGGCTCGAACTCACAGACCGCAAGATCATGACCTGAGCCGAAGTCGGCCGCTTAACCGACTGAGCCACCCAGGCGCCCCTGTCATGGCTTTTTTAAGATGGGTTTGTTTGTTTGTTTGTTTAGTGAGCAATATTTCAAAATAGACATTCAACCAAAACCAATAGGCTGCTTTTGAGTTGAGCTCAAGCACTGTGATTCGAATGGGAGGAAAAGCCAGAGCTAAGTGAATGAGCATTATCAGTTTGGTCTCCTGTCAAAGTTTGGGTAAAAAGCAGATGCCAAGCTGGCTCTTTTCTTTCTGTGCCTTTCTGGCCATCCAAACTTGAACCCATAAAGTATAATGACATGTCTAACTCGCTGCCCAAACAGTTCTATAATTGCCACACCTGGGGCTACTTACACCCACCTTCCACGCAGCTGCATCCCAGTTTCCAAGGACTAGTCCAGCCTCCAGACAAGGAAATCCATAGTCTAGGAGCTCAGCATCACCTCTGCTTGGCTGGTGACCATACTCTGTCCTTGGCTGCCCATGCCAGAAATTGGACCCTCTCCTTGTTCTTTCAAAACTGACTCAACCCCCCTTATTCCCCACTCCTGGGAACCCCTTTCCCCCCCATACGTTTAAATTCCTATAAATAGGTAAGTCAACCTAGTTACCTGAACAGCCATCTGTTGTTTGGATTTGTCCTGCTCCATTCTGACCCAGCCAAGGATTTGAAGATGAGCACTGGGGCCAGGGCAGGCATCGATGATTCAGAGAAGCTAATGAGATAAGACTGAATGCCGAGCCAAGCTCCGCCATTGTGCTGCGTAGCTGAGGGACACTAGGTGAGGGGAGTAATAGACACAGATACCGTCTTCCCAGAGAGCTCTGTGGCCTGAAGGTAGTTACATGCCATGCTGGCTTCTCTATCTGCTACTGTTTCCTGACACTGTCTATGACACCCAGTCTCCTTGGCGAATAAAAGGAAGTGCTTGCTAAATACCTTCTAATCTAAACTAGATAAGTGGAATAAAAGTCCAGAAGACTTTTTCTAAGCTCCGGTGTCTGCTTCTACCTTGTCCTACTCATCTCTCTGTTCTCTACAGCAACTTTTCTTCCCCCCTTCCTTCCTGCGTCAGAAAGTTGTCATGGGGAGGAGTTCCAGAAGCAATTCATTTATAAAAGGAAGAGTGACGTAGCAAACACTGAAAGCAAACTGAAACACACATAGGCTTTGGGATCAGAGAGACCTGTGTTCAAATCCTGACTTTGCTATCCCTAACTGGAGCAAGATTCTCTTTCCCCATTGGAAATGAGAATACAACTAAAAGTGGGTTTTTTTGGGGGGGGCGGGGTTGGGAGTGCACGCAGAGTGCCTGGCCTATGGGATAGTTAAAACGCACTAATGATTATCTTGGTGTTTGTTGATAAGATGGCCTAGGAGACTACAAAGTTGTGATGTACCTTGTTGTAGAGGGAAAAGACGGATATATACAATGACAAGAAAGGAATGAAAGAATTCGGACTATGGGGAAATAAAAGGTGACAACAGTGAGACAATGCGGTGGTTCCGAGGAGGGACGTGCGAAAGAGAGACGACTAAAAGGGGGCACAGTCTCCCCCAGTGCATCCCCAAATAGCAGCTGAGAGTTAGAAGCTCAGAGACAAGAGCTAAAGGCATTTAGTAAAGAAAAATAAGGGGCAGTGAGGGATGTCAACCAAGTTATTTCCAGCCACTCACTGTCACAATGAACTTTCATGGCCTTCTGTGTGGATTCGCCAAAGTAAGCCAGTGCACAGTTCATCAGGCCCTGTTTGCGTTTTTCCCTGCTCCTTCTTTTTTTTTTTTATTTTTAAATTTTTTTTTAACGTTTATTTATTTTTGAGACAGAGAGAGACACAGCATGAATGGGGGAGGGGCAGAGAGAGAGGGAGACACAGAATCCGAAGCAGGCTCCAGGCTCCGAGCCGTCAGCCCAGAGCTGGACGTGGGGCTCGAACTCGCGGACCGCGAGATCGTGACCTGAGCCGAAGTCAGACGCTTAACCGACTGAGCCACCCAGGCGCCCCTCCCTGCTCCTTCTTTTACCTGACCCCAATCCATATCAAATGGCACCCTCCCAGATTTCCGCCCCCCCAGAACCCATAGAAGAAATGCACATATGAATGTATTTTTATCTAGTCTGTAAATGCAGGAGCTCCTTCAGCTTGTGAGGAATTGACATTTGCTTGTGCGTGTCTATGTTCTTTCATTTCTCTGTGTCCGTCTTTGGTTTTTTTTTTTTTTTTTCCATCAGGAAGTCTGGGAAAGTGCATTTTTTCAACGATGCAGTGAGTGGCAGTTAAAGTATTAAGAAACTGATTTTCAAAACGCCTGTTGAATGTGGATGACACAATAAAGGTTAAGATTGACTAGCTGGGGAGTGGCAGAGAATAAACACAGACACACACAGGGAATAGAGAGAGAGGTATTGATAAAATATGTATTTATGCACTACCCCTAAACTTCTTAAGTGAGAGAGTTTCAGAGGATATTGAGAAAAGTACTAGAAGTTGCACAAGAACCTGTATGTGCAGGTCTGTGGCCAATGAATGGGTAGAAACTGCCTCACAAGCAGACATGCTTGTGGTTCATGATGTTCTACATTTTGGCAAGACTGACAGGCTCATCCTCAGCTAGAGAAGAGTGTAGGTGGACAGAGACAGTTTGCACATTGGGAGTGTAGTAACCACCGCTGTCCCATGACTGACACATGCCGGGGAACTACCATCTGTTGTCGCCAAGGGAGGCATCAATCATGTGGAACAAAATGCCAGAACTTACCTGGGGATGCCTACATCTGTTAGCCTCCGCGTCTGAGGGCAGGGATCTTGGGGAAGACGCGCATTACATCAGCTCAGACTGATCTCCCAGATTGTTCTCTATCTCGAATACTACAGGGTGCGATTTAAAATGCCTGCTAGGAAGGACCTGCTAGGTCCTGCAGGCACTGAAAGTGTGCTGTAACTCCTTCCTTTTCCTCTAATGGATTACTTGGCCCCACTGTGGCTCCGCACACTCTGGCCTTTTCCACAGTGCCTCCCTTATTCACTAGAAAGCTTAGTACCTTGGCCAAGCCTAGCTCTCACAGTCTGTGCTGGCAAGCACAAGTCACATTCTTCTTGGGGTTGCTTACAACCCCATGACCTTTAAGTCATGGTCACCTCTCACTTGGACTATTGCATTGTCTTCTAACCAATTCCTTTGCTTCTACCCTTACCCCAGCCCACCCCAACCCCACCCCCACCCCCAGCCCAGCTTTCCTACAATAGCTAGAGTAATAGTTTTAAAATGCAAATTCGATAGTATCACTCTCAGATTTCTTTCACAAATCAACCCCAAACAAAAGGCCCCCACGGTCTGGCCTTTATGCCATCTCTGGTCTCATCTCTTGGAGCTCACCGCTGGCACCCTGTGCTTGAGCCATTTTGAGCTATTTGCCCTCTTCAAACGTACTGTATTCTTGTACACCTCCATGTCCTTGCCCCTCCTGGTACAATCCTAAAGTCTAGAATACTCATTCTGCCCTCTAACTCCAATTCATCTTTTTGTAAGGGCTTTGAGATACAATTCACATACGAACTTGCTCATTTAGAATGTACAGCTCGAGGCATTTTAGGTCAGCCACAAAATTGTGCGACGGTCTCCACTATTTATTGCCAGAGTATCTTTACCCCTCTAAAATAAACTCTGCACCTGTTAGTGGACACTCTTCATTTCCCCCCAGCTACCCACTTGACCTTGGTCAGCCTCTGGCAACCATTGCTCTACTACTTTCACTCTCTATAGATTTGTCTCCAGTTATTCCAGAGTCATCCTTCAAAATTTTTGTCAGGTGTTGCCTCCTCCTGTGTGCCTCCCAGTCCCCTGATTTCAAAGCCTCTCCTCACCTCTAAGAATTACCCCTGCATGGCTCTGCCATAGGACTTAGCCCACCGTATTCTTGCCTGCTTCACCACGGGACGTGACTTCTCATCTCTGAAACCCCCATGTCTAATACTTGGCCTGCTTTAGAGAAAGCACCTCGTAGCTACTGGCTAAATGAATGAATGACTTCCAGGAAGCCCTAACACGGACAGAGGCCTCTCAGTGAGTGGGTGAGAGACGCATTCACTAGGATACAGGTCAAGCCAGACAGCGGATGCCTACATGCCCATTCTTCAGCTTCCTTGCTCTTGGATAAACTCAGCAACCACCCCACTGATGTCTCTTCCATCTCTACAGTTGATACTCAGGTTCCAGAACCTAGGGAAACGTGACCATCAGTGAAGAAGCGAAAGTATATCCTCAGGAAATATTCGTGATACAACAGTTTAAGCTTTCCGATGTGTGTGGGAGAACAGCAACGCCCTCAGGCTATTCTCCTGCTTCACGTGTTCAATTCTCTCTCTTCCTCCCTCCCGCCTTCTCTTCCTTCTCGTTTCTCTCCTCCTCCTTCTCTCTCTCCCTGCCCCCACAGACCTTTGGGATATTTTTTAAATATCCCTTTATTTCTAAAGCACATTTCAGAATATCTCTGATTAAAATATGGGTCCTTAGATTTAAGACACAATTAACTCTAGCATGAGATGTCTAAACATGAGTCCACTCGAAAGCTGTTTAATTGTTACATCCCATGCACCATATTTTTTTTACATGATGGTATATTTAAAAAGCTCATTAGCAAAGGGGATATACAACATTTGCCAACACGATGGAGCATCAAGATGTTACATACTAAACCACCTCATTTTCAGCATTGTGTCGGCCTAGAGAGAAATGGGGGTGCACCCTGACTCTGGCCATCACTGTCTGTTTTCCTCTGTCTCTGTGCCTTTCTCCCGATTTCAAACGTCTTCATTATTTTCTTCTAATATCTGACTCTGTCTTCCCCGTGTCCCCTCTCCTCCACTCCTGATCTCTTTCTCTCCTTCTTTTTTTGATTCCCTCCTCTGCCCATTTGCTGTCCAAGTGTTTCTTTACGTCTCACGCTGTTTTCTTCTTCCACTTTCTTTTCCGTTCTTCTTCCTGAGTAAGCTCCCTTTGTCTTTGTTTCCTTCTGTTCTTTTCAACCAGGATGCGGCCGGGAAGAGAGAGTGGGGTGGCAGGGAGGTGAGAACAAAAAGAGACAGTGGGGAGAGATTGGCTATCTGCCACATCATCTGCTTTGTGCCTCACTTTTTTTCTCACTTGTAACCTTGAAACGAAATCCTATGTTCCCAGACTACCTCCCAGAGATGGTGTTAGGGTCAAATTTGGGAATGAATATGAGAAAGGTTTGAAAAGAACCAGAGCCCTGTAATTGGAAGCGCTCAGGGGAAAGGGTGGGAGGATTATGGCCCTGCACTGCTCCAGGATCTAATTAACTGAGGATTGCAGTTCTGGCCTTTCTGAGGAATGTGTTTCTTTTCACCTTTGTTCCGCTCATCAAATCACTTGGTTGTCTGTGTACCTTGCTTGAATGTTCTTCGTGTCTTCGGAGGGGAAGGATAACTGGTTCTTTTGTATGCTGTTGATTCTTATCCCTTCCTTTTCTCTTGCCTTGGGCTAGCAAACGGGACCTCCAGCAGCCAGCTCTCCACCCCCAAGTCTAAACAGTCACCCATCTCCACGCCCACCAGTCCTGGCAGCCTCCGGAAGCACAAGGTATTATGTCTCTTATACCTTACTAAACCCCTTTACACTCGGACTTCTTTGAATGACTGGGTGAGGGTTTGCTCCGCCATCCAACTTCAACAGTGCACCAAGGCCAGAATTTCCCTTCATCTGGTCCTCAAGCTTGAAGACCTGGGAATCCCAGCAGGGGCCAAGCTTCTGGTCACTTTTATTTATTCCTCCCACATACCCACCTCTCCCCCTCCCCCCCCCCCCCCCACCAAACACGTTTATCTACTCCAAAAGAGGTAACAAAGGTCCCAAACATCCATTAGTACTTAATGGTATCACCAAATGATGGCTCAGAGGATGAGCTGGGCTCTTTTCGCTCCAATTCAGAGGCATAGCAAAGAGGGCATTGAGGGCAACATATGTCCCCAGGCACCGGTCCATGGAAGTGAAAGACAGCATCAAAGAAAGTTAGCACTGAGTTACTCCCTTTAGATTTGCTGGACGTCAAAATATGAACAGACCCTAGTTTCTCTGTGTATTCTTCACTCCCAGGCAGATTCTGGTACAGCGTAGGAAGAGAGGGCACATACATGCCGCATTGACCCTGGGCACCATTCACACATCTAAGTCACTCAAAGTAAATATGCCACTAAAAGAATAGAACTTTGTAAACTCTCTAGCCCCACTTTCCAAGCAGATTCCCACCCAGAAGTCTCTTCTGTATAGAAAATCTGAAGAGGTCACTGCCTTGAACCTCATCTCTGAGGCGATGTGAACGTGGTTTCTGCTCTGATGACCCCACCGTGGAGCAGCTTCCTCTAGGATTCTTTTGACCTCTTCCTGCTCAGAAGACTTGGGTTGAGATGGTAAAAGGTGAAAAGCCACCGATGTGGCCAACTCCATCATGGAACCATGGATGGTCAGAGCTAAAAGAGATTTTAGATGGAGATACATGAGTTTCCTTTGATTCTCTCAATAAGCTTGTGAGGTTGGCATTTTGCAGGGGAGGAAATTAAGAGCCAGGAGGGTTAAGCTACTAGGGTGACACAGCTACGTAGTGTCACATGTAAGACTGGCACCCAGGTTACCAGCAGTATGCTGGAGCCAGTTCATGCTAGCTCACGAGAGGCGATGATGAACATCGCTTCCCCAGCTCTGTGCTCAGCGACATCCTGTTGTAACCAGAACTCAGTGGTGGTGGGAGTATTTGCACTATGGAAATCAGCAAGCACTGCCAATCAAGGCCATTGTTTCCACACCCCCCCCCACGCCACCACCCCGAAAATCAGTTGTTAAACATTTAACAGCACACCGCTGCCTGACATTCATTTTCATTTTCTTCTCTCTCCACTAGGGCTTTAATTTCCTGGTTAATCTGACCATTACCTGTCCTGTCATTCCTAGTTCCTGTTCCGTTCCTTTAATGACCCCTTTAACTCTCTGGTATTGACCCCGGCCAGAACCTTCTAATTGTCCTGCTTAGCTATTTTGTTTCCCCCAAAAGAAGGTCTGCTGAACTGTCCGTGTAGCTAATGTTACGGGGAGGTTGTAGCTTGGATAAAAGCTCCTCTTGCCGTCAGCTTTCAGTAATTGTGAGCAGCTCCTATGCTACCCTGCTTTTTTTTTTTAATTTTTTTTAATGTTTATTTATTTTTTGAGACAGAGAGAGACAGAGCATGAATGGGGGAGGGTCAGAGAGGGAGACACAGAATCTGAAACAGGCTCCAGGCTCTGAGCTGTCAGCACAGAGCCCAACGCGGGGCTCGAACCCACGGACCGTGAGATCGTGACCTGAGCTGAAGTCGGACGCTTAACCGACTGAGCCACCCAGGCGCCCCAATGCTACCCTGCTTCTTACTGTAGCTTTGCCCTATGCGTTTCTGCCCTTACTGTCCTTCCAAGAAGTGTGACCTGTCCCAGCACCTTTCATCAGTACTTCCCAAAAGGAAGGGGCCGCTTGCACATTTATTTGACGTGCTCAGTTCATTTGTGCTGAGGTGGAGTGCTGGCCGTGTTAAACAATTTCTCCTGATTGGGTCTGCAGGCTGGTTGTGGGGGTGTTTTGTTTTGACTCAATTCTCCAAATGAATTTAACCACTGAGGGACTAGAACAAACTGTAGGAGGGCAGCACGGTCAGAGCCTCGCTGTTTTCTTCACTGTGGGATTTTTTAGTGCCTCCTCTTATTTTTAAAAGTACTCTTTTTGTTTTTTTTCTGACAGTGACGCACACAACCATTAAGTAATAAATTATAGAATTTTCTAGAGCCAGCTTTTGGATTTTGGTGAACTTTTCAGAAACATTTGGATTTTGGTGAGCCTCGTACTAATTTTTTAACTTCTTTGATATCATTTCAAATTTACGGACGAGTCGTAAGAGTAACATGAAAAACTTCTGTATACTGTGCACAGACTCACCTGTTGTTTACGTTTTGCCCCATTTCCTTTATTTTTTGTGTTCTCTCTCTCTCCACACACACACACACACGCACACACACATACACGCACACTTTACCATTTTTTTAACCACTTGATATTAAGTTGCAGACATCATACCCTTTTCTCCCTACACACTTCAGTGTGTATTTCCTAACAATGAGGACATTTTCATTCATAACAACAGTACAGTTATCAAAATCAGGAACTTTGCACTGGTGAAACACTATTATATCCCTGCAGCGCATATTCAAACTTCATCAGTTGCCCCAAGGACATTCTCTTCCTGGTCCAAGATCCAATCTGGGATCCCACATCGCCTTCAGTTGGTATGTCCCTTCTAAGTCTTCTTTAATCTTGAAAAGTGATCGAGTCTTTCTTTTTGACAGCGTGTTGTAGAAATGGAGAGTACAGGCCAGTTCTTTGGTAGCATGTCCTCTGATTTAGGTGTGCCCGATGTTTCCTTGTGAGCAAGTCCGTATTACGCATTGGGAGCAGAATTGACACGGAAGTGATGTTGCGTGTCTCTTATCGGTTCATCCTGTAAGGAGGCAATAGCCTCACGCTTACACCACCAATGATGGAGGGTGAACTGGTGTTTCTGAATAAGCTACAGAGTATCTTGTGACCTTGGCTCAAGACCCCTGGGTCTCAGGCCTCAGCTTCTTGCTCCTCCTTTTACACAGCTACCTGAACCTCAGCACCGTCAAGGTCCTTGGGCAGTAGGCCTAAGCAGTTCTCATCTGAACATCCATCCAAGTGGACCTGAAAGGTGTGAGTCATGGTGGAGACAGGAAGCAGGTGGCTGAGGCCATGACTTTCCTCCTGCGCAATTGGAAACAAACTTGAAGTCCCAGCATCCCTTTGGTAACTTTTGATGGCTGTGGCAGGGCCCTAAGCTGTAATCAGCCTCTTGGCTTCCCCTCTTAAGCAGCTCATGGAGAATCCTCTTTAATGCAGCTGTGATGGGGTTAGCCAAAGTCCGCATACTCAAGTGCTACAATATGGACACAAAGTAAATCCTTGGATAGTTAATGAGAACAACATTTTGCACTTCTATACTGCTTCATCCTTTGCTAGTCATTTTCCCATTTGCCCTGATGATAACACTGTGGGAGAAATGGGGCAAGTGGCGTTTCCACTTTACAAATGAGAAAACTCGGGTGCTGAGGTTAAAGACAACCCCAGTGTGATTCAACTCGTTGGAGAAGGTAGCACATTAAAGGTGTTCAAAAAGCCTAGACGTAGAGTGAAACTCTTTTGTTTATTTAAAAAATTTTTTTTTCCACATTAGTGATTTGCACCCATGCCTTTAAATTTGGAAGCACTTTGCTTGCAAAGTTGTCTAGAGATCGAAGGGAAATATATTTGACATATTATTTGAAAATATAACTGGGGCGTGTGGGTGGCTCAGTTCGTGGAGTGACTGACTTCAGCTCAGATTTAAATGTACGTTCTCCTCTATGTTTCCAGACCTTTTTTCTGTCATCCTATAAGTGTTTGGAGAGATAGTTTGATGAATAAAGCAGGGTCCTGACCCTTAAATCACAGACACCACTCTAAATGGATTTTGGTAGTGTAATCAAGAGTGAACAAAAGGACTATAGGAGCACAAAGAGGGGTGGTGAGAAAGGCATCTGACTGGGGGAGGGTGGATGATGGGGAACGTTTTGCAGACTAGGTGACATTTAAGTGGGGCCTTGAAGCCTGGGTAGGCTTTTGATGGCTGGTGAAGAGAATGGGCATTGCAACATTTTCAAGAACAAAACCACAGCATCAGCAAAGTGCCGGGCACGTTTGGGAAAAAGCAAACCCAAACTAGAAGCCAGGTTTCTCAAAAACTCCTCTCTGACTTCCTTTGGACTATAAGCTCCTTGGACCAGAGACCAAGTTTTTGTTTTCTCTAACGCAATAGTATCGCCAGCACAGCTGTATTTGTTACAAACATTTTGTTCTGTGGGGCTCCAAGGGACCAAGAAAATGAATTTCAGGTGCAAATTATTTGTATTGTTAAGCAATATGTGTGTTTCTGTATTTCTACATATCGATCAACAAAAACAGTGTTGAGATAATTTCTTTTCCTGAACATTGTTCTACCCACGCAAGAAAATATATTTTGAATACTAAATAAGTGGATGGAGGACAGAAGCACAGAAGTTCATTCTCAAGCCTAGTCCTATGGATTCTCTCCATAGTCTGCACCTCACCTTACCCGTCCCGAGTGCAATCTCCTCACGATGCTATCCCTAGGCCTGTCCCCTCTTCCTCTGAAATATAGGTCTGAAATAATCTTCTCCTATAATTATTTCCCCCAGCCAACCAACTACACGGAAGGGTTTGTGGCATGAATAATCAAGAGCTAAAGTCCCAGTGGGTCAGTGTGGTGCGACTCAAAGTGACCTCCAGGGTGAAAAAGGCCCTTCTATATTGTCCCCCAAATGCCCAGGGACCTCATGAACACGGCAGCATCTGTCTCATTTCTCTTCCTTTGGTCTGACTAATACAACACAACATGCAATGATTTGACTTCTATTTTATAGAATTTTAGAACCATAAAGAACCCTGAAAGATCTTGTATCTAATGGAATTCATCAACAGTCACAATATATTCCTAGAACAAAACTACCACAAACTGTTTCTTATGTTTGCACACATCATTACATTCTGGCTATTACTATATACATTATTCATAGATGTGTGCATATTGCTGTATAGGGTGGCATGGTCAGGAATCACATAGTCAGTATTCAGTTGTCAGCATAAGGGATTTTCAAAGGTACTATTTTTTTTTTTTAGTAACAGCTTATTGAGATGTAATTCACATACTGTAAAATTCACCTTTTTAAAGTATGCACTTTAGTAGTAATCACAAAGTTGAACAAGAATATATTCATCATCCTTGAGAGTAGTCATAGCCCCTTCTCCCTCTACCCACCCCCTGGCAACCACTAATCTTCTGTTTCGATGAGTTAGCATATTCTGAACATTTCATATAAACTTCCCTCTGAGCACTGCTTTGGCTGCATCTCATAACTTTTCCTGTATTGTTATTTCATTTTCCTTTATCTCAAAAGTCCTTTCTAAATTCCCTTGTGATTCCTTCTTTGACCTATTGGCTATTTAGCAGTTTGTTAATTTCCACATATTTGTAAATTTCCCAAATATCTTTCTTTCTTTCTTTTTTTTTAAGCAGGCTCCACGCTGGGTGGGGTTCACACTCAAAACCTTGAGATCAAGATCTGAGCTGAGATCAAGAGGTGGAACTTAACCGACTGAGCCACCCAGGCGCCCTGCCCCCTCCAAATATCTTTCTGTTATTCCTTTCTAATTTAATTCTGCTGTAGTCAAAGAACGTACTTTGTATGGTTTCAATCCTTTTACATTTATTGAGACTTGTTCTATGACCTAACATATAATCTATTCTGCAGAATGTTCCATGGGCCCTTGAGAAGAATGTGTATTTTGCTGTTGGATGGAGTATTCTATAGATGTGTAATTGTTTGTAGTGTTGTTGAAGTCTTCTCTTTCCTTGTTGGTCTTCTGCCTAGTTATTCTGTACATTATTGAAGGTGGAGTATTGAAGTCTTTAATGGTTGAGCTGTTTATTCCTTCACTTAAGTGCTTTTTGCTTTACATAGTTTGGTGCTGTTTTGTTAAGGCACATATATGTTTATAATTATGTTTTCAGATGTTTGGACTTCTTTTATCATTACAAAATGTCCTTATTTGTCTCTAGTAACGATTTTTGCCTGGAAGTCTGTTTTTTCTGTTATTAGTATAGCTTCTCCAGCGCTCTTTTATTTACTAACTGCATGGTAAGTCTTTTTCCATCCTTTTGCTTTCAACGGATTTGTGTCTTTAAATTGTGTCTCTTTCAAGCATCATAGAGCTGGATCATGTTGTTTTTTCTTAAATCCATTCCATCAATCTGCCTTTTCATTTGAGTGCTTAATTTACTTATGTTTAATGTAATTACTGGTAAGGTAAGAATTACATCTGCCATTTTGTAGTTTTCTATATGTCTTATGTCTTTTTTGTTCCTTGATTCCTTAATTTCTGCTCTTTATTGTGTGACATTTTTCTAATATCTAACAATACCATTTTATTTATTTTTAATGTTTGTTTATTTTTGAGAGAGAGAGAGAGACAGAGTGTGAGTGGGGGGAGGGGCAGAGAGAGAGAGAGAGACGCAGAATCTGAAGCAGGCTTCAGGCTCTGAGCTGTCAGCACAGGGCCTGACGCAGGGCTCGAACTCAGGAACCACGAGATCATGACCTGAGCTGAAGTCGACATTTAACCAACTGAGCCGCCCAGGCTCCCCTAACACATACCATTTTAATCTCCTTGTTGTATTTTTACTAACTTTATTTTGAGTTATTTTCTTGGTGGCTGCCCTGGGGGGTACAAATTAATATCTTAATGCAATCTACTTTGGAATAGTATCAACTTAATTTCAATTGAATATAAAAACCATTTACTATAGTATAGCTTTGTCCTTCCCCCTTCCTTTTGTGCTCTTATTGACATACAAATTACATCTTTATACATAATAAGTCCGTCAACACACTTATATAATTACACTTCCATGCAGTTGTCTTTCGCACTGGATAACAGAAGAGTTCCAAAAATCAATTTGTTCTGCCTTTTGTATTTACCTATGTATTTACCTTTACCCGTGTTCTTTCCTTCTTATGTGGATTTGAATTACTGTCTATTGTCCTTTCCTTTCTCCCTGAAGGATTCTCTTCGGTATTT
Organism: Prionailurus viverrinus; assembly: GCF_022837055.1. Taxonomy (NCBI): domain Eukaryota; kingdom Metazoa; phylum Chordata; class Mammalia; order Carnivora; family Felidae; genus Prionailurus; species Prionailurus viverrinus. Next base: position 84,192,614 of record NC_062579.1, on the reverse strand, counting down.
CTTGGAGGATATGTCTGCTGGCAATGGATCCTCTTTGTTTATCCGGGGATGTCTTATTTTCTCCTTCATTCTTGAAGGATAATTTTGCTAGATTTTCTTCAACGCATTGATCCAATAAGGCTCTCTGCCTTGGCCAAGACACTCTGTGTGTGTGTGTGCGCGTGTGTGTGTTGGGGCATGATTTCAGTGCCCTGTCAGGCAGTTTATAACTTTGCCTTAGCCTTCATTTGCTGCTTGTGCAGGGCCTCAAGGCCAACCAGAGATGAGAGATTAGGGCCCTCTTAGGGCTCTTCCCAGAATACACCCAGTCCTAAACATGTGCCATGTCATAGAGATTCCTGGAAACATGTTGGAGCTTTTCAAAGTCTCCTATGGACATTAATTCTCTAGCTTTTCCTTTTAAGGTTTTGAGCAGCTTCATTTGCCTCAATGGGTTCCTCTGCTTTCGGCAGCTGTGATTTTAAACAATTGCAGCTGATTAAGCCTCCCTGAAAAGGCTGTTCGCAGTGAGTGTGCTCTGCGTCAGGTCAAACAAAGGAGAGCCCTACAAGTGGGAATTTCTAAGGAGCTACCGGACAGGCAGAATAGTGACAATTCTCTAGGAATGGGGCATTTCGGGGAGCTTCCAACTCATTTTGCATTTCTGTTTTTCAGATACCATAATTGTGAGGCTGTTGGCTTTCTTCCTTTCTTTTTAATGTTTATTTGTTTATTTTGAGAGAGAAAGACAGCAAGCGAGCAGGGGAGGGGCAGAGAGAGAGGGAAAGAGAATCCCAAGCAGGCCCAGCACTGCTAGCACAGAGCCCAGTGCGGGGCTCTATCTCACAGACCATGAGATCAGGACCTGAGCCGAAATCAGGAGTCAGATGCTTTACTGACTGAGCCATCCAGGCGCCCCGAGGCTGTTGGCTTTCAAAGCTACCCAGAGCAGACATAAAGAAGCGAAATAGAAGAAGCTAAAGCACTACACATTTTCGTATTCTTACTTACTAGCATTCAGCCATTTTTCTTGAATAAACACCTATTGGATTGCTGCAAGCTTTTGGTTAATTTCCAGAGTTTTGAAAAAGTCGATGCTGACAATTTTTCCAGTGTCACTGCCTTTATGTGGGAGCACACTTTCAGAGTCTTTCTTCACTGTTCTGGGCAGCTAGAGCTCAAAGATACTTTAGACTATGTCCAATTTTCACTTTACTCAAGTACGAGAGGACTAAAATCCCTTCAAAGGTGTGCTCAATCGTATGCCGGTTTGCCTCAGTTCAATTTTACAAGTTTTTATTGAACTCCTACTGTTTCCTTGGCCTTGCACTTCCTACCTGTTTGTCAGTTTTATAAGAGATTGTGTTTAGTAGTTTAGAACAAGGGTGCCAAATCCTGCCTATGTCCTGGTGGTTTGGGGATGCCCCCCACCACGCCCCGATGTAAAAAAAAAAATGTTTCTTACATCTTCAAAGAGTTATAAAAGAAACTAAACCCAAACAAACAGGACTGCATGACAGAGATCAAATGTGACCAGCCAAGAGAGCCCAAAATAATTACTATCTAGCCCTTTACAAAAAAAAGTTTGCTAGCTCCTGATTTATAGTGAAGGGATGGCCGGTTGGTGACAAGTAAGTCTATTTGCTGTAGTTGCCTTTCTTGTGCTTTGAAATAATTAAGTGTTCCCTGGAGAGTCCCAAATAATAGCCCGAGAGGTAGAAGAGACCTTACATATTGTCCATCCCAAAGTCTGAATTTTCTTGATGAAGACACCAAGATTCAAAGACTTGTTCAATGCCACAGTAGTAGTTATCCAGGGCTAAAAGCTCAGGTTTCTGAATATACTTTGCTCCTCTTTCCATTGAATCTGCCTAAAAGTTTTCTTGCCACTTCTTTCTCAGCAAAAAGCATTCTTTTTTTTTCCTAAGATTTTATTGTTAAGTAATCTCTACACTCAACATGGGGATCGCACTTAAAACCCCAAGATCAAGAGTTGCGCACTCTACCGACTGAGCTAGCAAGGCGCCCCACAGTAAGAAGTATTCTTAATGCTTCTCTTCCCTATTCTTGTCCTTTTTCCTCTAAGTCACGGAGAAGCCGTATGCTCCAATTTTTTGGACAGCTCTCTACTGAAGTTCTCTGTTTGTACTATACCAAGGAGGGTGTCTTAAATATCCAGCCAGTTGACCTTAAATTTTTCAGTTCCCTTTAGTATCTTGCTGATAATGTGAATGATAACAGTGGTTTTCAAACTGTTTCATTTGGAGATGGGTGAGATTGTGCACCCCACCCCCGTCTGATTCAACTACAACAACTACACTTTTATTTATTTTATGTACTGGGTTTCCAAACAAAATTTCACTTCAATGGAGGATTTAGAAGGCAAAGAGAGGGAGAGACAGAGTTTTGAAAATCACTGACTTAGACTATGGGTGAAGTAAGTCCAAGAGGAATCACAAGTACCTCCAAATACAGCTCTGGGGACAATGGGAAAAACCAATGTCATGTCATCTCCCCATTTCCTCAAGACAGACAAAGCTGGGCAGTATTGGAGCCATGGATCCTAACTCTTGATGCAAAATAGAAGAGCATTAGGAAATACGTTAGAAGTGGGAATACGGGTTACATTTTCTGGGCCAGGCATTTGTTCAGGGCCTGGCAGTTCTCTGGGAGCCTGAAATGAACATATATATATATATATATATATATATATATATATGATATAGGGTTTATTCACCACTGATTTTTGACAAAAGGACAAAAGGCGCGATCCCAATCAATGACCCCTAACCTAAACCTCACATGGTCTGCAAAAAACAACTCAAAAACAGACTATAGATGTAAGTGTAAAACATGTAGAAAGAAATGTGGAAGATCTTGTTGACAATGAAAGCACCATCCATACTACTAATAAAAATAATAAATTGGACCTCATCAAAATTCAAAACTTTTGCTCTGTCAAAGACCACACTAAAGGTATGAAGAGACAAGCTACAGAGTAGGAGAAAAAACAAAACTGGCAAGCCACATATCTACCCAGAGACATATGTAGAATATAAAAACGACTGTTAAAACTCAACAGGAAGAGATCCAATTAGAAAATGAACAAAAGATCCAAAGAAACGTTTCACTGAGGAGGAATTACAGTTGCCAACTGGGCACATGAAAAGATGTTTAACACCGTTAACCATCAGTAAAATGCAAATCAAAATCACAATGAGATAGCGCTACAAACCCACGGGAATCGCTAAAATAAAAAAGTAGCGCAAACACCAAATACCGGTGAGGGTGTGGATAAACCGGATCACTAATACTTTCCTGGGGAGAACGTAAGTAGTACACGCACTCTGGAAAACGACACTGCAGTCTTTACAAATGAAACACACAATTACGATGCGACTCAGCAGCAATGCTCTTGAGCATTTATTCCCGAGAAATGAAAACTTATGTTCATACATGCATGAACGTCCCAAACATGTATGGGAGTGTTTATTGCAAGTTTTTTAAAAAAAAATTTTTTTGTTGTTGTTTATTTACTTTTGAGATAGAGAAAGACAGAGAATGAGCAGGGAAGGGGCAGAGAGAGAAAGAGAGAGAGAAACAGAATCTGAAGTGGGCTCCAGGCTCCAAGCTGACAGCACAGAGCCCGATACGGGGCTCGGACTCACAAACCTCGAGATCATGACCTGAGCTGAAGTCAGACACTTAACCGACTGAGTCACCCAGGTGCCCCAGTTTGTTGCAAGCTTTGTTTGTAATAACCCCTACGCCCTTCAGTGGGTGAAGAGTTAACCAAACTGTGCTATAACCGCACTGTGGAATACTGCTCAAGCAATATAGAGAGCAGTGAACTGTCACTCCAGCTTGTATGAATCTCCGGGGGATTATGCTGAATGGGAAGGGCTGGTCCCAAAAGGTTACATATTGTATGATTCCATTTATATAACGTTGTTGGAATGACAAGACTGTAGAAATGGGAAACAGATTATTGGTTGCCAGGGAGGTTTAGAGGCGGGAGATGGGGAGGGGAAAATATAACTCTAAGCAGGGTGGGGGGTAGCACGAGGGAGCCCTTTGACAAGGATACAGGTCTGTGTCTCAGCTGTGGTGATAGTCACACTGATATACACATGTGGTAAAATTTCATAAGACTACACCCCTCCACACACACATGACTGTGTGGAAAATGGCCAGATATTACCATTGGGGGAAATTGAGTGAAGGATATATTGGCACAAGTATACCTCCCTATACTTCAGCTTCCTATGAACCTATAATTAGTTCCAGATAAAAATCAGAGGGGCGCCTGGGGGGCTCAGTTGGTTAAGCATTCGGCTCTTGATTTCGGCTCAGGTCATGATCTCACAGTTTGTGAGTTCGAGTCCTGAATCGGGCTCCACGCTGACAGCACAGAGCCTGCTTGGGATCCTCTCTCTCCCTCTCTCTCTCTGCCCCTTCACTGCTCATGCTCTCTCTCTCTCTCAAAATAAATAAGAATTTTAAAAAATTAGAGAAAATACTAATTAAAAAAGCAGCTCATTGCAGAGCCTAAGATGACAAGAAAAGGAGAGTTAACTTGATGTCTTATCTTCTTAACAGGATCTGTACCTGCCTCTGTCCTTGGATGACTCAGACTCGCTCGGTGATTCCATGTGAAGGAGAAGAGAACGTTCAGAGTCCAGAGTACAAATCCAAGCTTACCGTTACAATAGGGTACTTCTGCTCAAGGGTCCAACACGGCTACTGGTGCTTTCAAGTTTTTATTTTTTTGTTGTTGTTATTTTTAAAAACACACTGTAATATGTTGGGTTTATTTTCCTGTGATTTCTCCTCTGGGCCACTGATCCACAGTTAACCAACCATAAGAGATAGATTGATAACCATCCTTTGGGGTAACTTTCCGGGGATGCAAAACGTGCTAGTCCATGACCTTTCTATTGAACACGTAGGCGCCTGTGCTATTTCTCCCCTGCCTCACTTTGCTCATACACGCGACAGTCTTCCTTCTGTAGAGGGTTGTTTACATACATAGCACTTCAAATGTGTATGTGGGAAAGAAACTCATTGGCAAATCCAAGAGTGACAAACACAAGTGCCCCTTGTCTCCCGATCTCAAGAATGCTGGAGACTCCCGGGAGGACGGCAAGGCAGCTCCCCAGGCTCGCTCTTCACTCCTGATTGAGCCCCCCAGTTTGTTGTCCCACAACAATTCTGGCTGTCAAGGGGGAGAAACACCAGCAACTTGTAATTCTGACACCAGATGTTTAGGATCCCCGTGCAGGGCTAGCTAAAAAGAGACTAGGCAGAACTGAGTGAGAAACACTGTAGACATTTCAGTAGAGTTTCTAAAGCACAGTGAATTTCTTGTCGATCTCTCCAGTGGGGCACTTTGGAATCAATAAGCAATTAAGAATTGGTGGTGAGGGACTTCATATACCCGATTCCTCTAGGACGCTAACATAGCGAGTTATTACACAAAACTGTACGGTATCCATCTATCTCTGTTCTATTGAATGCCTTGTAAACAGCCAACACTGAAAACACTGTGAGAATTTGTTTTCAGGTCTGACACCTTTCGGTCGCTTTTTATAGCAAGAAACCAATATCCTTTTTATAAAACCTCGTGTCTGTATTTCAGGAGCAAACTCTTCAGGCTCCCTTTTTATAAACTGGTGATTTTTCTTTTGTCTAAAAAACACATGCAGAAAATTTACCAAAAAAAAAAAATGCAGAAGAATAACGTAGTTTAGAAATCATGCTGTCACTGCCAAACAGAAACCTCCAGAAGGAAACAAAATGAATAGCAGAGGCCAATTCAATAGAATCAGTCTTTTGATAACTTTTTAACAGTTATGCTTGCATTAATAATTTCAATGTGGACCAGACATTCTAATTATATTTTAAACGAAATGTTACGGCATATTTTAAGCAACTCTTTTTTATCGATAATCCTGATATTTCATACTGAAGACACAGAAACCTTGCGCTTGTCTTTACCGCTAGAAAGGATTTCTCTTTGCTAAGGACTGATCATTTGAAATAGTTCTCGGTCTTTGAGGTACCGGTTCATAACACTGCTTTTTGTCTGTAATCATAGCCCATACGGCAAAGACAACTAAATTTAAGGGAAAGCCATGCATGCCAATTCTGTGTTTGCTTTTAGCAGATATGAAGATTTCCTTATTTCTTTGTAATTGTACGGATAGTTTGCAAGGGGCAGCATTCAAAGCCGAGCCGCTGTTTGGCTAGTGTTGTTCCTCCACTTGTGCTGGAATGAGCTTGGTGTGTGTGTGCGTGTGCGTGTGTGTGTGTGCACATGTATGCGCATGTGCGTGCACCAGCCGTTCCTTCATGATTAGGATCGTGGGTCGTACATGGATCGGTGGCAACTTGGTGGCGTTGCTGATGTGCGCTATGTAGAAGGGAACCCAGGGGTGGACGGGGTATCTCAGATACCCGTGGACGAGCTTCAGGTGTCCGTAGCTACAAGAAATACTTTTGGTTTGAGAAAAGTCCTGATGATGGTAGTACTGATTCCTGGTTACATGGGTCATTGAAGAACCCCAAATCGTGAGAACCTCCTTTTGCCCCTCTCTTTTATGTGTAGGCCTGTTAGAAACCATTAAGAAGCCCATTTTACCTACCCCCTACTTCCTTGTGGAAGCTCCAGGTTTTCTTAGTGCCTCCCAGAACGATTTGTAGTTAATTGGGAAAAAAGAGCAAGCCAGAGGAGGAGTTCAGATTTCCTCCTGTGCAGGCCCGAAGCCACCTCTCTGCGCATTTCCTTGATCGTGGCGTATGTACTCAATGGACATATTTTCTGTGGAGTGACCTTTGATCCAACCGTCTTCTGTAATAAAAGTAGATGTTTCCATCTTCCTTGTAATCAGTTAGAAGAGAATGTTTCTGTACCGCCACTTCAGGGGGCTTGGTATAGTTCCAAATCCAAGCCTTTAATAAGTGCATTTTAAATTGGCCCATTTTCAAGGCAGAAAAGAAAAAAAAACCCAAAACATTGGAACGGAGCGCCTTCACCCCTGTCATTCATTCCCGATTTTGCCCAATCCGGTTTTACCACTGAAGTCATTCAGCAAGCATCTGCCACCACTCTCCACCCACCCCCCTGCCCCATCCTCCCTCCCTGTTTTACGCGTGCACACACACACACGTGCACACACACACACACACACACGCACACACACACATACACAGTCCATCTGTTGCTTGTTCCTACCTCCTGATTTTTCTCCCTTACAGAAATAGAAATAGGGACAAAGAAGGGGAAAATGTATATATGGGGGCTGGGCTGAACAACTTCATAAGTAGTGTTAACTAGGGGTGAATTGAGAGAAAACTTCCTTTTCTCTTCACTGTTTTGGAAAGGATAGCCATTAGCATGACTGCTTTGTGTCCTTACAGACTTTAGTATTAGCCTAGATTGAATCATAGAGTTTTCTAGCTGGAAGGAACCTTAGGATCACATCATCTACTCCAAATTCCTCATTTTCACGCCAGGAACGGAGATGCAGAGGTAAAGTAATTTCCCCAAGGTCACACAGCTGGCTAGGGGCAGGGCTGGGATTAGAACCCACACCTCCTGGCTCTTGTTCCAGAGCCTTTTCCCACTGAACCGTATTGCCTTCCGCTGGGCCCCTGGGGGTTCTTTGCCAGGGTCATGTTGGATCTTGGAGCCATATGCTGCTGCCATGAGCTCAGTGGGAAACTCACCCAGCAACCTAATACGGCTCTTTCTCCCTGTGTTCACATGGTTCCCATCCACATGGGCGGCAGATGTCCCCAAAGAGAAGGAGGCATTGAGGACCAGCAGGAACAATGAGGTCCCAGACCTTGTCCACCCAAGACAGAGGATCACTTCCCCACCTTGAGAAGCCCTCAGAACAGCCTTCTGAGCTCCTGCCTGGTCCAGCCGGAATTGGAGGAAGCCCAATTTTCCCGGTCAGCTCACCTCCTCTCCTCTCATACTGGTTGGTCTTTGTAGGCTGAGGGAAATGTTTCTTATTCCTAGAGCAGGGAAAGGAAGGAAGGAAGAGCAGAACAACAGCTTTGTTCATCCTGACTCCCTGATGGCTTTTCAGTCTTTTTTGAATGAATGTGGCTGCCATTAATTGGCAGTGGCTTCTTTTAACATATGGGGGAGAGGCAAGCTAGAGGAAACGACCCGGTCTTGCTGTGGTTGGTTGTCATCCACCATGTTCCCACAGCCATCCTGCCTTGATGGGGACAATTTCCAGGTAAAAGCAAGGGGCATTGTAACTAAAATGTACCCTGGCTGATGTTAAACATCGGCTCCTTGTGTTTGCACTAAAATAGCAAGCTATGTGCTCGACACGCCATACTCATCTTCTTGGGTACACTGCTTGCTTCCGTGGCCTTTGACGGCAGAAGCCAGGGCAACAAGGTCTGGACGCGTGATTTTTCTCGCAGCAAGGCTCTTTCTGGGGACTAAGGGGTATTCATACGTTCAGTTCCAAGAGATCTCCTTCTGGGTTTACCCCCACTTCTCAGGAAATTCTCTCTTCTTCCTGCTTCTCCTGCCCAATCAGAAGTAACCAAGGTACTTTCAAGTGGACGTAGAGTTCTAAGAAGAAGGAAAATAGAAGGGGTCTGAGCCCCTAGATCCTTCTTGGAATTGCCCAGTCGAAGTCTTAGAGCAGCAATCCAGTGCCTGCCTTGGACAAAAGTGTGTCTTCTTCTCTACTGCCTTCAAAACTCTGGAAGGATATGCCCTCAGTTCTGCTCAGATGTGGTTCTAAATAGGTTTTCTTTTTTTTTTCTTTTTTTTAATGTTTATTTATTTTTGGGGGAGAGAGAGACAGAGCGTGAGCATGGGCGGGGCAGAGAGAGAGAGGGAGACACAGAATCAGAAGTAGGCTCCAGGATCTGAGCTGTCAGCACTGAGCCTGATGTGGGGCTCAAACTCACGAACCGTGAGATCATGACCTGAGCCGAAGTCGGTCGCTCAACCGACTGAGCCACCCAGGTGCCCCAATAGGTTTTCTTTAAAAAAAAACAACACACACACACATCTCCCTTGGACAAGGGAATAAGTATGTCCAGGTGCCCCAAATGAGCTCTAGCACACTGATGAGAGTGATTTCAAAGACCAGCCTACCTCCAAAACATCTATGCCAAGAGATATCTTCAGACGGATATGCTGGGACAGTGGGGTTTGAGCAACCTCCTTAGCTACCCAATTTGTTATGGGGAATAAAAGGCACTGGAGTTCTATTTTTTGAAGAAGGCCATTGGAACTTGTACAAAGGGCCACTTGAATCTCCAAGGCCAGACCTCAGTCATGTATTGCCCTCACTGCATTGAAGGATTTGGCTCCTAGGCCTAGGCTGGTTTTATCAGTAAACCGTCAGTATTTTGAAGGTCATCTGAGATGGGCAGGGGGTGGGCATTAAGAGTCCTATGTTTGGGGACCTGGAATCCACAGAGAATAAAGTCTCAGACATTGATATGCCAGAAGTGACCTAGCTCCTCCTAGCCCCTTCCACTTTTTCTTTTCAGAGATTAGAAAGCTTACTCTCCATCAGCCTGTCTTTCAGTATGCCTGGTTAAAGAATTTTGCCCCTCCTGTCTCTTCAGGGAAAGGAGGCTTTGTCCTCTGTCTCCCCCACCCTCATCCCCAGGGCTTATCTCCTTCCCCAGAGATGTAGCGTGGCCTTTACATCCAACCTCTTGGTATTGGTGTTGCTTCCGGCTTGTTTCCCATCAAGGGTCCATGCAGACCTCCCACTTTGGCCTAGGTGGCGTGACACTAGCTATCCCATGACAAGACTCTTGATGCCACTTCTGACGGCCCGCCTTTGGATCCATTAGTTTAATAGGCTTCCACATCTTCTGGAATGAGATGCAATCTTGTTTTACCTTACATGCCCCGGGGCTGGGGGTGGGGGAGTGTAGAATTCCCTTTGGGAATTAAGGCAACTTCCTGCTCCTGATTAGAAGGACAGGCTACGTGGGAGAGGTCAGAAGGCACAGCAGAAGTGAGAGCAAACTCCGCGTAAAGTAAGGCAAAAACTTGGAAGCGTAAGAACTTATTTCTGGGTTAATAACCTGAGGGATCAATGACTTTTGCCACTCTCTACCTCCCCTGTGTATCTCTTTGTTTCTCTCTCCAGTTCTCTCTGGAGATCTTTCTGTCTCCAGTTTCTTTCTCTCTCCAGTTCGCTATGTTTGCTCTCATGTTTATACTCAATCGCCACTCTTTCTACAGTATAAACTCTTGTCCCTTGTCCTCTGCACTTCTCCCTCTCTCCTTTGTTGTCTCCCTTTTGGTTCTTTCCTTCCTCCGTGTCTAGGTTATCGGGCGTATGCCTCTTCTTGGCCCCGAGATTTTGCCTTGGTTATTGCAAGACTCAACCAGCCCTGATCCCACCCCAGCCCAGTCAGAAGTATGGTGGTTGGAATCGGTCTGATCCTGGCTCCTTCTTCAACGTTTTCGGTTGTGATTCCCCAAAGCAGGTCTTCACAAGCAGTTTCCTTACAGCTCATGTATCTTTGGGTCTTTGCCTTCCAAGCACTGTACAGAATACTCTGTGGTTCCTTTTTAGTCTGCCATTTTGTGGAGCAGTGAAGTGTGCTCAGAGAAATTATCAGCTGAACAGAAAAATCCGCCCATGGATTCATATCAGCTTAATACTACTAACTGATTTTGTTTGATTTGCTCATAGTTTAAAAAGCTGCAATATAATATAAGGAGAGACCACAGGTAATTTCTGCTGTCATTTGGTACGGCCGGGTGGGGGTGTTGGGTGGGGGAAGCAACTCGTTTCAGGTGTTATCATGACACATTAAGCTCTCTGTAATAACCTTCTTTTTTGGGCTTGCCAACCACTGAATTCTTTTAGTTAAACGGATCGGCAATTGGGGTTGATTTAAATGGAAAGGGTATTTAACAAACCTGTACTATAGGAAGAAACATTCACTTGGTTAAAATGTAGTTTTCCTTCTGTTACTAAGTTCACCTGACATTTGCTACTGACATCAACTGTTTCTATCCCTGTGCAGCAGTCCATAGACGAGTAATTAGCAGGCCTCAAGAAGTCAGCTTGTAGGTGCTAATTTATTCAATAGGACGCACAGCTCTTGGGAATGTCACCGCTTGGCAATACGAAACGAACACCCTTTCCAATGGCTTTTCTAAGTTCTCCTAAAGGGATTTGAGCAAGTAAGAAGTTATACCAAAACGTCTCCAATGTATGGTCCTGTAATATATTGCAGCTTGAAGCCAATGATCCTTTATGACTTGTACACAACTAATGCATGTTTTGATTGAAGTTTGCATTTCTTATGTGTGGTAAGTTCTTTAAAAAAAAAGTTTTGGGTCACCTTTTTGTGCCATTAAACTTGTACAGAAAACACTTTTATGGCCATTTTCAAAGGGAGAAAGTTTAAAATGGAAACAGCCCACCCTTTCTGCCCTATAGCTGTAGTTAGAACTCAGTAACTGTAGCAAAACAGCTGTAATTGGTGGTTGTAGTATTAGAGGCGTTAGCTTGCTAGTGACTAGCTTTGGAGAGTAAATGCATGGTATTGTACATCACATTTCCTAAATAACTCATTTTAACCTCTGAAAAGAATATATTCTTCCCTGTGGTCCCTCTTCCCTCCCCTGCCCTCTCCCTCCCGCTGCTCCCAGGTGTCTTATAGTTGTAAATAACTGATTTGGGGGCCAATAATGTTTGCCAAGTCAAGTCAGCAAAGAACAAACAGACCAAAAAGGGGGGAAAGGCATTCCTTAACAGCCTCTTGGCAGCTATTGACCATTTCTCAAGGAATGACATTATGATCAAAGACTCAACTGCCCTTTGCGTAAAAACTCGGTGGCAAACCCGGGATGCGTTCGGCCATTTGATTACATTGCAGGGTCGAAGACTTCTCGGAATCACATATAATTGAGAGACAGTGGACAATGATGGTCCTTATCCCTGCCGCAGTTTTGAGGTATTTGGAGACCTCAGAAGGCTCTCTCTGCTTGACCAATGACCAATACTTATTAAGAAAAAGAAAAACAGAGAAAGACGACAGATAAATTAGGGACTTTTTAGCTGCCCCCTTAGAATAGGTATAGCCAGAGGAGACAAGGACATGGGTCGATATGTGTTGCTGTCAGTTTCCCAGGCAATGCCCAGCCTCGCTCTTAGACTGGGTTGCTAAAGTCATGTTCCAAGGAAGGCACTCTCCTTTTTGGTTTGCTGTTCACACTTGGACTGGTAGGTTTGATGAGGCCCACGTAAACCAGCTGGAGCGGACCCTTTTCATCTCCTGTGCCTGTTAATATCCCTCTCCCTCCCTCCACAATTTCATGAGGGCTTTCTTTGGTTAGAGGACTTCAAAGTCTAGAGAAGTTCCCCATGTGTGTAACGTGTTGTGAACTGTGAATGCTGCGGACTCACAGCATTCAATCCCAGGCGGCCGAAGAGCTGCTCTTGCAATCATTTTGGCTCTCAAGCTCTGTTCTTCATTTCATTCTCATTTCTGTGTACATTTGCAAGATGTGTGTAATGCCATTTTCCAAAAATAAAATTTGATTTCAATATTTCTGGCTGACATTCTCTCTCTCTCTCTCTCTCTCTCTCTCTTTTTTCTTGTTTTTTATGCATCGAACTGATGATCATATAACCACAAAATGTCCGAACTGGAAGAAAATTTAGACAATCTGTCCGACCCCTTAATTTTATAGATGAAGAAGCTGACGATCAGTGTATGATGAAAACACCATAATTAACAGCAGTGCATATTTACAACATATAAGATCCCGATCTCCCTTCCAGGCTGGAGCAGTAATCCAATGGCCTCTTTCTATGTATAAGATGCTTTGACCAAGGTCAGCCTTTGTCATCAGAATTGGTGGTCACTCCTAGTCCTGTGTTTTCGGAGGCCCAAGAAAGACTCCACATGGGTTCCCTAAAAATACTTCTACCTGCAATCCCTACCTGCAAATTCTCAGTCCTTGAAGGTGCAGCTACTCTCGTGGAGAGGGAACACCTAAATTTCTTACTCACCCGTAAGCATAAATGAGTAAATATTTTTTCTCAAATAAACTTTCACTAACAGGGAGAACACAAGGCGCTGAGCCTGTGAAGAGGTTGATTGAAAGGGAGGGAGGAAAGGGTACAGAAAGAGGAGACTGAGATCTTGGAGAATAGTTTGAGCAGCCTCGCAGTGGAGGTCAACCCTGAAGGCAGCACCTGCCCCATGTTCAAAGAAGAAAGATGGCAGCATCCTGAGTATTCCCAAGGGCTGAGATGGTTAGGAATGTTTCCTTTCTTCCATATGATATTTTATCAACTAGCCCCACGCCATTACTCTGGTTGAGAAAAAAAAAAAAAGTAAATGAAGATGGGAATTCTTAGTGTCCTTAATAAAAAAAAAAAAATGTTGGCTCAATAATCAGCCTCACCAGGTCAATCAATCTTCCTCCTCACTATCAACAGACCTTCCTCGTTGGTGATCTTTCACGGTGTCACTTTCTCCCAGCTTGGTCTATCCTGGTCTCCATTACAAGTAGAATCTTCCTAAAAAATCATTTTGGTGTTGCCATTCCTCTGACCGGGAATTTATGACACTGTCCACTGCCCATCAGATCAAGTCCAACAATTCTTTGTGGTTTTTCTGAAGACATCTCTGGAGTGCTATGTTCCAGGTACCCGGCCAATTGCTGGGCCTTCAGTTTAGGAGCTCCCGTCCAGCAAAGAACAGACCCATAAATAAGTGAGTCGGGTGCCAAGGGGCAAGTTCTATGGGAACACCAATGATGGGATAATTAATGTCCTGGGATGGTGAAGGTCAAGAAAACTTCACAGAACTGGCAGCATTTGAGAACAAAGAGTTTTCCAGGTGGGCGGGGAGTGTTCCAAGCAGAGGGAATAGCATGAGAAGTGGCAGGAAAAGCAAGTCGCTCTCTGAGAATTGAAAATTGCCCAAGGCAGCGAGGTTATAGGGTCTAGTATATAGGGTTCCGGGAGGAAAATACAAGTGCATGGTCTGGAATTACGGTTTGGCTGGTGGATACCCAAATGTCAATACAGAAACCAATGGAAGTCTGTAACAGAGGTTTTTGGTTTTTTTTTTTTTAATGTGTATTCATTTTTGAGAGAGAGAGAGTGAACAGGGGAGGAGCAGAGAGAGAGGGAGACAGAATCCGAAGCAGGCTCCAGGCTCTGAGCTGTCAGCACAGAGCCCGGTGCAGGGCTCCAACTCACAAGGCGGGAGATCATGACCTGAGCTGAAGTCAGACACTTAACCGACCAAGCAAGCCCCTGTAACAGAGTTTTTACCAGACTGTGGTGAAAAGAGAGAACTAAGGATAATATAATGGCTTTTATTCATAGAGATAAATGTACTCCATTTAAAGGATTTTTTTTTTCGTTTGGAGGTCATATCCTTTTGACCTTTTTGTTACTACGAATGTTCTTTCTCTTCTGAAATGTTGGTCCTCGTAGAGGATAGGTGTCTGTTTGTTTATATGTTTGTTGTATGTTTTTTTAAGGTCCTAACAAGGCAAAATAAAAAGTGAGTAAACCTGGGAGGGGCTCAAGTCAAATCTAACTGCCTTCATTTCTTCTCTTTTCTAATTTTGATTATCTGTGACCTTTAGGAGTTTGGCAGCCAATGGTTTAGACTAAAAGAACGGAGAAACCAGTGGGGGCTGAGCTGTAAGAAAAAAAGATGTTTGGTATTTGAAGGAAGTTCTTTCTGTGAGCCTAAATCTTCTCTCCTGATATCCCTCTGCCTTCCCCCACCCTCCCTGCCTCCCTCCCTCTCTTTTTTCTGTTTTTATGATTCCCTTCCTTCAACAGCTGCTGCTGAAAACCTTCTACACTCCAGGCTCTGTGCTGAGGGCCTGTGGATACAGAGATGAAGTAGGGTTTTCTGCCTCCAAGGTGCTCACATTGCAAAGCGGTACATCCGCTCCAGCTAGGAACATGTCAGAAATGCAAATTCTTGGGTCCCGCCCCGCATACACCGGATCAGAAACTCTGGGAGTGGGGCCCAATGATTCCTGTTTTAACAAGCCCTCCAGTGGATTCTGAGCACCACCCCCCCGCCCCTCCTTTGAGAACCCCTGCTCTTGTGAATTTCACTTCCTTTCCCCCAGGACTCAGTGAGGACCTAAATAGCATCTAGGATCTCATGGGCCATTTGAATTCGAGTTTGCATCTTGCCCAGAAGAACAGAGACTCTAGAGGTTATTAATTCTGATCTCTATATGTTTAGTTTTCTGATGAAAAAACTAACTGCCTTTAGTTTAGTTTCTGATGAAACTGCCTTTTCAAGCTTGAGGAAAATCTTGCAAAGGTAAAGACCTCCTGCGAATGTGTCCTTGCAGCTGTTGCAAGAGTCCGGATGGACACACGAGGAGACCCAGAATGAAGGCCAGAACAGTGGTGGTGGAGAGGAGGGATGGGGCTGAGGTGCCGTTGATATAGAAATGTCAGGATTTGGTGGCTGGGCTGGATAAGTGCAGGAAATGTGAGAGAAGGAAAATCCCAACCTGACTTGAGTAATTCTCTCCCGGCTTCCCCTGTTCTTAGACATGGTCCTGTGCTCTGGACAGCTCAGAAGCCTCCCTCATCCACCTCTCCCCCCTGACTCGGGCCCTGGCTACGCAATGCTCATTCACACTTCACTCTTGCTGACAGAGTCTACCCTTCTTTCCCTGCCCAGAAAAATACCCTCTGAATGCCCTTCCACATTCTCTCCACCTGTCTAAATCTCCAATGGAGCCAAAACCCACCAGCAACGGAACTTAAGGCATATTTATAAGAAAAACAAACCCAAACATGGAGGAAAAACCGGCAACTTTTCTATCCTGAACTTTCCAGGGCAGTCCTGATCTTATGTAATTTTTTTTTTCCTTTTCCAAATAAAGGTGATTTGTTAAACATATAACTAAATGTGATTTCGGTTTTAGTCCTTTCTTAAAAATTTTATATAAATACACTCACAAATTGGAAAACATCCCTTGTCAGGACACACATCCGCACTGAGGGTTTGGAAAATATGATTCGTTTCCAGGAGACGCTTTCCCCAGGCTTCTTTGTCAACTTGTCTGGCCCTCTTTGCCTCGATCGCCTTGCCGGTGTTAGGAGAGACACTGCCCCTGTATCTCTAATCCTCTCTTTTCAATACTCCAGGAGGGTCTTTCAGATCGGGTGATTATATCAAGCCTGATTACATCAAGGAGACAGTCTTGAGTAAGCAGGTAATTTCTCTTTGAATCCCGGAGACTGCTGATTTTCTCCAATCAAGACCACTTGGCTTAAGCCGTGGTAATCCCTCTTCCTTTCCCCCCACCTGCATGGCCCTGGATGATTCTGAAAATACTTCACCCAGTTTAGAAAGGGATAAGTCCTGGAGGCCTGCCTTACGTATCTCTATTTACTGTCGCCAGTAATGAACCAGTTGCATACAGCACTGCTGAAAGGCAAAGGCGGAAGGGCCCTCATAAACCACTCGTCCAATGTTTCCCAAACTTCCCCAGGGATGTGAGTCAATCGGGCTACTTGCTACAAGTACAAGTTCTGGGACCCCATCCCAGGACAGCAGCCAGGGAAACTATGTTTAACGGAGCTTCAGTGACTTTTTTCATCTGGGACGTCCGCAGCGCTTCCCAAACTTTAGGGTGGATAGGATCACCTGCAGATCTCGTTAAAATGCAGATTCTGATTTGCAAGGCTTGGGCTGGGGCACAGATCCTGCATTTCCAACCAGTCTCCCACGAGTGCTGCGTGCCCCTAGTCCGCAGACTGTATTCTAAGTAGCAAAACCTGAAGTTCATTGTTCAGAAGAGGAGGAAACTGAGGCCCAGGGCAGGAAGGGAAGTCGCCCACGCTCAGACACTTGGCAGAGAGGGACTAGCACTGGGGGCTCCAGACTCCTGGGCCAGTGCTTTTTCCATATGACCGGGCTGCCCATTCACCAGCAGGCACTGAAAGCAGCCCAGCTGCCATGGTACTGTTTCCAATCAAAGGCTAATTGGAAAAATGATGTTTCCTGAAAGGGGAGCAGCCCTGGCTTGTCTCAGTAATGAGTGGGCACCCTGGCAGGGTGTGGGGAAGACAAAGGGTGGGGGAGGGGCCAGGATTTATGTCTCATTTTAATTGAAGAAATGAGCCAAGTTGCCCTTACGAGGAGCCAGAGGGTTTAAGGTCACACAATGTCCTCCTACGTCCTTCAGGAAAAGTACTAAACTAAGCGACATCGAACCAACCAAGCAAACAAAAACCCATCATCCAAAGCCTCGGGAAAGGGCTGTAATGGAGGCCCTGTGAGGAAGTCAGGAGAGCCCAAAGGAGGGGCAGTCTGGCCACTGGGGTAGAGTGATGAAGGCTGCTAGATATTGGAGTTAGTATAATAAAGCAGTAATGATGAAAAATGAGCTAAGAATTACCCTGCCTGGAATAAATCTTTATTTTAATGGTCCCCTTCAGGCACAGGCTTCACTGAGGAGATGTAACCTGAGCTGAGGCTTAAAGAACAAGTTGGAGTTTGTTAGGTGACGAGGGGAGGAGGGGAGGACGGGGCATTCCAGCCAGAAAGACCAGTATGAACAAAGGCGACGAGGTGTGACCCATGTCCACCATGTCTGGGATCAGAAAGTCCTCCAGTGAGGTGGAGGGACCTTGGGTGTGGAGGGCAGGACTATGAGTGGTCTTCGTTCATGGGAAGGCAAAGAGGGACTTGTTTGTATGACATACACGTGACATGGTACGTGCCAGCCACCGTACTAGGCTCGGGTGGGTAAACAGACGTGGTCCCTGACCTCCCAGAGCTCCAAGTGTAGCTACGAAGGGCAGTAGTCAGAGCAGTGTGTTGAGTGCTATGACCTGAGGAAGAGCAATATGGCAGAGGAATCGCCATATTCACCTTGGGGTGGGACTGGGGGAGGCGGTTAGGAGAACCTTCCCAGGGGAAGTGACATCTTCACTGAGACGTAGAGATGAGTCAAAGTTAGCCAGAAGGGGGAAGAATGTTCCAGGTCGGAGGAAGAGACTATGTTAAGGCCCTGAGCAAAAACGCTGTTTGTTGGATCCACTGAAAGAAGGCCAATATGGCTGAAGCGTGGAGTGTGATGGAGGAGAGGTGGTGAGAGATGACACCAGAGGGGCGGACAGAGGCCAGACCACGTGGGGCCTGTAAGCCACAGTAAGGAGTTTGAACTTTCCTCCTGAAGAGCGCCCAGGGAATCATTAAAGGGTTTTAAGCAGGAGAGTGAGATGAGCAGATAAAAGTTGTGGATAGATCACTCCTGCTGCTTCCAGGAGACTGGACTGGAGCGACTCAAGAGTAGGACACAAGGAGAACATGGGGGTGGGGGTGGGGGTGGGAGTGGCAGGCAGTGATGTCCTGAGCCAGGCGAGAGCTGATGGCACCATGGACAAGGGCAGGTGACAGTGTAGACTAGAAGGAGGTAAAATTGGAGAGACTCTCAAGAGTCTGGAGTTGCAGGTTTGGTGAAGGAGTAAGTCTGTGGAAAGGTGAGGGAGAAAGGTTTCTGGCTGGGGGGAGATGGGTATGAGGATAGGAAGAACTCTGGGCTCAGGAAGAGCTGAGGGTCTCTGAAAGGTGTCACCGAGGGAGGGACATTTGGGGACCTCCTGTCAGGCAGTGGCAGACTCCTAGAATCTAAGCTTCTTTGGGCACAGGTCTACCAGAGGTCAGGCGCCAGTGAGGGACTTTTGTTCTTGAGGCCCCTCAGTGCTGTGTGGCCTCTGAGTGGAATGGGTCCCTGCTGGGCACACTTCCTCCTGGCCAGTCTGGGCCCAGAGGGTGGAACTGCCAATTGCCGACCTCTCCCAGGGTGTATCAGGCGCTGAGCTCAGAAATGCACATGCTTTATTTTAAACAAGGCATCACCAAATCCAATGCTCACAGATGGGGAAACTGCCTCCGAGAGGTGAAGAGACTTGCCAACAGTCACACAGCCAGGAAGGGACGGTCTGGTGGTCTTTCCATTAGACCAAGTTGCTTCTCAGAGAAATGTTGACACATCAGATGGACTCTACCCCCAGTCCTGCCACGATGGCTGCCACGGAAGTCGGGTTGAAATCTGCCTCTGCCTGGGATTGGCAAAAAGGTCGCAAGTGGATCTGAGGCTGGCGTCCTGCGACCCTGAGGGTGCTGGGGGTGCCGCAAGCTGAAAAGGCAGGCCTCCCAGGCATGAGGAAAACAAGAAAGCTGTGGGGAGTTAGAGGTGGATGGTACTCAGAATAGAGCGTGTTCTCTCTAGAAGCAGCCTAGAACTAATAGGGTGAAGGTGGTACAGTGTATACAAAGCTTGGGTGCTCAGGAGCATCCCCAGGATTGGAACTCAAGAATACAGCGCTCAAAGCACTTGGAGGAATCATCGAAGGTAGCCCCCAACCTGTTGGCCTCCTTCTTCTGGGTTCTTTCTCCATTTTAGCGCATTTTCCTTGCCTTTAAAAACGTGGGCTGGAGCACTGAATGGCCCAAGCAGCAGAGTGAAAAGACAACCTACAGCCTGGGAGAAAGTCTTCGCAAATCATGGCTCTGAACCAAATGATCTTTTAAAAACGGGGAAGGGAGTCGAATAGACATTTCTCCAAAGACGATCCACAAATGACCAAAGAGCACATGAAAAAGCGCCCAATGTCACTAATCGGGGAAATGCAAATCCCAAACACAATGAGATACCACCTCACACCGGTTAGGATGGCAACTATTAAAAAAAAAAAATCCAACAAGTAACAAGTGTGGACAAGGATGTGGAGAAATTGGAACATTTGCGTATTGCTGAGGAAGGAAAAATGGTGTGGCTACTAAGGAATGCACTATGGCACTTCCTCAAAACATTAAAAAATAGAATCGCCACACAACCCAGCAATACCATTTATGGGTATGTGCCCCAGAGGACTGAAAACAGAGTCTCGATGAGATATTCGCACACCTCTGTTCACAGCAGCACTATTTACAAGCGCCTAGAGGTGGAACAGCCCAAGCGCCCGCCAGTAGACAAATGGAGAAACAAAACGTGGTATGTACATAGAATGGAATATTATTCAGCCTTGAAAAAGAACATTCCAGTGCGTGCTACAGTATGGATATACTGGTAGGATATTATTCTAGGTGAAAGGAGCCGGTTGTAAAAAGGCACATATGGTGTGATTCCATTTACAGGAGGAGTCGAAAGCCGACGAATTCATAGAAGCAGAAAGTAGGACGGTGGTTAGAAGGGGCTGGCGGAGTTGCTTAATGGGTGTAGAGGTTCAGCTATGCAAGATGAAAAAGTTCTGGAGACCCGTTTCACAACAACAGTGCGACTATACTGAGCATTATTGAACGGTATCCCTAAATGGTCAGGCTGGTAAATATCAGGTGCATTTGATCACAATCATAATTAAAAAAAATTTTTTTTAATGAGGGCTGGGATCAGTATCCCTGGGAGTTCCCTCTCTGTCTAGAAACCTCAGCTCCCCTCTGTCCTAAGTTTTGCTGAGTTCTCCCTCTTAGACCTCCTCCCGAAAACTGTTCCAGACACTGGGAAGAGTGGGAATGATTCTCTGACCAGGACACTTTCAAACTTCCTCCCTGCTTCCCCAGCCTGCAGAGTCCCTCCTCCTTTGCTTATACCCAATGGATGCTCTTAGCCTGTTTCCGGTGTGTTCACGGAATGTGTATTCTCAGAGGTACTGGGTGAAGGCTGCTGATGAGAAGGAGAGAGGTGTGGACAGCTCATTGCAGCCCTGTAGGTTACAAGGAGCCCTGCGCTTGTCCAGCAAGAGCACGGCTCTGTAGATTTCAGGCAAGCTTATGCTTCCTCTGAGATGTTCTTTCACTGCAGGTACAACAACACAGTAAACCACGATCCAAAAAAAACCTGTCCCCCCCATGAATGGCGCTTTGTAAGCCGGTTAATGTATAACACTTTAGAAAGCTGGGCAGGGAAGCATGTTTGCTTTTCCAACAGGAACCACATCAGGGGTGTCAGATGCCAATAATCCCAGGATTCTGTGGTCATAGGCTTTGAATCTGCAGCCAAACTTTGGCATCCAGACGTGGAGGCCAGTGATTTCCAACCTTTTCACCACCAAGGATCCCTTTTATTCCTTTTTCCCCCGTGGGCCCCATGTTTGGAAAGATTTTTATCTAGCAAAGCTATTTTATTACGGAATAATTCATTTTCCCAATTTTTCACTCACTCAGAGCCTCTGATCCACGTGAGAGAACCACACCAAGCTAATATAATTTCAGTCAAAAGCAAAGAAACATGAGATTGTACTTAGCTCTTTGTGGCTTTGTCTTGGCTGAGCATACAGTTTCTATTAG
Source organism: Prionailurus viverrinus (assembly GCF_022837055.1). Lineage (NCBI taxonomy): Eukaryota > Metazoa > Chordata > Mammalia > Carnivora > Felidae > Prionailurus > Prionailurus viverrinus. The sequence goes on along the minus strand of NC_062579.1, from coordinate 84,171,314 downwards.
ACTTTTTCAATATGAAGAAACATCTTAAGGTCCCCAGTTACTACCTTTTTAGAGACCTCTGGATTGAGAACTGCCCATGCAAGGTAGTGGGGGCACTGACAGGAGGACTATCAGCTTAAGAAGCTTTGAAGTCCAGTAACCACAAACAGAATAGAATCTGTTCATCGGGAGGCCTCCACGCAAAAATAACAAATGTTCACCAAGCCCCTACCTAGGTGCCTGGTGTTGTGACAGGACAAGTGTCAGACACAAGAGTCTGCCTCCCCCGGGGCTCTCTGCCTCCCAATACCAGGCACGCGCCTTCGGCATCAAAGATCTTTGGTCACAGGGCGTCTTAGAGGCTCATCTGATCCAATAGTCTCTCAACACACCGAATACCAATGGACAATGTCTACGTGTCTGTCCACGCTACTATACCAGAATGCTCTCAAGGTCATGGGCCTTGTCCTACTTTTCTGTGTAGCTCTGTATCTCCACCAATCAAGTGGTGTGGTGCCTGGCAATGGTCAAGTGCCAGCGGAAGGCGTGACAGTGAGTTCTCGGCTATGAGCAGTTGGGACTACTGAGAATGGAAAAGAGACCATGAGCTCCCCAAGGGCACGCACTGCATCTTATTTACATCTGTGTCCCCAGTGCCTGGCACGGCGAATGGCTCAATAAATACGTGAGTGAAAGAACAAATGGATGGATTACATAAGGGGCGAACTGGTGCACTGTGCCTGGACACCCGGCAATGACCCATAGACCAGTTATTACAGGCTCACAGCTCAGGGGCCACAGGTGGAAGCCCTTTGTCATTACTTATTTCTGTAAGTCTTCGCCCCGTGCTGCCACTTCTCTCTGGCTGATCCTTGGCCACCCCACTGCCTTCTGTGAGACTCAGTGTCCCTTCGCCTGCTCCCTCCTCTCCCTCCCACCTTTTCACCCTCCCACTTTGCCACCGATGGCGTGCACAAATCCCCGCGCACCAGCCCGATAAGAGAACACGGCTCCGAACCCTGGCACCCCATTTTGGAAAGGGCGCTGACGCCTGCTATGAAAGAAGCTCAGAAAGGACGGAGCATGAATGCAGCCTAGACATGTCTCTCCCTGTGGTGTCACTGGGTGTAATTTAAGCAGAGGCGTTCCTGCAGTTGTTACACCCAGGCAAGTGTGGGGAATGAAACAGTTGTCTGTGACTGATTTAAACTGTGGTTTTTGACAACTGTGCCCTGGATTGAAGTGTCCCATCTGTTAAATTTAGTGTCCAAGGGAGCCGTGAACATGAGCTCTAATAGCAGCAGCTTCAGTTCTGTGAGGTCCTTGACAACTCAGGAAGGGTTCCTATCCCCAAACCAAATCGGGCATTTTCTCTGCATCTAAGGGCTGTTTAATTGATACAGTGATTCCCGGCAGGGTCCTGGAATGCAGAAATAAGGTGCACAGAACATGGAGGGGGCAGTGAGGGAATGGAGGGGAAGCCTGTTTTCAAATGCTGTTTCTTTTCATGTTTATTCGGTTTTGAGAGAGAGAATGTGAGTGGGGGAGGGACAGAGAGATGGGGGTAGAGAGGATGGGGAGCTGGGTCTGTGCTGACAGCAGTGAGCCCGATACGGGGCTCGAACTCACAAACCAGATCATGCTCAACTGACTGACCCACCCAGGTGTCCCTCCAATGTTTAAGAAATAACCAGGACTTATCATTATGCCAAGGTCACCAAAAAATGCCCACTCCTCAAATTCCCAACTCTGTCCCCATCTTCACCCCATCCCCGTCCCCCTTTTCTGTAAGCCTGAAGTCCCCGGGCAACCCCTTTGCTTCTAGCAAAGGCCTGTGGGCTCCCATTCAAATTTAAACATTATGAAGACATTAGCAACCATTCACATCGACTGTGAATTTGCCTATTGGATTTGTACTAGTGACATGTTAGAGCATCGAGAAAACGTGATGTGGTTGGGGTGGAGGAAGGAAAAGGGAACAGCAGCAAGAGGAAGAGATTACTCCTAGGGAAGGTGGTACTGGGAGAGACTGCCAGCAATGGAAGAAGGTGAGAGCTCTGTGCGCAGAAGGCAGGACAGAGTTATTGAAGTCCAAGAAGGGAGGGTGAAAACTGCAGGTGAAGAGACCCAAGGCACACAATTCCATCCTCCGTGGGCCCTGGCTCCCCATCTCCATTCCAGAGGAGCTTGATATGAAAGAAGTTTCGATGATATTACCCATCCCCAGTGGCAGCCTTCCCAGCTGCCCCAGTCAACTAATCCATGACTGTCTCTACAGCTATATTTGGCCAGGCAGGCTCCTGGGTCTACACATACCAGCTTCCAGAACTCACGTAAATGCCTAGCTCCTCCAGATTTAGGCTCTACCCGGTCTGATCCCCCACTGTTTGCCAACATCAACTCTGAAACCCAGCCCCACTAGTCCCCTTCACTGTTCTTCCCTGAAGCACATTCCCAGCACACACCACATTTCCACTTGACCGACTCAAGACCTTGATCTCTACAGATCGCTCTACACCCTACCCCCAAATGCCTACTTTTTCTCAGAGCACCATTACCCTTCCAGGCCTAGTTCAGGTCATCCGTGGCACGGAGACGTTCTTGACAGCTCTAAATTCTACAAAAGGGAAACAGAAATGACAAACGCAAAATCTAATGGAGGATACGAACAATAGAATAGACAATTAACGTAAAGGTGTCATCAATGGAGGGCCTGGGCTCAAATTCTGGTCCTGCTACTTACTAGCTGCATAACTATGGCTAAATCATTCAACTGATTTGAACCTGGATCCTCATCTCTGGGGTAATTAGCAGTACTTACCTCACTGGGCTAGTGGAAAAATTCAATGGAATGATGCATGTAAAGCACCTGGCACGGTTCTATTCCCTTCTGCTTCAGGGCCTTAGACATGATCCAAGAGGCAGCAAGGGTTTATGGAGGGTTTGTCCCTGTTTCTTTGGGCTGAAGGTTCTGTTGGGAAAAGCTTTAACAGAGAAACAAAAATACACAGCCTAAGCAAAGTGCCTCTGGGGTGAAGAAGAGAGAATGTCTACAGGAATTTGAGGAAAGGAACAGGACTGACTTCCTGGTGGAGGTGAGACCACAGGGGCGTTTGGAAAGGAACACTAGGGGCGCCTGGGTGGCTCAGTGGATTAAGCGTAGGACTTTGGCTCAAGTCACGGTTTGCTCCGCATCAGGCTCTCTACTGTCAGCAAGGAGCCTGCTTTGGATCCTCTGTTCCCCCCTCTCTGTGCCCCTGCCCTGTTTGTGCTCTCTCTCTCTCTTTCTCTCAAAAATAAGCAAAACATTAAAAAAGAAAGAAAGAAAAGGAACAGTGGAAGCTCTATATTGGTTGAAGGCCAAGCTGGACGAAGTACTAGTTGGTAAGTAGCAATAACTTCTCAGCTTCTAGAAAGGGGAGGAAGACAGAGAGAGAGACAGAGAGAGAGAGAGAGAGAGAGAGAGAGAGAGAGAAATATACCCCACCTCCTCCATACTCATTCTGTAAGGCACAATCGACAGCAGCTGTTAGGGTATTTCCTACCGAGCGACAAGTACTGTCACTCACAACGAGGAAAGCAAGAAACTCATTGTGGGCCCTCACGAGAAGAGTCCCCAGATTATATTTTCTCTCGGACTCTTTCATTATGAAGCCCCCAGTGCCCCATTTCACTCCCACCTCCCTTGCCACGTCTTCCCAGGAACAGAGGCGTTCAATCATATTAATTCATTTATTTTTAGTGTTTATTTGTTTTTGAGAGAGGGGGCAGGAGCAGGAGAGGGGCAGAGACAGAAAGGGGCAGGGAACCCGAAGCGGGTTCTGTGCTGACAGCAGCGAGCCCGATGCGGGGCTCGAACTCATGAACCGTGAGATCATGACCTGAGCCGAAGTTGGACGCTCAACCGACTGAGCCACCCAGGCGCCCCTCAATCGTGTTCGAAGTCAGCGTTCAGAAGAGCAGTTTAAGTCCAGGGCCACAGAAAGCTTTGCCAAGGCTTGTCGCAAGCTACTTAGATACCTTCAAAAACTGATATGCTCACTGTAAGTATTTGGCTTCTCAAGTGCTCTTGTTCCTGGGCGAACGAACGTCTTTTCACCGTTTTCTAGCTTTGGGAAGTTTCATTCTCCAAGTAGGGTTAAATAGCAACACCTTTGCTGAGAATGTTTTAGTCAGAGGAAGCTCCATCACCCATCTTTGAACCCTACTACTTGACCTCTCTCATGGTCCCTGTTCGTGGGCACAGCCACCAAGCGGCACCAAGGCAGCAAGGAGACACGCCTGGCATAGACCTTTGTCCCACCCCTCACAACTGCATTTCACTTGGCCCCTAAGGGGTGAGCACCAGCCAGTTGCAGCCAGTTCCCTGGCAACCATGCAGAGGAGTCCTTGAGTCTGGGTAAAATTGTCTCACACATCTTGGAAGTGTTTGCGGATGCTCCAGAATGCCTCCAGACCCCAAACGTGGCCCCACGTAACCGCGGCAGTAAGACACAACGGACACGGCCAGGCCTTGCTGTCAGAAACCTTGGATTTCAATCTCAGCGCTGCCACTGAAAGGCCCATCTTCCTGTTGGGAAAGCTAAATGTGACCACATACCGGAAGCCCTTCGCATGCAACAGGTGCTCAGTCAAAGTTAGCCGCCTCAGAGGTGCTAAGGAAGAAGGTGCCCTCCATGCTTGGGACATCAACTCGTTTGTGGGCTAGTGGGCCTGCGTTCATTCTCGAAACCTGTTACTACCGATTCTTTCCAGTCGTCTGGGGCTCTCCTCCCTCAAAGGGAAAGTCCTTTGCTACCTGCTTAAAGGAGCCAAGACTTAGTGAGACGTCAGGGTGGGAGCGGACCTCCTGTGCGGCACGAGGCAGGTCTCAGGCCCATGTTCTTCGCGCTTTGGTTTTCTCACTGTCTGATGCATGTGCTGTGCTCCACTATCTTTTTCCACCCCCGTCGCTTAGCCACTCCTCCCTCCCTATCATGTTAAAGCCAGGCTCATCCTTCAAGGCTCAATTCAAACTCCTCCTTCCGTGCTCTTTCATTAACGCATCCTCTGCATATTCACTTAACATACTGACTTAACCTCCTCCCCACCGCTCCCCAGGCAGAATGGAGGACAAAATCTGAGAGCCAGGGCTAGTCCCTGCTTCTGTCTTTTTTTTTCTCTTCTTGCATATATGCTAGAGGCTGGGACTGCAGGGATGCACTGGGCACAGTTCACATCCTCAAAGCAGGGTAAACACCTCAAAGAAGGATTTGAGAAGGGCGCTCTGCCATTTGAAGTAGCTGGCCAGGGGACGGTGGTCAAGGCAAAGAAAAGAGCATGTGGGCGGCGCCTGGGTGGCTCAGTCGGCTAAGCGTCTGACTTCGGCTTGGGTGATGGTCACACAGTTGGTGAGTTCGAGCCCCATGTCAGGCACCGTGCTGTCGGCGCAGAGCCTGCCTCGGATCCTCTGTCCATCCCCTCTCTGCCCGCCCCCGATTCTCGTGTGATCTCTCTCTCTCTCTCAGAAATAATAAATAAACATTATAAAAGGTTTAGCAAAAAGAAAAGAGCATGAGGAAAGGTCTCGGGAAAGGAAATGACATGCCTGGTTCCGGCAACAATTCGAATGCTGTGTAGCAGGAGCTTCGGCTCCACAGTAGCATATACAGCTGGAGGTGGCGAGTGAAGCCATCTCTGGAAGGCCTGGCGTTTTGTAAAGAGGCTTAATCACATGCTGTATGTAATGACAGCCAAAGGACGGAAGACTTGACGGGTGGGGCTGGGGAATAGAGCCCAGGGGAAGCGGGGTTTGAGGTAGTTAGGATTCTTCCCTCTTCCCTGGTAAGGGGCAGGAAGGGGAGACTCTGTTGGCAGTGAACACGATTTCTATCAACTCTCCGTCCACTTGTCCGTTTATCCCACAGCAGCGGTTATCCACCAGGCTTGCTTTTGCCTCCCAGGAGATTTTTGGCCATGTCTGTGGATATTTTGGGTGATTGTGAGTCGGAGGATGTTACCGGCATCTAGTCATCGAGGCGAGGCATGCTGCTAAACACGGCACCATGTACAGACCAGGCCTTCCACAGCGAGGGGTTGTCAAGCCCCGAATGCCAGTGGTGCCAAGGATGAGAAATCCCGTCCTACAGAAATGGCTATTGTCTGTGTCTCTTGGAGCCCAGCAGGTTCTCAGACATGGTAAGAGCTTGAGTGCTTAATAAATATTGAATGAATGAATGCATGGCTGATGTAAGAGCCTTTTCTGGGAAAGGTATGCATCTAAATAGATACTAGTCTATTTAATTACTGTCTTTCCCAACACATTCTGTGTGTGTCTGTCTCCATCTATTACAAGGTACCTCCATGAGAGCAGGGACTCTGGCTTGCTCCCTGTTGTCCCCCCAGCAGCTAGGTGAATGACCGGCACATATGAGGTCCTCGGAAACGTTTGTTGAATCAGTGAATGGTAGGCTTGAGGGGTGGGGCTGGGGATAGAGAGACCAGGGGAAGCCGGGGTTTGAGGTAGTGGGGATTCCTCCCTCTTCCCTGGTAACAGGCAGGAAGGGGAGTCTGACAGCCCTGAAGATCTTCTTATATGGAATTATTCAAAACTTACTCTCTTTTTTGGGTTATGACTTCCAGTTTTTGGGTGTCTTGGCATGGATTGCTTTTTTTTCATATATACAAAATTTTTTATTTATTTCTGAGAGAGAGAGAGAGAGAGAGAGAGGGAGAGAATGAGCGGGGGAGCTGCAGACAGAAAGGGAGACACAGAATGTGAAGCAGGCTCCAGGCTCTGAGCTGTCAGCACGGAGCCTGATGGGGGGCTCGAACCCCATGAACCATGAGATCATGACCTGAGCTGAAGTCGGACGCTTAACTGACTGAGTCATCTACACATGAATTTCTTTAGGTTTATTCAGTTTGGGGCACACGCAGCCTCTTGAATTTGTAGATTTATGTCTTCTACCAAATTTGGGAAGATGGTTAGCCATGATTTCCTCGAATATTTGTTCACTCCCATGCTCATTACTGCTTCCTTTTGGGACTCCAATGATACACATATGAACTGTGTCCCACAGATCTGCGAGGCCCTGATCACTTACTTTTTTCCGTCTATCTTATCTCTCTATTGATCTGGGTAAATTCTATTGATCTATCTTGGCATTCACCAAGTCTGTCCTATCTCCACTCTACTATTGAGCCCGTCCAGTGAGTATTTTTTTCAGTTATTACTTTTCAGTTCTGAAATTTCCTATTGGCTTTTGTTTACATTTTCTGTTCCTTTGCTGAGATTTTCCTTTTCCTTCTTCTTCTTCTTCTTCTTCTTCTTCTTCTTCTTTTTGGTTTCAAGAGAAGTTAATTGCTTGTTAAAGCCTATGAGCCCTGCGTCACTTTGTCTCATTCAGTCGCCTTGTGGCAGGATGGGAGTGGAGACTTAGATACCACTGCACTGCTCTGATGAGGACATTGGGGCACTGACTGTCTCCACCAGGCAGAGCACAGAAGATCAGCTTCCCACTCAGCCCCTCTGAAACCCCAGGGGAGTGCTGTACAGTCGTGGTTCCATTGGTGTTTAGGCAGAATAGGGCGAGTAGTCCCCCCCAAAATCATGCTCTTTTGTTAGGTCACCATTTTCTTAGTCCTTTGGCTAAGCGGAACAGGAGTTTTTGCAACTTTTTTTTGTCTGTTCCTGGCAAAAATTCTGGGTTGGGGGTTTCTGCAGCGTTTTGTTTGGGATATATGGGAGGTGATAAGAAAACCCAGAGAACACAAGGCTGTATCGTTCCTCAAGCCCTGAGGTCCTTAGGTTGTCTGCCTTTTTCCCACCTTTCAGTCTTTCTATGATTATTGTGTCATGTCTAGTGTGTTTTAGTTGTAGGACGGAGGCCCTTGGAGGGAAGAATGTCACCTCTCTATCTGGGCCAGAATCAGAAGTCGGGGGGCATGAATTTTAACCTTATTTCTTTCTTTAGATATAAATAAATAAATGTTTATTTCTCAGGGAGAGAGAGAGAGAACAAGTGGGGGAGGGCCAGAGGATCCAAAGCTGGCTCTGTGCTGACAGCAGAGAGACCAATGTGAGGCTCAAACTCCTGAACCATGAGATCATGACCTGAGTGGAAGTCGGATGCTCAACCGACTGAGCTACCCAGGTGCCCTAATTTTAACCTTATTTCTTATTTCAGGTGTTAGATCAAGTAGTCGCCACCTGCTAGGAGAGGCTTTGGGATGTGTATGTCATAATCATGTCTTACATTTCTATATATTCTGAGAGCTTTCACGGTGCTTTCATATCCATGATTTCATCTGGTCCTCACAATTCAATGAGATAAGTACTATTGTTATTAGCTCCATTTTACAGATGAGGAAACTGACACACCCAGAGATTCATTAATTGCTCCAAAAGTACCAGGCTGGCATTTGAACCCAGGCCTCCAGGCCATAGATTTTTTTTTTTAATATTTATTTTATTTTTGAGAGAGAGGCAGATAGAGCGGGAGTTGGCGGGGGGGGGGTGGTGCAGAGAGAGAGGGAGACATAGAATCCGAAGCAGGCTCCAGGCTCTGAGCTGTCAGCACAGAGCCCAACGCGGGGCTCGAACCCACGAACCATGAGATCACGACCTGAGCCAGAGTCCGACGCTTAACGGGCTGAGACACCCAGGTTCCCCCAGGCTATAGTTTAGTGTCCCCTTCACCACACACGTTGGAATGGCCACCACCCTGGTCTGCTCTTCATCTTCAAGCCTCACTTTGCAATTAGGCACCCAGGGTTTTCCGGCCTGCCTTCTGTCTCTCGACTCTGTCCTACCCACCTCTCTTGCTCTATGTGGTCTAAGCCACAGCAGTGCAGCCGACCAGTCAGCGGGGATTTTCCAAGTGCCCAGTACGGTGACTTTACAATGATTAAGTCCCAAAAGGCCACTTGGGCCTCAGTCACCTCAGTCAATCCAAGCAAGCAGGGAGGGGTCAGAAAGGGGTGCTAGTCTGAATTCTCTAGAGGTTGAAACCGTGAAGATTTAGCAGAAATGTTCCCTGGGGCCAGAACTTGTGCAGTCACACAGACCCCCCCCTCCCCCTTAGAGAGGCCCCGTGCCTGGTTTCATGCTTTGCAGTCACCGTCTTGAAATTCCTTCCATGTTTTGAACAAGAGGCCCCTCATTTTCATTTAGCACTGGGCCTCACAAATTATGTAGCTTTTTCTAGCTGGGGCCCATCGTAGTCAGGTCTCTGGGAGCAGGGTTCAGTCTCCCAGAAAAGAGCAGAGGGACCTGCAAAGTTACGGCCTTGAAGGAAAGGCCTCCGAGCGTGAAATCTGTTCCTTCGAATTTCACACCACACTCCCATTCTTTCGCCCTCAGTCAGGCTCAGCGACCCGTGTGAACTTTCTCTGAGCTTGAGAGGGTCCCACCACCTCCAGGTCTTGGCTACCCTGCCCCGGTCTACCAGGTCTGTCTGATTAGGTACAATATATTTGACGTACCTGCCAACCTTCCCCCTACATATACTCTCTTTTTGCATTGCACTGTTTTTGAGATGAGTGTGGATTCTCATGCAGTTGTGAGAAATAGCACAGAGAGATCCTGTGGGTCCTCTCCCCAGTTTTCCCCAAAGGGAACATTTTGCAAAACTCTAGTACATGGCAATGGGGGTATCGATATTGGTACAATCCACCAATGTTATCCGGACTTCCTGTTTTACCGATACTCATCTGTGCGCAGATGTGAAGTCTATACAATGTTCCCACACGTGGGCTCGTGCATCCACCACCACAGTCAATATTGTGGACAGTGCAGACACCTCAAGGAGCCTTTGTGGTGTGATCCTTTCATCACCGTGCCCACCTCCTTCCTGCGATCCCCTTCCTCACCTGTGGCAAACACTAGTCTGTTCTCCATCTCTGACATTAGGGCACTTGGGCGGGTTGCAGGCTGTGCTACCACACACATCGCCTCTGTTTTTGAGCATGTGTTCTTCTCATGAATTCGTGGCCACTTACATGGGTCAATAACGCAAGATATGGCAAGAAAAGTGTTCAAATCCCCCCCCATCAGTCAATAGTTATTTTCAATTCCAGAGGCAACGCCATCCAAGAGAAAGCTGGAGGACTTTGGGGTTGGAAGAATTGCTGTTTCAAAAAAACAAAACAAAACAAAACAAAACAAAACAAAACAAAACAATACAACAGGGCTCCCTTATTTCCTTCCTGTGTGGCCCGAGGCTGGATACTTAATACTCCACTGCCATCACCCCACCCTGCGCCCAGCAACTCCCCTACCTCCGCTAACGGGGAAGAACAATCCCTCCGGTGCAGTTGTTTTTGTGAAGATTAAATGAGATGGCGCATGAAAGCTCCCAGTACTTTGGGGCTTTCCATACCTTCTTTCTTGGCACCAACTGAGGAGGGGGAATGGCTCTGAAATAGTGAAAAGTCGAATTTGGAGTTTTTCTAAATGCAGTTTTAATACTCGCAAGTATTTACAACAGGGGAAAAACAGGACAAGAAAGACTATACAACTGGGACTTATAATTAGCTTAATGAGACTTCTAAAGAGCTCTAGGAGGGAACTGGGAAAACTCCTTTTAACTAAGTCAAACAAGACCTCGTCCCATCCCCCACTCCCTCTTCCAACACCGAGGAGGCTTAATTAGTTTAGCAGCTCTTTTCTTTCAAGATCTGGCTATAACAAGCTACAGCCTCCCTTAGTTCAATTTTTTTTTTTCAAAAATCCTAAATTAGCGGAGGCCAGATGAATGACATTTTACTGGGATTGAAAAAGATTCCTTCCCCACCCACCCCCCCCACCCACCCCCCCCCCCCCCCCTGCCCCATGTTGGAAGTGCTTCATAGTTCTGTTTGTTTCCAACCCCTCTCAATCTTTACTTCACTCTCAGGCTCAGTGACAGCTCAAGGCTGTCTCCGCCCTTTTTGTTCGAATTCTATAAGCTTTCCCAGCACTTAAAGGGCTGTTTATGGATGTGTAGCTCTGACAAAGAGATACTATCATTTCCTTCAGACCTCCCCTGTGTCTCAAGTTTTGAAATCCCAGAGGACGGTTCGACTTGGTTTTCTAAGCACTTTTCGTGAGTGTGTGACGGACCCATCTCGGGGTCTCCTGCTAAGTTGCGACCGACTTCCATTCTGAACATCTCTGGAAGCTGCTGGCAAGTGTTTCCTGCACACCTACTCGGTGTCTCTCCCTGTGTTTCGTGCCCGGAAGAGAGCGAAACCCAGAGCTGCTGACCTGAAGGAGTTTGAGAAAACCCAAGTATACATATGAAACGGTTGGACGATGATTAACTAGAACCCTGTGTGACATGATGTTGACTCAAAATGAGATGATCCTCCAGAGGTTGCCGATCAGTGAGGGAGGAAGGAGGCATTGCAGAGAAAGTAAGGGTGGAGAATCAAAGGATAAGCAAGACTTGGATAGACAGAGGGGTTGGCCAAGACAGTCCCAGTTGAGGGACATTTTGAGTAAAAACGCGGGCGCAGGATTGAATCATGCCATGGATCCAACACCTCGTTAGAGTGAGTACCTGGTCTCTGGCTTCACTCTCAGCCTTTGCCTTGTACTGTTTGGTTCCATTCACCTTGCACAATGCTTCCCGGTCCATGGATTGTGGATCACCTCAATTCCTGACTCCTCGCTTTGCCCCACACTCACTTGGTCCCTAATGCTCAATTCTCTAGGGTTTCAGTCTTGGATGACATCTGTAACCGATGCATCATCCCTAGCCACACTTCTCCAGCCCCGAGTTTCCTACCCCAGCACTAGTCGGTGGTGGTTGTGTTCCTGAATATCTTGTGCGGCCCCAAGAAATGGAACACAAAGGCAAACTAGACCAGTGCCAAGGAGTAGTGGTGAAACCAGTCATGGAAAATGGCTAAAATGACATCCCTTAGTGGAGCAAGGGCCTTGGTGACCAAACAGAGGAGCACAGATTTGATATAGTCAGAGATTAGGAACCACTGTAACCATTTATTTAGGGACAGAGGTTTTCTTTGACTAATATTGAGAAACTAGAGCCCTTTAGTTGACAAGGCAAATGAGTTGCTTCCCTTAATTAAAGGAAGTTCTGCCGACAGCCCAATGAAACATATTTTTGTGTTAACCAGGCCAACAGGGAAGACGTCCAATTTACCCCCTCCCAAAGTCTTGGTTGAACTCCACCCCACACTGGCCCAAGGCTATTTGGTTTGGAAGCTGACGGTCCATCCTCTTCCGTGGCTTCTGTTCACACTCTCACTGGCCTTGGGGGATTGTAATGTCAAAATAGGCAGGGACTGCAGTTAGCCGGCCAAAACCAAATGGTGCTGCCCCACACTGCCGCAGCACACTGCCCTGATGTGCAGCCACCCCCCCCACCCCCCCATACACACTGGGTGCAGCTGACTTTTCCTCACAGGGGAACTCGATTTTACAATCTATCGTTGGAGAAGGCCCAAGATGAGAGAAATGATTGGGCTGGGAATGTGGTTGGAGGATGCAAAACGGCAGAACCCAAGACTTGGGTGAACGCTGAGATGGAATCAGTCAGAATCTATAGTGTCTTGGAAAGAGTGGCTAACAACTCATTCCACAAATCCTGGGCTACTGGATCGAAGGCTCCTTACCACTGTCCCCACAAACTTTTGAAGGAGGTCAAAACTTTTGAAGAAGTAAAATGAACCACTTTACTCAGAATGTGAAACCAAGAATAAAAAAAAAGTACAGACGGAAAACTTTCACAAAGTAAACAGATGGCTGACCTTGAACTCATCGAGAGCTGAGATCATGTTTCACCATTATGTCCCCAGGACCCGACATAGTATCTGGGACACAGGAGGAGTTCAGCAAATGTTTGTTGAATGAATAAATGAATCTCAGTAATAGTAATAATAATAATAATAATAATGACAGTATTAAGGATTCGTTGAGTCCCAACTGTATGCCAGGCAGTGTTCTAAGGTGACTGACCCTCGGAAGAAGGCCTCCCATTATTCCCACCATTATTCCTATTTTAGAGAGCAGGAAAGCAAGGCTCAGGGGGATTGTGACTGGCCCAGTACAACTCCTCCTAAGCACAGAGCTTCAATGACTGGCTACATACTAAGGGAAAGCAGGAACACCCGGCTATCCCTTGACCTTTTGTGGTCTCTTAGTGTTCACAACGATCAACGAAGTGCACCGTGAGGCAAGACCCAAGGTAACTTCTTCTTCATTATTTCCCCTGCCTGGGATGGTGTGGTCAATTTCCTCTATCATCCTACCACCTATGCACACGTTGCTCCCCTCTTCCTATCAGAATCCTCCTCATTCTTAAAGATCCAGCTGCAGTGTCACCTCTTTTACTGAGCCTGTGCTGGCTACTCTTGCTAGAAGACCCTCTCCCACTTTGGAACTCATATAGCACCCATGGGCCATACCACTCATTTGGTACTCGAAAGCTACACAGCATGCTGGTTAAGAGGGAGGTCTTAAAATCAGACAGAGCAGGATTTCAATTCCAGCTCCGCCAATTTACTAGGTGTGCAACTGTGGGCAAGTTACTTAACCTCTCCATCAAGGAGCATGATCTTTGAACTGGAAAGAGAATTAAAGCCCAAGATAGATGAGGAGATAATAAGGGAGTACTTAGCTGCCTTCAATGAGTTCAAGTTTCCAGGCCCAGACAAATTACATCCGAGGCTACTGAGAGAATGTGCAGATGTGATCACAGAGCCAGTCTTAGTAACCTTTGAGAAATTATGGCAAAGGCAAGAGGTGAGAGATGCAAAGAGGCAGGCAAATGTTCCCGTTTTTTTAGCTGAAGGGGCGGGGTGGTGTTTCAGGGTGCAAAATGTAGATCCTGGAAACTACAGACCAGTGAGCATGGCATTGGTCTTTGGAAAAAGTATAGAATGCACTATTAAGCAGATGATTTTTAAGGCTTTAGAAAGGGAGCGGAAATCACTAGGGGTAAGCATGAGCTCACTAAAAGTAAGTCATGCCTAACTAAACCCATTTCCTTTTTTGAATGGGTATCTAAAAGAGTAGCTGAAGGGAATACTGTAGCATAATGTACCTGGATTCCAGTGAAACATTTGAGAAAGTCTTATGATATCCTCATGCAGAAGATGGGAGAATAGGAGCTGGGTGGCAGCAGAAGTTGTACGGATTGCTTCCAGTTTGGACAACCTTATGAAACATGCTTGTTAATATGGGTAGGATGCCAAGGTTATGCGGTAGTGTTTTATCCTGGACCCTATCTCATTCGATAATGTTGTTAGTCTGGTTGATCAAATATGCTGATAAAAGAAACTTGGTGATATAGAGTGTGCACTGTCAATGGGGGCGATATCGCCCCCAAGAGGGCAAAGATTCCTTCTTGAGGAGTGAAAAGAAAGCTTTTATATACAGAGCCCGGATAGGATTACTGTACATAAGCATATATATGGCATATCTGTGTTAGTAAAGTCTCATGGGAAAATATTAGGAAAATAATGTCTTAAAAGGCTCTTTAGAGGTGTGATAATGCAAAAAAGGTTGAGAAACAATGATATAGAGAATGTGTTTTACATGAAAGACTCAAGATCTAAAAAAGTTACAAGGGGTACATTGAAGTAAAAAATAGGGGTGCCTGGGTGGCGCAGTCTGTTAAGCGTCCGACTTCAGCCAGGTCACGATCTCGCGGTCCGGGAGTTCGAGCCCCGCGTCAGGCTCTGGGCTGATGGCTCGGAGCCTGGAGCCTGTTTCCGATTCTGTGTCTCCCTCTCTCTCTGCCCCTCTCCCGTTCATGCTCTCTCTCTGTCCCAAAAATAAATAAACGTTGAAAAAAAAATTTTTTTTTTAAATAAAAAATAGGGGCGCCTGGGTGGCGCAGTCGGTTAAGCGTCCGACTTCAGCCAGGTCACGATCTCGCGGTCCGGGAGTTCGAGCCCCGCGTCGGGCTCTGGGCTGATGGCTCAGAGCCTGGAGCCTGTTTCCGATTCTGTGTCTCCCTCTCTCTCTGCCCCTCCCCCGTTCATGCTCTGTCTCTCTCTGTCCCAAAAATAAATAAACGTTGAAAAAAAAATGAAAAAAAAAATGAAAAAAAAAAAAAATAAATAAATAAACAAGGTGATGGTTTATGAGAACGCATGTAAAGCACAGCATCTAGGTTAAAATAAAAGTCAGCTGTAGGGGCGCCTGGGTGGCTCAGTTGGTTGAGCGTCCAACTCTTGATTTCAGCTCAGGTCATGATGCCAAGGTCGTGGGATTGAGCCCAGAGATAGGCTCCATGCTGAGCGTGGAGCCTGCTCTCCCTCTGCCCTTCTCTCTCTCTCTCTCTCTCTCTCTCTCCTTCTCTCTCTTTCTCAAAATCCCTTCCCTCAAAATAAATAAATTAATAAAAAGTCAATCGTATAAGCATAGAATCAGGCAAATAGTAGTTCATACAAGAAACAGAAGAGGGATTTAACTGAGCTGCAAGCTGTGCACTGAGCAAATCTATGCTTGAACAACAACCAGAATGGCAAAAGATCTAAACACTGTGTCCCATGAAGCACAGTTTAAATGAACTAAAGATATTTAGCCTGGAGGACAGAAGACGTGGGGTGACATGACCAATATTGTACACAAGTCTGTCATGGGAAAGAGGCATTCAAAATAGTTTACAGGAAGCTAATTTTTGCTCAACCTAAGTAATAAGTGTTTAACAGTTTGGGGATGCTCAAACGTGAAACAAGCTGCTTTCCAGAGAGATGAGCTTTCCAGATTATCGGAAGGATATTTCTGCGTTGAGTGGAAGGGTAGATATGGCCTCTAAGTTTCCTTCCAATTCCCCGAGTCTATGATTCGCTGCTCACTTGAAAATTATGGAGGTGGAGAAGATGGCCAAAGAAGGTGACCCCAGACAAAACACCGCCCCTCCTTGGTTTCAAAGCCCAAGTCCCACAACATGGGGGATACTTGCTTGAGAAATCTGTCACTCAAGGATTAATTTGGGTGCCAGTATTTAAAGCACTAATTCTCCTGGGCTTCGGTGTTTTGTATTGCCCCCTACTTCTAGCTCAGTTTCCACCTTGGCACAGAGGAGGAGAAGGCACCGAGGGAGTTACAGGGAAATGCCAAGAGGGAGATCTCAGAGACCAGAGTTATAGAATTGCTCAGATCTGTTTCATGAAAATATTGGTATGGGGCCAGTGAGTAGAGAAAGCACACTTTCTTTCCTTTTTGGGGTCCTTGCTCACTTGTTCTCCCTCCCTCTCTCCCTCCCTCCCTCTTTCTCTCTCTCTGTCTCTCCCTTCCTCTCTCCCTCCTTCTTCCCCTGTTTCCTCCCCTTCAAGTAGCCAGAAAGAGAGTTGGTGCAAGGGTAGGGGCAGAGAGTGATATAATTCCAGGTCAAAAGGTTGATGCCACGTTGGTGAGGCACGCTGGGGAATGAGATGATGAGATGTAGGTTGTGAAAATGGAAACAAAACAACTTGAGAACTGTGTCCCCGGGATCGTGTCCCAGTGAATGTCTCAGGGAACAGGACCCTGACTGGGATGCAGCAGAGCATTTTACAGGTATCCCCCCCACGAAGCCTCTTGGTTGGCTTTTCTGAGCAGACACCTTTGCCCTGCTTTTCACCTAACACGGCCAGGCAGGATTGCCACCGCCCGCTTCGGTGCTCGAAACTAGGCTTCTTGCAACTGCCGTGGAATCAATCTCCACTCGCTTTCCTCTTAATGCTCCCTTCTCTCTGCCCTTGGCCAAATGTGACCTGTTGCTTCCCAAAGCAATCTGTTCTTTTCCCGTGCCCCATTAGCTCCACTTTCTCTCCCACTCACTGCCCGGAGCCCCCATTGCTGTGAGACATCTGCAGCCTAGCCCTCAAGAACTTTGTCGACCCTTCAAGATTTTTCTCTCCCTGTCCTCTCTTGAGTAATGTCCACATCTGCACTATTAACCCCAGGAACAGAAAAGTCAGAAATCTGTCAGACCCCTCCCTGAAAGTCCTATGTCTCCTTGGAACAGAGAGAGCTTTCAAACGTGGCTTCCTGAGTTTTCCAATTTGCTGGCGGGTGGATCTGGAGTGGGCATCCCGTCTGCACATCTGGCAGGGGCGCTTTCCAGATTTTCCTCATGACTCAGGATCAGTTTCTGACTGCTAGGCGGGGCAAAGGCTCCTGAAGTTTCTGCAAGGCACCTCCCCCTGTGAGCAGAGCTTGGTACAGCCCAAATAGTTTTCAGGTTAAGAAAGCCAGAATCTTTGTTCAGCCGCACTGACTGAACAGACTTGGTAGGGGTTACCTGGCCAAGAGCAGCGGCGGCAGCAGCAGCAGCAGGGCTCCTGGGATAACTCAGGTGAGCAGGGAGGGCATTTGCAAACTCGCCCTGCAGTTTTATCTGCTGGTGACTTGGAGTCTTTTGAAAGAGGTGAAGAAACTTGAACTTTAGAGTTCATCGAACTCTGCAGCTACCATTTTCGGATTTGTCGGAATCGAGTAGGTGTGTGGGGGTGATTGTGGTTGCCTGGCGATGAGATTTTTCTGGTGATATCTGGTCAGTTGTGTGTGTGTGGGGGGGGGTGGTGTGCGTGTGTGCGCGCGCACGCGTGCGTGGTGTGGCGTGGTTTTCCTGATAAGGAAGAATAAACCTGGGAGAGAGGTGTGAGGGGGAGAAACCAGGCTGACCGTGCTTCCCTCTAGCTTCTGCTGACCCCCAGCTGTGGGCAAATTATTGAACTGCAGGCATGAGCTTGGATCTACACTATGCACAAAAGGTCTTTAAAAGCCCTTGGAAGTGGGGTGCACAGGCTGCGTGCTTTTGCAGCAGAGGGAGTGGCTATCCTGTCTGCACAGCCGGGGGTCCTCCTGCCCTGGTGACAGGTTGATCTTGGCTATTTCATTATCAGTCCGTGGCCGGCCTGGTTTTATTCTTCTCTGACTTTGGCTTTAGTTTAAACTTTGATTTGCAGCTAGGGGCTTAACTGGGCTCCTTGACCAGAGTGGGCTGAGAGGGCAGGGCAGAAAAACGAAAAGGTTCAGAGTATTGCAATTGCGAATGGTTCCGAGGCTTTGGAGCTTGAAGTTTGGTTAGAAACACATGGGGAAATTAAGCAAATTCTAACATCCTGACAGTCACCTCTGGCTTCAGGATGACGCATTGTGATTTGTATTAATGTTTTATTGAAAGGTGGCTAATGTCTCATTTGCTAATCTTTGTTGTGAAAGTGAGGACGTTTTATGGTTGGGGCAATTAAAAAAAAAGATTCTTTGGGTGGGTGGAGGGCGGACTGCTAATTAACTCTTTCTTTCCTCTGGTTGTTTGTGTGCACGAGCGTGGACGTGTGTGTGCGCGCGCGCGCGTGTGAATACTTGGAATTGGAATAGTATTCTTTAGTTATCCTTATAGAGTCCCTAGCAGGCTAGGGAAAAGTCTAAACACTTGTGTTGTCAGGAATAGGTTAAAAAAAAGTCTTTCCACATCCTTGGGTGTTTCAGTTCCTAAATTAAAAGCAGAAAAGGTCTCTTTGTGACCCCCAAACAGTATTTCTTTGATTAGCCTTGATTTGAAATCATCTCACCTTCTGACAATTTGCGCACAAAACTCCTAAGTGCATTCTTGCAAGAAGACAGAGAGGATTCTAAAAAGCAGGAGGTGTGTAAACTGTGTAACCTTGGGCCCGAGTTTTCACCTTCCTGTAAAAGCAAGTTGGGCGAGGTGATTTCTAAGAGTCCTTCCAGTGTAACATTCTACAAAAATTGGAATTCGATTCTCGCAAGGCTGTAAAATTAGACTTATAGGATGCGCTTTTTCATCCACGAGGGGGGAAAAGTGGGTAGCGGGGCAAGCCAGCCAAAAAGGAGGGGTGGAAGAGAGAGTGCGTACTGAATGGCAGAGGGGCCATTTTATACTGCTCTTTTAAATGTCGATGAGTGTCTTAGTTGAGGCAGGTGATCAAATCTCATTTTCCACTAAGGACAGAAAAGAGATGTAATTTGCTAACGATGAATGTTTTCTAATACTACTGCCATTTAGTGTCGGCAACATCTCTGTCCCTCAGTTTCCCCATGAGCACAACGGAAATACGATGGCTGCCCCGGGCGCCTCAGAGTGTTATTGGGGGAATCTAATGAAATTAAGCACTGTTTCAACAGCGAAAACAGCTCACATGCTTAATTTCATTAGATTCCCCCAATAACACTCTGAGGCGCCCGGGGCAGCCATCGTATTTCCGTTGTGCTCATGGGGAAACTGAGGGACAGAGATGTTGCCGACACTAAATGGTGGCGTGTGGGACTTGATCCTGGATCTGCTGACTCCTTGTTTGCCTTTTATGATTCTGAATTGTTTTGTATGTTTTGATAAAGTGTTTCCTCGATGGAATGAAAGGAAATTGTGCGCTCTTTTTTCTTTGAGTTTCTTTGAACCGTCTTCTCTCTCTGGATTGAGTACATGTGTCCTAAATAAAGGTGGATCAGAGGACTTGTATGGTCCCGTTCAGGCCCCGGGATGTCTGGCCGCCAATATGCATTTGATCAGCCGTATGTTCCCTGGTAGATGCGTGTCCATAGATCTAGCTTGGTCACTAGCTAGGTCTTCCACATTCAGTTTGCTCTGCAAATTCCTAATTGCTATGATCTCCCATTTCACTTCAAGTACAGCACAAGGCGGGACACTGGGGCCGGTGGGGACGGGGGTGGCGGGGGGGGGGCAGCAGGGGAAAAAAACAGCCAGGGATAACACCTCCAGAGCCATGCTCTCTCCCTCTCACCCCCTTAAATGCCTGCCCTTTCTCTCCCACTCACCCCAATCTAAAGCAGTTTGTAAACTGCAGACGGGATTTCCTCTATCAGAGAACGGTTCTCTTTAAGAGACTGAGGCAGATTTCAAGCTTTAGAGCCAAATCTGGTTTCCATGTGAAGGCTGACCCACAGGTGGAGAACAAGTGATTTTCTTCTTAAGAGTTTGCCCAGCTCCCCACGATTTCCAGGCCAGTGAGTAGCAAAAGCTCCTAGCTGCGGCCTTGTGTTCTACGTGGCAGGCTCCCTCGACTTCCCTTGGCGATTCCCAACTTTCCATCTTCTGGATCCACCCCTCCCACTTGCCTGTGTCCATACAGCCTTCTTCATACTCCATCTCTAGGCAGTGGGTCCTAATTGAAATAGTACTGCCTAAGACCATTATCTCTATGCAAAACCCCACACTCTGCTTCAGCCAACCACCCATGATACTACCCCCACCCCGGGACACCCAGGGTCCCTCATCTTAGACGACGTGCACATTCCCTTTGTTAGCTAGAGGCTCCCTTTGGTTGATGCCTAAAGCCCTAGCTTTGATTCTGTTTACTGACTTTCTTAATATGCGGTCTTTAACCTAAAGGCCCTCTTGTCTTCACAGTTGGGTGCAGCAAGATAACCAAGAAGGAGCATTCCCTTCCCCACTCTCCTAAGCTCTGACAGGGCGAGTTTATGTTTATGACAAACCCAACTTACAAATTTCTGGGTTTCCAAAAGTTTTTTTTCCCCCAGACTTCACTAATGAACCCTCAGATGGGAAGGGTTCAGATTCTCCCATGATCATCAAACCGTGGAAATAAAGACCCTTTTCAATATCTACCGTGGCAATAAATTCTAGGCAGAATGCCTCAAAGTTAGGTATCATGTTTTCTTTGGAGGGTTTTCCTCATTTGAGCTTAAAAAAAAAAAATCCCGTCTTTAAGGAGGCAGTGACCAAAAGGAGCAGTGTGGTGTGATGGAAATCTGCACGCTAAATCAGGCATTACACAAACCCGGGTTTGAGTCAGCTTTGCCGGTTTCTAGCTGCCCCTTCTCTGAGCTGCCATTTCTGCAGATACAACATGAGGGGCACAGATAATATCTACTAAACATGGCTGCCATGAAGAGACCATGAGCCGAAATGCACATTTCAAATGATAAATTGCCATGCAAACGTTCATTGCCTACGTAAGACATCCATCCGTTCAACAAATATTTCCTGGACAATGGTTGTGTGCCCAGTTCTGTGCCAGCCAATGAGAGCACTTACAATGCGTGTCCTGCATTTATGGAGCCCCTTCTACTTATTCAAAATACTTTTACATTAACCATCTCATTAGGTACAGCCACAGTATAAGGAGGGCAGGATAGATAGCCCCACTCCCCTGATGAGAATATTGAGGCACAAAGAAACCAAGGTCGCAGCAATGGAACACATCTCTCCTGTTACCTAGTCAGAAATGGGGCTCAACTCTACTCTACAAGTCCAACGGGACTTGGGACTATAATTTTATTCTAATGAAAGCCTGTCAAATTGCAAGCTGATAGCCTGCTATTCCTTGTTTACCCTGCACCCCCAAAATGCAGGTGCCCTCACCCAGAAGGCTTGACCTATCCACATCAACTGTATATGCTGCCTCTGAAAGAGTCTACGGGGATCATACTGGTTTTTCAAATCAAACCTGATTTTCCTTTCAATTGATGCTGCTTCTGTCTGGAGACGGGGCTCTCCTTATATAACAGGGATTTCTTTTGCAGGGTCCTGCCTGCCTCGTCATTTGGTTGAGTAGCAAGGGAGACTGTTGGGGGCAGAGGGCCTTCCCAAGAACAGGAAATAACCATTTATCCCAAATGTTCAAGGCCTCGGAGGTTCTGGCAAACTAAATACCCTAATTGCCCCAGACTATCCTCCATTTACAATCCCCAGCCTCTGGCAGTCCACCAAACCTTCCAGGGAAAGCAAGAGGCACAGTAGTGTTTGTTGTAAGTTCGAGCGCACGTGAAAATTAGGGTCCATTTGTAACAGACTCCAGAAAGGAGACTGGGCATTCGTTCAGATTGGCTCTGATGCTGCTTAATGGAAAACTATTACTGATACTACTCATGATTTTAAATACAATGAGATACACTTCAATATTTAAAATATGTGAACACACTTAAATCTGATGACTAAAGGCGTTTTGGTATTTTGCCGGGTCCCGTAGCCTTCAATGCGAAAAGCAATTGTCAATAAATAAGGCTATATAAAAAAAAAAAACAACTATAGTTATTTTCAGCTTCTTATTGCTTGGACCCAGAGAAAAGGTAAGTTTGTCTATTATGTATTGTCGTTTGCGAATAACATCGAATTCAATTTTTTTATGGTTTTCAAATAGGAAAACAGCTTTACCGGTAAGGCATCTCAATGTAATACTGAAAGGACATGAAATGAGGTAGTAGAGAAGTCTGATTAATATTTCACCTTTTATAAAATTGTGGCTTCCTCTTTATTAACTGGATTTGGAGCTGTGGTACCTACGCAGACACTCTTTAAAGTGCTAAGTAGGTTTTTTTTTTCAAACTTTGTCCACTTTTCAGCAGATCCTCTGACCTTAATCAGATTTTCTTGTTTCCACCCTCATGTAATCATGAAATATAGATAAAATCTATTTTGTCCTTAAAATATATTTTTGAAATGATTGGCATCATGTAAATTTCACAACCCTCCTCTTATTAACCATTGAATGTCAAGAGAGAATCATTAAAATCATTACAAATCTGTCTTTGTGGATCACGCAAAGGCATTGAGAACCCTATTATCACCCCAAAGCTATTTAAATCAAAGTTGCCTTTCAAATTATCCTCATAAAAACCAGTTGTTAGGGACATTTGAGCGTGGGGCACTCAGACATTGCTTGAAGAGCCCCTATATTAATTCTTTATTTAGCCATGTGAGATTTTTTTTTTTAAAGAAAAGAAAGCAACAGTGTATTGCCATGGGATAAGAATCTATAGTCCATCAAATCAGTGTAATTGAATTTCAGAGTCCGCTTTTTAAGGCGGGCAAATGATTGCACGTTACACTTTGAAGAAGAAAGACACACACACAATCTTTCTATCTTTCCTTGTCTTTGGAGGCCATCTGCTGAGCTCTGTTGCTTGCATTAGCCTTCCTGGCCAGTAATAAAAAATGCAAAGCTCTTTAAATGATAAAAGGGAAGGAATTGTGTAAAGGGGCTCTTTAGAAGTGAAAGAGGCTGCTTCTCCCCACAAGCACAAAGTGTGTGGCCCTTCAGGGCGCCAAATTATTCTGAATATAGTAAAACAACTTTCTCCTTTTATTTTCAAATTTAGAATTGTCCTTTGCTTTAAACTCCTCTCTGCCAACTAAAACGGAAAGTTGCCCTTTAAATTATAATGACTTACTTTTAACTAGCAATCGTAACACTTATTATCTATTTCTTGGATAATATTGTTACGGCTTATATTGTCCCATTTGGCAAATGAAGATACTGAGGCTCCAAAATGTTTTAGGCGCCCAAGCCAAAGCCCCATGCTAAGCTAATTGGTTGCAGAGTCTGGACCCTACTTTCTATAGAAATGTTCACTTTTCTTAAAGCCAAGCTCCAAGTGCCTAGCTCCAGGAATAAGTCCCTGGGATGACTACTGTTGGTCTAATCTCAGGTGATCTTTAACAGACGTAAGAATTTCTTTCTCCAATGACTACACTTTTTTCTCTTTGTAGACGTAGCTCGGCACTATGGGTCCTCCTCTGAAGCTCTTCAAAAACCAGAAGTACCAGGAACTGAAGCAGGAATGTATCAAAGATGGAAGACTCTTCTGTGACCCAACCTTTCTGCCTGAGAACGATTCACTTTTCTACAACCGACTGCTTCCTGGGAAAGTGGTGTGGAAACGTCCCCAGGTAACTTGGTGGTTTTTGTTGTTGCTGTTTGTTGTTGTTGTTTTGTTTTTTGTTTTTTGTTTGTTGTTGTTGTTGTTGTTGTTGTTTTACTTTCCATCTCCTTCTTGATCTCTTTCATCATAACTCTGCCTGGTCCACTGTTTCTCTTACACAGCCTACTATACAGAAAGCAATTTAGGAGACAGCTTTAAAATGCTAAGTTTTATGGATCTGTGTTTCTGGCTCCAGCTTGAGGAATGTTGAATTTCAGTCAAATTTGGTCAGATTTAGTTATTTTAAAGGAAATAAAAAAATAAACAACAACAAATGCCACGCTTGCTTGCTTTCAGGACTTGACTTTAGTAAATGTCGTAACTCAAAAAGCAATTATACTCTTGTCTCTTGACCAAGTTACCTATCATAGCAACCTCAAGATAATCTCCGACCTGTGAGGACGAAAACTCCTTATGCGAGGAGCATAAATGAAATGAACTCTAACGAGGACAAGATGGAA
The DNA here is from genome assembly GCF_022837055.1 of Prionailurus viverrinus. Lineage (NCBI taxonomy): Eukaryota > Metazoa > Chordata > Mammalia > Carnivora > Felidae > Prionailurus > Prionailurus viverrinus. Next base: position 84,147,245 of record NC_062579.1, on the reverse strand, counting down.
TTTGCACTGGGGGAAGGAGACTTCTTTGCTGCTCTTTGCATACCATCATCTAGATTCCCTCACAATTAGCGAAGTGGGATCTAAGTAGGCGTGTAGGTCTTTTACCATCTCTTAATAGTTACTATGGTTCTCTGTGGAGCAGCTGTATATTGTGTCTCTAAAGTAAGTCTCAGGACCTCGTTGCAAGCCCTGTATGAGTGGGATCTCAATGTATGAAACGATAGGATGATGGAATCTGGAGAATGAATGGCAACCTTGCCCTCAATCTAAAGGGCATTATCACTGGAAGAAAGATATTACACCTGAGCCCCTTCCCGAAGTGGGTGACCCCAGAGATATAGGCCCCAGAGGGCTGTTACAAAATGCAGATTCTTGGGCCTTCACAATATCCCCAACAATGCTGCTCTGATTCCATGCATTGACGTATCTTTTTGTGCACTCGAGGTTTGCTTTCTTCAGTGAGCAAGCCTTTTACCCGCAACGTTTTAGTTGCCATTTTCACAGCTTCAGTTCCTAAATGGACTTCTCACAAGAGCTACTTCAGTTTATGTAGGTTGCCACCAGGTGGTGCCAAGATACATTGGTCACTTCAAGGCTCTTGTTTTTTCTATATGACTCAAAGGACATGTCTCAGTTTTTGCCCACCAAGTATGATAGCCATTGAGAGGGAGACTTGGAGAAGTTCTCTCCATCGGAAGGAAGACTACGCTCCTCTTGACTTTCTGTGCCTCCAGTGGTTGAGTGCACTGACCTGCAATAAAAATCTGGGAAACATGAGCAGAACTCACTAGCCACTAATTCGGTATGCAGAGAGGTAAGTTTTGTTTTGTTTCATTTTCCAGAAATGCACGGAGAAAATAGAGCTGTGTTGCTGAAATCCACTCTTATGAACAAATGATGATAATGAGGCGCACCTCTCAGTTTTGATGCTTGGATATGAAAGGAAGGAGATTGATGGGGCAGAAGTAGCTCAAAGGGAGGCAGAAAATTGAAGGAGGTTTTCCGGGGGGTGGCGGGAGGTCTTTTTAAAATAGGACAGACTTGAACATACTTCTTGGCCAAGGAGGAAACAGTAAAGAAGAGGTTGAAGACACAGAAGCGAGAAGGAATGATTGATGAGGGACAGGTCCTGGAGGAGATAGGAGGAGACCCAATGGGCGGCAAAATCACAGGCCAACGTGAAGCCATTTCCCAGACGTGAACCAAGCTGACAGTGCTTCCTGTACTGGCTGGTCTTTAGGCACAGGTTTCCTCCTCTGTCTTGGCTCAGTCTTTTGTCCTGTGCCTTCTTCTTCCAAATTCTGTGGATTGAACCCTAGATGGATTAGCAAGGAAGGAAAGAACTTAATAACCATGGCAATAGTCCATCTTGCCTCTCCCCACTCCTTCCAGGGTGAGGGGATAGCAGAAAGAGAGGGTGAATTGGGATGGGAAAGAAAAAGGAATCAGCATCTATGTCATGCCTACTATGGGCCTAGAGACTGTGTTTGGAGTTTTCTGTACATTTTGTTTTTCACCTCATCTTTATTTGTCATGGCTGGGCAAGGTGGGTATCTCACATATTTCTTTAATGTCATTCTGTTTTTTTCTGGCTTGAAAAATAAAGGTAAATATGATGCCCGTTTTATTGATGGGGAAACTGGGTTTCAGAGAGATGGTAATAATTTGCCTGGGGTCAGACCCCTGATACCCTGGGATTTTAATCCAGGTTTGACTGCAAAGCTGGTTTTCACACTACCATGCTGCTATTTCAGGGAGACAGGCTTGTTTGTGTCTCGTCTCTTGCTAAAATAGGTAGCTTCCAACCAGTCAATTCTCACATTCCTCCTCATTGGGTTGATGCCAATTAATTGACTAATATGATCAGTTAACTGATCCATACTCTCCCTTTTGAGAGCACACTGTGTGTTTAGTCTTCAGCCCAAAGGGAGAGTCTTGAGAAACATTTATTGACCTACTCTGTTCAGCCTCTGGGCAATTTACGGACACAGCCTGGGGTGAGGCACTCCCTTTCCAGCTGGAGAGATGGATATTGAGCTATCAAAGAGTTAAATAATAAATTAATGCCCGATATAAGACATGCTATTTTCAGGCATACAGACAGTAAATCCTATAGGGTTTTGAAGAAGGGGAAGATCCACATAGATTGGAATGGTTGGGGAAGGGGCCTCTTGTGGGAAGTAAGGGAAAAACAAGGTTCTGGACCACCGTCTGAGTCTCCTCAAAAAGCTGTGGATTCCTTTCCAGCCAGAGTGGAGGCCAAGCCTGTGGTCAAGAACCACGTCAAAGTTCTCTGGCCTCCCATCAGGAAAGCTGAGAGACAGCCCTGGGCCTCTCCGAGTTGGCTCAGGAAGACCAGATGGGTCGTTGGCCTCACCCGCTTCATTGGCAAGGTTGAGATCCTGGTTTGCAAGGAAGCTTTCAGACATCTTGTCCCTTGGCATGCCACACAGCCTCATCCTCAACCAGGCTTTATTTTCTGAAGTCTTTAAAATGGAAGAAGTGTGATTAACCTGATAGTTTTCTGTTGCTTTCCTTTCCCATGCTGAAAAGCTTCTGCCTTTATCAGCCTTCATGCCTGCAAACTCCACTGCTAGTTGAACCAAAATGACTTCAGCCAAGCTCCCAGTATCCCAGGGTAGGATTGAGTTCCCCTTCTTCCCACTTGCCACTTCCTTGCTGTGTCCTAAGGAGCCACTTTAGATAGACAGGGATTATGGGAATGTTTTGCAGTTATTCAGGGCCAGCTCATCTGCCTGTACCCTCCATAGAAAAATCCTTCTCCTTAACTCCTTCATTGGCCCAATGGCTGCAGCTATTGTCCTAGCTTCCTGGGGTACAACGGTATATTGCTTGAGACAAGTACTCCTGAACTTTCCTGCCCTTCTGGCGTGTCAACGTATATAGTCTTAGTAAATTCTAAGTTTTACTGACTTATACTGACTTAGAGGCTTATACCGATCGCAAGGCTTCAGGTAAAATTTTGAGGCTGAAATCTGGCTGCCAAATTCCCATAAAAAATCTCTTCTCCAGCTCTCTCCAGCCACTCTCCCCTCCTAGCCGCCTCTGGCTTTTTTCCTGACTGACTCATACCCAGCTACAATAGTGTCTTAGAGTCAGACACATCTAATCCCTGACTAAAGTGGAGCAAGCCCTCATGGGGGTTTGCACAGCCAGCTGTGGGGGAAGTGAGGGCACCTGCACAAGATCTCCTGTCAGCTCTGGTAGAGTTTTGAGTTTGGTCTCTACTACCATTGCCATTGCCCGGGTCCTTCCACTAGGAATACCCTCCCCAAGGGCCATTTCACTACACTGGATGGGAGGAGGGTGACGGGGTTCTGGATAAAAGCCAAAGTGGTAGGAATGGAAGGGAAAGTTTGATGAAGGGAAGATATTAGAAGAATACACAGGCCTTGGTGATGGATTGCCTGTGAGGAAACAGTAAAGAGGAAATACTTTTCTTGGTGCTAATAGAAGTTTCCAGCTTCCCACTGAATGTGACACCTCTATACAGTAGTTTCGGCCTAGGCTGTTTAAAAATTTATTGTTCTTCCCAGAGACCATGTCCCCTAACCTGATTAGTCCTAATGTTTTCCACTGTTGACACAGTTGAAGAGAGTTGAATCGGCCCATTCTCTTTACTGTTTACTTTCCTGTTTATTTTAAATTCCCCGTTTTAACAGCCTTATCAAAGTACAGTTTATATACTATAAAATTTACCTGCTCTAATTGTACGATGCAATGATTTTCAGTAAATTCACAAAGTTGTGAAGACATCACCACAATCCAGTTTTAGCACAGACACATCATCCCAATAAGACCCTTCGTACACATTTGCAATGAGCAAACTTCCCCCGCTCCATTAAAGGTAGTCAATAATCTCCTTTTAGTTTCTATCTAGATTCACCCAATTCTAGACATTTGACTTAAGACAGAATCATAAAAATAGCTGGTTTCTCTTGTTTTGCATAACATTTTCAAAGGTCATTCATGTGGCAGCAGGTAATCAATTTGTCCCTTCTGTGGCTATACAGAATTCCATTGCACGGATATGTGAATTCTTCCCAATAAATCAGTTTGAGATTTATATCTGGAGTCTTCTACCAGAACTATGAAGGTTCAAGTAAGAAGATAACTAGGCAGTGACTTGGTTGCGTAGGTTGGAAATGAAAGGTAGGCTGAAGATCTTAATTCTCAGACTTCATATTGAATTTCCCTCAGAGGGGTTAGGAAGGAAGTGAATATTTTACTGATGACAAAATCTTCACACAAAAGTAAAATTCTCCAGCAGGTGAAGTGGACTCCTTGAGAGCCTCGTCCAACATTGGTCCCCAAGTCCAGGTCTACCTACAAATGCCCCGCTTGGAGATGGTTCTTCAGTTTCTACGGCAGCCCTGAGCCTTCTAGAACCACTTAGAGTGCTGGACTTTAGTCATAATGTATCGACTGCAGGGCCAGCCTCACTTGTAGCTGTCCATGCCCCCATCCCATCAGTACTCCAAGACTTCATGGAGTACTCTGGAAAACGCCTCCACTTTTCTGGTTGCTGGTTTTCTAGGCATCCTTTCATTTTGCTGTGGTTCTTGAGGTTTGCCTGGGACATCAATTTTCACCTGTGTAAAAAAATTGCGAAAGATGTGGATGCTGTGGGTGCAAAGGGAGTCACATAGAATGATGTGTGTAGGGCTCCAAGGCTTGTAATTGTATGTCTCCCTTCCCCCAATCTTCCAGAGGTCTATGTGAAGGGACATGAGCTAAGAGCAATGGGAAGTTCTCTCAGGGCTCAGCTAAGAGAACATATTTCCTGGAGAAGCTGTTTTGCTTATGGAAGGCTTTGGCGCAGGGATGGGGATAGGCAGAGACCATTCCTGGCTTTACTCTTGGTGTCCAACTTCCTAGTTGTGTGTGTTTCCCCCTAAGAAATTATTTTGCCTTGACAAACAGCCCAGTTCAAGGATCACAGCAACTGTGCCAACACAGCTGGGAGCCATTAGGGGCCCAGCATCTCCCCTCCCTCTCAAGCCACCCAAATATGTGAATATGTGAGCCGTGACCTCTCCCCAACTCCATTCCTTACCACTCTAGCAGAGCTCAGGCTGAAATGTCCCATCTGTACTCTATATCTGTGCTCTGAGCTACAGAAAATTTTCTCCAGCCTTACTTCCCTACTCCCAACAGGAAGACACCCTGTTGTCCAAAACTATGGGAAAAGTCAATCAGCAGCCACTTCATTATTTTCAAGTGTGTCGCCAAAAAGTCCGTTTGGCTCTTTGACTTGCAGTGGCTTGTTACCCTTTACCCTTTTTACCTCTTTAGCCCCTTTCTAGTCTCTGACTTCCTTAAAAAGGTAGAGGATGTGGCATAATAAAGATTTTCACCCATGTTTCATATCACGGTGCTGACACACATAAGAGATTGGTTCACATTTAGTTGATTAAATTGAGGAGTTTAAAACCCGTTGGTGATATTTAGCCTGGAACCAAAAGCTAAGATATAACTTAAGCAAGTCTTCCAGAACAACAAAGAGCTTTTAGGTGAGCGTTAAGGAAAGAGGCATGAAACACTGGGATGGATGACTGATACAGGTGGTTGCAGCTCTGTTCCTGAAGAGCTGCACACCATTACCTTTTTTGTGGTGGACATCCATTAACCTAAAGGCAAATGGATGGGCCAGCTGAGGTCTTGAGTTTCCTTCTCAAATTATACGTGCTTTCGAAGAACCTAAAACTTTAATCCTAGGTCTCCTACTAAACTAGCTGCACACCCGGTGGGGGGCAAGTTGCTGCCTTTCTCTGAGCCTGTTTTCTCCTTTGTAAAATAAGCAGATTGAATAAATAGACCCTAAAATTTCTTCCAGCTTTGACAGTCAATGGCCTGTTAATTTATCAGGTTTTAAAACCCATTGTTAAATGGCTATCCATCATGTATGAACAGTGGTGAAGTAAAACGTGGGCCAGTTTATAAGAGGAAATAGAAGATACAGAATCTTGGGCCCAAATGTATATTCTTTTGTGATTACACACAGCTACACACACACACACACACACACACACACACAATGACCACACTCAGCTTAGATCTATAGGAGAATAATTACCCAGTTCCTCAATTTGAGTTCTGTTTACATGTATTTGTTCATTTACGTGACCCTTTAGATCTTGAATAAAAGTTGGCATGCCAAAAGTGTTGGCTGAGCCTGGATCCCTGCTGTGAAATGAGAGCCTTATGGAAATCCAAGACACTGTAATGTAACTCCAACCACTAATAACTTTACATAAAACCAGCAAATCATTTGCCTTAATAATCTAAAAGGACACTTTTCCTTATGTCAGTGTTCACTTTATTGTTTTTCCATGCTAAGCAACAATTCTATGTGTCATCTAAACTCAAGAAATCATTGGATAACTTGATGTCCTGCTCCAAATCAAATGGTAACACTTGACCCACAAAAGAAAACTGTGTTTAGTTTCATCTTAGAAAGGGCAAAGAGACAATTAGGAGAGAAAGAGTATCAGGGCCTAATTCAATACCCAACACACCTGCTTTATTCTCAATAAGTGAAAAAACAGGCAACCTCCACCCCATAAAAAAATATTAAGATAGAAGTCTTCTAAGACAAAAAAGTAATGATGAGACACTAGGTATGCGTCTAAAAAAAAAAGTGACCAGAAAATCCAAAACTGAAAACCCACCTAACCCTCGCCTTTTGGCAGAGGGATGCCCAATTAATCTTCAGTTTGGATTTGTCCCTGCCTAGAATGCTTATTCCTTTCCAGAGTTATTTTGGCTTTTAAAGAATATATGGAATGTTTCATTCTGCAGACCAGACCCTTCATCAAGGAGAATTATGTCCATTTAAAAAAGAGGTTTGAGAAGCAGAAAAATATAGCTGTCTCTATTTAATAAATTTTAAAAGGATGTATGTCTAGATTTTCTTTCCATTTGAGATGAGGATTTATTTCTGCTGGGTAAGCAGAATGTCAAGGTACCGGCCAACGGCCTCCTCCACGAAGCTTTCTCCAGCTACTCAAGACTTCATTGGTATTTCCTGCCTTTGAACTCTGCAAGTGCTGATTCTCTGAGTCACACAATCATGTCTTCAATTATACGATGTTATGTATGCGGCTATGCCTTTGTCTATGCTGGTCTCTCTATTCATTATGCCTCCATACCTCTCCCTTGTCCAACTACCTAACACTAGTCATCCCCAAAGCTTCATCTCGAGTGTTGCCACTGCTATTCAATCTATTCTGTTTACCACCAGGGAAACATTGGGGATCTTTCCTTTAGACACTGATTATACTTTGCAGATAATTCTCATGTGCCCTCAGACGTTGTGTTGTAGTTGTCGTATTTGGGTCTCATTTTCCCACTCACAGTGGGAAAGGCACAGCTGTTGACATGTTGGGGAAAGAGACACACATACACCCCAAACAAATGTTTCCCCCACTCTGTCTAGCTTCCCTCAGAGCATCCTCACAGGAACACTCCAGCAGACGCTCTTTTCCCACAGACGTGGAAAAATCTAGTTGCCATGGAGACTGCTGTTGCCTTCGCTTTACGCTGGGAGAGGGCTTTCTGTGTAAGGTCTCCTAATTCATTTTCCCAGAGAGGGAGAACAGGTGCTTCAGGAAATTTCATCCTGACAAATGGGAGCAGAATGCAATGTGCTAATCTCTAGTTCCATTCAGAAGCTCCCTGCTAGAGTGAAAACTCTTCCAAATTTCAATGCTAGCTCTGAGGGTCCCGGCCAGCACATCTCAACCTGTCTCCATGTGTCCCCTCCTCCCATTTCTCCTGTTATTCCCCACATAACCCTTTTCCTGTGGCTAGATGATCTGCTTTGGACTTTTCCTTACCACACCTAGTCCCGTGCCGACCTTCCCTTTATCCCACTTATGGAAATCCTAGTCACTATCTTTAACCCAAGCTCTTCTTTGAAGTCTGTCCTGCCTCCCTCAGCTCACATTGACCCTCGGGAAACCCTTTCCACATTCTCAGAACCAATGATTGTATCCACAGGACATCTGTGATGACCCCCGTCTGATTGTGGGCAACATCAGCAACCACCAGCTAATCCAAGGGAGACTGGGGCACAAGCCGATGGTCTCTGCGTTTTCCTGTTTGGCTGTTCAGGAGTCTCACTGGACAAAGGTATCCCCCTTCTTGTGAGACTTCACTCAGTTTCCACCTTCTTGTCTTCTTTAGTAATTTGGGGAAACATCAGGTCATAAGTTTTTTAGATTGTTCAATTCCTGAAGTCGAAGATATTAACTACATGACTTCTCTCCATTTATTACTAGGGTTTTTTATAAATACAGGAAATTGAACAAATTTTACAGTGACTGCCTCTATACTCACCTAGATTCTTACCATTAAAATTGCTCTATTGGTTTTGTCACACAAGAGTTGATCTTCTGTCACTGGCAGTACTTTGACTTAGTAGCTCTGCACACTTGTCTTCTCTGTACCAAATGGAGTTATAGAGTACCAGCAGGGGCCAGGAGATCACAGATATGGGTAACAGAAAAGACAAGAAAGATGGAAATAGTTCCTTGAAACAGTTCTAATAAATTATCGAATACAAAAATTCCTTTGGCATTTAGGTAGAGTTGAAGACAGTGGAGTGTTGACTTGATTTTTCTTCAAAAAAAATAATTTTAGAAGAGTAATTTGTAATTGCATATAAAAAAGAGAATTTCCTAAAAATAATTGTATTCAAGGTGTGAATAAAATCTGTATTCGATAGAATCTGCATGAAGTCTCTAGGATGGGCCTTTAAACACTGGGCCTTGTAGTTTCATTGATTTTGTCTTTTAGGTGGTTAAACATGCCACTGTGAATATGTTTGTGTGGACAGTATCTCATGATCGAGTTTGAGATTATCTATGGGAAACAATTCAACCCCTACCTGGCTCCCCCCAGTTATCCTGTGTGCATTCAGGCATGGTAACACTATCCTCGGCAAAACTGAACTAGGGAAGCGAAAACTGTAGGAAAAAATGCCCAACCTTGGACCTCCCAACCTAGACCCAAACCCAATGTATTTGATGTGCTTCCTGTTGCCATATACATTTGCCAGAAGTCAACTGCAATCTCAGTTGTTGGATATCGTGTGGTGAATAAGAGTTGTATGAATGTTTTTATGTTTCCAGACAATTCCCAACCATAAGGAGCAGGAATGGGACCCTCGGAAACTAGATAAATATGCTGGAATATTTCGCTTTCGTTTCTGGCATTTCGGAGAGTGGACTGAGGTGGTGATTGATGACCTGTTGCCCACCATCAATGGGGATCTGGTTTTCTCCTTCTCCACTTCCATGAATGAGTTTTGGAATGCTCTACTGGAAAAGGCTTATGCAAAGTAAGGAGGGGGTTGACCACTCAGGGCACACGAGGAGAGGAACGCCACATTTGTCCTTGGGAGCTCATGCTCTGCCAGCCCAGCCCCTGAGTTTACACTGGGCAGGACATCAGTCAGATCCAGGGCATTGTTTTGGGCATGGGACTGGCTCTCAGAAATCCTGGATGATAGACAAATGAGCTGTGCTGGTTTCCATTAAAAACCCTCCCTGCTCCTAGGTGCCCCTTCCTGTGGCTAATCTGCAGATCAGATGGCATTGTAGCCTCAAATTCTCTCCTTCTCTAATGTTTACCTGGAGAAAGAAGTTTCTTCGTGGACTGTCCTTGTTCAACCCAGCCTAAGCCTAGAAATCGCTGCCTATAATCTCAAAATACCTCTCATTTTCATACCTAGAGAAAAGCCAGCTGGTAAAGGCTGGCTGGGCAGGGACTGTTCTAATTCTTGGGAACAAGATACCCTTCACGTGGAAAAGTAAATTTACAAAGATAACCTTGCGTATTTGCCCCCAGGCTCCTTGGTTGTTATGAAGCCCTCGATGGTCTGACCACCACTGATATCATTGTGGACTTTACTGGCACGTTGGCCGAAACTGTTGACATGCAGAAGGGAAGATACACTGAGCTTGTTGAGGAGAAGTATAAGCTGTTTGGGGAACTTTACAAAACATTTACCAAAGGAGGACTGATCTGTTGCTCCATTGAGGTTTGTTGTCACCCCAAAACAACCATTCTTTGCTCACTCTACAAAACTGAGTAGGGAATGTCACCCTTACCCCCGAGACTCAGGAAAAGACATTGCAGAACTCAGAAAATTAACAGTACACTTTGAGTCCTGGAGCAGAGACTGTACAGCTTTAACCTTTTATGCTTTTGCACCAACCATCCCACTGGGGGCCAATGCAGCTTCTGAGCTGGTGTAAATAGCCTCTGCTAAATTCTTCCTTCTGCCTCTGCCCCTGCAGGTGAGGTTATAGCTGTTTGCTCATGGAATAAACCAGCCCCACCAAAATTTAAAGCTGCTCATGTCAATGTACCACTGTGGGTACTTTCAATCTGAATTGTTTAACTGAGTTGTTATATTAAATTCTGTATTTCCTTTCTTTCACTTGCTTTGTGCCAAGTCAAGATATCTGGATAAAATTTCTATCCACATAGGGAGAACTAGCTTTAACCCCGCTGGGGTAAACCAATCAAGGAAGAGGAGGAGCCAGGCCTTGGGTCTCCCAATTCTTGTGGCCTTATGTATCTTTCTTGGTTCTCAGTCTCCCAATCAGGAGGAACAAGAAGTTGAAACTGACTGGGGCCTACTGAAGGGCCATACCTACACCATGACTGACATTCGTAAGATCCGTCTTGGGGAGAGACTGGTGGAAGTCTTCAGTACTGAGAAACTGTATATGGTTCGCCTGAGGAACCCCTTGGGACGACAGGAATGGAGCGGCCCCTGGAGTGAAATGTGAGTGACATTTCCCTTGGACTGCCACATCTCCAAAGCCCTACAGTTTGTCCTCGCGCCCCATCCCTCCATACTGCTAGTGTGCTGTCAATGCTTAGTGACATTTGTGGGGTCTGTGACCCAGCCGGAGGTGAAATAAAGCAGGTCCGATCCTCATGCATTCTGGTCCATTAGCATCCTGTTTACTGTACGAAGTCAATGGCAAAAATGATGGCTTATCCCTTTGCTCATTTGCCTCTAGCTCTGAAGAGTGGCAGCAACTGACTGTGGCCGATCGCAAGAACCTGGGGCTTGTTATGTCTGATGATGGAGAGTTTTGGTGAGGAGGGGTTTTCTGTGCTAAGGGAATTGGGTCTCCACATGGAACTACAAGGGGAGGTATTAAGTACCATCTTCATTTCTTTCCTGCCTTCCTTCCATTCAGGATGAGCCTGGAGGACTTTTGCCGCAACTTTCATGAGCTGAATGTCTGCCGCAATGTGAACAACCCTATTTTTGGCCGCAAGGCGCTGGAATCGGTGGTGGGATGCTGGACTGTGGATGATGATCCCCTGATGAACCGGTCAGGAGGCTGCTATAACAACCGTGATACCTTCCTGCAGAATCCCCAGGTGTGAATCCATTTTTTTTTTCCTTTGCCTCCAACTTAGCAAGGCAATAGGAACTCAGGTCTCACCTCGGAGTATTTCTTTGACATGAATTCTTCAATTTGCAGCAACATTATTCAATCTGAGCAGTCTTCTCTGGCTGCCGCTCTCCTGGCCGTACTGCTTAGTATGGATTTTTGTGATTGTCCTTCATTGGACACAAAGGATATGCTCCCGGACGTTTTCTCAATTCTTTTTCATTTCCTTATTGCGCAACTGTTCTCTTGGGGGTGGATTTACTATACGTGTCTTCTTTCTCATGCAGTGATTCTTCTGAATGCCATCGTTATATTTCCCTTTTCTCAGCCAGAACCTGGTCATTTTGCCCAGGATTTGAATCACTACCCTGTCAGTGAGGCCATGCCATCAATCTTCTGTTACAATGCTCTTCCAGAGGATGCGTTAGGACTCAAGCCCAGGCACGCCCCAAAGCAAAAAATCCTAACGTCCAAAGCCTGAATCTATAGTAATCTTGATGGTTTTACCCCATAATGTGCTGAAGAGGTAACCCACAGGAGACAAGAATTCTGACTGTATTGCCACCTTACATGGGTGTGTCTTTTCTTTCCATGGGCCTCATTGGCCACGCAATTTGAAGAACACTAGATCAATAGACTGATTTACTTAACTCATATATTTTCCCCATTCCTTTCATCTTGGTTGTCCTTAAAGAAAAGAAAGCTCCCATTACCCTCTACCTCATCTCCATGTACAACCTCGGAGATGTTTCAAATATCGGGCACATATAGCAAGCTGGAGAAATGGGCTTTCGGCTTCACTCTTAACTGTCTGCACAGTGCACAGGATTGATCTTTAGGGTCCTTGTGAGCCTATGGCTCTGAATTTATTTTCTGTTTCTTGCGAAAGGGAGGGAGCAACAAGATCTGAGTGGGAGATAGACAGAGACAGAAAGAAACACCAAGACAGCGACAGAGTGAACATTCAAATGCCTTTTAATTTTACTTCCCAGTGGCACCATGGGTCCCTCAGATGAGGTTTCAAAGTCTCTAGCACAGGTCTGCAGCCTTCCCTGGAGAGGTAGTTGCAAAGCATCACCTCTCTAAGGGAGTGGATCCAGCCCCTCCACAAGCCACACATCTGGGCTAGCTATAGGAGGCTAGCTGAAGGGAGTGGCTATAGTGTCAGGTTAAGTCACACAAAAGTGCTTTTTGCCTTTATAGATTCTGGAACTTTCCTGTGTGCAGTTTTTAAAAGCAAAGGGCAAAACAAAACAAAACAAAACAAAAAAGCCTAAGATCTTACCGAGAACTTATCAAAACAAAGCATACCTTCTTTGGCATCAAAGATCTAGGCATGAAGTTGTCTCTCAATCCATGCTGAATGTCATAGGGAGGACCAAAGATATAACCTACACTTAGCACGTCTATGGATTATCCAAGGCCTCATTGTCTGGTCAATGGCAAAGTCCAGAAAATCATGCAAGTCTCGACTTCTCGGTGTAGAGTTTTCTTCCCTGAAATCTGAGCCGGCCCATCTGAAATGAAAGTGCTAACTAAGCTCCTTGGTGGCCTCTTTCCTTTAGTACATCTTCACTGTGCCCGAGGATGGGCACAAGGTCATCATGTCACTGCAGCAGAAGGACCTGCGTACTTACCGCCGCATGGGAAGACCTGACAACTACATCATTGGCTTTGAGCTCTTCAAGGTAAGAATGGGCATTAGGAGCAGAGAGAATAATGGCAACCAGAGTCGAAATTAGGATGGCCTGCAGTTAGGGGACTGAAGGTAGGTCCAAGGATAAGGAAAGCAGAGGACCTAGGATCTCCTAACACAAACACTGTGATCTGAGCAGAATGGAGCCTTTCATCTCGTTTCATTTCCAGGTGGAAATGAACCGCAAATTCCGCCTCCACCATCTGTACATCCAGGAGCGTGCTGGGACTTCCACCTATATCGACACTCGCACTGTGTTTCTGAGCAAGTACCTGAAGAAAGGCAACTATGTGCTTGTCCCCACCATGTTCCAACATGGCCGCACCAGCGAGTTTCTCCTGAGAATCTTCTCTGAAGTGCCCGTCCAGCTCAGGTTCAGCTTCCTTGGCCAGCCCTGCAAACTCCTATTTTCTGCTTTACCTCCAATCCTAACCTCCTTGACCCTGCTCCTCCTGTACAGACACACAAAAGGACAACTTGTTCATGTCAGACTTCACTGAAATGATGGCGGTAGAAATATTTCTCAAAATGGTTATTTTCACAACCATGAAAAATTCCTTAGGAGAGGTCTGAGCTTCAGAGCTCTGAGCTGCCATTTAAGGGGAATGGGCCTCTAACCTAAGCTTTTCCACTTATATCTTATCTTCCGTTCTCCGGCTGACTCTATTTTCTCTCGAACAGCTGGCACTCCTCACTGCTCCTGTGCTGTGTTCCGAGTGCTGGGTCACCAAAGCTACCTTTTCACCCCAGCCATGCCTACTCTGATCTTTATCTGCTGGTCCTTAAAGCGAGGGGAAAGCAAAACAGACTCATAAAATATAAGCTATGCCTGAGGAGGAATGGGCTGGGTCACTCAGCATTCCATGCCTTTCAGCAACAATGTCTGCTTTGGCAGGCCTGTCTCCTCATCAGAGGGCCTTCATCATAAGTGGCGTATCTTCTTTTTGATGTTCCAGGGAACTGACTCTGGACATGCCCAAGATGTCCTGCTGGAACCTGGCTCGTGGCTACCCGAAGGTGGTTACCCAGATCACTGTTCACAGCGCTGAGGGCCTGGAGAAGAAGTATGCCAATGAAAGTAAGAACGGCAGAGGTGTCTGGGGAAGCAAACTTCGGTTGCATTTATTGCATGTATGGCTAGAAAAGATGGTCACAAATGATTCTCTCCAGCGGTATTCAGTCTAGAGAAGTCCGGAGGGCTGTCAACCTTGACAGAGAAAGGGATGTAAACTTCTTTGGGCAAGGTCTACACAATGCTCCCTTTCATAAAGTATGGAAAAGAAAAGGGAATCAGGAGCAAAAATTCTAGGTCATTCTGGTACCCAGATGCTATGCTACAAGTCCTAGTGAAATACTTTCTTGACTACCTAGAAAGAAAACTTTAACGACTCTGTTAAAAAGCAACTGCCACTTTTTCCAGCTGTAAATCCATATTTGATCATCAAGTGTGGAAAGGAGGAAGTCCGTTCTCCCGTCCAAAAGAATACTGTTCATGCCATTTTTGACACCCAGGCCATTTTCTACAGAAGGACCACTGACATTCCTATTATAGTGCAGGTAAGAATGTGAACGGGCCCCGCCCCCCCCCCCCCCCCCCCAGGATGGCTCACATTCTGTACAGGATTCTAGATTATCCCCAGTGCCTCAACTATCTAGGATACAGAGCAAGGGTTATCCTCACTTCCTTGTGGGCAGAAGTCCACATGCTCACAGGTACACATGTCGACAGGCACTTTAAAATCCCACGAGCACCATATGCCAGTTCAGATGACCCTTATCCTGATCAGGGATAGGTCAGGATGGACCGCTACGGTTTGGCTGTTTTTCTGACTTGATGCTTCTGCCCGTCCGCCTTTACATAGCCGTCTCCTAGCTCGAGGCGTCCCTTGAGCCCTGCTGGCTGGCTTTTCATCTCTACTCTGTGCAGTATCTTCCTGTCAGCCAGAGACATATCAGGAAAGATAGTCTCTTGGTTTTAAAACAGACCTTTCCAAGTTCCGCACTGGGTTCTAGGTGCCACGGGGCAAAGTCCAGCCTCGCAGAGGGTGGCTCATATTCACTCTTTCAAATCGTCTCTCCAGGTGTGGAACAGCCGAAAATTCTGTGATCAGTTCCTGGGGCAGGTTACTCTAGATGCTGACCCCAGTGACTGCCGTGATCTGAAGTCTCTGTACCTGCGCAAGAAAGGTGGCCCGACTGCTAAAGTCAAGCAGGGTCACATCAGCTTCAAGGTTATTTCCAGCGATGATCTCACTGAGCTCTAAATCTTCAGCTCTAGCGAATCCTGACAGAGCTGCCCATCCTTTTCTTTTCTGTCAGATGCCAGGTCTAACCTAATTCATAATCCTTTGAAAGAAAGAAACTCACAGTAACTAACTTTTCCTTTCTTCTCATAAGTTCCCCATACCTCCCAATCCAAGTAGCATCACTAGCTACATAACCTATATACCTCCAGCAGCTGGACAGGGGGAGGTGACAGTTCTATGTGGAGGTCATACAGATGTTTGCCAACAAAAGCTCTCCGGGGCTTCCGGGGGTGAAATTCAAGCAGGACAACAAGAGCCTGGATACCCTACAGATGTCTTCTCTGCTTTCGGGTGCCCAGCGTTATCTTCCCTGTAGGGCGTGTTGAGGAAGGAAGGAGGGGTGATCAAGGCCAAGCCGGTCTAGCCTGACATCCCAGCTCCTGACTGAACACTACAGACCTCCCAGCAGCATCCGACCCAGCGGCCAGCACCCGCTTTTAAGTCCCCAGCCTTCATCACCACGAGCACCATTGCCGCCTCCGTCACCACCTCCGGAAAGTGTAGTCCTGCCCTCACCCGAGTCACCCCCCCACCCCCCCGCAGTAGGTTTGACCTTCATGTTGAGGAAGCTTCCTAGGTGCTTAATGACGAGCTGGAGTTGAGTGAGGCCTAGATAGCGGGCAGGGCCTGAGCTCCAGCTCAGTGGAAGCCAGCTGTGTGCCACAAGAGGGAAAAGTGGAAGAAGCTGCAGTGGGAGACGAAGCCTCGGTCCCCCACCCATCCACACACACCTACACTCACACACGCGCACGTAGGCGCGCACGAACTACCGTTCAGGCAGTCAGTGGGCACGAGGAAGGACAAAGCAGTACCACACGCTCCCGAAAGGATGAGAAAACCCACCCGGGCATAGGATAGCCAGTTTGGGGCCCCTGACTGCAATGTGAAATCTCCTGCTGCTGCTAGGTTTACAAACAAGCCTGTTGTCCTGTGCCTCCTAATATCATTGGTACTGAAGACCCCATCTGGGGGCTTGAGATTCTGGGTCCCATCCCAGGCCCCTCAGGCGTTTCTTTCATTTGGGAAGCTTCCCTCCCCGGGGGCATTTGTTTGCCCTCTTGTTTTTCAGAGTTTCTACAGAATTCTCTCTAGGGTCAGTCATTCTGAACTGTTCTTCCCCCCCATCTCATCTATCAACATTCTACCCCTCCTTCAAGGTCCAGCATAAATGCCACCTCCTCCACGAAGCCTTCCCTAACTCCTCCCAACCCCCACCTCTGACAATATTTCAACGCTTCCGCAATGATGAAGAAAAAACATAGCTGTAGTACTTAGTCTAGTCCAGCACGCATTCATTTAAAAATATATTTTGTAGGTTGGTTTTTTTTTTTTTTTTTTTTTTTTTTTTTTGTTCACTGATTTCCTACCATGTTTTTCAGTCTGTGTAACTTCTGCAGTGCCTTCACCACACTGCCTTACATAATCCAAACCACAATAAAGTTCACATTCAATAAACCGACCAGTCTTGGCTTGATTCGATGGGATGGGAAAGATGGCAAGAGTGACCATCTCTTGAGACTTGTTTTGGAATTGGGAGTGGGGAGAGGGGAGTTTGTGCAGAGGCCTTAGCCACGTTCTGATGGTGC
This sequence comes from Prionailurus viverrinus, assembly GCF_022837055.1. Classification (NCBI taxonomy): domain Eukaryota; kingdom Metazoa; phylum Chordata; class Mammalia; order Carnivora; family Felidae; genus Prionailurus; species Prionailurus viverrinus. The sequence goes on along the minus strand of NC_062579.1, from coordinate 84,130,213 downwards.
AGTCCTTTATCCAGGTGGGGGACGGGGAGGTTGGGAGAAGAGAATGGAGAGGGGCCCTCTTCTAGTCCACATTCAGGGATATTTGAGTGGTATTGAGGGGTTACACGATTTTGAAGCCCCTACAAGATCGAACCCAAGGCCAAAGCCACAGTGGCCATATCTTTCAAGGGCAGACGTCCCCACAGGAAAAAATAGCAAAGCCTTCCTCCCGGCATCTCCTTTAGAGCCAAATGGATGTGAAGACATCACTCACTCGCTTCCACCCTCAATATCTCATCTGCCCATCTGGAGGGGTTGGTCCGCGGAAGCTCCCCTTTTTTCTTCATCTTTGCCTCTTGACAGGCAAGGATACCTAGGCAGGGGAGGGGTCTGCAAGCTCAGAACAGTCCTTAACCTGTCGCTACAGCACTAGCCCAGAACACAGTAGAGACGAACTTTTAAATACGGGTATTCAGATGCGGTAGAGCTTTGTCAGAAATGAGCTGTACTGTATGAGTAATGTAATAGTTCTCTATGGTCAACAGATGGCACTATGATATTACAATTAAGCTCAAAGAAGCTATTACATTTTTTTTTCAGAATGAGCATGTTTTTCCCCCAACTAAAAGGTAGAACAGAAAAAGAACCAACACTTTCTGATTTTTTGCGATGTGTCAGGCTCCATGCCCAGTGCTCTGTATTCTTCACATCTCATTTTAATGCCCATGACAACTATACTGAAGTGCTGTTATTCCCGTTTTGTTTGTTTTCAAAAATAAGGAATCGAAGCCACCGAGAGGTTCACTGCCTTACTCAAGGTTGTTCGGTCAGTAATCATGTCATGATTCTTAGGCAATCACATCTATTGATTCGTAGGCCTTGACCCTTTCTAGGAAGATATGCTATCCCATAGAAAGTGGAAATATCTTCCTTACACTTATAATACCAGCGGTATATCCACAAGACTGTACCAAGAAGTGTCCAGCTAGCATACAAATGTTTCTCTCTTGGAATCTTTACCTCTCTCATTTACGTGTGCACATATGTACTTACATATGCACACATAAAGTTTGTCAGTAGACTTGGTTTTCCCAAAAGGAATCCAATGCAATAATACACACTGATATGTGTGGGATAACGACAACACAAGTGCATCTCAAAATAATTACGCCGAGTAAAAGAAGCCAGAACAAGAGGATGCAACCTGCCTGATTCCATTCATATAAAATCTTGAAAATGCAAGGGGCACCTGGATGGCTCAGGTGGTTAAGCATCTGACTCTTGATGTTGGCTCCGGTCATAATCCTAGGGTCGTGGGATGGAACGCTGTAATGGGCTCCGTGCTGAGCATGGAACCTGCTTGGGATTCTCTCTCTCTCTCTCTCTCTCTCTCTCTCTTTCTCTGCCCCTTTCCCCCCACCTCAAGAAAAATAAACCTTTAAAAAAAGTCTTGAAAATGCAAACTGCTCTCCAGCAACGTAAAACTGATCATTTATTGCCTGGGGAAATGGGATGGCAAGAAGGAAAAGGAATACAAAGTGGCCTGAGGGAACTTTGGGGAATAATGCCCATATTTATTGTTTCCAAATTACTCTGTATCTTGACCATCATGTTGGTTCCACGACTATGTGCATTTTTCAAAAACTCAACTGACTTTTGCTGTAAATACATTTTTAAGAAGTAAAGCCTTACAATCACTTCACCCCATGACCGATCCTTTAAAGTTTCATAGGTAGCATATCTAAATACATTAGAAACTCCTCCTGACAAAGTTTTAATTTTTTTTTGGCTTCCAATGGTCATGCACATTTTTAAAAACTTAGGAGGAAAATAGTATTTTATGTTTGACATTTCTATTTCTCTTTATTCCTAAAGTTCCAAGATTCTCCCCAGTATCATTTATGTTCAGCCTGAAGAACTTCCTTCAGTATTTCTTTGAGACCTGTTTTCAAATTCTCTTTATTTTTCTTCATCTAGGAGTGAATTTATTTTGCCTTCATTCTTGAAGGATATTTTCACTGGATATAGAATTCTAGTTAGGCATCTCTTTCTTTCAACAATTTATTATTTTTTTTTCAAGTAAACTACCCCCAATGGGGGCTCAAACTCACGACCCTGAGATCAAGTCACATGCTCTACTGACTGAGCCAGCCAGACACCCCACTTCTTCAACAATTTAAAGACATTTCTTTGTCTTCTACCCTCCATGGTTTCTGATGAGAAATCCACTCTGTTTCAAATTATTGTTATCATATATATTATGTGCCATTTTTTCCCAGCGGCTTTCAAGATTTTTCTTTATTCATGTTGAGCAGTTTTATTATCTGTCTAGGAGTGATTTTCTTTAAGTTTATACAGTTTGGAGTTCACAGAGTTCTCGCATCTATAAATTTATGTCTTTGATTAAATTTGGGGAGATTTGCAGCAATGAATATTTCTAAAATTACTTTCTGCACGTATCTCCTTTCTGCCCCCTCTGGGCCTTTAATGACATGAAAGATCTTCTGATATTGTCCCAGAAATCTTGGAGGTTCTGTTTAATATTTATTTTCATTTTTTAGTTGACATATACGTCTTGAATTAAAACTCTTCATTTTAAAAATGCACATAGTGTAAATGATTTGACACACTGAACCCCCCAAGTCAGGAAACACTGGTAGAAGTGATATCTAAGCCCATCTTAATGGATGAATACAATTAATCGAATGAAGAAGAGAGGGACCAACAGTTATAAGGAGTGAGAATGATGTGTGTACATGACTTGCAAGGGAGCATGGAATGTTTGGAGAAAAACAATTAGCTTGCTGCAGGTGAAACATATGGAATGAATCATGCAGGATCTTATATTTCAGGATAAGTACTTTTTATTGTTTTTTTAAATTTTTTAATGTTTATTTTTGAGACAGAGAGAAACAGAGCATGAACAGGGGAGGGGCAGAGAGAGAGGGAGACACAGAATCTGAAATGGGCTCCAGGCTCTGAGCTGTCAGCACAGAGCCTGACACGGGGCTCGAACCCATGGACCGTGAGATCATGACCTGAGCTGAAGTCAGACGCTCAACTGACTGAGCCACCCAGGCGCCCCAGGATAAGTACTTTTTAAAACAATGCTTGTTTTGAGAGAGAGAGAGAATCCCAAGCAGGCTCCGACTGTGGGCATGGAACCCAACGTGGGGCTAAATCTCACAACTGTGAGATTGTGGCCTGGGCCAAAATCAAAAGTCAGTAGCCTAACCACTGAGCCACCCAAGTGCCCCATCAAGATAAGCACTTAAAAAAGATGTTTATTTTGACAGAGAGAGAGAGAGCACATGAGTTAGGGGGAGAGGCACAGAGAGAGGAGAGAGAAAGAGAGATGATCCCAAGCAGGCTCCATGCTGTCAGCCCAGAGCCCCATGAGGGGCTTGAACTCAGGAACCATGAGACCATGACCTGAGCTGAAGTTGGTTGCTTAACTGACTGAGCCACCCAGGCACCCAGTTTTTTTTTTTTTTTAAATATGAATGGAGTTTCTTTCTTTTTACTTTTCTGAGTTTTCTCATGTTTCCATAATGAACATGTATCACTCTCTTATAACAGCGTTAGTGAAATGTCATTCCTATACCATACAATTCACCAATTTAAAGTGTGCAATCCAATGGCTTTTAGTGTATTTACAGAGTTGAGCAACCGTCACAGCAATTAATTTTAAGAAAAGTTTATCCCTTCCAAAAAGAAACCCTGTATGTATACTTTAGCAATCACTCCTGACTTCCTCCCAGCTCTTTTCCCTTCCACCCTAGGAAACCACTAATCTACTTTCTGCCCATGGACTTGACTATTCCAGACACTTCATACAAATGGGATGATATGATACGCGATCTTTTTTGTCTGGGTTCTTCCAGCACAATGTTTTTAAGTTTCATCCATATTGTAGTATGAATCAAAACTTCATTTCTTTTTATTGCCAGGTAATATTCCATTGTATGGCGATACCACATTTTATTCACTCATCAGCTGATAGAAACTTGGGTTGTTTCCACTTTTGGCCAATCATGAATAATGCTGCTGTGAACATTCATGTACACGTTTTTTTGTGCGGACATACCTTTTTAATTTTCTTGGGTATATACAGCTAAGAGTGGAATCCTTGGATCACATGGTAACTCTGTGCTTAACCGAGTAACTGACAGATGATTTTCCAGAACAGCTGCACCATTTTGCATTTGCACCAGCAATGCATAAAGGTTCCAATTTCTCCACGTCCCTGCCACTACTTGCTATCTGTCTTCCCTTTTCCCCAGTTTTATTGAGAAATAAATGACGTACATCACTGTATACATTTAAGGTGTACAGCATGATGATCTGATATAAGTTTAAGGTATACAGCATGAGGATTTGATTTACACACATTGTGAAATGATTACCACAAAAGGTTTGGTTAACATCTATAGTCTCATATAGATACAGGAAAAAGAAAAAGATTTCTCGTGATGAGAACTCTTAGGAACTACTCTTTTAACAACTTCCCTCTATTATACAGCAGTGTTAACTATAGTCACCATTTGTATATCATATCCCTACTACTTTTTATCTCAGAGCTGGAAGTCTGTACCTTTTGACCACCTTTATCCAATTCCCCCTCCCCTCCCCATTGCCTCTGGTAACCACAAATCTGATCTATTTTTCTATGAGATTTGTCTTCTTGATAATTTGCATCCTAGTGTGTGAAGTGATATCTCGTTGTAGTTTTGATTCGCATTTGTCGGATGGATAATAACGCTGAACATCTTTCTATGTGTCTATTGGACTTTGTACATCTTTGAAAAAAATGTTCAGATCCTTTGGCTGATTTTTCGTTGGATTATTTGTCCTTTTATTAGTGAGTTGTAAGTTTTCTTTATATATTCTGGATCTAAGTCATTTAACATATTTTCAAGTTTTCTCTCCCATTCTGTGGGTTGTCTTTTTGGAACACAAAAGTTTTAAATTTTGATGGTGTCCAGTTTATCTCTTTTTTTCTTTTGTTGCTTACGATATTGGTGTAATATCTAGGAAACAGTTGTCCAATCCAAGGTCACAAGATTTATGCCTACATGTTCTAAAAGTCTTGAAGTTTTAGTTCTTATATGTAGGTCTTTGATCCATTTGAGTTCATTTTTATATATGGTGTAAGACGAGGATCCAACTTAGTCTTTTTGCGTGTGGATATCCAGTTGTCCTAGCACCCGTTGTTGAAAAGACTATTCTTTGAGCAAGTGAATAGCCTTGACACTCTTGTTAAAAACCAACTGACCACGAATGTACGGATTCATTTCTGCGCTCTTAATTCTGTCCCACTGATCTGTAAGTCTATGCTTCTGCCAGTATCACACTATCTTGACTAATGTACTCTGGAGTTTTGAAATCAGGAACTGTGAGATTTCCAATTTTGTTCTTTTCTTTCAAAATTGGTTTGGCTATTCTGGGCCTCTTGAATTTCTATATGAATTTTAGGATCATCTTGCAATTTCTGCAAAGAAGCCTGCTGGGCTTTTGATAAGGATTGCATTGAATTTTTTATATCAATTTAGGGAATATTGCCATCTTATTAAATAGCATTTAACGCAACATCAGGGTGAACAAGGGACATGTATTAGTTTTTAGATAAAAGTAAAACTAATAGTATTTATTTACAAAATGGTACACTATCCTCCTTTCAGGGCCCCCTTCTCAACAATCACCCCATATCCATCTTGTATTGTTTCTAGTTCGTCCTCTAGAGACAGAAACAAAGACCTTGCTATTAGAACTGGGCCATATCAAAAAAGGGTAGCTCTGATCCTGAGGATTCTTGGTTTTGCATACTCTTCATACAGTCTCAGGATGGGCAAGAGGAAAGCTATCATTGATCAAGAGGAAACTGTGAGCCAAATCTTGTGCCCTGAATTTCCTCACAACATGGTCTCAATCAATCTTTACATTTTACATGGGTATAACGATTCCAGTTTTACAGATGAGGAAGTGAAATCCTGGGGAGTTTACAGAATTGGATCGAACTCACAGGACTAAGTGGTAGAGGTGGGATTTGAATCAAAGTTGTTCTAACTCTAGAACTTTTGATACACCCACTGCCCCCATGCCTGGAGACTACTGAGAGTATGAAAGCACCTTTCTAATCCTTCTTCCCAGACCTAGAAGAGGGTCTCTTCTTCTTTCTCTGGACTCTCTTAGGCTGAGTTGTTCCCAGATGCTCTTTAGAGATGTTGAAGGTCACAAGAAAAGTTCATAGTCTGTGCCAGGGTCCTTATCCAAGCTGACCTGGCCCCTGGCATAGTCCATGTCTCTGAGGGTGCTCTGCCCAGAGAAGGTCATTGCCTTTTATCCCAGGGCTGAACTTATAGCCAAACCAACAGCACTCATGCTTTTGAATTTCAGGACAGAACTTCTCACCTGGTAAACTATTTGGGATGAAGCTCTCAGTAGTAACTGTGTAAGAACATTTTAAGGTGTATAAAAACATTTCACTCCATAGTGGAAGATTTCTGTGTGTATGGCCCTAGACCAGTATAGGGCTAGTCCCCAAAATTCTGAATATATCAAACCCATCCAAGTTATTGGTCAAGGACCATGACTTCTGGAGCACCAAAATAAGAGAGGAGTTAGCTTACTTTTCTGGAGTGAGGTTAACCTGCAGCAACAAGGACAAATCCAAACACCATGGAATGGGGGACGCTGTATGCTTCTTCTGAAATGTGCCCTCCTTTACCCAGTTTGTGAGTTCTCAGCTTCAGAACTACATCACTGGGCTTATATGCTTTTCCTATGGTTATCATACCGGGAGACAGGGAGAGTTTACAGTCACATGCTGTAGCCAATATTCTTCATCATTTTTTTTTTTTTTACTTCCTAGTGGCTTAGGGATCAATTTTGACTTCTCGGTGTGACTTTCATAGGTGGTTCCCATATCTCTCCATGGATCTACAATCAGGGGTTATGGTTTCTGTTCAGGGAGTATTAGATAAGTTCTTGAACTTTATGTGAGGATCCACATGAAGGGGACACACATGGAAAGGATTTAAAAAGCGATGTGACCTAGTCAGATATACTTTCTAGAAAAAACAGTCTAGCAGCAATGCGAATCAGAATGCCAAGAGTAGAAGCTGAAAGACCAGTTCATAAGGACTTCATTATTTTTTTTTATGGATTTCTGCAATATTCCACAGTAGTAGTGAGGGTAAAAACTAAGGGATAACTTAAGAGATACTTAACAGAAGGAATCAAGGGAACTTGGGAATTGAGAAAATAGTAGGGGTAAATATGATGAAGAGAAAAATAATGACCCTATATTTCTTTTTTTTTTTTTTTTGATGATGACACCTAGATTTCTGATGTAAGGGGTAATGATAAAGAGAAAATAAGAAGGGCATCTGATGTGGTGGATAGAAGATATGCATTCAGTTGGGGCAATTTGAGTATCAAGTAAGTAGGTAGATGTATAATTAAGGTATGAAGTTTAAAGGAGACATATTGACTGGAGATAATCATTTGGGAGTTATGGTATAGGTGAGAGCTGGAGCCAATGGCTGTAAGATAAAAAGACCATGAAAGAATCCTGGGGGTCAACTACATGTAAAGGGTGGGTAGAAGCAAGATTATGAAAAGGGACCTGGAGAAATGGCAGAGAGGAGAGAGAATGATAAGGAAAGAGTGATCACAGAATCAAGAGAAGACAGGGTTTCGAGAAGAAAGGAACATCCAACATTCACTGAGTCAACTAAGGTTTATTGAGTGACTACTATGTGCCTTGGGATGCCTCAGGGGATTAAAAAGAAGATACTTGCCCTGGTGGAGTTTTCAGTCGACTAGGAGAAGTTAGACAATAGACAAAGTAAATAAACAAATGGTAGAGTATGAAAGAATTGATAGGTATTATGGCAAAAAGGACTAAGGAAAGAGTAACAGGAGTTCTGGTCAGAGAAATGCCGTTGAAATGTAATCAGGGTAGGTCTCATTGAAAAAGAAGTATTTGAGCAAAAGTTAAAGGAAGTGAGACAGAGAGATGTGTGGATATCTGAGGGAAGTTTTCCATTTAGAGAGAACAGCCATCACAGAGGCTCTGAGGCAAAGACATGCTTGAAATGTTTGTGGATTAGCAAGAAACCACTTCATGTGGGGCAGAATGAGTGAAGGAGGGAATAAAATGGGATAAGATGAGAAGATAAGGGGATGGCACACACAGTAGAGGGCCTTGTAAGTCATTAGAAGGATCTCGTCTTTAAGAGAAATGTGGAGCCATTAGAGAGATTTGGTTTATGTTGAATGCCATACCAAGACCAGAGGTAAGCATGCAAGGGTTTTAAGAGTATTACACAATGGCTTTGGCAATATAAGAAGGGACTTTGTAACTATTTTAAAAAGCTGGTTATTTCAACCAAAGACGGACGAGGACTTGAAATACAAATGTCAGGCATGGGCCTGCTTTTACACACCACAAGACTTCAATACAGAAACCATAACTGGATGCTCCACCCAGGTGCAAACCACTGGAGTTAGTGGGCAAAGATTTCTTGCTTTTGGATATAGATGGGAGAAAAATTGGGGTCCATAGTCACACTGCACACTTCACCAACTAGAACCTGCCCAAGCCTGTCCTATACAGGACCAGGTCTCCAACAATGGCTACAGTATTACAGAAGAAACATTTTTCTGCCTTTGGACTGCCAACCAAAATTCGCTCAGTGTAGTAGCTACTGTTGAAGGTGTTACGGTGGGCCAGGATATTTTTTAAAGGTTGATAATAATAGCTACCATTTCCTGAAAAGGCTAATAATAATAATAGCTGCCATTTACTGGATATCTGAAGTATGACCAAATGAACATTTTGATAAGTTACCTTTTTGATTCTTCACAACCTTGTGATGTATTTTTGTCCTCTTTTTATAACTGAACTTAATGCTTAGAGAGAAGTGAAATGAAGTTCTAGCTCTGAGACCTAAACTCTTAATCCCATAACGGCCTAAGGGGAATCCATCATTTAAGAGATTCAAGTGAACTGACAGCACATGGTTGAATCTAGTTGAGGCAAGAGCAAAAGAGGTGGTGGGAGTCAGGATGGAGCATTTGGGGTATACGGTTACTATTCTAGGAATGATGATTTTACTCTCATTATTTTATTTTTGGTGGGAAAACCCACTGTCCAGAGACTTCTGCGGGAGAGGAAGTGGGAGGTATGAAGATTGAGGAAGCTGCCATAATATATAGCTAGATTGAGATGGAAACTACTAGAAACACACAGGTTGGCCTGCCCAAGGCATTTTGCAGCTTGAATGGAACCAGTACCAATGCAACGTTAGAGTATGATGACAGGAGCTACATGAAGGGGTGTTGAGGAATAGGGGCCACCCTGGTGAACCCAAAATGCCCTATGTATAGGCAGGGAGAAAAATAGGGTGAACCTATCACAATGGGCCACAGTGTATACTCCAGCCAATAAGTAATTAATGGAAAGCCACTGGACCATATGGTGGTGGACAAAGTAAATACCCCTCCAGGTAAGGCTCATTTCTTTACTCCCTAGACATTTAGAGGCTGAGGGGCCACACTTGTACTTGGCCTGACTCCGGCAGCTGCAGGTGCCACCTCAGCTGTACCCAAGCACCATGACAATGATGAACAACATCAGAAATTGTTAATTACAAGGTAGGGTTGGGGGGTAGAAGTCTCCTTCAATTGTGATGCCAAGATGGTGAAAGAAAAGTTTGCACTAAACCTGATGACCTGGGGGTGCCTGAGTGGCTCAGTTGGTTAACCATCCATCTCCTGATTTGGGCTCAGGTCATGATCTCACAGTCCTGAGATCCAGCCCCGTGTCAGACTCCATGCTGGATATGAAGGCTGCTCAGGATTCTCTCTCTCTCCCTTTTCCGCTCCCTTACTCTCTCTCTCTCCAAACAACAAAAAGAAGAAATCTGAGGATCTGAGAAAATGAAAAAAACTGAAATGGGTATATGGCATCTTATAAATCATTAAGCCTATGACCAAGTGCTGGGCCTCACCTTTACCGTCAGCGGAACAGTGACTCCTCGAAGGTCATAGAGAGAGGATAGGCTCAGCACAACCCGCATTGTGCCTTGCATAGTATAGATATTAGTGCAGATGACATCAAGGCTTTGGCTTCTTTCATAACCTATCAAGTGCTATCATTGCTATACCATTTGAAGGAGGGCCTAAGGTACATATAATAACATTCAAAATTATACAGATGAGTTAGGGAAGATCACAGGAATGTAGCATGGAACCAAATAAAAAGGGTTGCTTTGATTCTAGAATTGATGCCTTTGCTACTCTTATGAACACTAATAAAAGGGAAATGTTCTGCATTACAGATATTTAACCTGGTACCATGGGCTAATTCTGACATTAATATATATGCCTGTGCCATTGGTAAACACATCAGTCTGAGTGGAATCCACAGAACTCTGCCACGGGCGAGGCAGCTTCCATGGAATTGAAAAATTCATGAATGTAGCCTCTTGCACCAACCTCTTGAGATTGTCTCCCAATGTGGGGGATAAAACCTTTATTGTTCAGGATTTGGTAATATGGGCCTGCACGCTAGGCAGTATTTATATCATTTTGATGTTAGATATGCTGGTGTTGTTGAGATTGATGGTAACGTATGGAATCCAGATAGTATTTAGCCAAAAGAGAGAAGACTCGAAATTACAGATGAATAACAAGATTGGACAAGATTGTCTTTTCCACGGTCAAGTCCTATGAAAGAAATACCCTGATAGCAGATTATGACACATGCACTTCTGCTTCAGGTAAAAAACAGTTCACCAAACACAACACACCCCAAATCAGAAAATAATCATTGCTAAAGGCAGTAATGGACCAATAAATACCAGGGATAAAAATCTTCTTGAGGGGGAATGGTTTCATAATCCCTGTTCTCTACTTGAAAGCTAGGGGAGTAACTGTATCATTTAAGTGATTAAAAAGTGTTTTTGAATTATGTCACACAACCTCTTAAATATGAACAGGATTTAACTACCATTTGCTAATGCCTGCTTCAAAAGTTTAGAAAGAAAATGTGGAAAACGCGGTGGGTCTCATCATTTGTGCCCTATTGCAGGAGTTCAGGACATAATGTCAAGTGCTGTAGTACAGCACTGTAAGAACATGACATTCCCCTCCTGTATTTTATACCTTAAAAAAATTTTTTTTTGTTTATTTTTGAGAGACAGAGTGCGAGCGGGGAAAGGGCAGAGAGGGAGAGGGAGACACAGAATCCGAAGCAGGCTCCAGGCCTTGAGCTGTCAGCACAGAGCCGGATGCAGGGCTCGGACCCATGAACCCCGAGATCCTAACCTGAGCCAAGTCAGACGCTTAACCAACTGAGCCACCCAGGTGCCCCCGGCTGTACTATTAAAAGTTGCTTCTTGTTAGGAATTTTATTCTCACGTGACACCATAGGCTGATGAGCCAAACTGATTGATGCCCATGGCGAAGGACTCATAAGCAACGATATTTGAGTTCTCTGCTTCCCCTGTGAGGCCTCAGAAGTGCCTGAAGAGAGAGTGGGGAGTCCTACTACCTAAAGGGGAATTAAATTAGCGCGGAACTTCCTGATACCAAGATGATTGGTGGTTGGCATTGGTACCGGGTTAGGGTATGCCATCCAGCTCGCATCCTATCTCCCTGCCATGACCTCTGAGATGTCACGATGGAGGTATCATGTAGTCTGTTGCTTTTCTTATTGGAAATTTTATCAAGATAACTGGAGATCCACATGCAGTTACAAGAACTAATACAGAGAGATCCCGTGCACCTTTTACTCAATCCCCACCCACCCCCCCCCCCCCAAATGGTAACAGAATCTGTTGCTTCTTACTTTATGGGAATATATATGCCTAGGAAATAGGACCAGAGTACTCTGGTTAAAACATTAAAGTACACGGATAATGGAGCCAAACTGCCAATTTCCTTTTCACTCCAATGTGGGCTGCTAGGGAGAACATGGAAAACTTACAGGTGTGATTCCATGTGAAAAACCATGACTCTGAGCTGTTCCATGTGAAACCAGATGGACATCCGGGGTCTGAGTTACTTGGCGGCAGAATCTTCAGGACATTTCCTGCATTGCTCACAAGGCCGGGCGTTTCCCTGCCTCTAACCGGTGAACTAGGTACGACGGCCAATGCCAGAGGGGTAGGCAGGAAGGGTGACAGAAGACAGAAGCACTAGCTCGTTGATGTTTGTCATTTTTATTTGCAATACTTTAGGTCCAAGTTTCAAACTGCAATATTTTTACACTCAAGACACAGTCATGCACAATCCATATTTCAATTTTCTATTGCTTCAACCACAGTTTAAAATAACAATATTGGAAACAAAAAGTCATTAAAAAAATCAGAAGCTGAGGTCAGAAGGATGGAACCATACCATCAGCAGGTCTACGAAAGAAATAACTTACTTAAAACTCAAACAAACAAAAAGACCATAAATACCTTTAATCCAAAGTTACAGAAGAGTTGCACTACACATGGGTTTACAAATAACACATTTTAACAAAAGTAATGCACAACCAAATGAGATACAATTCTGATAAAGAATGAAAATATAGATCCTCCTCAACTTGTTTTGTCTGGATATGATGAGTATAATCCCAGCAGACATCAGTACCCTGTGATCTGACTCCTCCCGGCTGATGTACTGAGATTTAAAACTCAACCCACTAATGGTTATAGGATTCTGTGAAAGGTCTTATCATCACTAATGAATATAGTATATGCGGGTCCATAAAGCACACCACACACAAGCACACATACTGAACTTGAGTTTCGCACTCAGGGCTGGTTGGCATTCTGCTATAGGCAGGGCATTGGGACTAACGAACTTCCAGTTTACCCTCTTTCCAGCAGTATACTCATACACCTGGCCGATTGCTGTGGGAGTTGTCATCAGAAATGCTCTCTTTGGTTCCCAACAAGTTGATTTGTCAACACTCCTTAATGCTAATAGCGTGTGCTCACTTTTTCATTTCTTTCTCTGCAACCTGCAAGTGCTTATGTCCATTCTGAATAGTCCCAGCCATTGAAATGCATGGGTTCTGCCATCTTGTGCCCTTTACAAAGTAAACTCTATAAAGACCAGCATTGCTTCCTAGGAAAGGAGAGGCCCAAATGTAGCTGTGTTCTAGCAAGTGTGACAGTGCATTTCTGTTCTAGTAGCAAATACTGGCCACAGCTTAATGAAAATCAGAGTTTACATATAGAATATATGGAAAACGAAAACTGGGAACACACCACAGAAAAAGGACATCAAAAACAAAAACAAAACAACTGTGAGGATTTGGAAGGCTGCCGGAAGTTTTATCAACGTTCCCTAGTATTATTTGCATTTATTTGAGGCTTTCATTTTCCCTATCATTTGACATAGTTCTACTGTTTAACTGCCACCTAAGAAACCCAGGCTTAAGCATGCGATATTTGCCATCATTTGAGCAGGCTGAATTTGCAAGGCAACCTAAGGTGCCATAGAAAGATAGGACTTTTGGAAAGACCTTGGGGTCATCTAGTCCGATACCCTTATTTTACAGATGAGGGAATAGCCATGAAAAGGTTAAGTGACTTGCCCAAGGCCACACAATAAGAGTAACACAGCCTACATTAGAATCCAGGCTTCTTTACTCTTAGGCTAATACTACATCTGCTTGATTCTGTGTAATTGCTGTTGATTTCCTCTTAGGTGTGAAATCAGGCGAACATGGTACCCCCCTTACTGCTGGTAGGTGTTATGGGGTGGCATTCACTTGATAGCAGCTTCCAAAGGAGATTCTGATGGCACTAACCAGCTTCTAGAAGTTTATCTCGCAAGTCTGACTGTATGACGTGGCAGTAAATGCTACTTGTAATTATAGTATACTTGCACACAGAAGTGTGCACATGGAGGCGATATCTCAGGTCCCGCATTTGCAGATTCAGTTAGATATTGTCTACTATTAAGCAGACATTCCCGATGCATGAGGAGTTGGGGGATATTCATTTGGTCACTGAAGGAGTGTGGGATCAGAAAAAGAGTGGAAAAATTAAAGCTAACCAACAGAAAGATTGTATCAGAAACAATTTTCTCTTAGGAAAAATTCTTTCTTAGGAAAAAAAATACCTCCTTTATTTCCAAGGTACCATTTCTTCCCTTCCCAAGCCACATGCAAAAATATGTTCAGAACTGTGTGTTCACTCAAAATCCCAGGCCTATTGGCTCTCAATTTACAAATGCTGAATTTCAGTCCTCTTGCTCAGAGACTGGGAGAAGCTTGCATCCCTGGCCATGCCTGTGTTTAACTGAATACTAACTGCACGTAGCTCAGAAAAGGACCGCGGGATTCAACTGGGGATGGCAGGGTTAGGACGCCCGTAAGTACTTTTTATGTTGAGAATGGCCAATGGAAAGTGGGTTCTCTAGGTATAAGGTCTGCTCTTGGTGAAACTGAATAACATCTGAGACCACTACCCCATTATAAAACTCCTCACCTAAGATTTCTTCGGTGAGTTCGGAGGAAAATTCCTCTCTTTGGGTAGAGGGTCTCCCTTTCGCTCCTGAAAAACGACAGTAGTTACTGCATACAGCCTATAAACAGGCAGGACAGAAAGCACATGGAAGCCATCTCAAGCTAAAGCTAACAGGACTGGAACTGAAGGCCAACAGGCAACGGCAGTTCTAAACATTTGTCTTAATGTTTTCATTGTTGGCTTTTAGGCACAAGTCATAACTTCCATTGAAATCAAAGGGACTGGTCCACTGGTCACAAAAAGAAGAATCCCCACCAAAGTGATGTAACATCCAGTCACACAAGGACAGGGTGGGAGCTGGGGGATTGATCCTTCTGTTCTTCCACATTCAGCTTGAAAATCGGCTAAAAGTCGATCCAGAAAGGTGACCCCTGACCCAGATGCTTTCAAGGGGGCTAATCACATGTCACCCCTCCAATTTCAAGTAGCCACAACAGAAGCCTCCATGCCATATCCAAGTGGAGGGCAGCCACTTTTAAAGCAGAAGGATGGGTGTGTTTGGAGTTCTAAGAGCGACATCTCCCTAGCTTCAACTTACAGATAATAGTCCCCTAAGAAAGCACGTGCCATACCCGAGCGTGTGCCAACCTCAGCACCCAGGCAAATATAAAGCTTACGGAATAACTGTAACTAGCAAATATGTGTGCCCTGCATGCTCTGGGCTCTGGCCAGAAGGCATCTGCTCCTGGCATCTTTTCTATGTCTCTATAGTTCCCTTTCTGATGTTGATTATAAAGCAATATTAGAACAATATCAAAGAAAATTTTGAAAGAAAAAAATGTTTTGCATAATCCCACCACCCTAACACAACTGATTCAATGGTCTGTGTTCCCAGTCTTTGCCCATTATGCACAACTTACTTTTTACATAGTTGTAATCCCTGTTTACGCTATTTAAAAGTGATTTTATAGATTTCTCTCTGAGAACTGGCAGCCTCATTAGAAATAAACAACCCACTGCGCAAAGGAATATAGTTATTTACACGATCTTTGAGCTGAGAAATATCCTTTATAGACAAACATCTCAAACTATCAAAACAGTTATACAGACGACAGGAAGCAATTTCATATTTGTTTTTTTAGCAATGGAATGTGCTTCACGGGGGAGGGATTGATGTGGGGATCAGGTGGTTAAACTCAACATCGGGGTGCAATCCACAAGCCTGAAGAAATCTGAGTAACACAATTAAAGAATAAATACTTGAGTTAAATCTTCTTACGTGACTTGGCCATCCAGTAGCCAAAACGGAACATGGACACACAAATATTTACAATGACACATAGACGAGATCAGCAAGAACGAAGTCATTACCCAGCATGGTGACTGATTTGGGGGGGATTGTGTCATCCGAGAATCTTCATGGGATTATGACAACGCACCGGATCCTTGCTACAACATTAACGTTCTTTTCTTTTCTTAAATAAATAATCTCTACTGTGCTTCTCACCCTTCCCTGACTTTCCCACTGCCCTATCCCTATCTCGGGACATTTTGGAATCAACATTCGACAACGTGCCCCCATTTTCTCAGGGCACACTAGCAACTTTAAAGATCTGGACAGACTCATCTGTGTCAAGATGAGCTTTAAAAAAAAAAACAAAAAAAAAAACCAAGTCCAGAGAAAGGGGATAAATGATTAACCACCTGGAGTCCAAGTTGTTCAAGTGCACCCAACGTGAGTCCTTCAGCATCTTTTTTGGCAGGAGAAACGGCTTCTCACTAATACTTATTAGAAATATACGTAATTCTCCAACATGGGGGAGGGTCTCTGGAAGCTGTTCTCGTTTAAAATCTACATAGATATACATTGGTAAGAGTAAAGCCTACTGCGATATATTACCATAAAATCTTGGTCCGATGGGATGTGGTGAAGAAATCTGGCGGCTCGTTGTGAATATGCAGGATTGAAAGCATAAAAGAACAGCCATTTCTCTGTCTACAGTGATCTGAAGGATCACTGCTCCAGGCCTCTCCCCACCCAAAGGCCTTAATGACATCTAAGGGACACTAATCAACAACTAGGGCTTCCCAACCAGGTGTGTGGTTGTCTCCACTGGCAGGGCATAGTTAACGTACTGAATTCGATTCACACCCCAGGTATGGTTTCATTGAATTCCCTGGCACTATGAATGAAACATTAAAACAAATATTTAACTTTAAATGAAATAAAAATTAAGGCCTCTCTCTCTCTCTCTCTCTCATTAGAACAGTGTGGCATTAAAAATTTCAGGCCCACCCACCTTTTTGCAAAGTATAACACAGCATGCTTCAAATGAATGTTGCTATTTGATTTTCTTTTCACATTTGTTGTTTTATCTCACTGTGGCTATTTTCCAGGGGGTCGAGCCCCTCCCAAATGTTATAGTAAAAAAAAAAAAACAGTAGGAAAATAGGAAATCCACCAGTGGTGCCATTTCCTAAACATAAACACGCACCCTATATGGTTAGCAGAAATTCTCTAAAGAAAGTGCTTTCGTTTTAATGGACGGATGGCTAGATGGCTAGATGTACCTTGGCAAAGAGGAAGAGAGGCCCATGTCATTGCCTTTCTCCCTCTTGCTGAAGTAGACAGGTTCTCTTCAGAGTCTTGATATATATTACACATCAAGAAGCCTTCCGTAGCACAAATTGTTAGCTTTTCAAAGGTTTGGAGAAACAACTTTGCAAAATTTATAAAACTGACAGTACATTTGAAAGAGAAGTATATATTTTGTTTCTACGCAGACACCGTCCAGATATTTTTCTGCTCTCAGAAGATTCAGGAAGTGCCAACTGGTGACTTTTTAGTAAGTAGATACATGGTGAAATAATAGTCAAATTTTCGTGCTTTCCTTAAGCCACAAAAGGAAACCAGTTGGAACTGATACTTCTCGGGATAGATGATTGCAAACCCTAATTACTTTTACTGGAGAATTTCCAGATCTTTATGAACATGTTTTTGAGATTCAAAAGCGCAAAGGACAAAGTATGAACATACTATATCCTGAAACAGAAACTGGCGAGACAGAGGGCAAATGGGAACAAGTACTTAGAGCCAAATATTGATTGGGGTGTAGTTTTCACGGACCTCCCACTTCTGACAGGGCCGAATACCTAAAATATCTCTGTTCTCCAGATCCTTTGAGGAATTTTAAAAACGTTATAAATTTTCACGTGATTTTGATCATAGATGTTGAACAAATGTTGGCTAGTGGGTCTGTTTCCTCCTAATGCACCTATTTTCCGATGGCCTGTGTTCCACAAGCACAAGGGGGGATTAAATTAGGTACGTTTAGTTTTGTTTCCTTCTGTCCAACAAAGATCTAAGTATTGTACACGCATTTTGCTTTCCTTTTGGCTCTCAGAGAAAGTCCCATCTTTGTCTAAGTATGACTTCTCCTGCCAGGATTTCCTAGGTTGAGGACCTGGAGTCACCCAACAGGAGAGTTCACAAGGCTTGGGGGGGTCCTTTCTCAGGTTATCGTGAAGATGAGCAAGCTGGTTTCTACAAACGATACATCAACTACCTCTCTTAAGCATCATCGTGAAAATGTGACAGGATTTCACCGTTTGCGCTTTATATTTAGAGATGCAGTTTTTAAAAGCCCTTCCTGAACACACATACTCCTCTCTGCTTTTGGAAACATGCCTTCAAAGAAACCTTTCCCAGTACAAATGCAGAAAAACAGGTATGCAAACCAAGCCACCGCTATCGAAGAAGAATGAAAAATCGCAACTCTATTAGGGCATGGACTTCCACATGGTCACACAGTATTTGCTCTGGGGTAATTTTTTTTGTTTGTTTGTTCGTTTTGTTTTTGTTTTTTGTGGTTTTTTGTGTTTTGTTTTGTTTTTGCTTTTCATTTTTTGCTTGCTTTAAAAAAAACGTTTTGACATCTTTTTTTTTTTTTTTTTTTTTTTTTTTTCCTCTGGACACCTCATGACAGTGCAAGTGAAGAACGTCACATTTGGGTAAGGAGTTTCGAAGGAGGTTCGAATGCAAGAGGGACTACTCTCTAACTTAAAAACGAACACGACACTATGAAGAGGGAGTGTGCATCTTTGAGAAACCTTGTTTTCTTCAAAGCGAATGCACAGAACGAGGGGATTCACTACTGGCTCTTTCGCTTCACGGAAGAAGTGGCCACTTCACGGCCGCTTCGACATTGCTGCCCGGTTCGGGCTGCGATTCAGGCTTACAAATAAATTACATAATCTGAGGGAGTAGGAAAAAGGCTTATAAGAAGTTTCTAGTCATTGGAAAGTTAAAGAACCCCCACCCCCACGCCATTTGACTGTCTCTGCTTCCCTCTTTCCTGCCGCAGAGTTTCACAGTTCAGTCTTACTCAGGAGGGAGATGGTGTGGGGTAAGGCTTGCAGTCCTAGCGGCTGCTGTTCTTAATTGCTTCCTTCGCAGCGATAATCAGAGGAGTCAGGCTGGAGAGAGGCTTGGCTAATTTTAAAAATGGATGCTGCAAAAGGGAAACAAACAAACAAACAAACAAGAGGAATTACTGGTCTATTTCCCTCCCACAAGTATATTACTTTACATTCTCAAGCGGCCCTTTCTTCGTTCAAACGCACTTTGAGTGTCCAATGAAACACCATGAAAGCTAATGAAGTATCTTTATTTCATTAAAGCTAGCACCAGTTTTTGTTCCTCAGATGTTCTGGTCATTCAGTGTCATGAAACGCTCCGGCAACTGACGGGCCGAGCCAGAAACTCAGAGGAGGGGGTCTCATAAAAAAAAAAAAAAATCTCACTGGGCTTGCAACAGTCTCGTTTTCTGATTTTCCCCAACTGATGCATTTATCTGGAGCAGATCTCAGGTTGGAAGAAGTGACCTTGGTGGACCTTGACCCTGAAACTAGTGGCTTCTTATCTGCTAAACCCCATCGCCGTGCCTCTATCATTCCTCTCTTGGCCCCTCTGCAGTACTTAATACAAATGAATATCCCTTCCTTCTTTGAACATCTTGGTTCTCTTCCATGTGTATGCTCACTGACTCTTCCTCCTCTGTCTTCTTCCCTGCCTTCCCTCCCTTCTCTCACCTCCCACATACCAGAACTCAGCTTTCATCATGTTCTTTTTCTAACTCGATTCCTTTGAGAGCTCACTTTCTTTCATGGTTTTGACCTCTTATCAGCTTTATGGGGATGACTCCCAAAGCAATATGGAGTGACCTGACCTCTTTCTTGCAGACTGGTCCTACTTCTCCAATTGCCCGCTGGGTATTTCCTTCCCAATGTGCTTCTGTCCCCTTGAATTCAACATTTAAAAACACATGTTAAGGTCCCCCAAACAGGGTACACTTGCGTGATGTAAGCCACAGAGGCTCTGGAATCAGCCCACCTACGTTCAATGATCTCCTCTGCTTATTACAATGGTTAGATGAAGTGACAGTTCCTTTTAAGCTACATAGAGGCAAAGAAATGCTAGCCACTGTATTATCCTCCATCATTTTTGCTTTTACTGAATGTTGCCACTGGTTCGATATTCTGAAGTCACTTTCGTCTTCTTCTGCCTTATGTTCTACATGCAATCAGCTACCGAGTACTTTTTTAATGCCTTTCACAATTATCTCTCGCCTTCGTAATTCAGGCCTAATCAACTAAATCCTGAACTATAAACCTTAGCTCCTCCTCCATCTTCCTGCCGCCATTTTTTTTCCTGTTGCTAATTCTTATTGCACACTAGCAGATTCATCTTCCATACAAAGCTGTCACCATGTGACCCTCAGATATGTTCAGTGTTTCCCCACTGGCTACAGCCCAAATTCTATAGACTGGTGTTCAAGGCGCTCTATGGTCCTCTCTCTTACAGCTTCCTGACTCGACTTCTTTACTTCAACTATATGCTTCATTTTCTGTTCCTTTCATTAAACCTTGTCTCCATGCCTTTGGTCACACTATAACCCTTCCATCTGAAATCCCTTCCCCTGTTCACCTTGACTATTTAAAACTGCTCTGCTCTTCAAGACTCAGCAGAACTCTTTCCCGTTTGTCAGACACTTTCTGGTCCCCGTAACCTATAGAAGTTGCTCGCTAATCAACCACAGCATTTATTGTTTGAATAGCCACCTGGTTTCAATAAGTCTGTAAAAACACCTCGTGTTGTTTTTTGCAAATACTCAAGGACATTGTGAACTTCTGGCGAGCAGGAATCATGCCTCTGAGACGTATGTATCACCCACTGCAGTTAAGCCTTGCAAACGGGAGGTGCTCAAAAAATATCAGTTGATGGGCAGAGACTTGACTTAGGCCACAAAGGCACACAAATACTTCAAGACCTGTGTCTCTTCTCAAGCATTCTAGAGGCGGGTGAATGCCATGCGTCTCTCTCTTTTCTAGCCTCTGAAATGGGCAATGAGAGGCTAGAGTCAGAAAACAATGTTCTGTGGACTTAAGGCAATACACAGGTTACTGCTAACGTGTCAGATGAAAAGATACAACACACAGGCGGTTCAATTTAGACTCAAAATACAGTTTTGTGTTACTCGTGTGACTGCCTCAGATAAAAGCATTGTCTGGGAAGGAACTAACTAGATAACAGCCAATGATCTCTAACAGTAGAGCTGCGTTAAGAGAACGCGTCTCTTCACGTGTTCTTGGAACGTGTATCAGGATGTTCCTGATGTGGGTGGTGGAGGGTGTGAGGCGCCGTGGGTTAAATAGAGGGTCGGTGAAGGGCCATTGCAGATTTGACATGTGCGGCCCTAGGGCAGCCTGTGAAATGCTCACAGGTAGCAGAAAAGAGAAGGTGTAGCCTCTTTAAGAAACCAGTTTATCCCAGGTGTGATTTGGGTTGAGGTGGGATATTTTTTCCCCAGGGTGTAGCTCTCTGTGTCTGCAGGGGGTTCAGAAGCAACA
Organism: Prionailurus viverrinus; assembly: GCF_022837055.1. Lineage (NCBI taxonomy): Eukaryota > Metazoa > Chordata > Mammalia > Carnivora > Felidae > Prionailurus > Prionailurus viverrinus. Next base: position 84,108,848 of record NC_062579.1, on the reverse strand, counting down.
GGAATGCTTGTCCTTTCTCTTTCTTTCTTTCTTTCTTTCTCTCTCTTGCCTAGAACAGACTTGGTCTGTGGTTAACACACAATATAACCAAGGGCCGCACCCTTTTGTTTAACTGGATTAAGTGTCCAAAGTCACAGAGAGAATAAGCAGTCACTGTTCTTCGACGTTACGGGGCTTGACACGTGTCCCTGAGGCCCAGTCCCCAGCGATGAGGTTATATGTGTAGTCGTGGGCATGTGTTCCTCCATCAATAGAAGTACGTCTTTTTCTCTAAACTGGTTTGTGGGTTTGTGTGGGGGAAAGTCTGACAATCCAGGACTCAAATCCCAGTTCTGCCACTCGATGGCTGTGTCAGCCTCAATTTCTACATCTGTGACACGGGATAATAACACCTAACGTATGGAGTTGTTTTAAGAATTGAATGAGATAATGTATGCAAAGAATGTGGCAGGGAATTGGTACTAATGACCATCGGTTATGCTGATTCCCTGAGAGCCTTGAAAAGGGCAAGTGGTCACAGAGGCACTCATCACTGGATGGTACTCACCCAGGCAAGCAGGTGCCTGCCATTTGCCATCACCAGCCAAGGGGCTTTGACCAGTAAGGCATTAGAGTAGCGAGCGCCATGGAAACAACTGCATAGTTACGCAGAGAATTACCTCTGGCCAAGGGCACCTGCCTACAACATCCAGGGGCACCGGTCAAGCTTAGAACAAGATGGCAACCCCAGAGGTTCACAGTTTTCTTCTGTTCCTTGCAAAATAAGACTCCAGGAAGAACAAAAGAGATTTACAGATTAAAGTGCCAACTTCTCAGAAGAAAGGCAACATGCCAATCAATCATGTATTAGATGCATGCCTCTGTTTCTGTGCCTGTGGTCTAAAACCAAATGGCTACGGCCCAACTCAAACTAGACATCTCTTGACACGGCTTCCCTTACTGTCACACATTGAGATGGAGAAGCTCAATGTAATGACTCTCTCTTTGTAATTGTCCTGTTTTATTTTCACCTGCAAAAGCTCCTTGGCAGATCCCCTCCTGTCCACATCCATCTCAAGACAGCGGTTTAAAAAGTCACGGAACACAGCCGACAGTCTCTCAGGATTCTGGAGCTCTGGAGTCCCATTAGTGGCTATCAGGTATAATGCCTACAGAGATTTAAAAAAGAAAAGAAAAAAACAGGAAGATCCATTCAGCACTGACAAATGAGGATCGTGAGTTGGCACGGAAGGTACGAATCCAGCTTCTTCTTAAAAATTCCATTTTAGAACATGACACTGACATGTATTTCAAAGTTTCTCTACCAGTTAGAAATCACTCCTCTCGGCAGTGACTGAGGTGACAGTGAGGGGCTCCACCCCCAAAAATTTGGAAATAAGGTTAAAAGGTTGTCCCTTGGAGAGTTAAGTCAGGAAAAATCCAGTTATAATGAATGTGTGATTAACCACCTAGGAAATGAAGCCAAGGGGTTGCCTGGGAAACCGTGACTCTAAAGACTTGGGGAACACGCACACACCCAATCACGTTGACCTGGGTACAACCTCCAGAAGGCACTGTTATAAAAGTGACTGCAATTTGCTCAGTGTTTATCTTGTTTGAAGAATATTTGTGAGGGGCGCCTGAGTGGCTCAGTCGATTAAGCATCTGAGTCTTGGTTTCAGTTCAGGTCACAGTCTCCCGATTTCGTGAGTTTGAGTCCCGTGTCGGGCTCTGTGCTCACAGCATGGAGTCTGCTTGTGATTCTCTCTCTTTCCCTCTCTCTCTGCCCCTCCCTCGCTCGTGCTGTCTCTCTAAAAATAAATAAATAAACTTACAGAAAAAGAGTATTTGTGAGCATCCCAGGGATGAACAGAGTACATTACAGAATTAGAGAAGCACAAAGAACCACAGAGATGGTAGGGCCTCGATGCGAAGTAACCGGTGAGACCCATGGACCCCAGTACTTTTGCCCTATGGCAGGTGTATCCCTGTACATTTCAATTAGATTTCCTGTGAAAGTCTACGTCTAATAAGAGAAAATATGAGAAAACTTGGCATTAGTACTCCTGGAACCTGACGATTATGGATCCTAATGTAAAATAATCAGTCGCTAATACATTTCTGAGATCTTTGTTCTGTAAGGCCACCACCACTGAGAGGCGTCTACCGACTGACTCATGGTGTGCTGACAGAATCAAGGGCCTAGCCTTCAGGGAGAGAGCCGGACCCAGGTCCCTGATTAATTCACAAAGGTAAACCCATCTTTTGAAGGCTCATGACAGCCAAAAAAACAAAAACAAAAAAAGGTGGTTGTTCCTCATGCCTCCTGTAAGCAAACAATTCTAGAACGCTAAGTATGTATCAGGTATTGTATTAGACACTGGATATCCAAAGATGAATATGAGAATGCCCTGCTTTCAAAGATCACACAATTTGGTAAGGGAGAGACATAAATAGCTACAATACAGTGAGATGAGAGCTAAAGGAGGGAGATAGCGAGTGTTGTGTAAATACAAGGAGGAAGCAGTTTACCCTAGAGCTCAGAGGAAGCTTCACAGTGGAGGTTGGCATCTGAACGGGGTTTTGAAGGATAAGTAGGAGTTTTCCTGCAGGTATTGCCACCAGGGTTATGTCTGCCTATGTGACCAACCCCCTAACTATTATGAAGACATGCTCCCTCCTGAACTTGCTTGGGCTTTCGTGGCAAATAATTTCCCCCCTTACCTCTTTCTTCTTTGCCCACCGTGGCTCCTAAAATAATTAGAAGTATTTTTATAAAAGTCCTTTCCTGGGGACACCTGAATGGCTCAGTTGGTTAAGCGCCGACTTCCGCTCAGGTCATGATCTCCCGGTTTGTGAGTTCAAGCCCTGTGTTGGGCTCTGTGCTGAAAGCTCAGAGCCTGGAGCCTGCTTCAGATTCTGTGTCTCCCTCTCTCTCTGCCCCGCACCGCCCGTTGGTGCTCTGTCTCTCTCTCTCTCTCTTAGCAATAAATAAACATTAAAAAAATTTTTTTAAAAAGTCCTTTCCTGGACCAGTTTTCATCAGCTGGTAAAGACATCTCTCCTCCTGCCTAGAAACCTCCACAAGTGTACTTTAGAAAGGGTTAGGGGACGCCTTGGTGGCTCTAACTCTTGACTTCAGCTCAGGTCATGATCTCATGGTTTATAGGATCAAGCCCTGAGTCGGGCCATGTACTGACAGCGCAGAGCCCGATTGGCATGCTCTCTCCCTGTCTTTCTGCCCCTCCCCTGTTTGTGCTCTCTCTCTCCCAAAATAAATAAATAAACATTAAAAAGAGAATGGGTTAGGAGGGACTGTTTAATTCAATGGCTGTCAACCTACAGCATGCATCAGAATCACCTAAAAGGCTTGTTAAAACAGATTCCTAGGTCACCCCCGGAGTTTCTGAGTCCGTAAATCTGGAGGGGGGCCCAAAGAATTTGCATTCAAACAAGCATGTCCCCATGCTGAAGCTGCTAGTTCCAGCACCACACTTTGAGAACTGGTTTAATCCACACGGGTAATTAAGGCAATGGGCTAAACTAGAAGGTCCCAGAAGTGCTTGCACATGGGGGTCACCCGGAGAGGTTTAAAAGATCCCCACGCCCAGTTCTCACCCCTAAACCAATTAAGTGAAAATCTTTGGGGGTGGAACAGGCATCGGGATTTTTTAAGCTCTCCAGGAGACTCCAATTTATAGCCAACACGGAGAATCACTAGCCAAGGACTTGTGGTCCCCTTAACCCAGAATCTCTGAATTGTAAGTTCACCGACACGAGAGCCACAGAATCCCACAGAGTGAGATTCCCTTACATGGTGATGACCAAGAATTAAAATGGCACAAGTTTCTATACAGTGCAATGAAACTTTTGCTTTCTCACTCAGTACATTAAAAAAACGCCACATGAAATACAATCCCCTCTAAACCCACACCTTGTTTCCCCTGACCCCTCCATCCTTTCTGATTTTCAATTCCTTCACTGATGAACAGCAAACGCAGAGGGGCAGCTATTGAGACTTCCGTGCCAAAATACAAGTCAGCTGCAAATCTAATCTTGACTAATAAAATAAAACAAAATAAAATAAAATAAAATAGTGTGAAAAAGGAATGTGTTTGTAAACTGCTTTTAGGAAATCAGCAACTGGGCTGAAGTCAAATGGTGCTTGATCACAGCAGATATATTACATGGAGTTCAAACAGGGTGTTTTAGTTCGCGGACGATTAGTGCTTCAAGCACCTGTCCTCACAAACCGTCTTTGTTCCCTTATTCAGAGAAAATTGCTTACCATGCACCTTACAATTTGCTGCCTCCTCCTAAAACTTTCTTATTTCCACTGGCCACAATTCCGCTACACTCACTGTCCTTTGCTTGCCTTTTTCTGCTCTGTGAGCCAAGCAAGGTCCTAAACACATGCCTACACACACACACACACACACACACACACACACACACACACTTTTCTTCGTTTCCACCGTCCCTAGGTCCTCCTGCATGCTACATGGTTTCATTTCCCTACCTTTCTTTGACCACTGTGGCTCAATACAGTTTCCTCCACATAATCTCCTGCCTTACAAGTACACATACACTTCTGCCCAAATCCTTCTCACTTCTCTTTAGTCCATGCCTCATTACCTCAGGAAACGTGTGCCCCTCTTTCTATTCATGAATTACAAAACGGCCTTCACCAGGGTTGTGCAGCATGAGTAGGGTTGGTGCTACACCGGAGAAAGGGAGAAGAAAGTTCAGGAATCTGAAGGAGAATCAGAATAAGGAGCCAGTGCTATGAGCTTCACCACACTTGGAAGAGAACGCACGTCCTCTTCCGAATTTCTACAAAAAGGAGGAACTCTGATATCTGTTGTGGGGAGTGGGGGTGGCGGTGGGACTGAAGGTTGGGGATCTTGGTTGGTAGCCTTACACACCTTGGCCCCCAATCGAGGCATCAGATGCAAGAATGCCTTTTACTCAAACACTAGATCAGAAATATTGTTTGATGCTTTAAAAACTTCTTCCTAAATATCATTTTATTAAAAAAATGTTTGATGTTACTTTTGAGAGAGAGAGAGAGAGAGAGAGAACAAGCGGGGGAAGGGCAGGGAGAGAGGGAGACACAGAATCCGAAGCAGGCTCCAGGCTGTCAACACAGAGCCCAACACAGGGCTCGAACCTGCGGACCACAAGATAATGACCTGTGCGGAAGTTAGAGGCTTAACCGACTGAGCTACCCGGGTGCCCCTATAAATATCATTTTAAAGACTGCACAGCAGTTCATGTGGGATGCACTCTGTTAATACTGCTGGCTTGATTTAAAAAATACACATAGTCAGGAAAAGGTTGAAAGGAAACACACCAATATGTTCTCTCTGGGTGGTAGGATTACTGGTGATTGAATTTTTCAAACATATTTTTCAACTTTCCAAATTTTCTACAAGAACACGACTGCTTTTCTTATTTACGAAACCGTCCCAAACGTTATGTAAAAAAAAATTTCCAAAGCTGTGCCGTCCAAACTCACACAGAACTCCTCATGTATTTCTCTTTGTCTTCCTAGGATTAAACCTGCTTTTCATCAAGTGCTAACCCTTGAGGGAAACAAAAACCCAGACTTTTTTTTTTCAACTATTGTTTTCGTTTTAATTGCAACAGTATTATATCCAACTAATTTCCATTGCAAAAATCCACACTTTCAGTTATATTATGGGCTAAACTGGCCTTTGTGGAATGGCCTGGGAACCTACTCACTACGCACAATGCTGCTTCTATGGGAAAATGTACTCTGAGTTCCAAATAATTAACTTAAAAATGAACTTTTGGAACACGTCCTGCGTGTAAGCTGGGTACTATCTTTGTAAAAAGAAAATTGCTACCCGCTGCTCTGCTAATGGGAGACAAATACAGTTGCAACCAATACAACAATCACAGCAAAAAGGGTTTTACTAACAAAGTCAAGTCTTTTTTTTCTTTTTTGTGTGTTAAAAAAATTTTTTTTTTTTGAGAGAGAGACAGAGACAGAGTGCAGGTGGGGGAGGAACGGAGACAGAGAGGGAGACAACAGAATCCGAAGCAGGCTCCAGCCTCTGACTTGTCTGCACAGAGCCCGATGTGGGGCTCGAACCCACAAACCGCGAGATCACGACCCGAGCCCGTCTGATGCCTAACCGACTGAGCCACCCAGGCGCCCCCTAACAAAGTCAAGTCTTACATGAAGAAAGATTAGGGAAAATAGATTGCGGCATGAGTGATCACAGTGTGGTTTTATCTTGAGCTAGTGAAAACTCAGAAAAAATGAGCTGGCTGTTAGAAAAAAATCTTCGTTGGCTCCTCCGTGGTCCACATATGTGGTTTTCAAACTGTACTCCCCAAAATAGTCCTCCAAAGAGGCGGGACAGGGAGATACATGTGAAGGCTCTAGGAGCCTGCACCCACACATATCTGTTTCAATGAGAGAAATATTTCTTTTTTCTCTATTTCTTTATGCTTCCAAGCAAGGTTGCATTTGAACCAAGGGCTCGCTACCGTCTTTTGAAAACCACTGGTCCCCAGGATCCAGTAAGGATTCCTTAGCATGGCATAGACAGTCCTCCATGATTGGGCCCCCGTGGTCTTTGTGGTCCTCAGTGTGTTCTCTTCTTACCCGAGAGCCCTTCTTCCCCCACCCCCACATATGTACACACACTGGCCAAAGCTCACATACCATTCAAGCCAGTCTGTTCACTGAACTCTGAATAAGAAATGCTCTTTAATATCTGCTTAAAATGCTAGCCCCATTTCTCATAAGCGCCTGGTGAACTTCCCCTTGCTGCTGAGGCTCTATTTCACGTGGCATTTCGTCTTTCAAGCCTTCTCCCTCCCTCCCACACAGACAGGGTGATCAGCCACCTTGGTTTTCTGCGGACTGTTTTGGGTTTCAGTACTCTAGCAAACTGGGATAACTGGTTACCCTGCAGACACAGTTAGCCTCAAACAGGTGCCCAGGAAATGCGTTCGTTGCCGAATAAAAGGAGAGCCAAAATTTATGAACACACCTAACTGTGCTGGGACTATAACAGACTTGGATACACGAGGTATTAAAGCTCAGAGCTTAAGTGAATCATTCAACATACGAGAAGATACACAGACAATGACCAAAGCGCCTTTTCTGAGTCGCACAGGCCTGGCATGTGGTAACTTCTGATGACCTGGCCCTCGGTGGGGGAGGAGGAAAAGAGCTCTGGAAAGGGATGGCATCGAAGGGAGCGAAAACTGGAAAAAGATGGCCACAACATGGTAATCTGCTGCATGGGCAAAGCCAGACAGGAAGGGGAGAAGATGATGGTCTCTGGAACTTGAAACATAGTTCCGGAATGTAGTCTTCTCTGAACAGCGAAGGCAGTCTTGATTAGTCTTTTGCTATATCATTATGCAAGGTCTGTTTGATTCCTCAGGTGGGGCAATGCAGGCCCTATGACCTACTGACCTTGTTTGTAAAGTCAGAAGGACAACCTCGGGGCATAAAACGGTGGCTTCCTTCATGGTGATCTTGATATACACGTTACCTAGAAGTTTCTGATGTTCTGGAATTCTTCATAATAACTCTAGGGGCGCCGGGGTGGCACAGTTGGTTAAGTGGCCGACTCTTGATTTCCGCTTGGGTCATTATCTTGCGGTTCATGGGTTCAAGCCCCACGTCGGGCTCTATGCTGACAGTGCAGAGCCTGCTTGGGATTCACTCTCTCTCTCTCTTCCTCTGTCCCTCCCCCACTTATGCTCTCTAAAAATAAATAAATAAACTTAAAAAAATTAAAAAATATAATAACTCTAAAGTCTCTTGGCAATAACACACAAACATCACAGTTTTCACTGACTCCAACGTGCATCTAAAATTTTCCTAAGTACTCAGAGAAAACTACTCTACCCAGTTGAAGGAATAATTCAATTTACCTTATTGGCAATTTCCTCGGTTAAAAAAGATCAATGCAGTCATCTTAGAAGTTACCACATTTCTCCAAAGAGGCCCCAAAACAATCCATATGTACCCAATAAATTTTCATTAAGGCAGTTTCGCAACAGGACTAACCATTTAATTAAAAAGCTTCAGTTTGTGACTTCAGTTCATTATAACACTTTATAAAGTTTAGATTAAGATGTTAGGAAACAAACCAGGGGACTTACATGGCAATGTGTTAGTAACCATGAAAGGCTCCGACACCGATATAAAGGCTCAATTTACAAAGACGATTGGGTGTGGTACAAATATTTCTTTCTAAGTTGACTATCTGGGACTCAAAACACATTTTCCCAAGGAAATCGTATTATACATGGTGAAAAGGCTCCCAACCTAGCCAATAAAAATCTATTTAACAAAACAATGTAACTGAACTCTAAGACCAAGAAGGCTATTCATCTGTGTCTCAATATCTCTATAAATACTATGTCCATGGAAAGTCTTAATAGCTAACTAACATTTATTCAGTGATTACTATTAGGTGACCTAATCCACACAACAACCCACTGAGGTAGACTCGATTATGATCCCCCGGGGACAGATGAAGGAACTGAGACCTGTGGGACTAATTTAGCTTGTCCAGTATCGCACAACTAGCAACGAGGAAGTCAATATTTGAATCGAGGGAGTGTGAGTCCAGAGTTCTTGCTCTTGACCACTGCAAATAACACCTCACACTGTCTGCAGTCTCTGAGGTAGGAATTCTCCTAGCAGAGGCACACAAGGGCTCCTCAAGAAATGAGGCACACTGGGGCGCCTGGGTGGCTCAGTGGGTTAAATGTCCGACTTTGGCTCAGGTCATGATCTCACGGTTCCTGAGGGTGGAGCAGGCATCAGGCTCTCTGCTATCAGCACAGAGCCTGCTTCAGATCCTCTGTCTCCCTCCTTCTCTGTCCTTCCCTCTTTCTCTCAAAAATAAATAAACATTTAAAAGGAATGAGGCACACTGAAAAGTTCGCCTTTACCTCTACAGAGGAAATGGACACTCTTGAGGTCAATTGTTCGTTCTCCACTTGTTTGGAAATGGGGAACAAAGATCACCAGTTAGAGGGTTTCACACTGTATTCTCCAGTGTCTATGTGTATGTTGAGAGTTTATAAGCAGCTCTGTACTCTGCAGTCTCCTGCTGTCCTGGTTCCTCCCTCATCTTAGGCTTTCCAACTACCTTTGAGTGTTTTATGAGAGTTATTTGGCAACGAGTGACTTGACACCTCATGGCTTAGTTTACTCATGACCTGGGATTTCAGAGGTCAAAGGCCAGAGTGTACTGCTACCTCTGATGTGTTTATGGATGTCATGAAAGGCCCTAATGTTTCTTTCTAAGAAGAAAACGAATGGGCCAAAATATGCAGTAAGAAATTACTATAGTACACCTAATGTTTTCTTCCATACGTTGACTTATTTATCCCAACGGTCCAGCGTGATCGCTGAGTATGCAATGTGGTGTCATTCTGTTCCCTACTTGTCTTCCATAGTGGTTCTCATCTGTCACCACATCATGGGGCTGGGGGGGGACGGTGCTTGTTTTTGTTTAATCCTTAAAAAGTCATTCAAAAGGAACCTATTACAGATCGATCCTCTTACAGGTTGATGGAAAAAAGTAATTAGGTACCACTAACTGATTAGGTGTTGGTCTAGTTTTAGAGTGCTCCTTTCGAGCATCAAGGACTGGCCACTGCTAGAAAATAAAGACCAGATGACTCCAACAATGGGTGTGCTCGTTCTAATCTCTCAGGATTAATAGTGCTTGTCAAGAAACACGGAGCAGGCTACGTGTGTTCACAACGAAACCCCAGGGCAGCCCAAGTGGCAACCCAGGATTGAGAACCAGAGGGGATCTGGAAGTGGGGATGAAAGTAGGCAGAGGCACAGAGAAGAGACAAAGCAAAATGGGACAGGAGGTGGAGGAGAAAAGCTGGGGGAAGCAGAAGGAGCAGATGATCACAGGGCAAGGACAGGGGCCAAATGACAATGGGGAGAGAAGGGTGGCTGATGGAACCCAGAGGAAGAGAAATGAAGATAGAAGCTAAAGAATCAGGGAGGCCAAAGGGACCTGATCCTCAGTCCCATTCTGCTACTGCCCTATCTCTCTGGTCTTCTCGCATACAATTTCTCAAAGCACTGCCTGTAGTTTTAGTGTATTGGCTTCTTCACCTCCCATTTTCGCTACAACCCGCACCTGCTTTCTGGTTCTAAGGTGCCATTGAACACGACACATTTTTCATGTCTCATTTTAGAACATTAGAGGAGGTAGGGCACTAACTCCCTGATTCTTCTGGGCTTTTCACCCAAATTACTGTATTGGGTTCAAAACAGCCAACCACGGCATGATCTGTGAAACATGCATTATGTTGCTCACATCAATTGGTTGCGACTTCTACTTTGTAAGCAGTAGGTCAGCTGACCAGCTCTGTACATGGTAGCATATGATTCTTCCCTTCATGCCCCAGAGTGCAGCCTATGGATCCCTATAGTAGCTCTATCACTGCAGTGTTGTTTCCCGGCTTCTCCCCAAGAGTCCTGTCAGAGCGGGCTGTGTGGCCCTACATGCAGCCTTCTTTCACTCCCAACATGGTCAAGTATCTTTGCTTGGTAGGAGAAGGGGGATCTTCCCTCTTTATGGGATACAGATTTAGTCAGGAGGTGATGAGAGAGACATCTCCGAGCTGCTTCCTGAAGGTCACTCTTCTGGAAGCAGTCCTAAAGACAACACACATGGCTCTTCCAGCCGTCAGGGAAGGCTGTAGCCTACCTACAGCTCAAGAACACAGAATCAGAGTCAGAGACTCATGAGTTTCTCCTTTTCCTTAGGTACCGCTCATGTGGAAGCCCAATACAGAAAAACAATTAAAGAGGACCTGTTCTGGTGGAATCAATAGCCATGTGACCTCTCCCTTGGGCCCTTTAAGCCTAAGGAGCTCCGTAGAATTCTAGGGCCTTGTGAAGTCTCCTGGCAACTAATAATCTCATCAAGCTCCACTTCTTTGAAGTGACAAGAAGATGGAGGCCAAGGAAGAAGTAACCTGTGCAAGGTCATGGACTTCCTGACTGGCACATCTGGGAAGAGAAATCACTCTTCAATTCGCATAATGTAGACAGGTGGTAGAGACAATAGAAAGCTCTTTGTCTCATCCTCTCACATTTATTGGCCACTCGTGGAAGAAAGGTGATGATGAATTTTGCCATCTAAGCACTGGGACGATTCCTGACAGAAGGAGGAGGTGGAAGAGGAAGAGAGGGTGGAAGAGAATCAGAAGGAGAAGGAGAGGGAGAGGGAGAGGGAGAGGGAGAGGGAGAGGGAGAGGGAGGAGGAGAAAGAAGAAGAGGAAGAGGAAGAGGAGGAGGAGGAAAAGTTAGGGAAGGAAGGAAGGAATTAAGGAAGGAAAGTGGGAAGGAAAGAGGGAAGGAAGGAACAGAAGGAAGGAAGCAGAAGAAGCGGCAAAAAGATCAGCTTGTTCCTGACAATGTTAGCACTTTGCCTCTCCCAGCTACAGAGGTAAGACTGCCTTCACCAAGTTAAACTCTCTCTGCTGAGAAGCTCACGTAAGACATCTCAGAGCATCCTTTGATCAGGATGCAAAGGGTCTTCTAAAATGATGTCACAACCAGGTTGACAAAGGTATGTTTGAAAATGGTGACAAAAGTTAGAAATCATCTTTAGTAGTCAAGAAAACCCAGATTTTCTCGGTGACGTTATGTTTCATGGGCAAAAACACAGACTGAAAACGCCACAGGATAAAACATGCCAGTGGGCATTTCACTAGGCAAAAGCCCATCAGCACACTCCGTGATTTGTCTGTTTAGGATGGGCTCTGATTTCGAGGGACTTAACTGCTTCGTTATGGGTCTGGTAGCTATTCGGGCAACAGGCATAGGCATCCTTGGCTTATTCCCAAGTCATGCTTTAAGGACACCAAGGAATGATAAGGTGATATCAGGATAAGGGCCTAAGTCCCCGGTCACTGCATTTTTGATCTTCCTTTCCCTCCTCTTTGCCTGGTCAGAGTCTCAGATTTTCGCGTGCTGTGGAATCAATTTCTTCTTTGGCTGTCTTCCGGGTCATAACTCACCAGTCTGAGCCGTCTGCTTCTGAATTACAATCTAAATGAGAGTTGCAGCTTTCCTATGGCTAGGTCCCATTTTCCTGTGCTAAATTCCTGACAACCAATGATTCTTAAGAGCTGTCTATCCTTTGACAGGCAGTATTTTTTTTTTTTTTACTGATTAAAAAGAAACCCTGTTACCGTTCTATAATTATTTTAGTTGCAGTTGGTCCCAACTCGCCCCTCCTTTCAGGCACAGGTTTGCCTTCAGAGTAGGAGTGTCAACAAACCATCAGCAAACCTTGCTGTTCCACAGTGGTTTACGGAAAAAGAAGGGAATGCTCCCAGCTCTTCCTGAAATACATTCAAAACAATATTGACTGAGTGCTAGCAAAGTATGCTTGCTTCTCCGGTGCTCAGGAAGTTTATGTCTGACTTTAATTCCAAATGAGCACGCGCCATCAAAGCCAGACATTCCAATCCACAGCACAGGTTCCAGTGGTTGGAGGAGCTAGAAGCACGTTGGCCCCTAGTTGCTGTTTTTCAGTTGCTAGAGATTCTCTCCTGCTTAACTCTCTTCTCTAGACATCCAAGCCAACCAGAATTTCCCTAGTGCTGTAATAAAGGGTAAGAGTAACTGACATTAGCGCAGTGCTTTAGGTGAGGGGAAAGGGAGAACAGGGAGCCTTGTTGTCTTCGTAGGGTATGCAATAGGACCGATTTTTGATCCGTGCCCTCCCTTCTCTCTGGCCATCCGGGTCATGCACTCCTAATCGTGAGCAGTCAGACTGATAGCTTTATTATCACCGATAATAAATAATAAATAATGTACTCAGCAGCTAACACGTCGTCATGATAAACTCTGTTTTTTGGGATCAGTAAAATTGAAAAAGAAATGGCGTATCATGGACGTATATGCTGAGCTAAGGTCATTCCTTTTTCTAATAGTGCCACCGGACTGGGAAATCAGAAAATGCCATAAAGTGCAAAGGGATTTTTCAACAGGGCTCTGACAGAGTTACTCACGGTATTTTATTTTTTTAGGGGAAACGGAGAAATGTGTACATAATTAACAGTATGATCTTTTCTGGTTGAAGAATCATGCTCAAAGAGGGCTGGCGAAGAACTGTTTTCCAGTTCAGACAGGGTTCTATAAAGCTCTGCCACAGAGCTTTGGATTCGGTTTAGTCCTTGCTGTGGGAACCCGACATCACTGGTTCTTAAAGCTCCTTAGGTGATTCCAGTGCACAACCACGGGGCAGATCCACTGGTATGGGGTCAGTGGTTCGCATCCTACATTATATACTGTTTTTAGCATTCAGACGTCCCTTATTAATACCAGTAACAGCCTTCCAAACATGCAATGCTTGCTACCGTGTCACAGACGCTTGAAGCAAGGGTAGAAAGACAACATTTAAAGTTCATTTCAACTAGGATAAAGGTTTGGAAAATCACATGTAAAAAAGGGATCTGCCCACCGTCCACTAGGGACCTCAACCGGATGTCACTGAGACATTTCACAAATACCAAATTCCATCAAAACTCATTGATAAGAACAGCCCAATTACATGTGAATGCAAAGTTCATACAGGGGTACTCTTTTGGGGCTGAGAAAAACAAGCAAAAGATCCGTTTTATGGAAATGATCGTCCCTCTTTACTTAGAAGCGGGTCACTGTGACCACAGGTTTTAGACCACATATCTCCAATTCACAAAAAAAGTTGGGGAGATGAGCAGAACACCAACACTGATTGGCATATCCACAGGCGAAGTTCGATTTTATCCCGTCGCTTTGGCAAACAGAAGAAACGAGGCACTTTATTACTGGAGACTGCACTAAAAATGTCCATGGGTCACAGAACAACATGTTCGAGGCCAATTATGTTGAGCGCAAAGACTTCAGGCAGTGGGGGACGGTAAGAAGCTTGTCTCCTCTCTGTCTCTGGAAGGGTACCAACCTCATAACATCAGTAAATAATTCTACGACCTTTAAAACTCATTTTATGAGCAAACTGGGTCAGTTAGTACGGAGTGAATTACATTCAAACAATTCCAACCACTTTATAACTAGGGGCGGGGGGAAGTAGCTGATTCCTTGCATCAGCGATATGTTAACTGGCAGCATTCACAAAGAGCTTGCTCGGTTGTAACTGACCCAATAGAGACACACGCACAAAACCACAACAAAAGGCAAGAAGCCCCCAAATGTACAGCCCCAGTCTTCACCTTGAACCTCTCCTGTGTTACCTGTTCATTGTAATTTTACTGAGCTCTGCAGAACCGTCTACTTTTTGCGGGGACCGGAGTATAGCTACCGTGAAGGGGAAGTTTTTGCAGAAGTGGGGAATCCAATTTCCATTTATGAATGTGTAAAAAGCACTCTAAGGATCCTTTCTTTTTCCCTTCTGACTTTTCTATTTGTATAATAAATCTATCTCTCTAAGGAGCTTTAAGAACCAGTGATGTCAGGTTCCCACGCCAAGGACTAAACCAAACCCAAAGCTCTGTGGCAGAGCTTTACAGAACCCTGTCTAAACTGGAAAACAATATGCATATATATGTATTTCCTACAATGAGCTAGACACTGTGCTAGGTGATTTGCATGCATTATTTTATTTAGTGTTCACGCTACCTCTGCCAGACAGGTATTACCCCCATTTTATGCAAAGGAAACAGGGTTACAAAGGTTTTAAGTGACTTGTTGAAAGTTATAGAGGTTCTAGGTTGTGGAGGCAGGGCACACCCGGATCCACCTGACTACACGGGCCAAAATTTTCACTATGATGTGCTACCCTCTACCACGCTGCTTCCTTCCACTTCTTTCCTTCTTTCCTCCTCAAAGCCCAAAGGGGTGGGTGGGTGGTAGTATGGGAAGGATTTCAAAGAAAGAAGGACTAATCTACCTCTCTTTCATACCTCTCCCAAAGCTCTGTAATTCTGCAATTCCCCACACATAGCCTGGTCACCAGGACCCAAGAAAATACAGGTTTCTTACAGGCTCATGTTATGTCTTTTCCTCTCCAATCTCTCTATGGTTTTGGAGACCACATTTTGCAAATCCCAAATAAGGGCATATATCCCAAGACCTTGTATTTTCTCTAAGCAAACACGAGGGCAACATATTTAAAATCAAAACTCAAAAAACACTTGTGGCACCTAGCAGAGATTGAGAGAGAGAGAGAGAGAGAGAGAGCGCACTGGCTCAATACGGACCTGTTGATTGATTGAGTCATTGGGGGTTGATCACACACGGAGAGTAATGAGCAAAGTTAGACTAAATCCTTATCAGTGGAATTCAGCAGGGTGGTCTTTCTGACAAGTCTTTTTGTTATGGCCTTAATGTAGGCTTCCTGAACCTGGTGGCTTGTTAATCTGAAAGTACTTGTTTAGATACAAGGCTGTGGATTCTAAGAGACAAGCTGTTCATTATGAGTTCTAATCCTAGGCTGGAAGATGCCTATAAAGATTAAAACTTGTTTCCTTTTTTTCTAACAATTAACAGCCTAGCTAAAGAGCGATCAATTGTAATTGGGGAACTGAGGAAGGTAATAAATGCATTACCGAGACCAGTTGCTTTACAGCACCATTTATTTAATCCTTAAATTTTGCAGGTTGTAAATTACTCATTAGAAGGCAGAAAGCAAAATAGCTGTAATCCGTTTAGTGCCTCCAAACTCCGAAGACTTAGTGGAGGAAATCCATGGAAACAAGAGGCCTGATGTGTTCTTTCACTGCTATTTCTTAATGGGCAAAGGTGGTTAAACAATAAGGATAAGCCCAAGTAATTATCCTGATGCGCTGGTCCATAGGTCAGGGGTGGGCTTGATTAAATTCATGGAGGGCTGACCCACAAACGGTGGGAAAATGCCCCTTCTTTTCCACTCAGCCCCGCAGGCAGCTAATCAATGTGCACATCTCACTTCCAGATTGTTTCATGAGACCAGAGCAATAGCCCGTAGCATTCATTAGGGCATTTGCTCCTATCTGTTGTTTTCTAATCAGTGCAGGGACTGGACAAGAGGCCAAGTGCCAGAGAGGAATTAGGAGGGGACGAGGAGGAGGCTGTCCCCCTCTCCATTCGCGGGAACACAGCTCCCAACTACAAAAGGTTCAATGTGAAAACAACTAGACAATTAGTTTGTACGTTGCTTTACATATCCAGAAAGCCACGTATATCTGGCTTGAAGATGGATTTTATCAGCTTAACATGTAGACGCCGAACCATTTGCCGAGGACAATTTGTTTATACCAAGGACCAAATTCGATTTTAGACTCAGTGGTAATGGTGTAAACAATACACAGGATGCCTTTGGCGCTGGCACCCTATTTGTGTTTTGAGAGTAGAATTTGAATGTGTGCGCGTTTCCTTTTTCAAAAGCGGGATGCCCTTTAAATATGTAACACAGCTTCTGGCTCTCCCTTAGCCTCTACACAACAAAATAGCTGCTGGCTCACTTCAGGGCTGAGTGGGCGTTTCGTTCCTGCTCCTTTGCCCTTTACTCTCGTGATCCAAGGCTTATCTCTGAATAAAGATGGTGTTAGGCTGTGAAACGGAGCTTTTCTCTTTCCAGAGGTAACCAGACCACATGAGGACCAAACCTGCTTCTGCAGTAGCAAACTGAGTTGCCCAACACAAACTATCTCCATTAATTTTCTACTAGACAGTCTAATTAAGTTTGTGCTTCCACCAGGCTGGCACGGCGTCTCTCTCGTGTTCCATTCGATACCCACCCAGCTGCGGCTGCTCAATAAATCATTACTGACAATGAGACAAAATCTAATTTAAAAATTAGAGGTATCCTGGAAATGCGTTTATTCACTTTGTTAACGTGATTGTAAGACAAGTGTTTCCTAGATAGATCATTTAACCATGGCATGTGATAAAAAATACTTTTCTTCCCACATCTCACTTTTTTTTTTAGCTATGCTTTTTTTTTTAACAGTAGAAAGAGATACTAAAGAATTTTATACACCCCTGCCGTTAGAAATCCTGATATCAAAGCACCTGGAAAAACCGCGGAGACACCTTAAGAGATACTGACATGAGCTCACAGTAATTTTGCGAAGTAGAACTTGGAGCTTCTGTGTCACTTGTCTCAGGGAAGGGCCTGTTCTGGGCACTTTTGGTGGAGACAAGGAATGACATTTGGCCCCTCTCCTGGGGCTGAATTACCTATGTTTTCTTTTTACTTACCCTGAGTGGATTTTCATTAAGGTAAGGGGGTTCACCTTCCACCATTTCGATTGCCATAATTCCCAGAGACCAGATATCAACTTTCGGACCGTAAGCTTTTCGAGTCACCACCTCAGGTGCCATCCAATAGGGAGTTCCCACCATAGTACTTCGTTTACTTTGCTCAGGGGTGATCTGGGCACAGAACCCAAAATCAGCTGCAGAGAAGAAAAGTCCATTAAAATCAAGTCAAATTCCTCTGGGTTTTTTTTTTTTAATTTTTTTTAACATTTATTTATTTTTGAGACAGAGAGAGACAGAGCATGAACGGGGGAGGGGCAGAGAGAGAGGGAGACACAGAATCCGAAGCAGGCTCCAGGCTCTGAGCCATCAGCCCAGAGCCTGACGCAGGGCTCGAACTCACGGACCGCGAGATCGTGACCTGAGCTGAAGTCGGACGCTCAACCGACTGAGCCACCCAGGCGCCCCTGTTTTTTTTTTTTTAATGTTTATTTATTTTGAGAGAGAGAGAGAGAGAGAGCATGAGCAGGGGAGGGGCAGAGAGAGAGGGAGAGAGCGAATCCCAAGCAGGCTCAGCACGGAGCCCAACAAGGGGCTTGATCCCATGACCATGAGATTATGACCTGAGCTGAAATCAAGTCAGACGCCCAAATGACTGGGCCAGCCAGGTGCCCCAAATTCTTCTTATGTTTTTTTTTTTTTAACAATAGATCACTTTCAGATATGGCTGTACCTTCTTCTGTTCGACACTGAGCTTCCACAACTCCCTAGCTCATATCTATTATTACCTGATCTCTCCAGTGGCCCTGATTTTAAAAGGGTCTGAAATAACTTATGAATGTGATGTCATTTTTCCTAGACCTCAGTCTGGTTACCTCCCCATTACTGTTCCTTTTAACTTATAGAATCTTTCAGCTTTCTATTTAGGTATTTATCATCCAGCAGATAGAAGTCACTAGAAATTCTGAAATGTTAACCCCTCAGAATCTGGCCACGATCTACAGGAACACAGAATTAGAAAAAAATTCTTTACTTCAAACTGGGCTCTGAATGCCTTTAAACCAATCACCTTCAATAGCCATTTTCATCTCAAGATAGACAGTAAATGAGCAGAAATCCTCCAATATTCTTTCAAACACCATCTGAACCAAAATACCTACTCAATTTAACAGAGCCATCCATCCCAAGAAGGATATTGTCACTCTTTATGTCTCTATGGATCACTTGGTTTGAGTGCAAGAAATCCAAAGCTTGGAGGCACTATTGAATCAGAAAAAAAAAAAAAGTTCTAATTATATCGCAAAGAATTTAAAACAATTTACATTTCGTTTCTAGATATACTTGGGGCAAAGGCATACTTTTGCATTGTCAAGGAAAATAGGTTACTATTGTATTATCATTTTGAAATCACATTACTGTTTACATCAATGCTGTAACTTAGCAGAATACATTATAAAAGCTTCTGAGTCAGCCAAACTAACCAATTAATAATCATACTTTGACCTAGTATCTGGAGGGTACGGATTCAGCTTGGTCTTAAACAGGTGTACTAAGCTTCTGTATCCACGGTATTTAATTCAGTAGGCCTGAAGTGGGACCCAGGAATCTGCCTTTAAAACGAGTGCCCCAAGCTACCTCTGATGGACAGCCATGGTTGGGAACCACTTCTAGTCTATGAAGTGGCTACAGTTACTTGCTTGGAAATGGCTTTGCACCATGCAACATGGAAACCGTAGACTCAGGGTAGAATATTCTCCTAAGGATTAGAAGCTTGCTTCACTGCATGAATAGAAAATACATGTGTTTGGTGGATATGCGTGCATCCTTGGGGAGGAGGAAAGGCAGATGGGAGGAGAGCAAGGGAGGAGGAAATTTGAGCAAACCATTTAAAATAAAACGCAAGCAAAGACTGGCCGAAATTACTTGGTTTTGTGTTCCCGCCATTGGTTTTCAAGTTGCAGCAGTGGGTCAGAGTTCCTATTTGTGTCTAGAGAAAACCTCACCACAATGAATGGGGTGGAGGGCAATGCCCCGGATGAGACTCCAAAGAGGGGTGTGTTTTTAAATATTGAAAAAAATATAAGAAAACATGTCCTCCGTTTAGCTCAAAACCGGGGATATGACACCGTTATTGGAAAAGAGGCAGACTCAGGCCCCCTGGAGGGGGGTGAGGGATGTCCAAATTGGACTGTGAAAGCAACGACTGTCTGGGCTGAGGGAGGACCTTGCTTAAACTGCCTTCTCGAGAATGATGGGATTATAGTGGTTTGTAATTCACGTGGCTCACATTGTGCGTGCAGGACAAAATCATCAGTGTGTAAAAATCCCCCCAAATGTGAAGAGACTTCTGTGCCACCATTGCTATTTTCCGTGTTCATCGAGACTACAACATGCAGGCCGAGCATTCACCTTGCAAATGGCATAACAGAGTTCAAAAGATCCATAGCAAAATGACCAGAATACACAACAGGCTGGGAAGGGAGGGTCGGAAAGTGCGATTAGGAAAGGATTTAAATTGAAGTTAGGCTCTCCAATTTTTTTTCATAGAAAAGACACGCGATCATTGCTCTGATGTTCTACACATTCTGGATAATCAGAGAAAAAGAACTGCCGGTTTTAGTGTTGTCATCTGCTAGAAACGCTCTATTTTCTTACCTCTCTGCACACAGCTGCTATCTGGCCTTCATCCATACAGGTCTCGGTGACCACATCAGTCAAAGAGCCGCCAGCCAAGTATTCCATGACCACCCATAGTTCATCACCCACTAAGTAGCTATAAGACGAGAATAAAAAGACTTTGACTCAGGTCTAAGGAAGTGGGGACTCTTTTATATCCCCATTAAGGTAATTTACAATTAATGTCTGCATTTGGCCATATTATATAACAAGAGGAAAATATCCATGACGGTGATGAGATATTCCTTAGCATTAGAGAATATGCATGAAAGTCAAAGGATCATCAGATATAACGGCACACCATGGAGGAAGGAAAAGAGCAAGGAGGCCTCTGGTGACTGACTACTGTCAGTCATTCCACTATAAAAGCTACTTTCAATAAACAGGATCAGTGAATAGCCACTATGTTATATCATATGCCATAATGTTGACTTCTTGGACTGAACTGGCCCATGGTATACAGAGTTGCAAGATATGCATTCAGATCTCAGCATTGATTTTGAGGCTACTGGATTAATTACTGAACTCTTTTCAAGCAGTTTCTGAATCAAAAAGACTCCTGTTCACAATGGATTTACTGTGCTGAGGTATCAATCCTCCAGCAGAAATCAGGGGCAACATGCCCAATTTCTTTAGGCACCTATTGAGGAGCACGCGCAGATGATCAAACATGGGGAGGAAGGTCACCAGAGCCCTACAATTTGGACAAAATTCAAAACATCTGGAGTCATCTGAAGGCACAGTAGCAGGATGATCGGGTCTCTCTTCCCCTCCCCGCCCCAACTCAGCAAGAGAGAAATTTTGGAGAATGGAGTGAGCCCGCTGATCCTGTCCTGCCCTAAGTTTGACATCAATAAGAAGCAAGACTTTCTATCCAGTGGTGCTCGAACTGCAGTGCCTATAAGATTCACCTGGGGAGCCTATTAAATGTGAAAATTACAGGCTCTACCTCATCAGTAACAGAAAGCATCCTAGAAATCTCCATTTTGTACAAATGCCATTTTGACAAAATGAAAAAAGCAGAGTGAAGTCCCTCTGCTACAGATAGTCCCTAAATGGCACTTTATGAAACATAGGCTTCGCCTGTAAAATTTGACTCCTTTTTTTTTTAATCTCCCTTTTCCCCTCTTTCTTTCCCACCGGTCCACCTGGTACAAAACACAGAAAGCAAGATTTTAAGCTCATTGAGGTTGCAGACCTAGTCTTACTTCCTTTATATCCCCCCAGAGTACACAGCACAGCGGTGCTAAACAAACACTTACTGAAATTGAATGAGA
Organism: Prionailurus viverrinus; assembly: GCF_022837055.1. NCBI lineage: Eukaryota > Metazoa > Chordata > Mammalia > Carnivora > Felidae > Prionailurus > Prionailurus viverrinus. The sequence continues at coordinate 84,087,692 of NC_062579.1, read as the reverse complement.
CAGATGTTAACCACAAGTGAAGAGTTAGCGCTGTCTTTAAATGCCTATTTATAACCCACTGCTAATACCACTGATGAAAGAGACATTAATTACCTGGTCTAGGAAAAAGGTTTGAGATTAAAGTCTCAATTCCCTAGACCTCACTGTCAGTTAATCACAAAGCGCCCATTAAAGCGGGGCCATTACAGCCAGCCCTCTTCACTTAGACACCCAGAGACTGCACTGGCTCCAAACAGTTGATGAAGTGTTTAAAACACCGCAGCTCTCCTCTATACGCAGTAGTCTATTTCCTGCCAACACGGAGCCACGATGCTCAAAAGGAAATTACACAAACTGCTCATGCTTAGAAGCGAGACCATAAAATGTGTCTTCAAATGTTTGATGGTGGACAAAGAAAAGTGGGTGCAAATTTAGCAATAGATGTGATACTCTACTCTTTTGCAGCATCCGCGAGGTTTTTCTAGCATTTGAGAAGTATTTGGAGAACGGATGCTAAATGAACAGATGTTAAATAAAATGATTTGCCAAGAAAAGAAAACAAGTACACAATGAGGGAAACCACTTACCTATCTAAATAATTAACAATATTGGGGTTCTTATTTTCCCTCATGACCAGAATTTCATTAATAATTAATTCCTTTTTGGGCTGCTGTTGAAGGTTCATCTGCTTTATGGCCACCTGAATGGTGATTAAAATGCACAAATGAGTTACAGTCATTAAACACGCACACGCATATATATATATATATATACATATATACATATATATATATTTGGCACACAGAGTAAGGCATACAAATTCTTTATCTTACTAGGCTCTTTCTCAGTGCCACAAACCCATACCCCTTTTCTTTGGTCAATCACGAGTAAACCATCCACTTTAGACACTTTGGACATCTATGAAATAGATTCCCACGTCAACCCAGTGCCACCCATTTTATCAGACATAGGTGCTATCAAAGAAGAAATGTGATTCGTGTGAATTAAAGGACAATTAAAAAATCAGGATTGAATGTTAGCACTCACCTCTTGTCCTGTTGCAATGTCTAGCGCTGTATAAACAGTACCTGATGCCCTGTGAAGGTGAAAGTTATCAAATGAATAAGCAATCCAGCTGCTATCCATAGATTTTACTTGAAATAAAATGTCATTTTTAGGAGAGGGAAATCAGCAAACTCAAGATTCAAGGATGAAATAACCACGGAACGCTCCTTTTGTGTGGTAATTACAGCTGAAACAGTCTTAATGTATCCCTTTGGGTGGGCCAGTAATTCCAGTCGGACTTTCCAGCACTATGCAGTAATGAATTGAGCAAAATGGCCCTGCTCCTTTTAGGAAGCTCCTGGAATATTCTGAATACTCCTCGGATGTGGCAACAGCTAACATTGTAGTCCTCTGATTAAACTGAAGTACGGTTTAGGAAACAGTACATCATCTCTTGTTTAGGCAACTGTAAATTAACCTTTTCTCTTAGCACATGGACGGAGTGCTTTTCCCACAGATATCTCTTTTTTTTTTAATTTTTTTATGTTTGTTTATTTTTGAGACAGAGAGAAACAGAGCATGAGTTGGGGAGGGGCAGAAAGAGGGGGAGACACAGAATCCGAAGCAGGCTCCAGGCTCTGGGTTGTCAGCACAGAGCTCGATGTGGGGCTCGAACCCACAAACCGTGAGATCATGACCTGAGCCGAAGGCTGACACTGAACCAGCTGAGCCACCTGGGCACCCCTCATAGATTTCTGACTCTTAAGAATATTTTTATGTAACAAATCAATCACACTCAGTGCCGTACTTACCTAGTGCTGCAGCTACACCAACTTAACAACCACACAGCCTTACTATTGAGACATTTTTTTTTCAAAATTTCTCAACAGCTTCTATGATGTTTCCCTCCAACCCACCACCCTTTAAAAATCTATCATTCCTAAGGTCCTGGTAGTATTCATGCTCCCATTCTAACTTCAATTGTAGGGGTCTTTGCTTTGCACATAGAAATTGTGTAGTGAAGCTGAATTCACAGTGATAACGTTCTGTGAAACACACATGCATTCTGAACCACATCCCTACTTCTATTCCCAAGAAAAAGGAAAACCCCGTCAATTTCATCGAAATGTTTGTGGTGAGTAAAGGAATAAGAATGGAGATCAGTCCTGTGATTCACAGGACACGGTAATGCTCCAACATTGCTACTTAAAATTTCTAGTAATTGTTGTTTCTCCTTTGTTCTCTATACATCACTTGCTCTTTTGTTTTCTGGGTCCAGGATTTCTTTTCTTATGTCAGCCATTTCTTTGCCATTCTTCTCCCTTCTTCTACTTGGATGAACCAAAATATTTCTCCTAAGCCTAGGAAGTTTACATTACTGCGCCTAATGAATAAAATGAGTGGGGTAGTATAAGGACTATTTGACTACTAAGAGAGATCTGAGTCCTAATATTTATCCTAACATCAACAAGCTGTGTGACCTTGGGCCAGTCACTTCCCTGTTCTGGGCTTCAGTCCCCTCAACTGAGAAAATAGTGATCACAAGAACAGTAAAAATATATGGAGCATGTTGTGCATGTCAGACAATGCACTAAGGATTTAATATAAATCACCTTATGTCTATTACCTCCACATTACAGACAAGGAAGCTGAGGCTCAGAGAGGTGAAGTGACCTGCCCTAAGTTAAACAGCTTATAGTCCAAGTCTGTCTGACTCTGACCTGTAAAATATAGGAAATGGGCCACTTTATTTCTACAGTTCTTTATTTTTTGAAATTTTCAAATTTATTTAATTATTTTTATTATTTTTTAAAGGTTTTGGGTTTTTTTTTGAGAGAGAGAGAGAGAGAATGAGTGGGGGATGGGCAGAGAGAGAGGGTGAGAGAGAATGTCAAGCAGGCTCTGTGCTATCAGCATAGAGCCTGACTTGGGGCTTGAACTTACAAACCATGAGAACATGACTTGAGCTGAAATCAAGAGTTGGATGCTTAACTGACTGAGCCACCCAGGAGCCCCCAAAAATTTATTTCAAAGTAGTATCTATGCCCAACGTGGGGCTTGAACTCACAACTCCGAGATCAAGAGTTGCACGCTCCACTGACTGAGCCAGCCAAGCTCCCTAAATTCTAAGGTTCTTGAATTTCATGATGTACAATCTACAAATTCTGCTCTCTTCATTCTGCATAGGTACATACATATCTATTGGAACTTGACTAAAAAATTGCCCTTACTCAACAGGTGTCACCTAAAGCAGGACTTACAAGTTTCAGAAATTCCTCAGGTTTGAGGCTGATGTGAAATCAGCCTCTCAGTTTTGTATATTTGACATTCTGGGCTCAGAGCACGCGGTTCGTGCTCATTAAGTATTTGCTGAATGAACAAATTAATAAAAGTCTTTTCAAACAAACATGCAACTGCAACAAAACCTTTCCTTTCTGTGGAGGAATCTTCTACATAAACCAACATAAAACACTTCCCTTGTGGAATAAGCTATCAGACATTTCTGATTTCAGGGGCCACTTTGTGATTGGTCCTTCTGAACTCAGAATCACCTGGGCTCAAAAGAATAGATCACCTTGACTTGGTGTGTATTTCAACTGCATGAGCCCCGAACAACTACCTAAATCTGTTTGTAGAATTATATTCAAAAAGGCCTTTACTTGGGGCACCTGGGTGGCTCAGTCTGAGGTTAAGCATCTGACTCCTGATTTCAGCTCAGAACGTGATTATCGTGGTTCTGAGATCGAGTCCCACATCTGTCTCTGCACTGACAGCGCTGAGCCTGCTTGGGATTCCTTCTCTCTCTTTCTGCCTCTCCCCTGCTCATACATGCTCTCTCTCTCTCCCTCAAAATAAATAAATATTTAAAAAATACCTTTTCTTGCACATTTCCTTCAGATGCCATAAAAGTAACAGTATCTGCAAAATGAGATGATAGCATCTTCCTCACAGACCCACAGGAAATTGAAAGGCACAATCTATGTAAGCATTCAGTCCTGTGCCCAGATCAGAGTTGGCGCTTAACACGGTAACTGCTATTATTATCAATTTACTTCCCCATCTCCAAGCCAAAACATCCTTGCTAGTGCTTGTCCCTGTTTTCAAAAAGGACAAAGGTAGTGGGGCACCTGGGTGGCTCAGTAGCTTGGGCAGCCGACTCTTGATTTCGGCTCAGGTCATGACTCACGGTTGTGAGATCGAGCCCCACGCTGGGCTCCGTGCTGACAGCTTGGGATTCTCTTTCCCTCTCTCTGCTCTCCCCCCTCCCCTTCTCTCTCTCTGTCTTTCTCTCTCTCTGTCAAAAATAAATAAATAAACTTAAAAAGAAACAAAAAGGACAAAGGACAAAGGGGGCTTACTGGAATGCTTTACAGAGGTTCCACGTCCCTTTTTTTCCTTAGTGTTTTTGCCTTTTTCTTTCTTTTTGGAATGCCTTTATTGAACAAAACCATATGTAAAAATCCCTCAATATAAAATAGGAGCTGCTCCAGCTAAAGCTGCTAGGGAGAGAGGCCCAACATCCCTGCCCCAGTGGCTTTCCCCTATTCACCACCCTGTCCCCTGCCCCCAATCCCATTTCTACTGTCCTAAGAGCTAAACTTGTGATTGACTTGGAGTGCAAAGGGGATTAGTGTTTAACATCTCTAGAGATTTACCTTTCAAATCCTTGGGTTTTGGGCCCCCCAACCTCCGTCAGCATTTCATTGTCTTAAATTGCTAGAGTCCTAATGCTGGAATCCCAATATCCTGGATTTTGTGGCATTCTGTGGTATAGAATTGCCACAAATCCCTAATCCACAGAGGCCTAAAGGCCCTGAAATTCTAGAACATCAGTTATTAACTAAAAAATTAGCTTTTCTCATTCTCCCTTCTCCCACCTTAGCGCCTACATGCAATTGTCCAGGGGGAGCCATTTTCTCCTTCCTCAACTCTTGTTCCCAGCCTTAAAATGGTGACATTCTCTTCCACCCCTCTTCTCACCCCACCCCCCACCCCCAAACATGTCAGGCACTTGGAATTCACAGCTCTGATCAATAAGTTCTTGGTCGGCCCAACTTTTGGCCCTCACAGAATCCTCAACGCAAACTCAGGTACTAACCTGCAGAATACAATTTCGTGCCCTGCCTCCCACTTGATCTTTGCACCTCAAACACTTCTCCACACGACAGCTCTGATGCCTTCCCATAGTCCACCAATTTAAGATTCAACTGGTATGAATGTGAATGTCTCTCCTTCACTTATTCCTTTGAGCCAAGTGCTCTCCTTGCCTGCTCATAGGTTATGAACCACAGTCCTTGCCCCCATCTGCTCAATCCTTCCTGGGTTCAAATCCCACCAGTTTCTAGTTGTGTGACCCTGGGTAAGTAATTTAACCTCTACGTAGCTCAGGAATAAAGGAGGATTAAATGTATACGGTGGTGAAAGCCAGTTCTTCAAACACATTGCCAATACACATCAGCACTGACATCATCATCACCATCATCATCCATAGTCTATAGTTTGGGAACTTAATGAATATATTAGGCAACAACCAACCTAATAATAATAGTTACCATTATTAATGTAATAACCATTAATATGATAATAATAGCCATTATTATTAGGAATTATATTATATTATATTATATTATATTATATTATATTATACTATTATTAGGCATCTCATTTAAAAATCTGGGAGTTTCCAAGATATTTGATTTCCAAATTCCTAACAGGAATTTTACATTTACCTAAGGTGGAACTAATTAAAATATCATTTTCTTTTCATAAGAAAAGATTTCATTCCTTCATTTCAAAGAAATACATTTCTTTTCAGCTAGAATGATAACTTTTGATTACCTTGCATAGCTCACTGATCAAAAGCTCTAAGCAGCAGTTACACAGTGTTTGCCTAACAAAGTCTGAGAAATAAGCTATTGTTTAATAATATGGTCTAATACTTTTAATTATTCATGTCCTGGAGTTCATAAAAACAAATAACTGAAGGGATCCTTCGTGGTGAAGCTGGGAAGCACTTTCCTTGTAAGAGGGAAGCACAGTAGTGTATACTCCTAAAGAAACAATCTTTGAACCAACAAACATGTCACACTGATTCCCCCCGAAATGGGCCTTGTAACAGCCTGGGCTATGTTGAAGTATCTCAAAGGCTATCTTTACAAAATCAATCAATCAATCACTTTAAGAAAAAAAAAAGGCAGTTCCATGCAGCATTTTGGGACATAAGAATGCCAGGAATCAAACTAACAAATATGAAAGATAAAACTCCCAGTTCTCGAGTATATTGGGCTGGTGGGCCAAAATGGTCAACACTGTCAATTTAATTTTTATGCCAGTTAATTACATTGCTCTCTCTTATGTCTCCATTCCAGTTATATCGAAGCCAGATTGCAATGGGGGGAACATTTGTTTATGATGGGGTTTTTGTTTCTTCCAAACCTCAGTCACTCAGATGGTATAAGGAAAGCATGCCTTATCAGGACTCAAGGGAAAAGAGAGATCATCCAGTTTAACTTCATTAAAGATGGGAAATCTGAAGCCAAGAGAGTAGGATGAATGTGCCCCAAGATGACACAGCTAGTAAGTAACAAAAGCCTCCCAATTTTGAGCAAGAGATATTTCAGTTAACCTCCACGATGGTTCAAGAATATTAAACCAACAGATTGCTCAACTGTTGGGCCTCATCATCAATTACAGCGTGATGAGTACTGCTGGGTTCTTGGCATCACATTAGATACTTCATCAACAATTTCTTCTTGACCTGGCCAAGCACTTAGTACTCAAATGGAAACATTGGCATCTAGCCTAAAGAGTCTAGAAAGAAACAAACAATGCACTGTTTCTCCCTTTTCCTCCCAAGACAAGTCCATTTAATTATCAGCAATCTTCATCAGGTTTTGATGCTTCCTGCTAAGAGCTGATGTCAAGCCATGATCATGAGTAGTTGCCAGAGCCACAGCATGGTAAGATTTATAATTTAGATTAATCACTCGTATTTCAGCATGGAAATGGATTTGAGGAGGGAAAGAAAGGCAGGCAAGTGAGGCTAGAAGGAAGCTCACTGACTAAGAGAACAGGAAGAGGGCAAGACGACTGGAGAGCTCAGGGAGATCCAAGGAGAGCCTCATGGTAGTAGGAGCAAGGGAGCCAGAAGGATAGGGCGATATTCACATTTAAGGTTTTATAAGCATAAATATGATGCTAATGAGGTCACAGGGATTTAATCCACACTGAGGATGTTTTTTTTAAATTTTTTTAATGTTTACTTATTTTTGAGAGAGAGAGAGAGAGAGAGAGAGAGAGAGAGAGAGAGAGACAGGGCGTGAACAGAGGAGGGGCAGAGAGAGAGAGAGAGAGGGAGACACAGAATTTGAAGCAGGCTCCGGGCTCCGAGCTGTCAGCACAGAACCTGACATGGGACGTGAACCTGTGAATCACCAGATCATGACCCAAGCTGAAGTCAGACGCTTGACCGATTGAGCCACCCAGGTACCCCAAGGATGGTTGTTTTTTTACAACTACTCCTACTTCTGCTGCTAGAAAAGGCCATCTTGTTTATTGAACCTTACACTCTGCTTGCTCTCTACAAATGGGCGATCTCGCTGCTCACCCTATACAATTTTACAAATGAGGAACCTGGAACTGGGGAATGCTAAGTAACCTGCCCAAGGTTACACAGTTTGTCAGCAGCTGAACTCACAAATGCATTAGTTGGGCTCCACAGTCCACGCTCTTAACTACCATTTCATGTTCCATTACAGATCTTTAGCTTTTCTACATCAATGCTAAGGGCAAGCGTGGTACTTCCTAAAGTCTGGCCTTGTATCTACTATGCGAAAGTGCCTGCCTAAAATATTTCTCTTGCCTCTAATTTCCTGCTTAACTTAGTCCGCATGCCCCCTCTGTAAGCCATTTAGTTTGCCCCTGCACAACTCGGTTTGATTCCTTTGGCATAACAATAGGAGATGGTTCTTTTGTTTCCAGACTCCATTAAGATTGCTCATGTGGCCAAGAGTGGGCTAGTTCTTAGGGCAGGACTTTCTGTTCTGCTGAGTATTCAAAACACAGTTACTACATGTAGGCCCTTATCTTGCTATACTAATGCACCTGTCATAAAAATACATGATATCATATGGTCCAATACTACCGTACATCTACTCATTTGGTTGAGGCACATGCCCTGTTGTGTTCAGGAATGGTGATGAACAGTGTCACCACTCAGGCAACAGCTCTTTCAGAGGGGGTTCCAGTGTTTCCTTTTGTGTAGTTTGCCTCTTAAAAATGTATCACTAAATTAAAAAAAAAAAAACAACCACCGTAAAGTTTTGTACAGATCATGTTGTCAAAGTACCTTTCTAAGTACCCAGAATGGAGCCGGGACCAGGTGGTCCAGTCTTTACTTAGTAGAATTATAGATTGGAACAGGGAATTTTCTGTTCCTTCGCTAGGGCATGACGGTCCCCAGAGTATCCGTGGTCATCTAATTTTAAATAGAGCTGTAACACATTACGGGTGTGGGGCCAGGGAGCTCCATGTGTTACAGTCTAGTGATAATGAGGCCACAGTTACAGGCTTTAATCCCTGGAAAGGCCAACATGAAGCCTAACCAGCTGTTTCACACAGTGCACGCCATTGGTTTCAAGACGGCCTAGACAGGAAAGGGGGGCCGGCGGCTTCATACAAGCTCATTACTATGGCTGGAAAGAAAACAAAGTGTAAGCCCTGCTAATGGTGGCTGATTGAGTGGCATCATCCTTCTTTACAAGGGACAGCACACAACACAGTGCATTTAAGAGCAATAAGTAGAACAAAGAGCATCTTCCAGTGCTCTATAAACATTGTTCTTCACAAATGCTAATGTATTCCCAATCTCCTTCATCACAAAGGCTATTATAAAGCTCAGACGACATCTATTTAGTGCCTCCTAGCTGTGCGCTACCTTGTATAGCCCAAAACAGATCCGATGAGGGAGCAAATCCTTTTCTGCTTTGGGTGGTCCTACCCAAAGAATCGCTTGGGTAAGCACACTAGACACCACTTATGTTCTTGCGCATAGTTTCTTGAACAAAGCAAAACAAGTCAGAGGTTTTATTCTCAGCACTTATCCCTGAGTTCTATGCTTTCCGCCCCTTTGTCAGGTTCTCTAAACAAGCTGTTATTCATCAAGTCCTCTAAGAAACAAGTTTCAAAACGATTCATCTTCCATATGGGAACTTTATGTCAGAGGCAGAAGAAGAGGGCTCCTCACTGGGTCGCGAAGATTAGTCTGAGAAAGGCCTAACATGATATATTTACTTTCTCAAGCCTTAAAATGAAAATGAGTTGAGGGGAACAGGGACTGAAGTCTTGCAAAACAACGAGAGAAGAGGTTTATCTGCAATTACTGATGGCTTGATCATATCATTCCATAAAATTATATGATTGGCAAAGATCCAGACGTTGGACAAAATCCCTGTGGCCAAACGTCCTTATTCACAGGAGGAAATCAGTTTCAAGCAGTGCTGCCATGGTCGCTTTCTGACAAATTTAGCTGTGGGGTTCGTGTAATCTACAAAGAGACGTGGTATACCACTGAGGTACTTTGGCATCATACAGACACAGATTCTGTTGGTCAGTGGATCCTTCAATATAGCCTCTTGTTTGCCATATACAGACAGACAGAGCATGACTGGGGGAGGGGCAGAGAGAGAGGGAGACAACAGAATCCGAAGCAGGCTCCAGGCTCTGAGCTGTCGGCACAGAGCCCGACGTGGGCCTCGAACCCACAGACTGCGAGATCATGACCTGAGCCCAAGTCGGACACCTAACCGACTGAGCCACCCAGGTGCCCCCTAGAGTCCCTTCTTAAACATTCTCCCTTTTGGAAATCAGTGTGTGTATGAGTTTTTATTATAATCCTAGATTCCCAAATAAATTAACGGGGCTGTGGTGGTAGGGTGTGGGCCAACAGGCACTCCTGTACATTGTTAGTCAGCATGTCACATGGAACAACCTCTATGGTGGGGGGCAACTTGGCCATTAAAAGTATCCCTTCGTGGGGCGCCTGGGTAGCTCAGTCAGTTAAGCATCTGACTTCGGCTCAGATCAGGATCTCACAGCTCATGACCTCACACCTCTGGGTTCAAGCTCCATGTTGGGTTCTGTGCTGACACCTCAGAGCCTGGAGCCTGCTTCGGATTCTGTATCTCCCTCTCTCTGCCCCTCCCCCACTTGCATGCTGTCTCTCTCTCTCTCTCTCTCTCTCTCTCTCTCTCTCAAAAATAAACATTAAAAAATTTATAAAGAAAGTATCCTTTCATGTAACAATTCCACTTTCAGTAGTTTAACCTAATGATCGATTTGCATATGTATGAAATGGCTTCTTTGTGAAGATCTTCACTGAAGCCTTGTGTATGTGAGCAAAATACTGGAAACAAACTAAGCGTCTATTGATGAGGCGCTGATTAACTATATTATGGTACATCCAGAAAAAAAAAAACACCACATCTGTTAAAAAGAATGAGGTACTGATACGAAACCATCTCTAAGACACAGGCAAAGAACAAAATAGGAGATTTATAACATGTTACCACCTGCGTTAAAAATATACCTACAACAAACACATGTGTACATGCACAAATACACACAGATGTGTACCACATGTGCCCAAATACAAGGTATGGTATCCGCTCCCCCCAGTTTTTTCCTCAGGAAAAAGGGGAATTGCCTTATATTCAAATCCTTATAAAATCTCTCTTGTAATATGGTCATTCTTCATGTTCATTTGTTTTTATCCATAAAGTACTATTTGGGATTGACACCTTAGGTTGAAATATTCTCAATCAATGCCAGTTTGGATACTCATAGAGAATATCTGTCAGAATTGGAAAGAAAGGATGTAAATAAATTATTTCTGAAGGTATGATCAGAACTGCAAGTGTTGGATGTCATAAACAAGCTTTGTAAAGGTCACTTTCAAAATTAATGCAGTGAAAAGAGCACCCATTAGCCAACGATAGGAGAGTTGGAACATCAAATACAACAGTGAATACAACTGACTGAAATGGATTCAATATATAAAGGCCAGTGAGCTTATAAAATTTTTTTCATAAAAGAAAATGCTTCCTTCTCTCACTTAAAATCAAAACACCCCTCATAGGACGCTTCTGGAAGTAACTCAGGTACCAACTCCTTACACTGAAATTGGCAATTAAAACTTAAGCATTTAACTTGATTTGCCTGTATGAACTATATTTCAGAGTAACCAAAGACCCCCAGCTGATGAGGTAAAGTTCTTTTCAACAAAAGCACTGCAGGTAATAAAATGTAGAAGGTATGATAGTTTTAGAAAATCATGATCTGGGGGCACCTGGGTGGCTGAGTCAGTTAAGTGTCCAACTCTTGGTTTTGGCTCAGGTCATGATCTCACAGCTTTGTGGGTTCGAGCCCTGCATCGGGCTCTGTGCTGGCTCTCTCTCTGCTCCTCTCCCACTTGCACTGTCTCTCTCAAAATAAATAAACTTAAAAAAATAAAAACACAATTTTGTAATCCTTCATTTAATAATTATTTGGGCAGTACAGTCATCAATAGATGAAACCATTAGATGAAAGGCTGATGAAGAACTTTGCATTAGACAGGACAGGGAGTCCCCACTGACTGTTCTTATTTATTTATTTATTTATTTATTTATTTATTTGAGAGAGAGCACGTGTGAGTGGGGGAGAGGGGCACAGGGAGAGAGAAAATCTCAAGCAGGCTCCACACTCATCACAGAGCCCAATGAGGAGCTCGATCCCACGACCCTGACATCATGACCTGAGCTAAAACCAAGAGTCAGATGCTCATCCAACTGAGCCACCCAGGTGCCCCCCGCAACTGACCCTTCTGATCAATCTATTCATCACTGAAAAATGGGATGATCAGACACTGTGTGCCTTCTGATATAATATGAAATACATAGAACCGACCTATGAAGGAATGTTGCCAAAGATTGAACTTGAATTTTATTAAGCTTTGAGGACTAACTTCCACTGATAGGAAATACAGGTAACAGATGAGCAAGTTAAAGGACATTGAATGAAACTAACAGACAAATCCAGAAAGTGGTACATTCTACAAGACAATGACTAATTTAGTCAATCCATCAGTGGGAATGGAAAAAGAAGGGGAACTGCTTTAAAGCACGGAGATTTAAGAGACACGATATGTGGATCTTTTCTGGATGCTAATTTGAATGAATCAACTATAAAAACTGCATTTTTGAGACAACTGGGGAACTCTGAGAGTAGACTGGCTTTTAGATGATATCAAGGGATTGCTGAATTGTGTTGGTGTTACCATGGCGTTGTGATTATATTCAAATATTGATAACTATTGGATTGGGCCAATAAGAATATGGAGGTTTTTGTAGAATTCTCTCTACTCTTGTGCAAGTTAGAAACTCTAGATTTCGGCTCAGGTCATGATCTCATGATTCATGAGTTTGAGCCCCACACTGGGCTCTGCACTGGCAGTGTGGAGCCTGCTTGGGGTTCTCTGTTTCTCTGCTCGCTCCCTCCCCAGGGAGCTCTAAGTAAATAAATAAACCTAAAAAAATACAATAAAAAGTGGTATCACGGAGAGTTACGATGTGAAGATCTAAATATACACCTGCAAAACAATCATGTAAATGTTATATGGGTGGGTAACTGCAACCAGAAATAAAATATCCAGGGACACAATAGCAGTGGATTCAAAAATATTGTATCTAAAGATGTTAGAGGAGATTCAGATGATGTACTTGGATAGCTGCTGGGTGACTCAAAGCAGGGCTCTAGTGACTACAAAAAACAATGATGTTAAAGATGCACATTAAAATTTTGAATTATACTCAGGAAATGCGAGAGTAGAAAAATCTCTCCCAACGTAAACATTATTTTATATAATGTGTGTGTGTGGGGGGGGTTGTCTGGTTTTTCAAGTAGGCTTTACATCCAACATGGAGGTCAACGCGGCACTCGAACTCATGACCCTGAGATCAAGACCTGAGCTGAGACAGAGTTGGATGCTTAATTGACAGGGCCACCCAGGTGCCCCATATAATGTGTGGTTTGAAATATATAAATAAGAGTGATTAGCAAGTTAAACGTCATAAACAGACATTCACCATTTGTGTATCTAACAGTTTACATGTTCAGATAAGTAAAAAAACTGTTTTTAAAAATTATGTCATTGGGGGCGCCTGGGTGCCTCCGTCAGTTAAGCGGCTAACTTCAGCCCAGGTCATGATCTCATAGTTCATGAGTTCGAGCCTAACATTGGGCCCTCTGCTGTCAGCACAGTCTCCACTCTGGTTCCTTTCCCTCCTCCACCCCTCTTTGCCCCTTCCCTGCTCACATGCTTTCTCTTTCTCTCTCAATAATAATAATTTTTTTTAATTATGTCATTGTGTGACCTTTTATCCAAGCATACACGATGTATGAGTACGTGTGTGTGTGTGTGCGTGTGTGTGCGTGTGTGTGCTTAGAGAGTGTATGAGAGTTTTACCTAGGAAACCAGTAACAAATTCTTTCCGGAGGTTTCCTCTATACAAGGAGGCGAAGGCACAAGGGTTGGAGGGACGTTGACTTTTCACTGCCTACTCTTGTGAATCTTCAGAGGGTTACACCATGTCCAAGTACAACGTACTTAAAAAACTATCCAAACGAATACAAATTACAGTGCATCTTGTATCTCTCACTTTGTTTGATAACACAGTCCGGACAGATCTTTTTAGCATGATTTCCTGTTAACTCCCCGGTCAAACTGGACGTTTGACTGTCCATGAGACTGGTGCTGCTGATTGCCTCTTTTGGTCTTTTTGATACGCAGTCACCAAACAGTGGCTAAGGATTTCTTTTATGCCAGACACCGCTGCAGGGCCTAGCGATACCACAGCCCGAAGCCGGTGTTCATTTGGTTTCCTTCCCCAACCGAACTGCCCATAATCCCCACTTGTTAAATCCTATACCTTCTCAAGTCACTATTCCAATGCACCCTTCTCTAAGGATCCTTCCTTATCCCCTCTCCCTGGCTAGAAAGGATTTGTCCCTCCTCTCCATCCACATGTCCCCATAGCTCTTTGTAATTATGTAGCACTCCTCAGTGTATTCTGCTCTACAGAACAGTAGCCGTGGGTGCACCTTTCACCTCTAATAATACCTAACATTTACTGAGCACTTCCCTATGTGTCATGTGTTGCACTAAGTACTTTAAACGCCTTCCCGGGACGCCTGGGTGGCTCAGTCCATTAAGCGCACGACTTCGGCTCAGGTCATGATCTCATGGTTCATGAGTTCGAGCCCCGCGTCGGGCTCGGTGCTGACAGCTCGGAGCCTGGAGCCTGCTTCCGATTCTGGGTCTCGCTCTCTCTCTCTCTCTGCCCCTTCCCTGCTCATGCTCTGTCTCTCTGTCTCTCAAAAACAAATAACCATTACAAAAAAATTTTAAGCGCCTTCCCTTTTTCGCATCTCACGACCTTATGAGGTATGGGCCTTCTGTGTGCTACGAACGACAACACTGATGTTTTCGGAAATTAACTAACTGGCCTACAGACTTCTGAGCTCAGAATCTGGGCTCTTTGTTTTTCTTCAAGGTTTCCCCAAACCATCCCTTCGCTCCTCTGTGGTTTTCCCAGTTTCAAGCGATTTTACGTGGCGAGGCAAGCTCAGATATGAGTGATGTATACATGTATGCTGTAAGATTCAGGCCTGAAGACAGAAAAGATCAGTTAGGGCCAAGGCAGCCAGGGAGAGGTCTGTGGGGGAGAGGGCGGTGAAGAAAAACATGTGGATAAAATTGTGGGTGAAAAGTACACACGTTTGGAAGGGAGGTGAGGGGGTCCCTGCTCATTCCTTGATCCAACTCTCCCTTTTGCCCCGTCAGATGTTCAGAAAGACGGTGAACACAGAGGTCACCGTGACTCTCAGAACCCGGGTCTTAACTACTGTGTTCTGTTCCGTGGGTCATGTGTAGTCCGCACTCAGGAAAAATTCACTGAATTGGAAAAGTCATATGTTAAACTGGACCCAAACAGCCTCTGAGTTGTGTCCTCAAAAATGTGTGTCTACTACAGTGAGGAGAGAGCAAACGTGAAACCGAGAGAGAAAGGGGGTCTGCCTCTCAGTGCACTCTCGTTGAGGAAAAGGCCGTAAAAACAAATTCGAATACGTTAATGAGGAACCTGTGAGGACAGTTGTTGGTGTTACTAAATTCAGCCCTGTGTAGGGACACGGCTGCTGCCTCTTCGAGAATTACACAGTGATAGCTGTTGACTGAAACTAAATATTTGATTTTCTTGTCTCGCTCCACCCCCTTTGCTAAACAAGTTCTTTTAATTAACTATCCCACAGAGTGAAGATTCTGAAGTCTTCACCGGATAGATTTCTGACAGACTCATGCTGTTAATGGTCATTTGGAAGGTGCCCGGCCTCTTGTCTTTCCTTCCTTTTCTTTTTCTAAACTTCACATACATCTGCTCAAAACATCCAGATTTGGTGGCCAATGATAGAACACTTTTCACAGAAACCTGGTCAAATAATGTCATTTTTAGCCTTCACAGAAACCCGGTGAAATAATGGCAGAAGCCCATACTGGAAAAATTCAGTTTTCCAAGTAGATGAGGGTGATTAATGGAGAGGTTCTTCTCAAATCCGGCTCCCAGGGGTAAGCTGCTGTGTTCCCTGGAGCTGACTGAAACTGGAATACTGGGGCTGATTATTCCTAGCACCAAATGATTCCTGACACAGGTTGGAATTTCACCGTTAAAACAGGTAAAGCAAAAACAAGTTAAAAAAAAAAAAACCAGGCTTAATGAAAAGAAAATAAAAACCCTATATACTGAGAGCAGAGGCGCATTTGTCTAACTCAGGCCAATCATTCATGGAAAAAAAAAAATCCATTGAGAGCAATTTAAGTAAAAGGAAAATTAATTTAAGTGGTTTTCTTTTTTTGGTCTAGTGAGAAATAAATCCATATTTTGCTCATTCACTTGAAAAATGAAGAACGGAGAACACAAATCTACTAAAAATGAAAAACCAAAATTAGTCAATTAAATACAAGCTGAAATCACAGCAAATGAATAGATTCTGGTTATTTCTATCGTAAGTTACTTCTATCTTAAAAGCCATTTAGAAACGCATCTTGATTTTATATTACTACCATTTGGGTTTGGAAAATGGGCAGTGGAAGATGAAGCCAACATGAACGAAAAAGGCAGACGTGCAACACACACAAGTACCCAAAGAATAAGGAATCAGAACGAGTTATTACAAGAAAAAAGAGATAGAGACATATGGAGACAGAGAGGGAGAGACAGAGGACCGAAAGAACAAGATGGACATATATGTACATATGAAAGCACAGAGGACGGAGGAAAAGGAGAGCTAAAAAGAACAAACATTTCCTTGTTTGTTCCACAAATATTTATTGAGGCAAAAACAGATCCAGAGAGATGGGAGAGGCAGACAGGAGAAGCTCTGTACGTCTTTGACCTTGGCCAAGGAAACTCTTGCTGTTGACAAAAATTGTACAAAATTGTTTCCTCTTTTTTTCTTTTTGAGGGGGCCTACTAAAGTACAAAAACACTATGACAGACACCCAAGGAGACAAAAGGAGGAATAAAATAACCTCCTACCCTCTAAGGATGTATTTAAAAGTTTAATTGGGCATATGAGTGAACAATCTACTGGGTTCAACATTCTTTAAAATGATGAACTGGCTGGGAATTTAAAACAGACCTTTCCGCGGTGGCAAGCGGGATTTGACTTTTCAATTTGGATTACAGAGGATTTACAAAGTTAGGCAGAAATACAGAACTTTCCTTTTGCACCTTCAGAGGTCAGCAGCATAAATAACTAGGAGGGGAAATGTCTTTGGAGTATGCAAAGTTCCTTGGCAGCCTCACGTTTGTTCTTGGCGAAATCAGTATTGCTTCATTACCTGGTATCTGGGAGATATTCGAAACCATCTGCTACTTTTTTCTTTTTTAAATTCAATGCTTTTTTTTTTTTTTTTGGCTCAGTTGGGTCTTAGTGGGAAAGAGCAAGCAAAACAGAATTATAACATCTTCCACTTCCCACTCCCCAAAAGACAGCTAAAAAAAAAAAACAACCCTGATTTTTGAATAAATAAACAAATAGCTCCTATTTAAATCTGCAACTAGAGCAGAGCTGCCCGTTAAAAATATAATGTGAGCCGTATTTTAAATATGGGGGGAGCTATATTCTAAAAAGTTTCAAAGATAAAATTAATTTTAAGAATACACCGTACTTAACACAAGGCATGTAAAATACCATCTCAACAGGCAACCAAAATGTAATTTATTACTGAGATATTTTGCACCCTTTTTTCATGCTAAGTTTTTGAAATGAACACGTATTTCGTACTTGCAGTATATCTCAGTTTGGACTAGCCACGTTTCAAATGCTCCACAGTCACATGCTTCCCATACTGAACAGCAAAGATCAGAAATGCTGCTTCTCTGTGGATTGTGTATCCCTTCCTATTGTTAGCTCCACCAAAACCCCAACCGGATTATAATAAAATCTAAAAGGCAACTTTTGGGGCACCTGGGTGCTTAGTCAGTTAAGTGTCCAACTTCGGCTCATGTCACGATGCCACGATTGGTGGGTTCGAGCCCCGCATCGGGCTCTGTGCTGACAGCTCAGAGCCTGGAGCCTGCTTCGGATTCTGGGTCTCCCTCCCTCTCTGCCCGCCTCTCTCTCCAGGTAGGAAATAATGGCTATAGAAGCCAGCCCTGCCCTGCACTTCGGTGAGGTGAATAGACTTGTCTTAATGTCTTCTTCCTTGCACCCTATGTAACCCTCTGTTAGGCATTTACAGCTATAGACCATAAGTTCCTTGAGGGCTCACATCGTTACCTAGCTCTGTTTCTCTAGTGCTTAGAAAAGTACCTGGCACATAGTTGGCGCTCAATGAACAAGTAATAAACAAAGAAATTAAATTAAATTAATATAGTTTCTCATTTGCCTTAGACACATTACAAGTGCTCCACAGCCATACATGCTACCGCTACTGTATAGGACAGCACAAATATAGAACATCTCCATCATCGTAGAAAGTTCTATTCGGACAGCACTGTTCTAGAGTGAGGGGCAGAAATACTATTTGACTGGATAGGTGACGGGCATCGCTAGAGACCACAAAAGTCCTTTTTTTATGAGCAACAGAGAATACCAGTGATATCAAATGACAAAGAAGCAAAAGCACACATAGGTATGCATTTTGGCCTCTAGAAACTTCGAATACAGCCGTGTTATGGTTTCCACTGGAAGAACAACCATGGCCATATATTTTTCCCTGAGTTTCTGTCTCCCTCTTATGGTTTTCTTACCTTGATTCCCATCAGGCACATTCCCCACAAGTGCCCTTCTTACCTCCTAGCCAAAATATCTAACGAACGCTTTCCCTTATTTCCTGAGATAAGTTGGCAATTTCAAAAGAAACTTTAGTACAGAAGCTGGGGGGGAAAAAAAAGAAATAAAGGATAAAAATCGTGAAAATTCGTCAAGCTTCTGTACAATATATAATTTTCTGAACGTAAGAGTCCAAGGAAAAGCAGCAAAGTACGTGAAGAACAGAGACTCCGCTGGCTGCAGGGCTAGCATAATTTTGTGGGCACATTAGCAGTACCCCTTCCTTCTTAGCCAGGAGACCTCTGGAGATGTACCATCTGGGCTCCTGGCGGCATAGAGTAGTTGATGCATCTAAATATCTTGTCCCATCCCCCATTTAAGGACCTCTCTTGAGAGCACTTCATTTGTCTTTAAACAAAACGTTTCCCTGTTGCAAACATTTGTAGCCTACTCGGGCCCTCATGATCAGTTTCACATTGAGGTCTGAGAAACATGCCTAGTTAGAGTCAGTTTATAGAACCGATGACTCCCACCTTTAGCTCTGGTGAATGATTCGGCCCTGTGGGTCCCCTTGTCTAGCTGACGATCAGGATTTCCTGAGGAACTTCCCCGAAGTTCAGATTCTTGGGTCCCACTCCAGACTTCTGAATCAAATCTCTGGCGGTAGGGCCTAGAGATCTTTATTCTTAACAAGCATACTAAGTGAAAATGATGTACTCCATCTCATTTAGGAATGATTAATCTGTTTCCTTCTTACTTGAGCAGTCAACTCTGCCTGCCTCTGGACTTCTCAGTAAGGACCTTCCCTACCTCCACTCTGGCCCTTAACAATTGGACAATGAAACAGGATCTTAAGCATAACATCCATACAGATGTAGGGGGGACAGGCAGGAAGGGGGGTTTCACACAAGTTAGAGGTTTCTATGCCTCTACTACTTTTCCAGAGAAATCAGTTTGAATCTTCTAACCATATGGGATTCAAATGTCCCTAAACACTTCATTGTTGGCCCAATATTCCTGCGGATTCCAGCAGGGTGTATTCTTAGGTTAATTAACAGTCAGTCTGTCAGCTAGAAAGCCCAATATTGAGAATGCAGAACAGGAATATAAGCTAGGCTGCTACTGAATGCGAAGGTATGTCTCTGGTGCTTATCTTTTGATATTTCAAATAACAATCACTTACCCTTGACCTATTTTTTCAAATCTTGTGTATTTTTTCTTTGGGTCACCAACACTCACAATGCTTCCTGTGTTTGGGGTGGGGAGAGAGAGGAAGAGAGAGAGAAAGATTTAAATTGGTTTATCTCCCTTCATTTCATACTGAAAATTACAATGCCCGAGTCCATGACAAAACATTGGAGTGATATTCCCATGTAATTTCTGTAATTTACATGGGTAATAATACATTTTATTAAAGTAACACACAGTAATACATTAATTAAAGTAGTTGTAATAACCCATGCTGCTTTTATATTCAAAATTGATGATGTTTGGGAAACAAAAAGGACTGGACACAACTCAACATTTATAAAAAGTTCCCATAAAAGGAGATGGTAGACTAGGAGATAAAAACATCTAAGGACTTGTGTGCACTATTTAATAGAATCACAATCTTCTCTGAACTGGAGTAAAATTGAGAGCTACATCACATCCAGTTCTTCTGGACAAATCTCTATTGAGCAATTATTATGTTCCCAGTACTGTGATAAGGGTGATGGGCTCATAAAGAACAAAGTCTAATCACAAAGTAATGAGACTCATGGTTTTGGAAAACCTACATTCCCAAACCCAGGGCCCTACTTGCACTCCAGACATTTTGCAACAACTTTACTCGAATATGATTTCACCAGTGCTCCCAAACAT
Organism: Prionailurus viverrinus; assembly: GCF_022837055.1. NCBI lineage: Eukaryota > Metazoa > Chordata > Mammalia > Carnivora > Felidae > Prionailurus > Prionailurus viverrinus. The sequence continues at coordinate 84,067,475 of NC_062579.1, read as the reverse complement.
ATGAAGCAAACACTGACAGCAACGAAAGGGGGTATCGACAGCAACACGATGCTGGTCAGCGACTTTAATTAATAGCTCACTTTCCATAATGGATTGAATAACCAGAAAGAAGATCAACGAGGAAATAGTGAACAACACTATAGATTGACTGGAGCTCATACGGACACAGAACACTTCACCCAACAATGGCAGAGTACACATTTTTCTCAAGTGCACATGGAACATTCTCCAGGATAGATCGTATGTTAGGCAACAAGTCTTACTACATTTTAAAAGATTGAAATCATACAAAATGCCTTTTTTAATCATAATGGATGCAAATAAAAGTTCAGTGAACAGAAAGATGACTAGAGAATCCCAAGGTATTTAAATAAGACTTGTGTGAAGGGAGATACCTCAAGAGAAATGTAAAAATAGTTTGAACCAAATTAAAATTAAATACAACCTACCAAATTATGTGGGATGCAGCAAAAACAGTGTAAAACATTTTTTTAAAACAGGAAAAAATTAAGTGTGCCATTCAATGGTTTTCAGTAAATTTTTTGAGTTGTGCAAATTTATTAAATTTCACCAGGATCTCATTTTAGAACATTCTGGTCATCCCCAAAATGGAACCTTGTACCTGTTAGCACTCTTCATCCCCCTGCCCTGGTTTCCCAACCCATCCCCAGGCAACCACCAATCTACCTTGTGTTTCTACGGATTGTTCCAAACACTGTAGAGGAAGGTTATAAACCACCCAGGAAAAAAAAAAAACCATTAATTTATCATGTTTTGACTCTGGGAGAAAATATTGGTTTTGTTATTTCAAAATATCAAATTTAGTACTCAGAGGATGAATATTTGCCACCACTCGGAATAAATCTGAAGGAAGTACCACTGATTCTTCAAATGGTGTTCAAATGGGTGCAGAAAAATTCCGGGCCATAGCAGCACCGTGGGAATATGGGTTGAGCTTCTCAAGCAGACTACCTTGAAGGGAATAATTTATTTGCATGCCTCTGGCTCTCCCTTCGTTTTTTTTTTTTTCTTTTAAGCAAACATATCATTATTGTTACCTTTGAATTATATCTTACTAATATGGCCCCTGTTCCAAAGAAGTGTAGAGTCAGTAAGATAAGATTTACACCATGAACTAATCAAGAGAAGATCTATAGACTCTACCTCCTAATTGTTACTCTTATTCATTCCTTCCTCTTCCCGCCCATGGCCACTGCCATTGTTCAGGCGCTTAACATCTCTTGCCCAAACAATTGCACTAGTCATTACCTACTTCAAAATGCTACCTTCTCTAATTATCTTCCGCAATGCTTTTGGAACAGGGTGACCATATAATTCACTAACTAAGTTTGTCCTGGATAAACTGAGATGTATGGTCACCCTACTTCAGAATGATTTCACTCTTACTTATAATTCCTCAAAAGTTTCTCCTTGCTACATAATCAAATTCAAATCTCAGTCTGGCACAGAGGGCTCTTTACCGTCTAACACCATCTAACTCCTATCTAACCAGACTGACCACATAGAATTCTACTCTCCATCCCTCCTACTTTACACCCTAGTAATGGTATCACTATCCAAGGCTTAGGTCTCTGCAGATGCTCCCCCTTTCCCTTTCCTAGCGAACCCATGAATTCATATTTATTATTTAAACATTATTTCAAAGCCATCCTATTTTGTGAATTCTCCTCTGATCCTTCTAATGAGACTTCCATGTTCCTTCTTGAGGGCAGGAACCTTTGTCTTTTCATCCCTGTAACTTCAGTGCCTAGATCAGTGGCCACCACTGAACAGATATTTGTTGACTAAATTAATGAGAACAAGAAAGTGCGTGTTCAAGTGCTAAACTGTGTGCTACAAACAACACCCCATGTAAATTCAGACCTACCAGTAGATGGTATACCTTGAAAAAAAAAAGTTTCAGCCATGGACTGCTCATCAAGCTGTTAGGTTTATTGGTGGTGGTGGTGGTGGTGGTGGTGGTGGTGGTGGTGGAGGTTTGTTTTTTATAATAGAGCTCCATGTTTCAGTGAGGTTAAATAAGACATAGACAGTGTGTGAGCTGTTCTAATTCTTTTTCTCTTGCATTTCTCATCTCAGTCCGTGGTACTACCATCTGTCTACTCAGTAGCCTGAGTCAGAAACCCGGAAGTCATCTCTGACTCATCCCTCACCTCCACTCCCCCAATGCAGTTGTCCACTGAGTCTTGAGACTATATCTGTTTACCTTCTAGATACCTTTTCAGTGGCACCTGGGTGGCTCAGTAGGTTAAGCGTCCAGCTCTTGGTTTTGGCTCAGATCACGATCTCACATTTTGTGAGATCGAGCCCAGTGCCGGGCTCCTTGCTAATGGTGTGGAGCCTGCTTGGGATCCTCTATATAACTCCTTCTCCGTCCCTCCCCTGCTCTCGATCTCTCTCTCTCTCTCAAAAGAAGATACCTATGCAATGTGGACCCTCCTCATTACTACTGTTCTGGTTGGGCAGGCTATTGCAATAGCCTCCTAAATGTACTCCCAACCGTCAGCCTCTTCACACTCCAGTCCAGGCTCCACACCTCTCTCTGGCAGGAGGCTCTAAATGCAAAACCAATCATGTGATTCCCTGGTTCACGGGTCCTAGACACTCCCCTGACACCTCCAGGGTAAAGCTCAAACTCCTTGGTATGGGGTACAAGGCTCTTCATATCTGATTCTTGCTTCATTTTCCCATCTCCTCTTCCCCACTTCACCACTAGAACCTCATGTTTTGACCATGCCAAATTGCAACTCATGCTCCTGCTTTCCAGTTGAGCTTCCTCTCTTAAGACTGCAATCCTACCGCCCACCTACTAATTCTATATTCAAGTGACATTGAATAAGTTAGCATTCCCAGGCATGTGCCTTCATACCTTCTACACATGCTATCCTCCTGCTTGGAATGTTCTTAAATTTCAAGTTCCAATTTTCATGCTTCAATTCAGCTTTGATGGCGCCTCTTCTAGGAAGCCTTCCCTGACTTGTTTTGAATAACATTAATAATTCCCCTTCTCTCTAGTACTGTACCTTCTCTCTCTCTTTCGGTCTCTCTTTTTGCACTTAGTCTGTTTCTCTATACCTAATACACCATGTATCCATTTCTATGTATCTGATGTCCCCTTATAGACTGTATCTTAAGAACAAGAGTCACCGCTCATTCATTTCTCTATCCTCAGTACCTCCTTATATAATGTTGTGTGAGAAATACACTAGTTGCTCAATAGATGTCTGTTGAAGTAAACTCAAATAAAGTTGGGAATTTCCTTTTGAAATTGCCCCATATTTTAAGACAGGGGCTGGAGAAGGTATTTTACTTGATTTATTGCTATAGAATGCCACCAATTTAAGTTTCTGAATCGCCACTTCACATTTCAAATTGTTTTACAGATCTCTACATCATTGAGAACTAATTATCCTTATTCAAGTCAGCAATTAATGGATAAGGGCCTGGACGTTTGCTTTTTTTTTTTTTTCTTTTGAATGAAATGATAATTTCAAAATCACTTGAAACCATCATTTTATTTAGGAGTTTATAGTCTTCTAAGAAAGTTATACTATTAAGTTGCTGAGCAAACTCTTTTCCATAGACTGAACAAAAAGCAAATAAGCTTCAGCCCAAGCCGCTTTCTGAATTATGACCAATTTCAATTGGCAGGGTTTGGTTAATGAGGTTTTATGGTAGTAAATTACTCAACCTTTATTTCCTTGGTATGCAGAGTAAAAAAAAAAAAAAACTGGAAATAAATCCTTTCATGAGGATTTACCAAAAGACAACCATTTTGATGAGCTCCTGCTTCTGAACTGCTATTCAGATAAAATGGCTTCTCCACACCCATTACCATTCACAGCAGAGCGCGTGCTGCCATCTACTGATGTCAGGCAAGTACACAGGAGGTCTTGTTTACGATTCCGAGTCACAACACAAGCTTTTCAAGTGACCTCTTTCATCAGAGCCACTGTAATTTGCTTTTTTATACATTACACTAAGGAAAGGGGAAAAAGCCCACTGTGACACAATAGGGGGGGAAAGTGACAAAAATCAGCTACTCAAAATCAAAAAGGAGAAAAAAAAGAAAACCCGAGAGCAAGACCAGAACAATTTCCTGCCAGGGCAAATTCTTAAATAAGACACAAACTATTCATTGTAAAGTATAAGGATTTAAGAAATCACTAAATAGTAGTATTTGAAAATCGGGTCCGTGATGTGGTTTCAGTGGCAGGAAAGCCGATCAATGTATTTTCCTACATATTAAGCTAAGTTGAACTCCAACCATGAAAAGATTATTAGCCCCTTACAGACCGAAGGTTTTGATTCCTGAGAAAAAAGCAAAAGAATTCTCGAAATTACTATTAGTCCTTTCTGAGGGGATAGAAAAGTCTTGGGCGGGCGGTGCGGGAGAAGGGGAGGGACAAGAAGCGGAGGTGACTTATGGGGCCCAAGACAAATTTCCTGCGTTGCACATTTTCGCTGACAGCGCCTTTTGGAAATTCTAACATGTAGGGGTTTCTTTAGTTTCCAACAGATTCAGACAGACCACAACGAACAAGCCAGACCCAGGCTATCTGTCTGTGTAAAACTGAAAGATGATCTGTTTGTTTCAGCTATTAATGATCCCATGGTCTGGCCCCCACAATCAGCATCTGCGCCGAAGAGGAATAGCTGGGTGGCTCTGTGGTCTGTGCTGCCCACCTCACAGTCACTGGGTCCCTGAGCCTGCTCTCCCTACTTCCCCGTGCTTATGGCGGGGTCCGCTCTGGGATGGGCTGTGGGCTATTCCTCCAGAGCTCTGTCTGCCTTCCTCCTCTCCTTGGCTTCTCAGCACAGGGTCCTTTACTCCTTCCCGAAGCTCCAACAGGGGCCTGATCCCAAGGTCCCCCAGTGACTGCTGCATAGGCACCATACGTCTTGGATTATTTCTGGTTTCAAACGTTGTGTCCCGCTGGAAGACCTCACGCTCCAATTTTTCGTGTCACAAAATCCGGTTGCTCTCATTTTGCAAAAAACATCAGAGTTATATACTCCTCTTTCTTGTGCTTGGCGTCGTACGTACTTTACCTTGTTTAGTCCTCACAAAATCCCTGTCACATTCGTACTGTTATTGCTGCCATTTTTCTTTTTAGAAATCGAAGATTTTTTTTTTTTCATTTTAGAGAGTGAGAGAGAGCATGTGAGTGGCGGAGAGGGGCCGAGGGGGGAGAGAGAGAATCTTAAGCAGGGTCCATGCTCAGCGTGGAGACTGATGCGGGGCTTGACAGATCCCATGATCCTGGATCATGATCTGAGCCAAAATCAAGAGTTGGATGCCCAACCACCTGAGCCACCCAGGCGCCCGTACCTCCATTTTTCAAACGAAGAAACTAAAATTCAGAGGAGTTGAGTGATTTGCCTGAAGCCACACAGCGAGTGTGGGCCTAGAACTTAGACTTCCTTATGATTCATTCCAAAGCCTGTCCTATTGTCTTATCAAGGCTTTATACTCATGTAATAAAATAGTAACTGCCATTTATTGAGCTCCTACTGTGTACCAGGTACTGTTGCTGAGGTTTTTACATGCATTATTCTCATTTAATTATTATAACGCTATTTTTTATTACAACCCCTATTTTTTGGGGGGGGGGCGGGGTTGTGAGGTGAGGAATAAGAGGTCAAGGAAAGTTAAATAACTTGCCCAAAGTAACACAAGCAATGGGCTGGTCATTTCTGGCTCCAATATTTTCCTCTTAGTCATAGTTGAGCTACATAAAATTCATCCAATAGACACAGTCCTGAAATGTAGTTATGGTTTTTGACTGAGGCTCGGAGGGGTTCAATAAATCGTCTAAAGTCATACAGCAAGCACATGGCAGAGAGGGGGTACACAGAGGGCAATGGTGCAACAGAAGCAAGAAAGACCCCACTTTGCAGACTTTGCAGAATAGCTCAGCCTGGACCCACTCCGTGAAAAGTACCCTCCCCCCCCCCCGCCATTTTTCTACAGGTTCTCCCTGCCAATATCTGGAAGCACAAGGTAGGGCCGGCAGTCATCGGTGGTCCAGTGGCTCAAGAGAAAATGAGTCTCTCGAGGCCTGAGCATTCTCCAACAGAGGAGAAAACACTTAATTCTTAATCAAATGTAGTCTTCCCCTCTTCATCACGTTGCTCAGTGCAGGGCAGAATAAACGACCAATGGAAAAGACCAGGGGCACCTGGGTGGTTCGGTCAGTTAAGCGTCTGACTTCAGCTCAGGTCATGATTTCGTGGTTGGTGGGTTTGAGCCCTGCATCGGGTTCTGTGCTGACGGCTTGGAGCCTGGAGCCTGCTTCAGATTCTGTGTCTCCCTCTCTCTCTGTCCCTCCCTGCTCGCACTCTGTCTCTCTGTTTCTCTCTCAAAAATAAATAAACATTACAAAATTTAAAAAAAAAAAAAAAGGAAGGCCCGAGCTCAAGGGCCATTGCAGTGTGCAAATACTGCAGGATTTTGGCCCAAGAGAAGAATGCTTGTTTCTCTGTCACTGAATGTAAAAAAACCAAAAATGCATTTTAATTATAATAAATCAATTAAGATTTGAAACAAATGCCGGTAACAGTCATTTTTACTAAAGCGATGCTGTTAGATTTTAAAAGTCTGATCAAATCTCACAGGTCATGTCTCTGTGTACAAAATGGGGGGGGGGGGAGTTGAGGTTAACAGTCTGAATAACTGAACTGAAATTACCCAGGCAATTCTTTCTTTTTCCTTCCCTTTTACATATACAGACAGTAGGGATGCACAGAAGCAAAGTGGGTAACAGAACGAGTTGTAACCTTTGAAGGTAAACAGATTTGAGTTCAGACTCTGGCTATGCCACTCATTAGTTTGGTGACTTGGTCGCTTTAGCCTCTTTTTGAGGCTGACTCTCACTGATCTGCAAAATAAGGATGTTGAAATCTACCACAAGGGCTTATTAAGAAAAGTAAACGTTCTGATGTATGTAAAGTGGCCAGCACAGAGACTGTTCCATAAATGGGAGTTATTACTATTGTTAGTATGGCAAATAGTAGGTATTAGCACTACAGGCATATTTAATCACGTATAATAAAGTCAGTTGGCTGAAGTCGAGTGATTCCAGCTCCAAATGCTCAGTGCCAGCTGCAACCCGAAACTCTGCCTTTCCAAACACTTCTAGCTCAGAATGTCTCAACCTCAACACTGCTGACCTTCTGGGCTGAATAATTCTTTGTTGCAGAGGGGCAAGGAGGGGGGCTTGTCCTTAGCATTGTAGAGATTTTGGAAGCCTCCTTAGCCTCTATCTACTAGATAGAGCACTTCTTGTGTTGTGACTACAAACAGGTCTCCACATGTTGCCAAGTATTTCCTGGAAAGGCAAAACGGCCCCACAACCCTCTCTGCAGAGTCTCCCTGTGGCCTATAGCTGGCACTGCTCTCTTTCTTTTCTGAGGCTTTTTAGATGGAAATTTGCATGAACAAGAAGGCTTCCTACGCTCTAATTGTATCACATTATCGAATCTTATCGTCCAAATCAAATTGTAAGTTTCTCGATAGCAGGAAATTGCTTTTCTTTTTTTTTATTTTTTTAAATTTTTTTTTTTTCAACGTTTATTTATTTTTGGGACAGAGAGAGACAGAGCATGATCGGGGGAGGGGCAGAGAGAGAGGGAGACACAGAATCGGAAACAGGCTCCAGGCTCTTGAGCCATCAGCCCAGAGCCCGACACGGGGCTCGAACTCACGGACCGCGAGATCGTGACCTGGCTGAAGTCGGACGCTTAACCGACTGCGCCACCCAGGCGCCCCGGAAATTGCTTTTCTATGCTTCCCTCCAAAAATTCTTGCATGGAACAGACAAGTAGGAACTCAGTAAAGGTACACTTTTTGCTCATTTTTTCATTCATTCACTCAAAAAGTATTTGTTAAGTCCCTTTATGTTCTAAGCACTTTATTAGGAGCTGGACACACAGGAAAGGGAGACACAGTCTCTTCCCTTGAGGAGCTCACAGCCTAAGTGAAAGATTGGACGAGTATGGTGTGACTTGTTGCCATAAAGGCAGCAAAGAAGAGGGGCCTTAACTCAGACTGGGAGAAGCACAGAAGGCTTTCCTGAGGAGGCAACTTTTGAGTTGGGTTTTGAAGGATGAGTAGGAGTTAGTGACACTGGGGGCACCAATTGCCTATAAGTAGAAATTTGTTAGATGTTTTTGTAGTATGAGCTTAACAAATGTGCTTCACAGACCTGTGACTCTTCTCAGCAGATAATGCATTTTTCTTAGACCTCCTTGACCCAGAAAGCTCACCGAAAGAGGACTGTTTTGTCAAACTGGAGTCAGTGTATATGCACAAGTAGGTACCCAAAAATGACACTGTGGGTGGGAGGGTTGCTAGCATTTGCTGGCCCTGCCCCCTTCTCCACATAGAAATGCGCCTAAATTAAGGGAAGAGGCTGTATTATTGTGGCTGCTGGTTTGATTGACTGTGTTGGGCTTTGAGGTTGACTTACTTATCATGACAGATCAGTTGGGAGACCTTGGGCGATGATCAAAAGATGTCACCAGATTATTTTATTCCTTTTGGGAGTGTCATCTTAAAATAAAGCTTATTGTTTGATTCATTATGGCAAGTTATCACCTTAATTGATCTTTTCAAGTGAAAATATTTAGCTTCTGTCAGATCTGGAGTGTGGGGGAAGGAGTGATCTGGAATACACAGCAAGTGCCAAACTTTACATCTTTTGACTTCAGGGAGCCTGGAGTTTATGCAAACAGGCCCAAACTTTTAAAGGATCAGTTTTTCAGTTTAAACGTTTTTTGAGAAGCCATCCCATGAAGAAAGTAATGATGGCAAAAAGAAAAACTCACTTAGCTTCTCTAGGATCTCCTCATCTGTCATCTTGGATTTTTTCCTTTGCCGATCTGTGTTTCTATACAAAGTACTGGAATTGGCATTCTCCGCAGAAGGTGGTGCGACCTCTTTATTTGGTGCTGCTGGTGAAGCAATGGATTCAAGCACAGAACGAGTGTAGATCTTAAAGACAAGAAAAAAAGTTCTACGATGAAAACAGTAGGTCAAGGAAAAAATATGAAGTCAAGATGCTAACGTTTCTGTGAGGTTTTCTTTTTTGGATTAAGATGAAATCTTAAAGCAGATTTTGGTTCATAGCAAAGTCGAGCGGAAGGTACAGATTTCCCATCTACCCCCACCCCCCACAAACATCACAGCCTCCCTTATCACCAACACCACCCCCTCCATCAGAGTGGGACATTTGTTACAACTGATGAACTTACACTGACATGTCATAATCACCCAAAGTCAATGGTTTATATCTGGTTCACTCTTAGTGTATACATTCTATAGGTCTGGACAAATGTATAATGACATGTATCCATCATTATGGTGATGGAGTTTTGTCACTAGCTAAAAATCCTCTGTGCTCTGCCTATTCACCCCTCCTCCCCACCCCAACCCCTACCCCCAATAAGTTTTTAAAGACAAGTGATCGATTATTAAAAAAAGAACTTTAAGTTGCTTCAAATACACTGCCCTTGGAAGCTCACAGGACCCAGTCCTTTGAGGTCCTCACATATCCTGAGCTAATTCTGGTCTCAGTGTCTCTGCTTAGGCCATTCTTCCTACTTAATTCACACGGATTTCCTTCTCTAATTTAACATCTGCAGCAATTTTATAACTTAGCACTTCTTTGTACATTGTTCAGTATCATTCTCTAGTTGTCACGTACTATCCTGTATCCTCAAATAGCAACTTCAGCCAAGGTTGTATCTTATATTCTAGTTCTGGGAACACAGTGGATCCTCAATAGGTATTAGCTGATTAACTAGATTCTGACTTCACGATTGCTCCAAAGGGCATCTTCTGAATCATTTAGAAAACAGTCATTTGGGGCGCCTGGGTGGCGCAGTCGGTTAAGCGTCCGACTTCAGCCAGGTCACGATCTCACAGTCCATGAGTTCGAGCCCCGCGTCAGGCTCTGGGCTGATGGCTCGGAGCCTGGAGCCTGTTTCCGATTCTGTGTCTCCCTCTCTCTCTGCCCCTCCCCCGTTCATGCTCTGTCTCTCTCTGTCCCAAAAATAAAAAAAAACGTTGAAAAAAAATTTTAAAAAGAAAACAGTCATTTGTGGCTTACTGATTTCGTATGCTCTGGTCTTGGCGCAATAACCGGCGGGGGCTCATTGTCGTCTTCTTCTTCTTCCTCTTCTTCGTCTTCTTCTTCGGACACAGGAGGAGCCAAAGGAGGCTCTGATGCTGTTTTTGTACTCTTGTGACAAAAAACAAAGTTTAAAGACCAGGTATTAACGCCTCGTTGTTTTTCTTCAGAAATGAGAAAAAGGAAATGAGCTAGGAAGAAACTGCACCTTTTACAACTGAACAGAAGAACCATCTACAATTTGGTGATCAGTTCTGCCCACATTCGAAGGTGAATTCAAGCCACGGTTTGAAACATCATGACAAGAAAAATTTTTTTAACATCATGAAATTTTCAAAATCTTGTTATTTTCCACTGGGCTCAGAAACAGTGGGCTAGTCATTTAATATGTGAAAGTTCAATGCTCTTGAAATCAATGAATATATTCTTTAAATGCTATAAAGCCTTCAATTTGTACCGGGCAGCTTGTCAACCTGTTGATTGATATTTTGTCGACCAGAAACAGGCTATGTTGTGCCTGAGGATCAGAGCATGCATATGGATATGGTATTAATACAGCTCTGCAAATACTCACTAAGTACAAGCAAGCCCAAAAATGTTGCTCCCCTGTTCATCCTCTTGGAAAGAAGCACTCAGAGAGTAACAGACATGGAGAGCTAAGGGATATTCATCAACAGAAATAATTATTCAGTCTTAACCAACAGGTAAATGGTGATTTGCAATGTTAAAAATGGCAATAACACCACCAAAAATAACAACACCTGTAGTATCTAGGATCGGTTCTTGATCATTCATGTTAATGCCGGGTAAAACGTTCCAAAGCAGAATTTTGAAAGAACTGTAGCCATGGTTCTCAAAGTGTTGTCCCCAGGCCAGCCTCATCAGCATCATCAAGGGACTTGTTAGAAATGCAAACCCTTGGGCTCTATCCACACCAATGAATCATAGATCTGGGAGTGGGGTCTAACAATGTGTTATAACAAGCCTTTCAGGTGATTCTGGTTGAGGCTCAAGTTTAAAAATCATTGAACTATGATATAGGTCTGTGCTGTCCAAGATGGCAGCTACCAGCTCTCCATGGCTAATGAACAGTCACAGTGTGGCTAGTCTGAATTGAGATGGGTTGTAAGTATAAAGTATACACCAGACGTTGAATATGTAACATGAAAGAATTGTAAAATATTTCCTTGGTGAAAAATATTTCCCTTTATGTTGGTTTATAGGTCGACATAGTAATATCTTGAATACATTGAGTTAAATAAAATAGTATTAAAATTAATTTCACCTATTTCTTTTTACTTTTTTTTTCAATGTGGCTACTAGAAAATTTAAAGTTACACATATGGCTTTCATAACATTCACTTCTGTTGGAAAGTACTATTACAGATGTCTTTTTATGTTTTGTTTTGTGTGTGTATTTGTTTTTTGTTTATGCCTTTGGGTATGCTGGCTCAAGCTAATCCTAAAAAGAATTTTCATTTCTTGAGGACAAAGCTCCTGAGGTAGATACAGGGAGCCTACTAATAGACTATTCCCTCAAAGGACCTCAGCCTCCAATGAAAATTCAACATGGATTTTCTACAATCATGTATAAACCGGTGGTAAAGTTATAAGGTGTAATCATATATTGGATTGGAGACAGCAAGATTTATCTACTGTGAAAAGGAAGACAACTTAGAATTTATAAGCACTTGAAAGAATATTTGCTTGCCCTGATATGTGGTTTATAGACTGAAATTGATAATGCTTACTTGATATTGGTTTTCTTATTTTTTTAAAAAGTTTTATGTTTGTTTATTTTTGAGAGAAAGAGAGAGAGTGAAAGAGAGAGAGAGAGGTACTGGAGGAGGGGCACATACAGAGGGAGACGGAGAATCCGAAGCAGGCTCTGTACTGTCAGCGCAAAGCCTGATGTGGGGCTCGAACTCACGAACCTGTGCGATTATGACCTGAGCCCAAGTCAGACGCTCAACCAACTGAGCCACCCAGGTGCCCCTGTTTTTCTTATTTATACACCTATATTTCTTCTTATTCCAGGCAAAATAGCGAGGCTATTACATTGTATCGTGGCTGCGTTGAAAGCAACATGTGTTAATGACATTAAGTTTTCAGATAAAAAAAATCAGTTTCTTCTTATGAAAGACTAACTCTTCAGGGCACTTCAGTGGTCACGGGAAGAAACTGCCTTTAGGTTACTGGTGTCTGCTTTGCTATCACTTTGTTTCAGAAAGTTCTGCTCTATCTTACGCCGGCTGGGATCAAGAATGCACCTAGTTACCGTTTGTTGGTAGAAGGAGCAGAACCTGCCTATCAACTGACTACTTTTGATATGGCGAACAAAGCTATTTTATCTGCCGGGCAATATGAACCATGCCTAGGGATAGTAACCTTTATGAGGGCCTAGGAAAATATGAGAAGTCAGAAATAAATCATTGGCTCCAAAATGCTACAAAAACCTCTAAAATCTAAAGTCATTAATGTCTCATTACGTGTCTATGAAGTGTAACTACATGTCAACTTAGTTACTTAAATTTAGTATATATTTTACAGGAATTGCATTACATTAAAAAACAAATTGTAGGTTAGAGTGTCTTGTTTAGTAACAGTTCTTCAGTATTTATGATGATTTCCAATAAACTACGCCTAACCATGACTCTAATGCTACCTGCAATCAACTAATGGTCAAAAGCACTATTTTAAAAAATCACTTGAAAAAGTGTATGGCAAAAAAATTAAATGGGATATGGGAGCCCTTTAATATATTTGATACAATGCATCATGTGGCCTCCATAAGAGAGTGTATATACAACCTGTGAGCACCTAAAAATAATCCCGGTGGCAAATATAATGGGCCTAGGTCTGGGCTTCTCGGACTGGTACAAAGACCAAGCAGTCCTACTGACCAAGATGTAGGCTTGCACATCTCAACCATCGCTGTTTCAGTAAAGAAGACGCACCTGCAAAATATCAGTTTCTCAACATTCATTACCATCCTCACTATTCCCGTTTAATATGGGGGACACTCTCCATCTCCAAGGATGGACTAAGGGGCTATTAGGAAAAAAAGTTTGTAAGGGAGGAGAAAGACCCGTATTTCTGTTTATCTGGTACCAAACACTAGGCTGTCATATTGGCTGGTTGGTTGGTTGAGAAGAATGTGCGTCCTTCAGGGGACATTGTCTTTTGCATGATGGATGGGCCAGGGAACATTAGCTACCCAGAACACACCTAGAACACCAGGCATTGGTACGGAGAACTGAAATCAACATAATTTCCTGCCCCTGTGCTAAATAATGCCAGGACCAGGCACTGGTCCCTTGTCCAGCCTGTGTAATTAACACTGGGGCGGGGCAGTGTTATTTTTCTTTTCCTGTGGTAAACCAGCATCGAGACAGCATATTTTCCTGTTCTTAACGTTAAACAATACTGAGAGCAAGCAAAAACAACATCTTCAAGAAATGGTTGTTCTTGAAAGATAAGACTGAAGTATTTTACTTAGTCATAATAACACCTTGCTCACCAAGACTCTCTTCAAGACTCTCACTCACCAATCTAAAGCTATTTAACCATAAACACCGCACAATCCCAACCTTATAAGACCTGCTTTAAAATCACACAGCCATGCTCTGAAACCCTACAAATGTTCTCCCCTGACAGCCCCTGTCTAAGACACTGCTAAAGCTCTATAAAGGGAGGGGCTCTTACTTGCAGCTAAAGTTTAATAAACAGCTTCGCTTGATTAACAGGTTTCTCAGGTGGTCTTTTTTGGGAGTCACAGGTATAATGTCGCTATGCTCTTCCTTCTAGGCTGAAAATTACTATGACTGTCTAAACTTGAAAAAAATATATAGATACTCTGGTTTCTCTTCAGATGATGACCAGAGGTGAGGAGGGTAGAGGGACGGGTGAAATAGGCCATGGGGATTCAGGAGTGAACTTGCTGTGATGAGCATCAGGTATTGTATGGGAGTGTTCAATCACTCTATTGCATGCCTGAAACTAACAGTAATTAACACTGGTAACTAACTGGAATTTAAATAAAAACTTAAAAATAAGTTTTAAAGAAGCCAAAAAAATATAGATGAACAGCAAGTAAAGAATATTTTTGTCTTATTAAAATTTTGTGGGGCACCTGGGTGGCTTAGTTGGTTAAGCGTCTGACGCTTGAGCTCAGCTCAGGTCACGATCTCAGGTTCATGGATTCGAGCCCCGTGTCGGGCTCTGTGCTGACAGCACAGAGCCTGCTTGGGATTCTGTCTCCCTCTCTCTCCCCCTCCCCCCTTCAAATAGATAAGCTTAAAAAATTTTTTGTGATACACTTCTTTTGCCACACAGTGCGGCAGGGGAGGTAATTCTTTACCTGAGCTAGGTCCTGGAGTCTTTTAGAATTCTGAAGTGTTTGGCCAATCTCTCAAAATGATTACAGGTAGATATGTGCTTTTCCATATAATATCAAGGGTTCATAGATCTTCTGAAGCCCATCCATATGGCCTGTAAGTTATAAACCCTGCTCTGAAGAATACACTAGCTAAGCTAGAGAAGCTACCTTAGGAAATTCTTCTTTCTTTGAGCTTAATTGTTAAAGGTCAAAGGAATTAGAAGTAAGGACCTTAGAGCCTTTAGATGATGCAAAATGTGGTCTTTGGTCACTTTTCCTGCTTGTTTAAGAGGGAGATTTGAGGGTTCCATTCACGATCGACTTGCGAACTCCCTGGGCAATTCTGATACACACTGAAGTAAAAGAACCACTAATCTAGGTGAACAAAATAAACCAGGACTTCACATCAAAAGCTCAATCTGTGTCAACTACACACCCAGCTTCTCTGGACACAAATCGTGACCTATTCGTATTACTGTTGTTACCTTCCGCTCAGAACACCGGTACGGGATTCTAAATGCATTACTTCACTCTCAATAGTACAATAAACATATAACATTTTAAAGTAGCCTTAAATTGAAGAGTAGGTCCCTGAATAATATTTAGTGTTTAATATACTGATATCAAAGAAGCTACCACAAGTGAGCAGTAAAGCAGATGTCATAGGACCATGGCAGGTATTGCTGAATTCAATATTAATTATATAGTCATTAGTTAAAAATATTTAGTGACTACAGCACTGCTTCTATTTTAATTCCCACCCAGGCTAGTAAAGGAGGCCAAAACTGGTGATCAATTTAGGCCGCATTTATAAGGGGATAGTCCAATCCCATTAAGTCAGATCCTATAGGATAGCTAGGTCTACTTGGGAGGGTTCCTAATGCAAAGAAAAACAAAACAAAACAAAAAAACATAAGCAGTGTCAAGTGCAATCTCCTCCTAGAACCATAAGGAGAGCACAGGGTCCTCTCTACTCCCCATTCCTAAGTAGCTGAGTCCCACTGAAGGGATCCAATCTGAACTCAAGGGTCTAATCCAGTTCATTCAATCAATAGAAACACAACCTTAGTTAAGTAGTTTAATCAACTGTCTCCACCTGGAAGTCCTTCTGGCCCTTCAAACTCAGAACTATCCAACAGGAAACTCAGCATCTTCTCACAAAAGTTGCAACTCCTCGAACAAGGGTGTCCTTGTCTTTTTGGCCATCCTCATATCATTTTAAGCCTGCTATGAATCTTTGACCTTAACCTATTTTCCAACATCCAGTCAATAACCTAAACATGTCCGGAATTTGAACTTCCTCTCCATTCCTACTGCTACTATCTCAGGCCCTTATTACCACCTAAGGCCTGGATGCTTGTGCTGCTCCCCCAAGTGCTCTCCCTTCCTCCAGCCTCATCGTCTGCCTTTAATTCATTTTGGACATTTGCTGTCAAATAACTCTTAACTGCCTAATTCTCCTGGTCCAAAAAACTCCAAGGGCTTTCCAATGTCTACTAGAAAATGTCAGATTTCTTAGACTAGTATGTAAAGGTCACTATTATCTGGCTCCACCTTAACATTCAAAGCTTAATTCCTATGATTCCCTTTCTTATATCTCAGTCTTCATTCAAACCCACACCTTTTTGTTCCCGTGCCCTCCTGACTACTGTGCCCTTTCCCATGTTTTTTTCTTTTGCTTAGAATGCCCCACGCTATCTTCACAGATCCAAATCCCACCTGACCATCAAGACCTAGCTCAAATGCCACCTTTTATATGAAGCATTTTCCAACTCAATGTTCAACTAATATGTACCAAGTACCTATTTTGTACCAGGCACTGAGCTTAAGCTCTTAGAGACTAGGGCCTGCTTCCTTTTTCCTCCCCAGCGAAGAGCAAACTCTTTTCTCTGAGTTCTCATAGCAAATGGACATATTTGATGGTATGTAATATGGTCCATATTGTATCGTGTTTCTTTATGTGCACACTTCTCTTCCCTTACCAGACTGAGCTCCAAATTTCCTAGTGCTTGTAAAGAGGCACTTGATAAATATATGTGAAAACATAAATATCCATGTTTTATCTCCAAACAGGGAGAACACCATTTTGTTTCTGATTTGATGGAATATTTTGATCATTATGTAGAGTTAGTTTGAATTCCACAAACAAAACCAACAGAAGCAAGCTCAAAAGAAAGGGAGAGTATTTTAGGATATCTAAACTGTTGATAAAACAAAACAAAACAAAACAAAACAAAACAAAACAAAACAACCTACAGACCATCCTGGCAGGTTAGTGTTTGAAATAAGTGACCTACCTAAAACAGATACCAACTATTTCTTTGCCCGAATACCCAGCTAGTATTCATTAAACGCTAATAATATTAATTAAACCAAGGGAGGTGAGGTACATGTTGGTCCTGGAAGGTTGCCATTTTTGTCTTTCTCACTTTAAAATGACCTCCCTTCACATGCTGTTTCAGTGTGGCCTAGGAATCTCTCACGGGAGAGGAGGAGAGGGGAGCAGAAATGACCAGTTACAATGGAAGAATGACATTCTACTCCGTTTTGGGGAATCTGAGCATGGCACAAGTACCATGGCATCACAGGAGTCTCAGGTGTGGAGAGAGTGAGTTTTTCCTCATATTGCCATCTAAAAGTGATAGTAATACTAGGTTACACTTAATAAACATATAGTATGTGCTAGGTCATGTGCTAAGTATATTATATGCATTACCACATTCAGTATCCACACAAGTTTTAGGAGGTCGGTAACGTTATTATACCCAGTCAAAGCTGAGGAAAGACGGGCTCAGCAAAGCTAAGCCGCTTTCCCAAAGTTGCACAGCTTGTAAGTGGAGGAGTAAGACTAAAAACACCTAGGTTCAGAGCCTTCATTCTTTTTTTTTTTCACTGTGGTAAAATACGCATAACATAAAAGTTACCATCGTGGCCACTGTTCAAATGTACAGTTCAGTAGCATTAAGTATATTCACACTGTCGTGCAACCGATCTCCAGAACCCTTTCCATCTTGCAAAAATTTAACCCTTTCTATGGAGTACTCTATACCTCATATAAGGAGAAACATACAGGATTTGTCTTTTCATGACTGGATTATTTCAATTGGCACAATGTCCTCAAGGTTCATCCACGTGGTAGCACGTGTCACAATGTCCTTCCTTTTTTTTTTTTTTTTTTTTTTTAAATTTTTTTTTCAACGTTTTTTAAATTTATTTTTGGGACAGAGAGAGACAGAGCATGAACGGGGGAGGGCAGAGAGAGAGGGAGACACAGAGTCGGAAACAGGCTTCAGGCTCCGAGCCATCAGCCCAGAGCCCGACGCGGGGCTCGAACTCAAGGACCGCGAGATCGTGACCTGGCTGAAGTCGGACGCTTAACCGACTGCGCCACCCAGGCGCCCCTGTCCTTCCTTTTTAAGGCTGAATAATATACCATGGCGTGGATATACCACATTTATTTATCCATCATCTGCTGATGGACACGGGAGTGGCTTCTACCTTTTATATATTGTAAATAATGCTGCTGCGAACATGGGTGTATAAAAATCCATTTGAAAACTTGCTTTCAATTCTTTCGGGCATAAATCCAGAAGTGAGATTGCTGGATCCTATGGTAATTCTGTACTTTTTAATATTTTATTTATTCTTGAGAGAGAGAGAGAAGGAGGGAGGGAGGGAGGGGCAGAGAGAGGGAGACACAGATTCTGAAGCAGGGTCCAGGCTCTGAGCTGTCAGCACAGAGCCCGACGCAGGGCTCGAACTCACGAACCACAAGATCATGATCTGAGCCGAAGTTGGACGCTTAACCGACTGAGCCACCCGGGAACCCATGGTAATTCTATTTTTAATTTTTGAGGAGCTGCCATGCTATTACATAGCCTTTACTCTTCACCACTAATGACCTACTGCTGTCATACGTGTTGCTCAGGGTGATATCAAGGAGGCCAGCATCTATCTGTCCTCTATAAAAGGTTCATTACTCATGACTCTTCGAACCAACAGGAAACTTCCACCACTGCTAATTATTTCACTCCTAAGGAAGCGAACAAAGCAGGAAATAATTTCTATCGAATATCAAAATAAAATCACACAAAGGGAAGCCTTGTCTAAGATAATGTTCTGTCTAATGCGTATGGGTACGGTTGCAGATACCATATCACTTCCAAGAACTCTGAACTAGGTTACTTATGTTCTAGTCACTTCTCTGATAAAACTGTCTATGTGACTTTGGGCAAAGTCACCTTCGCCACTGCACCTCAGTTTGTTGGAACAGGTGACACTAAAAGGTATAGGGGTATGACCTGAGATGAGTTACTTCGCCTCTCTGAACTTCATCTGTAAAACGGAGACAATGGTACAATTTACCTAATTTGGTTGCAAGAAAGGGTAAGTGTATGTCAAATGGTGTGATCCCAGGGGTGCCTGGGTGGCTCAGCCGGTTAAACGTCCAACTCTTGATCTCGACTCGGGTCATGATCTCACGGTTCATGCGTTCGTCCTTCATTCGGGGCTCTGCGCTGACAGTGCAGAGCCTGCTTGGGATCACTCTCTCTCTCCCTATCTCTCTGCCCCTCCCCTGCTCACGCTCTTTCTCACTCTCAAAATAAATAAAGAAAAAATGTTATTATCCCGGCGCCTGGCACGTTGGTAAGTGTTCAGTAAAGAGAAGTCCCTATCATTATGATTACTTGCAAGATTCTATATGTAAGAGAAACACAAACATTTATCTACCTAAAGGTTAAACACCTATGTTCACAGTAGCTTTATTTAGAATAGCCAAAAACTGTAAACGGGCTAGAGATCCTCCAAAGGGTAGACTGTTAAACAGCGGTACACCCATACCATGGAATACTGCTTAGCAATAACAAGGAACAAACTACTGATAACACACAACTTGGATGAATCCTAAGAGCATTATGCTGAGTGAAGAAAGCCAATCCCGAAAGGTCATACGCTGTATTATTTCATTTACACGAAATGTCCACAAAGACAAATCTGTAATACCAGATTAGTGACTGCCTGGGGCTACAGTGGGGGTGGGATGGGGAATAACAGGAAGCAGGCCTAAGGGATCTTAAGAGGTGATGAAAGTATTTTAAAACTGGATTGTGGTGAGGGGAGCGCTGGTATGTAGATTTACCTGGAGTCGTCAAACTGTGCACTTAAAAATGGGTTATATATTTTATGTTCTGTACATTTTATATACAAATCCTATATTTTATATTTATATATATAATTACATATTTTATACATCGAAACGATACCTTTTACTTTATATATCGAAATGATACCTCTAAAAAACTGTTTTTTAAAATATCCTATGCCTAAGCTGAATCTGTGCAACAGCAGTCTGTTGGAGTGCCAGAAACATTGAGGACTCTAAACCATTTTCAATTTTTCACTTACCGAAGGATGGGCTGCTATGTATCCGTGTGCACTTTTATCTGGAAAGTAAAGATAAAGATGTCACCTTTATTTCATAAAGACTGCCTCATATAGAGACCACAGTTAATAAAAAAAAAAAAAATAACCTATGCAGGTTTAACCTTTGACCAGAAGGAGATTCTCCAATTCGGTATTAAATGCATGCTATGACAATGACATGATTTTTCTTTTCTGTTTTTAAAGTTTATTTATTTATTTTGATGGGACGCCTGGGTGGCTCAGTCGGTTAAGCATCTGACTTCTGTTCAGGTCATGATCTGACGGCTCTGAGTTTGGGCCTCACATCAGGTTCTCTGCTGTCAGCGTAGTGCCTGCTTCACATCCTCTCCCTGTCTTTCTCTGCCCTTCCCCTGCTAACTCACCCTCTCTCTAAAATCAATCAATCAATCAATAAAATTTATTTGAGAGAGAGAGAGCAAGGGAGGGCCAGAGAGAGAGGGAGAGAGAGGATCCCAAGTAGGCTCCACGCTGTCAGCACAGAGCCTGACGTGGGGCTCGATCCCACAAACTGTGAGATCATGACCTGAGCTGAAACCAAGAGTCAGACGCTTAAAGTGACTGAGCCACCCAGGCGCCCCTCACTTTTCTTAAAATAGCTTACACCCCTGCATCCTAACTACACCATTTTATAGACCTTAATGAAGGCCTCCAGCGAATCTCATCCATATGGAAGAATATTGAGATCACCTACTCCTGATTGGTATGAACCTAGTCATCTATATCCAGAATTTCTCCCCCACCTCCTTCTTCCTTATCCTCCTCTCTCCTCTTTCCTCGCTTCCGCCCTCCCTTCCTTCCCTTCGATTTCTCTTCTCCCCACCTCCTCCTACCCTATTCCTTAGTTGCCACACTAGAGCATCCCAAAAATGTCTGGTGGGTTTCACTCAGCTCAGACAAATACTGGAATGATGCATTTTTGGTCTTGGTCGCCTATGGTTCTACAGTGAACCTGGAGGACAGTTCTAGATTTCCTCACATTAAGCATTGCTTGATGTGTCACTAGGATCTCTTAGATATTGCACTCTATGTGGAAGACTAAATACCACGAAAAGCTCTCCTTGATTGCTTTTTTTCTTTTTTTGGTTTTCTCCACTGGAGAACAGCAGTTAAGCAATCTTCTCCGTTAAAATCGCCCCGTCGAGCAGGTGAATTGCTATATGCCTTAAGTTTGGGCTTTGACATTTGTTATGACCAAATGAGATGCTCCTCCCCTTCCAGGTGGGTCTTTGCACCATTCTTGAAGATATTTCAAGCCTGCCCTATATTTAAATCAATGCTGAGAGGTAGGGACGCTTTACAGCTGGGGCACTGATGATAGGATTCTCTCTCTCTCTTCCTCTTTTTTTTTTTTTTTTTTTAAGACGTTATACAACTTACACAGTAAGTTGTTCTAGGGAGGCAACCCAGATCATTTTCCTCAAAATGCCAAAATATTGTTTGGTATATGTTTTTCAGTTGCGTATAGTACAAACTTGAACATCAAAGCTTCAAACAAAGGCTGGGTCTACATGCTAGCAAATGAAGTCAAGATTTGGCAGGAATACGGTCATTTCGATTTCATATAAATAGCCAGACATGATTTCCCTTTTTAGGTCTCATTTTGAGGTTGGATCAAAATAACCTGGCAACCACGAAACGTGTGCTGTATCATCATGGTACAATTCAATGAATCTAAAAGATAAAATAAACTTCGAGAGACCACGGTCTGGTCCATACACCTCTTATTTCACGAGCACATCACAGGGCCTGATCCTAAGTGACTAAGTGTCTTCTTCACTGAACAACGTCCCTACTTGAGTTCTACGAACACCCAAGAAAATCTCCTAACATCAACTTCAGCTCCCAAGCCATATTTCGATTTGCTTATGTTAAAGTCATTTGAAGAATGAACCAGAACTGACTTCGGACACCCTCCAGGCATTCTGTTCTAATCCTGAGGCTCTGAGATCAGAATCACCTCTGTCTTTGATACCTCCGATCTACTCTTACCTCCAGATGTAAAGCTCATATATTTCTGGTTGTTGACGGTTTCTTTGGAATCGTAGAATTTGAGAACGTCTAGGACGGCTTGTGGATTCTTCTTCTGTTCCAGCTTTGTTATGTTGGAGGTTTGGAGTAACCGTGCCCACTGCTCAGGAATTCCCTGTGGACAACCAAAGGGAAAGAATGGCAGCTCAGAACATTCAGTAAGCTGCCTTTTCATGTTCCAGTAAAGTTCTTCACCAAGAAGCCCATGCTACCTGTAGGATTACACTTGGGAAACTGAAGTTACACTCTCGATTTAAAGTTAGTAACTTAACAATGCAATCATTCTCTTCTCTAATTAAAACACATAGGTAAAACTAGGATCCAACTTAAAAAGGGTGGGTGGGAGTATGACTGTGATAGAAAAAAAAAAGCGCATGAAAATCACCTCCATATTAATTCTGCTCATCCATGAAATGATGTTTACGGCTTAGCTTATTTTTTCTGGCGACTCAGGGCAGACATAGCAAGACTTCTCTAAATTTGGGCACCGTATAGTATAGTGCAGATCAATGGATTTTGTATGACTGGAATAACATAAGCTCTTTCTGGGCACGTTGGAATCGGAGTTATCTTTCCGAATAAAAGAAAAGCCTCACCCTTGGTTCAGTTTATACTCTGTGATTACAAAATGTAATTTGGGGGAGGGGGTGTCAAGGGCTTTAATACAGAGGGGGACTGAGAGGAGACAAAAATAGCATAGCGGAGGAGCGATAACCACGGAGATGCGAAACGGTAACATTAACGCTGCTTTGGGCGTTCTCCCTGCAGCTTTCTCCTCTCCTCCCTCCGTCCCCTCCGCCCCACTTTGTTCATTGGCCACACAGAACCTGGGGACTGTGACAACCATGGCAAAGCCCTGTGAGAATTTGCAATCATCTAAAGCATTTAGGGCACAGAGGAGGGGGTATTTGGAAATCTAACCAAAGACAATTGCACCAATTACTTGGAAAGGTTAGTTGTGCCTTGAGGATTTTAGCATTCTTTCCTACACATTCAGCCTCCGGATGTCCCCATTTCATAATCGTCCGCCCTCCAAGAGCGACTTGGAGCGAGAGACAGACACATCATTCCTGAAGTGCATCTAGACCCAATTTGTGCGGCTTTGTCCTACGAAGTCTCGGCAAAACAATGTGTGACGTGGGCCTCCAGAGTTTGGGAATGACAACAAAAAAGTGATATAAGCCAAGCAACAACTCTACTGCACACACATGAACCTGCTGCTGCAGTGCTATGACATCTCAAAGAAGCACTTTGATGCAAGCTTCTTTTG
Organism: Prionailurus viverrinus; assembly: GCF_022837055.1. Taxonomy (NCBI): domain Eukaryota; kingdom Metazoa; phylum Chordata; class Mammalia; order Carnivora; family Felidae; genus Prionailurus; species Prionailurus viverrinus. The sequence continues at coordinate 84,044,200 of NC_062579.1, read as the reverse complement.
GGCCTGTGACGCACCTCTGGGAGCTTCCCTGGGCACATCTGTGAGCCATAGAGATCTGGCTGTAATGGACGTAAATAAAGAAAGAAAAGAAAGTTAAAACAGAATGCGGGACAACTGAGAAGGTGGGAGGAGATGAAACCAATGGGTCTGGATGGGGGAGGGGGTAATCCCTTCTAAAGTGGGGCGGTTATGAAAATAGAGAGGCATTAACTAAATCAGGGGCAGGACAGATTTAAGAAAACAGAGAAAACGACAATGTTCTACGGAGTGGATGCGTAATTCCACTTTTGGCCAGATGCGTCCTCCATAAATATGCAATAATAAGAATTACCATTAAATGACTGGAGAGATTACCAAAAGGCGGAAACATGACTTAGGGGGTGGGGGAGGGAAGAAGGATGGCATCGTGAAAAGCTTTGACAATAATTTGTAAGTTGTATTTACAACCGGGTGATCACAGGTAGCCAGGGGCCATGTGATGAACTTACAAATTTCAGTTCCCAATTCTGGTTCACCATTTTCAGCTTCGCGTGGGAAGTGTCTGTGTGGCTACGACTGAAAGGGTGGCTACGTGGGGACGCTAGATTCAACTTCATTCCCATCGATGTGACTCTTCTGTACTTTGTAGTTAAAGTCGTGGCCGGTGTCACGAAAACTAGATTAAGGATTTCCCACACAGCCAGACTCGGCCTTTGAGTTCCTTTAGACCAGGGGCAGGGAAACCATTTCATTTCAAACCATATATGAGTAATTGCCATGTTAATGCTACAGCTCTGAAGTCTCACTCCCCACAAAAGAAGACCAGAGAAAAGATAACAGCTTTGTCCAAATAAAGCTATTGTCTCCAGTGCTACAGAAACATGCTTTGACCCAACTGGTTGGATTCGGGACATGGGTCTTTGATTCCTGGCATTTGGGGTTACTCCAAGCACAGTGAAAACGACACTTTTACATGCATTAATCACGCAATTTGATGCTAAAGCCTTAAGCCAAATATTTGAACTCAGGAGCCCATGCATGATCCCAGTTCTGATTCTAAGTGCAATTAATAGCATTTGGTTAATACTATAATGGCCAAAGGAGTTATTAAGTGTTACGAAACCAGGTATGCGTTGCACATAACCACTAGAGCAGACATCACTGGCATGGTCATTACCGTAATTATTAGAATATTTGCAGTTATTATACATTCTCATGGCACTTCTAAACTTTTGTGATAAATAAATGTCTGGGGATCACTAGACAGCAGGAAAACATGCTGCCAATTGCAGAAGATCCTTCAGACAACTGTACTTACCACATGGCTACACTGCTGACACAATTTCTTTTGTCTTTTGTAAGTTGAGATAAACTAGTAGTTCATCAATGAAACCTGACCCTTAAATTTGAATGTCTGCCACAGAGGCACATAATCAGAAAGCCATCTCATTACTCCAAACTGACGTACAAATCCCAAAAGTTAAGACAGCTAATGGAGGCCTAGACGTATGAGCATCAGAAGCAGGAGCACATATCAATGCCTCACCACGTGTACAATAACGACCAGATGTATGACAAGCTGGGGATTGTCCCGTGTAGCCCAGGAGAATGGCAGCATGATACGACAGGCCAAGCATTTATCTTATCATAGGAAATGATCATTTATATCACTCATACCATTTTTCCCTCTGATTGACTTGAAGCGACCGTCACAGGTCGAGAGGTCTGGAAGGGGGAGTTCTAAAGTATTTGGGACAAAAATGGCAATATAAAGGGTAAGGACTTGTAATAGTTCAGTACCCCAAATCTCACCTCCCAACCTGATTTTAATCTCAGGGTCCAAGTGTGTACCCAGGTACACAAGATTACATGGGCCAGCTAGCCGTAGGACAATGACAGGCCCTTGTAAGACAACTGAACGACACAGTTCAACAGATGGCTCAAAATCCAACCTAAGCCACCGCAATGATCAAATTCAGTAATAAGCCCCTCCCCCCTCTGCACGCACACACGTGTGCACAGACACACACACACACACACACACACACACACACACACACACACACAATAAGTGAGTGGTACCAGGGCAAATAGGACCCAATTTTAAATGCTACCAACAAAATGATTTTAAAAGCTCTTGATCATTATGGTAGTTTTTCAAGTTAGGAAATGTAAACCATCGGTGAAGATAGTAAAAAAGGGAAGAATTTGGCGTCTTTAAATATGACGTGCTGACAAGAAGTTTTCAAAGATCATCAAGAGGCCAACAGTGCATCAGATACCCAAATTTAGCCAGTGTCTTATCTGTATATTTCAAAGGACTTCTAACAACTGACTGCATCCAAACAGATGCTTTATTTTAAATTGGGCTTGGGGGACCAAGGGGCAGATGTTTTGGTTTGGTTCAATTGCATCGAACAGGTTGTTCACAACTGGAAAGCCTGCCCATCACATAACCCACCCACCCCACCCTCTCTGGTTGGTTCTTTGGGTTCTAACTGACAGCGAAGTGAAGATGTGGTCAGCAAGATGATGGTGACTCACTTTCCTTCATTTCCATTCAGAACCCCAAAAGAACAAAGAAGGAGCTAAAGATAGATTGTATCTTAAGATGTCAAGCAAGTTGGAAAGAGCGGAAAAAAAAAATTGGAAAGGAACCAGAATGTCACATGAGAACAGCAGAGGAGAAAGCTTTCACATCAGACCACAAAAAGGAAGAGAAAAGAAAAACATGGCATGACTGCAATAAAACCTAAGAGCAGTTTAAACAGAAGAAAAGCAGCATAGAAAACAAAAAAAGGTCCAAGCTAGAAACATAATGTTCTTAAAATAAAAACAGGGAAGAGTTATTAGACAAAATTTATGGTTTAAGTGCTTTTACTGTTTCAAATGTCAAAAAGTCAGCTTATAAAAATTATTATTATTATTATTATTATTATTATTATTATTAGTGGTGATGGTGGTAGTTGCAGTGGAGTCAGTAAGGTTATATTTCCGAAGTGCAGCTAAGAGAATATCCTCAAATACAGTAAAGAACAGCGGCCAGACTCAAACTCAAAGCCATTTGAATAATGTCTCTGACTCCAGTAATGAAATTGGTTAAATCCTACCGGTATCTCGATTTTATCAATGACAGTACCTCTTTCTGTTCTCTTCTGCTTGCTACTGAGAGCATAGAAATAATCAGCTCACATCACTTTACAAGGCCAAGATGTTGACTCAGTTTCGATTTTATTCTCGTATTGCTTACTTCCAGAAAAAAATAAAAAGTAATTTGGCTATCAATTCAGAGACCTTGGTTTGCTTCTCCAAAGCAAGTTAATGTGTCCCCCTCTCTTTTTTGTTCACTTATTCATATGACAGTCTACTCACTAACCATCAAGTTTTAAAAACAGAAACTTCAATTATTTAATATCTAAAATTATCTCTGGTTTAAGAACCCAAGAATCAGTGGTGATGATACCATCGAAGATTTTTTTTTTCTGAAGGCATTCAAAATTACTTATTATCTCAGAATGTACATTTTTATTGAGATCCTTACTAGGATGGAAAAAGGTAGTTGATCCTCTTGGGGGCATATTTCTAGCCACATCTTTTCCTTCATCCATCTAAAGACAAATATGCCAGATCTTAAAAAAATATATCCAAAGAAAGGCTGAATCTACAGCTATGGTCTTTCTGGTGAATTCTTACTGATATTAATTGTGGATTGTATATCCACATGTACATGACCACTATAGCACACGTGATATATCCATAAATATTCTTCCCGAAACATGGGGTTTGTTGTTTTGAATGTCTATAAAATACAGCCGTTAATAAGCCTAAAGATAAGCTATGTTCTTGGGATCAAAGCGGAGAACAGGTCGATTTTACAGAGATTTTTGGTTAGCTTGGTTTGCTGATCTGGGTAATCCAGATTCCAATGTAAAGCCCGAATTATTCAGATAGGCTGTCTTCGCTGGTCAAGTTGAATCCATGATTCTCTGATTCACTTCAAACAATAAAGCGCAGACTCAACAGGCTAACTGCGATCAGACATTTTTATGATGGACAAAATAATTTTACCAGTACTCTTGCCACTCTCTAGTTCCACCTGTGATTGTCTCTGTCTGTGTCCATGTCTGTGACATGGAAATGCTTTCTTGAAACCTATTTTCACAAAGGAACTTTTCATGGCTTGCAAAACAAAATAAGGAGCTTACTTACAGTGAACTCCCCGGTGACTGCGTCAAACCCCACATGAATCGTATGTTCAAAGTCTGAAGGAAGAGAGATCTCTGGGCGTTCTTTCTCTTTCTTCTTATTGGCTAAAGGCAAAATGTTAACATGTATTTATTTGGGCTATAGTTTTGTCATCCATAAGTTGTACAATTAGGTTCATGAAAACAGTTACAAAGGTGAAAGACAATCGATTCCAACACAACTTTCACAGTATTCCACTCCAGAAATTACAATTTCACTTGCAGAAGTAGCTGAGAGTTTGACAAAAACGTTACATCCCCATAATTTACAAATTTCCAAAATCCAATTCAAACAAAACTTGTGGTCAAACTGATTTATGCCCTTTACCAGTCGAATAATGTAACCAGTAGGTATCTAGGTAGATTGTGCTCAACTGGCTTTGTTGGATCAAATAGGACTTACTAAAGAAGAAATTCATTATGCTCAAGTCAAGCTAAGGCTTACTGTTAGAACGGACGGATGAAGGGGAAAACACTGAAGCTATGAACTATTTCCATGTTAACCATAGCTGAGTACCAAGCAGCTAGAACTTGTTTAATTTACACGTTTACATTATCAAGCATAGAAGCTTGGTCTTCTTCCAATGAGAACACTATTGCAGATCAATCATGTCACAAATCCTTATCTTTAAAAATGTTTTTAATCATGTCCTACCCAGCACTTTGTTAGTAAAAACAAACACACAAATTGCTGCTTTCTGCTGAATTAATTTTATTTAGTTCTCAGTAACCTCAAACCAATGCCTTGGTTTACACATTCTAGTCTGTAGCTCTTTTTCCGTGTCCCTAATATATTCTGTCATATTAGCCACTCAAAATCATTGTCCTCAAGTAGCAGGTTTTTCATAGTGACACAATTGTAAATGAGCACATCCCCAGTTAATATGTCAAAAGCCTTTAAAGATATCACCACTGGAGAGATCAAGTTGGGAACTGTAATGAAATTAGTTTATCTTGAAATAGATTCCAGGAGGAAGTCGCTGCGGAAATGTAAAATGGCATCAAGTAGATTCCCTAATAGACATATAAACAGATCTGAGAATGTGACTTTGATCAGGGTACATCTCACACTCAAAAATAATAATAATAATAATAATAACAATAACAATAATAATAATACTCACCCTCCTAATAATGGGAAAGTCAGCATGGTTTGCCCAATTGAAACCAGTCAACCTCAGAAATGCCCAGGGTGGCCAATTTAGAACATTCTGGTTCAAATAGATATTTCCTTGGCCTGAATTTCAGACAAGATTCAATTAACCATATTATGGATTACTGGTTTTGTGGGTTACCCAGGAGAAATTTTAGATTCAAAACCTTTCGTGTTCAAATGTCATTTTTATGGCTTCTTTTTTCTTTCTACCCTCTCTCTCTGCTCCCTATCTCCAGCCAGAGGACAGAGATATGGGGAAAAAATATGGAAATTCAAGTAGTAAGAAGAGTAGGACACAGGATTAGGAAAGAAAGGCCGGAGGCAGGGGGTTGGGGGGGGGGGGGGGACAAGGGTCACTCAGTGCCTCTGCCTGGCCATAGAACACATTTAGGACTCATTTTGAAAAGTACATATGTGCCATCTAAACTTCAGTACAGATGTCAGTTTTGCAGCAAGCCTACTTTATTGAATATTATCGTAACCTAATAGTGAAGCGTAGAGGTTTTTTGGTTGGTGTTCCTACTTCGCTGCGTGTTTTTGCACCATGGCTACCAACTCACCCTTGTTTGACTGCCATGTTTCCTTGTTCAGAACCACCACAGGTGCCCTAGATACTCCTGTGATCATTCCCTTGTTTTGCCTCTTCCCTGCCCTCCCGTCCATATTGGACATAGTTGACTACCTCTCTATTTCCTTGACAACATGGTCTGATTCTCTTCCCTTGGTGACTGTTCTTTATTTGATTGGCATTGCTTCCCCTTCTGCCTTTTGTAATGCAGTCTTTGGCCTTTAACAATTCCTTCTTGAAACTCATTCCTCATAGATGGCATCCACTCCCAGGTACTATTCCCTAATCTGTGGTTGGCCGGGGTAGATCCAGATACTGTGGGACCAAACACTTTATACAATTTGAGAAGAACAGCCCCGTTTAAGTAAAAACAATATGAAATTGCCTAGGGCCCCTCCTAGGGCCTTGGAAGAGCCCCAGGCAAGTGAGGAACTCTAAAGAGGTTTTATTCACTTTATAGTTCATCTACTCCTGGTGGTTGGTGACTTTCTTGGGGTCAAAGACCACTTTGAAAAATCTTTAGAAAGCTGTGGAGTTCCTGCCCATAAAATGTACTGCACACATCTACCCAATTTTGCATATAATTTCAGAGGTTCAAAACTCCCCTGGGCTCCAGGATGAGAACTTGTAGCTTAATCTATGTCTTCAATCATTGCATCAACTTGCATTCATGATCTCTCTTACCAGTAGTCTCTCCCTACTTTCCATTAGTATTGACTGAATGTTTGAACCATGTTGACTTGGACATAAACACTCTACCTGAGCTGATCTATATGAATTGGCTTAACGGAGTCACTCTAGAAGACCAAGGCTCTAGAAGGTAAGGATCGCCAGTCTCTTACCACCCTAATAACGCCATTCCCTTCACTCAGGGCTAAGCATAACAAAGGCAGGAAGGAAGCCCAAACTTGCCCTTCCTCCAGTGTCCATGTTCTCTCAGTGAAATGACACCACTAACCACCCAGATCAGAGAAGGATTCAGACTTCAGATACCTCCTCCTTTGGGAGGCCCTGAGCAATGAAAGGATTATGACCCCCCCCCCCACACACACAGGTAATTCAAATAAAAATACTAAAGCGTAAAAAGGTAAGAAAGTCCAAAAAGTTCTTATATGCCTATGATGGTTAGGTCTTTCTAAAAACTACATGTACAAAATAAGTATGTGGCCATGTTTGGGGTGCCCCTAATCTGCTGGGCCCACAGCACCTGCTTATTCTGGCTATTAGGTAATTTGGCACTGGCCCAACTGCCCAAGCCATAAACTTTGGAGCTTCTTTGACTCCCACTGTATTTCTATCTGAATTGGTCACCAAGTTATATTCTATCCCCTAGACTCATCTCGAATCCATCATCTTCCTTTCGTCCGCACACACCATTACCTCAGTCCAAGGTGCTAGCATTTCTCACCTAGTCTTATTGCCTCCAATCTTGCCTCCTGTAATTCATTACTTTGTGGCCAGAGTAACCTGTGAAATATACAAATCTGACCACATTCCCGCCCTTATGATTCTTAAATGGCTCCCCATTACCCATATGGCAAAAGTTCATGCTTGTTGGCATGCTACCCAAGGACCTCCAGGATCTGCCCCCAGCTTCCCTCTCCATCGTCTATTCTTGCCATAGCCCCCACTGTCCCACACCCATGTCAGGCTCCCCAAACTGCTGGATTTTCTCTTACTGCCAAGATTTCATGCTAGGCCAAGGCCTGGAAAGTCTTATCTCTTACCATGATTCCTTCCCCTACCTCCTGCACTTTGGGTGGATAACTCCCAGTAGTCCTTACTCTTCACTCTTGGGCCTCCTCTTCTTTGGCAAGTCTTGTCCTGTCCTCCCTCTGCAGACAAAGCTAAATGCCCTTCTCTTCCTGCTCCCACAGACCTGTCCAGGGCAAACTCTGAGCTTGGCACATGTCAACACTGGAGACTTTACGTACTTGTTGCTCTAGCTAAAATTGAGATACTTGACATCAAAGCCTATATTTTATTCATTCTCACATTCCCTAGCACCTGGCTTATGTCTGTACACTTAATGATTATCACTTATGGAATATTCACTTAGTCTCTACCACAGTCACGTTAGGTAGGCCTTATGATTATGGTTTAATTATTGTTCTCTACATACGGAAAATGAGAGTGAGGTTCAACCACATACCCAGGGTTATACAGCTGGCAGGTATCAGAGCCAGAGTTTGAACCAAGGTCCTGTGTCTCTAGAACCTAAGTTCTTAATAGTTACACTATTTACTATTCGGGAACATTAAAAAAAAAACTCAACATTTTTGAGTCCTCGTCTTCAGAAAATGTTTAGTATTGAAAGGAGCGTAGATGAGAATTTTTTGTCTTTTGTTCTTTTCAGGAACACTAAAACATATCTCCTCCAGAAAATTCTGCTGAGCATTGGTCGTTTACATTAACATTCAGTCTAACCTGAATCTTGGGTTGATAAGACTCAGATTGATCAGCTCTGGGTTGGTATCTGCAGAGAGCAGAAGCCCAAATGAGTACTACTTTCTAAGGGTATCACCCATGTACTACTGGAACACAGAATGAAGGCCACATCATAGACAGCAAAGTGTTTCGCCCTGGGACCCTCTGGGTGTACATGAGTTCTCATTCCAGGGGCCAGCGAACCCCTCCAGAGTCTCTCATCCTGACATCTCTCTCCATTCCACCACCTTTTAAAGAAAAAAAAAAGCCCCTCTAATAATCTATCATCTCCTATACACCCTACCCCAATCAGTATTCTGCATTTCCCCAGTAGCTACAGTTTGCCCTATTACCAATCCCCCTATACCTTCAACCTCTTCATTAAATGTTCTCTTCACTTCTTGCCTCCTTTTCCCAAAATTCACAGTGCATCACTCTCATCTGGGAAACTTATGAGAGAGAAGAGAGATATTAGAACCTCACCCCCAGAGATTCAGATTCAGTTATACTGGGGGAGACCCCAGCACCTTTAATGTTTAAAGCTCTTCAGTTATTTCCATTAATCAACTTGGGTGAAAGGGCGACTGGGTGGCTCAGTCAGTTAAGCTTCCGACTTTGGCTCAGGTCATGATCTCACGGTTCATGAGTTCAAGCCCTGCATCAGGCTCGGTGCTGACAGCTTTAGCCTGGAGCCTGCCTCGGATTCTGTTGTCTCCCTCTCTCTCTGCCCTTCCCCCACTCGTTCTCTCTCTCTCTCTCCTTCTCTCTCTCCTCGCTCTCAAAAATAAATAAACATTAAAAAAAAGCAACTGGGGTGGAGAAAAACAACTTTAAATTCTACCCTCCAAGGAGGGTACCACTTCCTCAGATCATTCTGATGGATGCTTCTCATTCATCCCCATCCAATGTCCTTAGGCCTGGAAGAATGGGGGAGGGCAGGGTTGCCCGCTTGTCATTCCAACCCATTTATCTGAGATCAGTACTTCTGCACTTGCCTACAAAGCCCCCTCCTTTGAGGTTATTGCCATTAAGTGCTCCCTAAGTCCCCTTATCCATTGAGGACTTGGGCTCCCAGTCTTCCTTCCTACCCTCAATGCTGACATTGCTCTGTGAAACATGATACATGAGTAGACACTTCTTTCATACTCTTTCCTTTTAACTCCTTGGCCTCCCTCATTTCTAATGAATTTCAGCTCCCTCTGACTTCAGTCTTCTCCCATGGCCACCACTAACGCAGGGGTTCTCAACCAAGGCTGCTCATCAGAATAACCTGTAGAGTTCCATGGAAGACCAATGTCTAAGGCCCACCCAGGACCTACTGTAGCAGGATTTCTGGGGGTGGGACCTAGGCAAATGATTTTCTAAGCTCCATAGATGATGTGCAGATGGAGTGGAGGACCAAAGGTACCCCAGACCTTTTCAATATCCAAAATGACCCTTTCATTGAAATATTAAACTCCGTTATCCCAGCCTCCCATCCTTCTAGCCTTCTCTTTCCAGCCCTTAATCCTATTTTGTTTTTTTATCTCAATAAAGCCTCTAGTTTTTGGATCCCTCCATTTTTAGCCAAGTTCCTAGCTTTCTCCTGCCTAGACTCTTTCGTCCATCATTTAAAATTTAAGTTTCTTTATTTGAGAGAAAGAGTGCACGTGAGTGGGGGGGGGGGCAGAGACAGAGGGAAAGAGAGAGAATCCCAAGCAGGCTCTGTGCTGTCACTGCAGAGCCTGATACAGGGTTTGAACTCACGAACTGTGATATCATGACCTGAGCTGAAATCAAGAGTTGGATGCTTAACCGGCTGAGTCACCCAGGCACCAGTGCTTCATTATGTAAATTGCTCTTAAGCCACTGCCCTGGAAGCAGTGACGCCCTTTGACCTGCTCTTGCAATTCTCCTACAAAAACCTACTCTGATACAATCCAACCATGAAACCTCCTCTTCTATACTGAGGGTGATGAGTTGTTGGAGGAAAAAAAATTACACAGCCATGCAGATTGGTTCATACTACAAAAGTCAGAGATCATAGTTGGGTCATCGATGGCACGTGACAATATTCTTTTTACCCGTCACCAACTTCCTTTCCCACTTATTCTTATTGAATATTCCAGAATGTTTCCACTTTACCCAAACATCTGCCTCACCCTCTCCTCCTTGACTTTCCACATATGAAATTCCTTCTACTTCACTGAGAAAACTGGAGGCCATCAGTTTGGAACTCCTCTGACTTCGCTTCCTCTCCCATTCCAGTTGGGTTGATCTCCCTCAGTAACATCTTCTCATGTCTCACTGGAAGCAATGTTCCTTCCTTCTGCCTAAGGTTTATTCCTTCACTGGTGCTTTAGATGCCAGTCCCTCTCACTTCTCCAAGAGTCTAACACCACCAATGATTGCCTATTATTCTTGTATCTTCGATCTCTCCCTCTATACTGACGCTTCCTATCTGGCCTTTAAGACCTGCTAAGATCTCTTTTGTTGTTAAAAATTAAAACCGTCTGCCATCTCACAACTTTCTCTCACTGCCACAGCCTCTCAGCCTTGCCTTCTTTGGCATAAATTTCTTGAAAAGGCAACGTAGGCTTCCTTAACCCGCACTCTCCAAACCATTGCAACAAGTCTCTGAGGTCTCAAATTAATCTCCTCCTTGAAAATGCCCACTTTCCAGTCCTTACAATCGCTGACCTCTCAGGCAAAACTGACATTGCTGACCATGAAGTTCATGAAACTAAATCCTTGCTTCCATCTTTCACACAATCCTTTCCTAGAGCCTGTTCCTGCATTTCTGGGTCTTCCATTGACTCTAAACGGTAGTTCCCAGGAGCTGTCTGAAGTCCTCATCTCTTCTTACCAACATGCTTCGCCTTTCAGTCACCTCACCTACTTGTATGGTTTCCCATCTACACTAGTGACTCCCTGTATGTCTGTCCAGCCCTGACCTCTCTGCTGTATCCTGACCCCATGGAGTTGCATTTTGAACAGCTCTATCTGGATGCCTCACAAACCCCTCACTCTAAATATTTTCAAAAGTAAACAAATTTTCTGTCTTCTTCCATGTGAAGCAAGAAATTACAACCCCTCCTGTGTTCCCTACCTCACCCTCCTCCAGTTTCTCATCATCTGCTTGGTTTCCTAGCTCTGTTAAGGCTTCCTCCTGAGTATTCCCTCTGCATTGTCCTTTTCTGCTCTTACTGATACTGGCTCTTAGGCCAGTCACTGTCATTTTTCACCTACTTAACTCCAACAGCTTGATGTGTCTCCTTCCATCCCCCCCCCCCCCCGCCCCACGCAATCCGTTCTTCTCCTGGGGCTAGAGTGAGATTTTGAAACACAAATCTGATACCGTTCCTCTGCTTCAATGCTTCCCCATTGGCTTCAAAATCAAATTCAAAGCCCTTAGCATGGCATACACAAGCCCTCCAGGATACTGTCCCAAATTACTTCCATGGCCCCATCTCCCACCCCTCTCCCACCCCCAATCAATGAACTAGCTATTCAGAACTACTTGTAGTTGAATTCAGAGAGCCTCAACTAACAATGTGTCATGCCTGCCTTCATAATGCTGCTCCTTCTATCTAGAAGACCACCCATCCCTTACATGGCAAGTTCTACTCCTCCTTTAAGACTCACCTCGGTTCAGTGGTCACTTCCTCCAAGAACACCTCTCTAAATTCCCCTCAGTCTTGAACAGATGCCCTTCCTCAGTGCCCACTTCTATATTGCACTTACCACGCTAACCTCTAATCATTGACTGACTTGTCTGGGTCCCTCGCTAGGCCATCAGATCCTTAAAGGCAGGAACTGGGACTTCTTCACCTTTGTAACCCAACATCTATCTTAACACAGTACCCGATTCAATAAATATTTGATGAATAAGCAAATGAACAAATCAATGAATGGATGAATGACCTTCATTATATGAAATGAGACCCAATATCTGGAGACAGGTCATGCCTATCTGCCGTTATGTGTTCATGGATGAGGAGACAATGGTCCAGGTTCCCTAAAAATTCCTTAAGGAGGAAAGGTATGTTCTAACATACTTGTTATATAGCTGAAGATGATGGTGGCAGCAATGTTGCTGTTTTTCCTCAACAGTGGGGACGACTCTGCACTCATTCAAGCATACCTCTTGCCAGGTGCCACTCCGGGGCCAAATGCATATGTTGGCAACACAGTTGGACAGGGTTCAAGGTACAGCAAAGCACCCAATTCTCCCCCAGATGAAATCGCTGGATGGCGCTATGCTTGCCTTCTCAAAGTGTTTTAGAAGACTGACACTGAATCTTCCTTGTTGTAGAAATGCCACTTGTCACCTTCCTCTAAAATTCCTAGAAGTTTTGTTGTTGGGCCTTCTCATTGAATGATGTCATATGGTCCCATCCAGAATTATAGTTTAGAACACTTTCTCGTTCCTTGAAAACAGAGCATGCAGGAAAAGAAAGGGAATGGCAGAGAACAAACATAGACAAATGCTTTCCTACATAAATGTAGCCTCAAAGCACAGAATAATCTTTTTTTTTTTAAAAGCAATGGAAAGCATACAAAGTTATGGTCTATGGCATAATAAAAAGGTGACATGTAAAGCCACATTAAGGGTGCCTGGATGGCTCAGTCGGTTGAGCGTCTGACTTCAGCTCAGGTCATGATCTCATGGTTCGTGGGTTGAGTCCCACATTGGGCTCACTGCTGTCAGTGCAGAGCCCGCTTCAGATCTTGTCTCCCTCTTTCGCTGCCCCTCCCCTGTTCTCTGTCTCTCTCTCTCTCTCAAAAATAAACATTAAACAAATAAGGCCACATTGATACCAAAAACTAAAAGCAAAATATTGAGTAAAACACAGAAACACTTTTTCCAAAGGGGAAAAAAAAACCCCACATAGGCTGACTAGTTCTAAGCAGCAAGCATATCACAACTTTGGCTCTTAGGAACCACTCTGTCCTGCCACTCTCCCAGTTTCCTTTTCCTTTGAAAGTGAAATCCACGGAATTGTGGATCAGTGTAGTGACAGACTGTGCTGGGCGGCTCATTAGGAACTTAAGTAATATTCTAAACTTTCAGTCTGATTGGGGAAATATGCTTGGCAAATAAATAGCAACCAACACTACCAGACCAAAGAAACTTAGAAGCTGTGGCTCAGTTGGTTAAGTGTCTGACTCTTGGTTTCGGCTCAGGTCAGGATCTCATGGTTGGTGGGACTGAGCCTCGCATTAGGCTCTGTGCTGACAGCATGGAGCCTGCTTGGGATTCTCTCTCCCTCCATCTCTGCCCCTTCCTCACTCACTCTCTCTCAAAATAAATACATACACATTAGAAAAAGAAACTTAGGTGCCGAGTTGAAAAGAATAGAGTATAAATGTGGCAGCCTATCTAAAGAGGACGGAAGTCTGTGGTGGACAGTGAGGCTTACTGGAATAGGTAGGACTCGAGAGACGGTCTTAAAAAATGGATAGGCAGGAAAGGGTAAGGCACCTAAAATAGAAAAAAAGAAAAAGAAACAGAGGAGAATCAAAGCTGGCAAGTAGGAAAGTATGGAGCATATCGATGAGGACGTGAGAAGACGGAAGGGTAAATAGATAGGGTATGGCCTTGGAAAGCAGGAAGGAAGGTGAAGTTGAAGACGGTAATAAAGAATGTGCTAGAAAAGGTTTTTGAGCAGGTGGATGATACAATAGAGAAGGCACTCTCTGGAAGACAAGCCAGGTAGCTATGTGCTGCTAGGCACACAAGGCATAGTGGGGGCGGGCTTCAACACGGTAGCCTCTCTCACACAGGCCGAGGAGGAAAATGTACGGTGGGTATGGAATGGGGAGAACCTCTCTGCATCTGTTGCCTCTAAGATCACCTACTAGGCATTTTCTAGAAACCGTGTGTGTGATTTCTGCAACTACATGGAAAGTTACAACCCAGGGGAAAGGACAGGAAGGAAAGCTTGCCTTCTGTGCAGTGTCCCCGGCAACACTCAACACAGAGCTAGGCACATAAAAATCAGACACAGATCTTTTCTGAGTGAAGTATACACGTGAACTATAAAAACTGCTCAAGGGAGGCTGATACTAATGTCCAATTCTGTTCTATCTCATTTTTCTGTTGAGCCAGCTAGTAAACAAGATTTGTGTTTGAAGTCAGCATGCAGCCCAGATTTATGCATCGGCTGGCTGCACATCCCTATCCTGTGATTTTCCACGAAGCCCTTGGCGATAAAGGAGGCCTAATGAAACATTTCGCGAGGAGGCTTGCACCGAAGTTGCTGGGGTTGGAGCTCTCCTGGGAGGGACCCTCGCCCCACAACCCTTAGCTCGACACTAGAAGCCCTCCTCTCCCTGCTCTTTGACCTGTTCCCCCTGGCCAGGTGCAATCTGGACGCAAGTGATTTGCGTTCCTGAAGCCAAACTTGGGCAGACATAGAAGCCATTTCTGGCAGGGGCTGAGTTAGAGATCTGCCATACTAAAATGCCTACTTCTCACCTCTGTATTCCTGGCTTTGCTCTGGAGAGCCATGTTAGGAGGATACAGAAGTATTTTTAAAGGGCTCTCCACCTCCTATGGGCAAACGACCTTTACTTTCCCTAGTAGATTGTCATTAGTGACTTGGTCACTCTGTAGCTGGGTGATAGGTGTTTTCCGTGGTCCGTTAATTTCTCTAATTCACTAAGAGGCTGCTAGTCAAGGCCTCACAAAGATCATTTACAGAATGCTGCCCTCGTGGCCTTTAAGAATTAAATTAGGTATTGGAGTTGTTTTAATTCAAGAGAAAAAAACAATGCCATTCTGCCCCATCGTCTGATTTGTGGGTCACAGAGCACACTGTGCCAGAACCTCCCAGAGGGAAACTTTCTGAAACCTTACACTTCGGTAAGAGTAAGTGTTCCAGACCAGTTCTGGGATCCAATTCTTCCTATGGCAACAGCAGCCCTGCAGGTGGTGTCCAGGAGAGCAATAGTCCCAGAGGGACTGATATCTGCAAGATGGTTCTCATCTCTGGCACTCTGCTCTATAAACACATATGGCTCGGGGGCTTATTATGAGAGGGGATCTGCGGTTATTTTTTATTAGTTTCATGAAATGTGCATTTTTCCTTACGCATGGGGGAAAATGATTCTTCAGTTTTCCTCTATTTTCTCTTTCTTTTGGTAGGACGAATGTCATTTGTGGGTCTTCAAATTTATTTTTCCCATTGGAACTACTTGAAAGTACTATGTGGTAACCACAATGGAAAGTTAGGCACAAAAATAGATTTTATTCCTGGCTCTAAGTATTTAAAGAAATTGACAGCGCAAGGTGGGTAAAAGATTTAAAAAGAGGTTCTATGTAACAGATGTATTTTTGGCTTAAAACTAGCATCTTGGGCAAAATATATACTGATTCTGAGTGGAAAAGGAAAAACGGTGTCTATGAAATGAGGAAGAAAAGACCCGACTCTTCAAATACTGGATTATAAACGAATCTAAGAGAAGGCATGAGAGGTGACTCTTGTGTTCTATTTTAACATGGTTCTTTAATCACTTAATTGTAAAAGCATCAGGTATTATTTTTGTAATAGAAAAAGACTTAAAAGCTCCCAGAATAACACTGGAATCGGGGAAAAGTAATTGACAATTCTTTTTTTTCTTTCTTTTTTTTTTTTTTTTTTTTTTTTACAAAGGCCATTACTTTTGGCTAGCAAGTCAGACCCTCAGGAATAATTGGAAAGGCAAAAAGGTAAGACTACTGTTGTGACTGCGGATTCAGAAAGTGGGTTGGATTCTCCTGGGCTTCACTCGCTTCTGTAAAAATTCCATTTTGTGCATATTCCGTTGGCTAAGACCCTATTTTTGAAACTAGTTAGGGAACTGCCATTTTATGACGAACAGTATCATGTTCCACCACCACTGGATTAGGAGTTGGCGAGGATCCAAAGCCCAAGTCTGCCTTTCTTTGTAAATTGGTAGTGGGGCAACTCTGTGGAAGTCATTTAACTTTGGAGTCTCTAACCTGCCTTCTTCTATATAATGGGGGCTAGTCCTTGCTTCCATGATAAGAGATCTGAAGGAGGTACCTCGTATGAAAGCCCTGTAAACACGATAATATCCCTAAACTGCTATCCCAAATACAACATCTCATTAGCAATATACTCAAGTCACACAGTGAGTCTGTTACTTATAGTGGAGTTACTTGTTTCGTTACTGGAGAACGAAGTAATCTGCCATTTCCACCATGTGGGTGATGTCCTTGAAAATGGAATTACCAAGAAAGAGGATTAAGCTGCCCCGTTTTAAACATTCACTGCTCTTATAATCTTTTATGATATTAGCAAATCCCAGGAGTAGAGAGGTGGGAGGGCCCAGGGTTGAGGGTTCATTCTCCTGCTTCAGGTAGAGCGTGCTGAAGCCATGAAAGCCCCAGTAGAAGAACCTAGAAAATTTCACCCTTGGTCAGTCACAGTATGTAATCAGCATATCTGGAATTTCTTTACGCCTGGTTCGTTCCCTCTGTGGAAACAGTAAGCCTGTCTCCTCCTGCCAGGTCTTTGGTGGCTATGGAACACAATATGTACTCTCCATAAATCAGCCTTTAATGTACAGATAAAAACTTCAAAGTGGTACCTGATTCGGCAAGAGCGGCTACAAGCCTAATTCAGAAGTTGGGTGTTCCCTGAGGATGATGGGGGAAAGGAAATGATGGTCCCGTGTGAGCCCTTCTAGTGACCTCCACTCACACACAGACAGCCATCACCTTCAGTGGTATCATCTTCAAAAGCATTCGGCAACAGCGATCATTCTGGCAAATCGTCAGGACTCTTGCCCATCTCCTTTCAGGCAACACACACTGCTTCCCCTCGCATTTATGCCCAGTTCACACATGCAACAATTTCAATGGAAAATGTTTGAAGATAAAAAAAAAACACAAAAAACAAAAATTATGAGGCAATGTCCTAAACCAGACACTCCTGATTGTGTGGATAATTACATAGGGTGCAAGTCTGAGAGAGGGGTAAATTAAAAAGTCCTCATTTGCTTTAAGGAGGAAAGCAGCCTCATATGCCTCAGCTGGTGTCAATTTTCCTCTCCTGGGAATGCTTCGTTTCAATGTTTGACACAACTTTCTTCTGTCTGCCCATCTTCTCATCCATCCCCAGGATCCTCTCCACCCTCTAACCTCCCCCTGACGTATCACTTCCTCTCTCAATTTATATCTCCCTGTTGCTTCTTTCCTTCCGCGTATCTGTCTCCCAATCCAGCATTCCATGCTTGAACTTGACCGTCTGCTCGTTTTAGCGGGCCACCGTATTTGTCCCCAATTTCCCTGTTTGTTGGCTTTGATGAAGAAGCAAAGGCTCTAGTAAATAGAGGGCATCATTATCCCACCTTCTTACCATTTCAACCACGGGGCACTTCTAGGAGTAAAGGAGGCTCTTCTCCTGGGGCAGAGCACTGACCTTGGAGGACAAGCAAGATGCCATGTCCGCCAGGCTTCCCAAAGGGCGGGGCAGTGATCTCCCAAGAGCATTCTGCTGAGCTGTACGGTTTACGTTTGGAGAACCAAGAGGAATGGAAATACCATTCAGATGTCTCGGACATCTGGCTTTCTGATAACAGGACCCTCAATGAATTGTGCCTCCCACCGGCGATGATAAGGATCTTGAGCTACTGCAAGATCCCAAAGGGTCTTCAGCGTCACCGAAGAAAGACTGCATACTGTTCCATCTAGTTATCACACTAAGTATGTTTTATTGTGCGTTAATTGGACGAAAGTTAATAGCGGGCATTGACCAGAACATCTGATAACAAGACCATAAAGGATAAGCTGAGAGTCTTCTTTAATATAATCATTGCACAGTAAAGCTTCTTGTGTAGAGAGAAGTGGCATACTCTAGGAGTCAAAACAGTATGTATGCAATACAATAACAACACTATATCGCACTTTAAGAACTTTTTCACATATATGAACATGCTCGTTTAGAGCCTTGACTTTCTAACTTAAGCAATATTTAAGCCCGTCAAATATACACACCAAATGAGAATATAACCCACAAAACACCCAAATCAAATGTTAGCACATGTCTGTTGTCAAGAATATTTTCTTACCGTCTCTTAAAAAAAAAAAAACCATGAAAAATTTTCTTTCCTTCTGTATGGTGATTGAAAAAAATAGTCCCCTTTTCTGAAATTCAGAGAGGTTTCAAAGTGCACTGCCATCTTAAGGAAAAATGAAAGCCACTGCTGGCTTTTGGATGCCAAGAGCAGAGTTGACCACACGTTCCCTTTGTCCTGTTACAAGGCAGCGTGACGGAGCAGACAAAGCACCAGCTTTGGAGTCAGAGAGACCTGGGAGACTCCTGGATTCCCTCACTTGCTATGTGATTCTCGGCTGTCTACTTACATGCTTTGAACTTAAATCACCTCATCTGTGAGAAGGGGATAATCCCAGAGCAGCTGCTAAGGGTTAAAAGACTCAATCTGTGTCAAGTGCCTGCCTGGCACACGGTCTGGCACCCAGGAACTGCTCGGTAAATGGTGGGTTACCTCTTGTTCGCTTTGACTTGATTTGTATCCAACCACCCCCCCCCCCCGTACTCCTCTGGGGAGAGGGGCCCCGGCGTCATCCCCAGGCTCACCAGCTCCCAAATCTCCCTGGGTCTCCCATAAACCAAGCACACAAACCATGCTCTCTAAAGACACAGCCCCACACACAGCGTGGCATGTCCTCTGAAACACACCTCATGCTCAAGTGCGGGGCGAGACACAAGACACGAGAAAGCACGCTTCAGAAGACACACGTCACGCAGAGCAGGTCACCTCAAAATGCAGCCTCACCGGCCTCTTCCCCACATGCTCCCCCAAGCTTTGGGTCCTTAACACTGATTATTTTTAGAGGCACTATGCCATTTTCAGAGGCCTGGCTGATTCATTCACCTCGTTGCATGTGCCCTACTGGTTTATTTATTCGCGTATTTTTTTCATATATATGTTAATCATCCATGTATTTATTCCCCTCCTTGCTCCAAAATGGATTTATGGTGGCTTATAAGAATATACACAATATGATACCATAAATTCAAAGTAGATAAGAAAGGAAAAGGAAAAGAAACACAGAGACATAAAATGAGCCCAGAAGAAAGCTAGTGCAAAGTGCATACATTCCATAGAGTCCCATCACCAGTGCTACGCATGGGCCGCACATTTGGCTGCAGGCTTTCTAGTAGCCAACGTAAGAGAAACCTGATCAGTCTCACACTGCACAGGGTCCATAAAATGAAATCGAACCACTCGTTCGGGATGTCCTCTTCCTGCTCTACATTCTGAAAACTTCTCTACACGAGAGTATCAGAACACGGTGGCAAAAGGTCTCCCCTGATTTGCTCTAACACCAAGATTCAGCTCCTGGGACAGTCCCCAGCAAAGATAGATCCTCAATCTTGAAATTACATCTACTGCTTCTTATTTCTCTTCTATCTGTCTCTTGAGGTTCCATTTGGCCAATGAAATGCAGCTATTAGAGAGACTTCTTAAGCAAAAACCTCTGCTGTCACCAAAGTGTCTTCATTTAACTAAAGAGATAGACGCCGTGACATTATTTATAACAAAAATTTGGAATGGACCTCAAGTATCCAACTGAATAACTGGTCAAGTAAACCATGACACCACTACACGATGAGATATTACACCCTGTCGAAAATGGTATTTATCAAACTTCTTAAAAATGCAGGAAAATATTCATGATAAAAATTCTAAGCACATCTTAGGTAAAAATTAACATATAAAACTGCATGTTAGGATTTCAACTATGTAAAAAACTGTATAAAAGGATATGTGTATGTGTGTGTATGAGTGTGTGTGTGTGTGTGTGTGTGTGTGCATACCATCTCCACAAAAAATGTCTGGAAAGAAATCCACGAAGACATTAACATTGTTTCTGAGATTTGTGAATAGGGGTGACTTTTTTCTATATGCTTTCGTTTCCATTTTTTTTGATACTGATAAACAAGTTCTATATGAGGAGGAGGACTAGGAGGAAAAATACTGATCCAGATGGTTATTATTTTTAGCTTGTAAAATTATGGGCAATTTTAATTTTCTTTAAAGTTTTCTATTAGCAACAAATAAATTCTAGTTAGGGGCAAAGGAACTTCAAAAAAAGAAACAAGATTTCTAAAAATCTAATTATTTGGGGCTGTTTTGTTTGTAAAGTCAAAAATGATACCAATGTAGTTAACACCTCACAATTATTTAGCACTTTTTCATTTTAGCACTGCTCTGATATTTAGAATTACATTAGACTACCAAAAATATTTTGCGAGGTAGGTATCAGGTATCACTATCTGCATTTAACAGGTGATGAGACTCAGTGACTGGCCCCAAGTCACAATAATCGGTGGCAGAGCTGGACTCAAACTCAGATTCCTCAGAACCCCAAGTACAGTGCTCTTCCCATTCATTAAGACTGACTGCGGTGTAACCCAGGCAGTCACCTAGAGGCAGGAGCATGGACACGGTGACCCCTCCTTACCTATGAGGGTCAATTCCTGAACAACCCCCAAGGGAGCAGGGTTCAGCTGAAGAAAGTATGATTTTAGGAGGTTTCGAAAACAAAGGGCAGGGGAAGTGAGGTCCCATGCAAACTTCTGAAAGCCCTCACGAATAATTTTTTTGCACAGTAAAACAAAAACAGTAACAACAGTACATTACGTGAAAAGAATAACGAGAGTTTACATGGCTTAAATTAGTCAAAGTGATAGGTATAGGTTCTACACTGTCTCCATTGAGAGCCTAGGATGATTTCCACAGGTGATGAGGATGTACCCCTCATTATGACAGTGGAAAAGTGGGGGGGAACAGTGGAGAGATGAAGGGAAGTGAGCTGCTCGCTCAAATCATGGCTCTTTAAATTCTCCCGGTCATTGAAATCCAATCCTGAAATTGGAACAACTGGCTTGTGCTGTTAGCCTGATCAAGCAAGTGACTTTAAGTGGTAAAACTTAATGACTGGCTCTTTTTCTGAACATTCTGTCTCCTCTTTTCTGAAGATACTTTAGCACTTCCGAACAGAGTTTGAATTAAATCGTTCAAAGTTTGTCCGAAAGCAGCTTACGCAGGGTCTGGCACGGATACTTGAATGGCACTACTTTATGATTTGGGCTCTTCTGAGGGTCCTTTCTTCCTCATATAGAAATGTAAAAAGGCTCTTAGTACCCCTTGATAGAGTTCAATGAAATCATTCAAGATTTGTCTGAAGGCAGCTTATCAGCTGTCCAGCAATGGTATTAAATGGTCCTCTTTGATGATTAAAGTCCTGCTAAAGATGATTTCTGTCCAATGTGATTGTTTGAAGGCATCACAGCATCTCTTTACAAGGTTCTGCTACATCACTCAGGCTTTGAACAGGTTAAGGTTTGACATGTAAAGGTATCAATTTGCATTGCTTTCTTGGGAGAAGGTTTTAATCTTGTCCTAAAAAATTTGCACCTGTCGGGGAGCCCGGGTGGCTCAGTCGCTTAAGCATCCGACTCTTGATTTTCAGCTCAGGTCATGATCTTACGTCACGGTTCCTGAGATCAAGCCCCACGTTGGCCTCTGTGCTGACAGCGCAGAGCCTGCTTGAGATTCTCTCTGCCCCTCCCCATCTTGTGCTCTCTCTTGCCCTCTCAAAATACACACTAAAAAAATAAAATGTGCACATGTTGCTTGTAACTGTTATTTGTCTCCAGTCCTACAGCTTCCTAATTATCTCTGTCAGCACTTATGATAATCACCTCTGGAGTGCCGGAAGCTTCCTGAGAGTCATCCTCTAGTAGCATCATATCACTTGAATTAATATCAACAAGTTCAGATCCAACTTCAGATAGAGTGCTCCTGTACCAAATGGTCATTCTCATCTATAGGTTCTTCTTGATCCCAAGATTCATGGTCTTCAGGACAGATCACTGAAAGGCATGCCACCATCCCTAGCCAAATCTTTTGTCAGCGTGCATTAATGACAGGCTCTGCTGAACTATCTATTGGTTCTTTCAGTAAGAATACACCATTAGTGAGGTGCCTGGGTAGCTCAGTTGGTTAAGCATCTGACTCTTAATTTTGGTTCAGGTCACGATCTCATGGTTTGTGATATCAAGCCCCATGTTGGGCTCTGCGATGACCGCATGGAGTCTGCTTGGGATTCTCTCTCTCCCCCTCCTCCACTCATGCTCTCTCTCAAAAATGAATAAATAAACTTAAAAAAAACAATACAGCATTAGTGATCGTGTCGGAATCCCATGGGGTAGGATCTTCAGACAGAGGAAACTTGGTGAGATTTTCAACAACAAAATTGGACATTAGTTTGGCATGTCTTCTCGAATAGTTGGATCAAACACTGATCTAAGAGCTCAAGGATCTGAAACACGCAACTCATTATAAAAGGCAACCTTGGGGCACCTGGGTGGCTCCGTCAGTTAAGCGTCCAACTCTTGGTTTCAGCTTAGGTCATGATCTCACAGTTTGTGGGTTCAAACCCCATGTCGCGCTCTGTGCTGGCAGGGAGGGGCCTGATTGGGATTCTCTCTCTCTGCTCTCTCCCCCCACTCACATGCTCGCTCTCTCTCAAAAAAAAAAAAACATAAAAAAAATAAAGACAACATTAACATTAAGGGTGCACACTTGCAAATGCATATGAAGCACCAAAACGACTGGGAGGAATCAGCAGGACTTTGAATTCCAGATTGTTCTTTTTAGTCTTGAACTTCCACGAGAAAGCACTGTTCAAACCATTCCTTAAGGAGAGAAGGAGTTATCCATGTTTTTCAGTCAGTGTGCCAGTACACCAGAAACTTGGCTTGGGTTTTTGTTCCCCGGGAAGATTTGGGTATAGTTTTGTGTCAAGCAGTAGTGGTTTTGCCAGGAGGTCACCCCAGTACTGGCACAAAACAGAAACAGCAGCCTCTCTGTTTTCGCTGACCTCACGTCAGCATCACTCAGTTGGTTCTTGCTCTCCAAAAGGGCAAGTAGGATTCTTCAAAGGCTTCCAAAAATGGCGGCTTCTACAGCACTGAAGATTTGGACAGGCACATGATTCCCGTCTTCATTCACCTCCTATGGTTGTGGCAGATACACCACAAGAGCTGCAGGGTCTGATGGTTCTTTCTTCGGCACCACCGTCACATAAGACTTGGTCTGCAGGTCATGGTGTTACAGAAGTTTCTTAAGCCATTCCTTGCTCCCGGCAGGACTTTTTGCTGGGCCCACTTCAGTGTCTGAAAACATGTCTTTGGAAATCCCTCGTGCATTTTCACAGATCCCTGGCATGGAAAGTGCTTCATCGTTCTTTTGCCGGTCTTCAGTGTAAGGGCTTAAAATTTCCATCTTTTCTATCCTTGGGTCAGCAGGCATAAAGCATCTCTTGAGCGACTCAGGTGTACAAGAGGCAATCCTGGCTCTAAGAAGAGTTTTGGCCTCCTTTACGGTACAAATTGTGGCCTCACTCACACCACAGGACGTGCGACGCTATTTGTTTTACCTTGAAGGAGCAGATCGTGGATGTCCCTTTTCTCTTCTAAAGACACCACCCTGCTTGCCTTTTTGGCTCCTTGCTGGGGTAGTTGTACTTGTTTCACTCTCTTCCACCTCAGTAGTCACATTTATAGAAGCCATGTTTAAGTTTAGGCTAATTAGCACAACCTGACGACTATCTACTAGAGATTCTATAGCCCTTGGTATTACAAATGGCTTTATGAACAACACATGGATTCATGTCAATATGGTGTTGTGATGCTCAGTGCCATAGGGCTGATCGTGTAGGGGACAAGTGGCACAAGACTGAGAGAGGAAACAAATGGCTCAGAAGTTTCTTTCCACCTTAGGATACAGCCAGAGAGACCATCATGTGGCAACTTGGACTGACTCCTGCATACTCAATTCAGGATTTTCACGGTCGTCATAAAGGTATACAGAAGTAAATCCACCTATACTCAAATTTCCAATAAGGACAACTTCCAGTTAGAAAGGGATTACTGTTAAATTCTCCCCTCTAAGTTATCAGAAAGAAAAGCGCTGTTCATAGATTCAAGACAGTACTGCGGCTATGATTTCCCTTGGCTTAACACTATGAATTCAATTTTATGTGCAAGGCAAACACGGTAGAAGTGTATTTCCTGTCAACCCACAGTAAGTCAATCAAACATTATCCTCTGACAAAAGGCAACCTCTGAAGATGTCGATGCAAAGGCCAGGTAGGCCCTGAACAGCCACTGCTCAAGAAATGACTACCCAACAAAGAAAGTGACAAGGAAAGAATAAACTGGCCCCTTTTCAATGCCCGGCCACTGATACTTTACTTTTATCCCCTCCTCCTGGGAAGATAGAGCGAAGCCTGGCTTTCTTATTCTTCTCTTCGGGGGCCATGGGAAGTGGTTTGGAGCTGTGGTTGAGTGCCGAGGAATCTCGGTTGTTACTATTCATTCTCAGCGGGGGAGCTGGGGGTTTCTCTTCATTATCCAGACTGTCAGACATTTTCAGTTACCACTGATGGCGCAGCTCCTAAAGAACAGGAGGAGAAAACAGGAATTAAGAAAGAAGAGGCCTAAAAGACCCATCTAGTAAAATGGGGGCTCTAACAGCTCAGACACAGAAGCATTGGTCTCATGGCTGTCTCCAGTTTTGTGGGTTTTGTGATGACCATTTTGAGAGGTTTCTTTTCTAGAGGGGAGGGAGCTGCCTCCTGAAAGACCAATGATGCAATTTCCCAGAGAGGAAAGTGAAGGCAGTAATTAATGGCTTTTCAAGATGTAGACACAAACACATAACTTTTCTATACACATAACACAAAACACTTCCTTTTCTCAAAAATGAAACTCTATTTTCTGCCGTCTACTCTTAGCCTTTTAATAAACAAATTATGACCTTCTTTAAAAATTCTACCCAGGGTGCCTGGGTGGCTCAGTGAGTTGGGCGTCTGACTTCCACTCAGGTCATGATCTCACGGTTCGTGCGTTTGAGCCCTGTGTCGTCGGGCTCTATGCTGACAGCTCAGAGCCTGGAGCCTGCTTTGGATTCTGTCTCTCTCTCTCTCTCTCTCTCTCTCTCTCTCTCTGCCCCCTCCCCGATTGTGCTCTCTCTCTCAAAAATAAATGAACATTAAAAACAAGCTAGAAATATTTCTACCCTGACTTTTGTGATGGTCAGGAAGCACAACTCCTCAAAGTCTGGAGCTGTCATGGGTTTGGCTGTTGATCTTTAATGGCCCCAAACAATGACCCATTAGCTGCTCTGACAGCTTGGGATGCTGCTGGCATTGGATTCTTACCTGCATGAACCAGGCTTACAAAACACACTCTACTGTTTCATGTCAAAGAACTGGGGCGTGATCTAGTAGACCTGACAGTTTCAGCAGAGTATGGGTGTAGGGACCGGGGAAACAACGCTGCATTTTCAGGTGGCAGGCAGAACATAAAGCTGAGCCAAATGTCACCGTGAGCAAAGAGGAGCTAGCTCCAAGGAGAGGACCACTTCCTGAGGAGCCATCATAACCTTAAGCTGGTCGTGCTTTATGTCCTGAAACGAGGAATGAGGGACTTGGCCTCGGTAAGAGGGCTGTTAAGGGCCGGTCTGGGTTTTAGCAACTTACCCCTGCTCTCAATGTCATTACTCGTTAGCATCTTGTGCTCAGGACGGAATACATTCGGGTTTCATCCCACTGGAAGGTAAAGTGGACTGGAAAAGCATGGACTCCCCAGTGAAACATTTCGGCTTCTGAGTATTTTCCTATTCTAATTCAAGTCCCTCCACTGGCGACCCAAAGGGACACTCGCCATCTCAAATCACGTGTTAAGAATATCTTCCAAGTGAATCTCCAGTTTGAATACAGGGAAAATCAAATCCCACTGCAACAAAATCTGCGTAAATTCATCAAGTGTTAACTGGCACTTATTTAGGAGCATAAGAGCTATCCAAAAATGATTTAGCAGATCACTTTCTTCCAACAACATTAATGAGAAATAAGCTATCGTAATTATTTTACACCTTTAGTAGTTACAATGTGTTTGTTATTTTCTTTTTGTTTGTTTTTTTTTACATTTATTTATTTTTGAGAGACAGAGGGAGACAGAGCACAAGTGGGGGAGGGGCAGAGAGAGAAGGAGTCACAGAATCCGAAGCAGGCTCCAGGCTCCGAGCTGTCAGCACAGAGCCCGACGTGGGGCTTGAACCCACAAACCGCGAGATCATGACCTGAGCCGAAGTCGGACGCTCAACCGACTGAGCCACCCAGGCACCCCATGTGTTTATTATTTTTGGTAATGAATTGTTACATCATGCCATGTGGAAAATTTTCCAAATTTTACTATGTCCTAAATTTTCTCCAATTTAAGTATTCAAGAATAGGCGAGTACCAATGAATATTTTCTCCAGCTGCACAGGTAACTGCCAGCTAACAATGACTGACCTGATCTTAATTTGGACAACAGATCTCTTTTCTTTCTCTTTCTCTTCTTTCTCTAAGTGTCACGTCTTGCATTATCTTCATGGATTTAAGATTGGTTCTGTATTTTTTCAGCAATCATGATCAGGGAAATAGTAACAAGCGTTTGGTCACCACCAACCACTTGATTAACCTCACATTTCCCTATACAGGCGAAACCACGGCACAAGATAAAATGAAAAACCGTGATATCAAGGATAAGGCAGATTCATAGATACTACTGGCATTAGTACGTACTTCGACTAGTACATGAAACCGGTGTTGATGGGTCTGCATTCCCTCTTACATTTTAAATTTGACCCTTCTAGGGGCGCCTGGGTTGCTCAGTCTGTTAAGCATCTGACTTTGGCTCTGGTCATGATCTTGTGGTTCGAGGTTCGAGCCTCGCATCAGGCTCTGTGCTCAGGCTCAGAGCCCAGGGCCTGCTTCGGATTCTGTATTCCCCCCACCCCCTCTGCATCTCCCCTGCTCACGCTCTGTCTCTCTCTCTCAAAAATGAACATTAAAAAATTGTTTTTAATTTGGCCCTTCTAAATTCACTGTTTCTCCAGAAGAAAAGTGAGTTTAAGAGTGACTTCACCAGTGGCATTATTCTGTACTGGACAGGTCCATAGTTTTAATTTAGTCACTGAGAAGAATTTGCCACCAGGAGAAGGCACTGTTTTCTGTGGGGTTTTTTTTCTGTTTTACTTTTTTGGGCTTCAAAATAATGCCTGGATATGGATGGGGTAATTATTACATAAAGCTCAGATATACAAAAGATAGTTTGGTAAAAAAAAAAAAAATTGAAAGCCACCGCAAAAAACAAAAACAAAAACAAAAAAAACCCTGAGGATTTAAATAGAAATACCTAGAAGATAGGTTTCTGAAAAATGTGTCTCACAGAGAGAGAGAGCTGGGTGATATATATTTTCTGATGACATATTACATAATTTAAGATGATGGAAGTTAGAGAAACAGGCATGGCTTCTTTAATTTGATATACAAAGCTGACCTTATATAATAGGGCAAGTAAGAGTCTGGGCCCATCAGGGTTCTAGTACACCTACGTAATTCAAAAGAATACTAGGCTCCTTTGTTCTTGATATTTAGGTGTGGCTAACGGAGTGGTGTTTTTTTGTTACTAATTACTCTCTGGCTAGAGACTCAAAAGGTAGGTGCCCTGCTTCTTTTCAAGCTGCCTGATTACTCTGACCTTATTTGACCAGGTTTATTTCAGGCTGGGGAAAGAAGGGGTACTTGGGATAGAAAACTCCAACGATGCTCCCCTAGAATACACTAGATATCCCTGGCCAAAATTTCACCACCACATACTTGCTGTGATCCATAACACAGGCATCGTGTGAAGGACCGAGCATATATGGGACACCTTTCTGCTGCGCAGCAATCTGGGATTGTTTTAACGCTACTCAGCTCATCTGGAGACTGCAAGGGGAACCAGAATACACCTTTCACACAGATGGAAAAGAAGTGGAAGGATCTGTGTCTAGTTCCACACTAGAAACGTGGAGCACGAAGCCAATAATCTTTTGGTTTTACTTAGACATTTCAGATTTGGTATTGCTTGAATTGTCCTGATATTATTTCAGTTCTTTATTACCCTTTCCAACGCAAACCAATCTTCATCTTCTAATTATTCCACAAAATTCTGAGATGGTGACAAAAGAATAGTGAGGAGGCTCTTGTTATCTTTAACTTGCCTTCAAACCAAGTGCTTCAAAGCATGCTTTTAGAAGACCCATGGAGAAAGGGTATGGACCTGTGAGGAAGCTTTGATGTTAATATGTTTGTTTCCCAAGTGGGAAGTGTCTCCGATTATTCCACAGACGTAGAAGAATGGGGGATTCTATTATGTTATGTTTGTAAACAATACCAATTTACTAAACCAGGTCCCTCCCCTGAGACAGCTTTCTACAAAGGATACTATTAATGGATTGCTGGTTCAATCTGCCTATGATGTCATTATTTCCAAGATCTTGAAAGAGACTATTTTGTTCAGGGCGGCTGTAGGCTCTATTTCAAGAATTGTACAAAAGCACCATTATTCCCCAGGAACCCAATCAAAACACTGTTTATCTTTAAAGTTTAACTGTTGTCATTCACTTCTGCAACACAACAGAAACTTGCAAGTGAGTGGCACGTTGGATCTAGCCACAGGCCATTCATTTCACTTTTAGAGCTTGGCCCTTAGCATCGTGGAGAGAAAGCAAACTTTAATGGACAACCAGCCACAGTTTATATCTGCTCACAAATTGATTTCATGTTTGGCTATTAGGTTTTTCAGTGAGAATTCGAGTGGCTCCTGCAGATGGTGTATATTTTTGATCCAGCCCTTGGGACTTAATGTGGCTTACCAACGTTCTGTAATTGTAATTGAAATTCATCAGCAATAAGAAATAAGCCTCTTGTTTCATGATAACCAAGGAGCCTGGACACCCCTTTTCCAGAGTACTAGGAATGATTACTTCTCTCTTTCCCTGCCTCCTTATCTTTTTTTCTCTCTCCACTCCACACTCTACCATACCCCACCCCCAAGTGTGAGGGCAGGCCTGCACGGGCAGGCATGTGCTCACAGGCACATACTCAAATACACACACACACACACACACACACACACACACACACACTGCACAGCCTTTCAGTGACTTGCGTTTTAACAGAGATTTGGTGGAAAGCATTTTAATCAAGATCCATGGCATCTTTAGATGAAATGATTAGGCATTATAAACAACTGCCATTAATTTCTCATTCCTCAAAAATGCATTCTCTTAATCTGCGCAGGGCCACACTAGACACCCAGAGAATGCTCAGTAGATTAAAAGAGAAAGCCACCAACTTGCAGGTTCCGGGAGTCAACAGGAAAGACAGATGATCAATTATTCTCTAGCTAAGATGGCCAAGATTCATGCTATGGCATAGGTGTTGAATTAAATACAACCAAAAACGCCCATTGTGCCCATTTGTCACGGGTGCTCTACCCAGGTGTGCGAAGGGTGAGAATCCAGAAGCACTGACCCTACAGTTTTCAAGGCCATCTGTTAAGTCAAAAGCAACTGAAATAAATGTTTTCATCAGATCTGGTGCCATCAGAGACAACCCCCATGTCTGTATCATTTTGTCTGCTTTCAAAATCTAAATAACTGTTTATTTGCATATTTCCCCAATGAGAAACACATTAATACTGGCCTCCTTTCAAAAACAAAAGCCCAGGCCAGCAGATGCACAGCCATGATCTAAAAATCCCAGAGGTAAAGTTCCCAAACCACCAGCCACACAGAGTTATGACTACAGATCGGTGAGCACACCAATATTGCTTAATACCCTCTTCGTATCAAACTAGAGGATCTAACACAGAAATGAGACATAGCCTAGGGGAAATTTCCAGGGGGAACTCCCTAACGTTTCTGAAGAATAGGGTTGCAAGACATCTCGAACTGATCAGATGACAGCCAGACTGACAAGAGCACAAACGAAAGGAGATGGATTTTAGGATCTCAAAAATGTAGTAAACAAGTCAAAGAACTCTGTGTTAACACATGTAACAAAACAAGAGAGTATTTCAGATTTCCAGAGTTCAGGAACTCTTTTTAAAATTTTTTTTTACATTTATCCATTTTTGAGAGACCGAGAGAGACAGAGCATGAGCATGGAGGGGCAGAGAGACAGGGAGACACAGAATCGGAAGCAGGCTCAGGCTCTGAGCTGGCAGCACAGAGCCCGACACGGGGCTCGAACCCACGAACTGCAAGATTACAACCTGAGCCAAAGTCAGACGCTTAACCGACGGAGCCACCCAGGTGCCCCTGGAATTTGGGAATTCTTGATTAACAAAAACTAGCTCTAGAGGGCAAGAAATACCGAGTTTTTTAGTGGCAGATTCCAGACTTGGAGGTAGTTCATAAATACAGGTTTAACATCAGCCAATGTCTCCTTAGTGATATTGATGCTGGGTTGTTCTTTGTATTCAAGGAGGAGGTTGCTTCTTTTCCTACCAGAAGAATGATGTATATGCTGAATTATACTTTGGTGGTGGGGAAAAAGGGTTCGAGAGTTACCTGCTGGCTCCTTCCTTGGATCCCTTGTGAATAAAAGCACACATTTTCAAGATAGCTAGCTGAGACTCCAGGTATGGACTGTGACTGGAAAACAAATTGTGCTTTGCTAACCAGCCTACACGGATACTAAACCCACTCATCTTGGACACATCATTAGCAACTGAACCAACCAGCTTATGACTGATAACATGGGATGTGGTGGACTGTTTTTAATCACACACACACACACACACACACACACACACACACACACAAGAAAAATCACCTAGTCTTTCATAAAGGGGACAACGTATTATATGATTTGAAAGACATACTATACATTGCTTTGCATTTCTACAGCCACCTGCATCTGAAGATGTCTAGCGACTTTTCAGAGATTAATTCCCATGATATGCTAGGATGCCAAAAGAGAAGGGAAAGGACATTCATCTCATTTTACAGGGAGAATGAGCCAGATCAGAATCTCCCAGCAGCTCCAAACCCATACTCCTTGCATTCCTAAGCTAGGCGGAGGAGGGACAACCCAACCACTAACTACAGGCAGCTGGATGGGCCCAACTTAGCATATCCATCATCTTGTCTCAAATTGCACATAGTTATTATACATGTCATTCCCCCCACTAGATCATAAGCTCCTTGAGGGTAAGGACCCCTCAGTCATAACTCTATGCGTTCACACCGCCTACCTAGTACGGGGCCGTGTTCCCAGCTGGAGTTAAATACGCACGTCATGTAATAAACAGAACTCTATACATTCTAGGCATTTATTGCAGCTCTGAGCAAGTTTTTCATAATGTTGCAAAAGCCTGTATGCCCACTCAAAGCAGGTCTGAGCCAAGAAGCCGTGGTTGGAAGAGCCAGCACCAGCCTAACTGCCAAGCAATTGGGCACCGTGTAGAAGTCAGCTGCCATCTGATTATCAACACCTCATTTTTTCACTGTACCGATCAGTCATGCCCAAAGAGCTTCCACTCTTATTTGAGCTGAACACTAGCATGGTGAAGAAGGGTGTACCATCCCCATTGTCGACATGAGGGATTTACAGAGACCACAGGTCGACTTACCCAGGGTCACAAAGTGAAAGAATGCAGACGAGAATCTCACTCTTCTCAATTCCCCTTCCATCACACCGATACAACGTGTAGCCAAGTAAACGACCCCCCGACACGCACGCTCTTCATATATACACTTCTGCCTTCTCCAAATATTCATACGGCAGTTCTAGCTTTTTCATGTCAACACACTTGAGGCCGGTACTTACTGATTTCACCTGCTTTTCTCATCCAAAGACCCAAGGCTAGGTGATTTCCTGACAGAACTCCAACAGGTTTCGTTGGCCAGTGGTACCAATTCTTAGACGGCTTTGTTTTGGAGCTCGTCTGTTCTGGGGCACTCACCAAGGGAACTCTGCTACCAGAGACAGGGGTGTGCTGTTTCAGAGAGCCTCGCCTGGGAGATACCATTACAGTGTGTAATGGAGGGAAGCCATTTCTCAGATCGTTTGATCAGGAGGAACTGAGCTACTTGTTAGGCAGATTTGCAGAAGCAGCCGGACAAGCAAGGGAGGCACTGGCTCTTTTTACAGCCGCCTAGTTTCAATCTTAGATCCTGCAAGAGATAGCTCGCTCTTGACATACATACAGGCACAGTCACACAGGATACATTTGTGTTCTCTCTCATACACACAAGCAAATGAGGTCAGTTCTGCTGTGGTCCTGTTCTCTGCTAACATCTTTAATGAGCAACTTCCATTGTTTTCAGCAGGAACTTGACATTAATTACATTCAATAAAGCCAGCATATTATAGTTGCAAATTTCAAAGATAGGTTGCCAACAAGAAAGTGGATACATAGATCCCAGCATCCAGACCTCATATACTGCATATGTCATGTGGCACAAACAGTCCTTTTTCGAGTGGCTTCTTAAGTTTCTAAATGTATGCAGCACCATACATTAATATTCATTGTGTATGCTGCATGAGCTAATGCCAAGAAAATGCTAATGATCATCTGATGTGTATTTATATTTGCAAACTGATACATTATTACAGGTTTCAGCTTTTCATTTCCAACACTGATGCTTCTAAGAAGAGAGAATAAGATGGGGAAGGAACAGAGGCAGAAAATTTTTTAAGCATAAAAAAACCCAAAACTGAGTATCTTGAAAGATGCCTCAAAGTAATGTGTGGGAAAAGGAAAAGAGAAGCAAAACCTAGTAATAAAACATTTCCTAATTCTCAGAACAGAACTTAGTATCCTTGGAAGCATTCGGATGGAAAAAATTAGATGCAAGTGGACAGCCCCAGCAAGCAGGATATGGTAAACCAATGTCTTGAGTCTCTGGAGTTGTAGCTGCTGTTACTATGCATGGGTGATAATTATACCTTTCCCTGATCCACTCTAGTGAAAAAGCCACAAATTTCCTCAAATTTGGGCCTAAAAATTCAATTCCCAAATGTGCTAAGGCTTTCTGTATACCAAACAGATGCCTGGATGTTGTTTTCCAACCTGTGTACCATGGCTCATCACTGTAGGTCTTTACACTGCTCTCAACTGCTCTGTCCCCCAAACCGGTTTTCTGCAAGAAGGCGACCATTGTGTATTTGAAGAGGAGAGACACTTAGGTTCAGTTGAGACCTTGCTATCATTTCTAAAGCAGGAATTTAGATCCAGTTGGCAAAGTTAGTATTTTGCCAAAATGAACTAATGAATGAGCAAATGGCATCCTGTCAGAACTGGAGGTCAAAGAACTTGGCCTGGCATCAAATGCTGTCACTCTTTTTCAAGCTTTTGCCCCTTGACCTCAGTTTATGTGTCCACATTTCAAGAAAGCAGAATGTGCATCTCAGCATCTTACTTGGGGCCCACGGTTAAAGAAGCAGAAATACTACCTATTAAAAAAAAGGGGGGGGGGGCTTTCCTCAAATATCGGAGGAAGAATTGGACGCCGTACGGCCTACTTTCCATCTATCCCACTGCACAAATGGTAGATTAACATTCAGTTGGCCGTAGCCTTCTTTGTAGGAATTCTCCATCTCCTGCCTCCACCAAAGACCATGTTTTGGTCTTCACAAAACTGGCCACAGGTCTGGGGAAAAGATCATAATCCACCCTAAGAAATTCCTGATCTAAAGGAAGACCTCGCCACTGAAATCGCTGGTTTTCCCCACTTACGCAGGCTCATCGTTTACAAGTTGTTGGATCTACCAAGCAGTCTGTCCTCCTTGCTGCCCATGACTCTACTACCTGGCCGCAGCTGCCACTGTCCGCTTATAGAAGATACGGCTCACCACTGGTTCCTGCCGGAACTGATGACCTACTCCAGCATATGTTCGGCTCTTCTTCCTCGGTGCTCACACACACAGAAGAAGAGGACTGTCCTGTGTGGAAGACTTTCTGTGGCCCTGGGAAGCCCCAGGGTTGAGACGACGGGGCCCAGCCCTCACCTTGAAGGAAGGTAGGGCAGCCTGGTAGGAAAGCTGCAGATAAAGCAGAAGCAGGGCTTGGCACAAGGAGCTGGAGTCAGCAGACCAGAGGGGGAATCAGGCAGTAGCTCCTAGATTACTCCTGTGAGCCTGGACTGTGGCCTAGCACACGTTC
The DNA here is from genome assembly GCF_022837055.1 of Prionailurus viverrinus. Classification (NCBI taxonomy): domain Eukaryota; kingdom Metazoa; phylum Chordata; class Mammalia; order Carnivora; family Felidae; genus Prionailurus; species Prionailurus viverrinus. The sequence goes on along the minus strand of NC_062579.1, from coordinate 84,009,751 downwards.
TGACAAAAACTTGGGTGGGAAAAAGGACTGGAAGGCTGGAGTTCATAATAAATTATATAATTCTGAGTTATAACTCTGCGTCACACAATGTTTGTCTCAGAGTGCTCTTTCTCCTTTAAGACTGAGCCTAATACCCTTGCCTGCACCCACAGTCATGTCCGCCAATCGCCAGCTGGTTTTGGCCTCCGGTGGTTTGTCTCGGCATGCCCTACACTCTCCTGCCCAGCTTAATGATAAGGGTCTACAGGCTATACAGCTGCATAAAGAGAGGACAAGAAAAGATCTTATGCCAGCCGAACATTGCTTCTTATAGGAAAAGAAACGAATTACGTGCAGTCTCCTTGTTAGTTTCTGGTCGACTTTTGTTTCAAAGAATGCTGAGACCAAAACAGAAACCTACTACCCTTCGAGAGGTCAGATTAGATAGTAACTCCAAGAATATGCCTCGGGGCGCCTGGGTGGCTCAGTCAGTTCAGTATCTGACTTCAGCTCAGGTCATGATCTCACAGTTTGTGAGTTCAAGCCCTGTGTCAGGCTCTGTGCTGACAGCTGGGAGCCTGGAGCCTGATTTGGATTCTGTGTCTCCCTTTCTCTCTGCTCCTCCCCTGTTCATGCTCTGTCTCTCTCTCACTTAAAAATAAACATTAAAAAATTTAAAAAAAGAGAATGTACCTCTTAAGTAGCCCACCTATGCATGCACCCATGTATTCAAACAACAAATACTGATTTAAGCTTATGTGCCAGGCACCATGGCACGCAGTGGAAGGTAAGAGATAGTTAAACGCCTGGTCCTGAGTGAGATTATAGGCTTGAGTGGTGAGCTTCCTCTCTGGATGCATATTATATATATAAAACATACATGAAATATACAGACAAAAATACAACTACAAAACAACTATTTTGCATGTGTATTGCCAAATGTAGAGTGGTAAAAAAAAAAAAAAAAAGGAGGGACCATGATCGTTCACAAGAGGGCAAAACTCTTTAACTGACTACTGTCTTACTAGATGAGAAATCAGTGCCAATAATCATACTTCCATGCATAAGGGAAGTGTTTGAAATTGTCCCAAAGAACATCACTGCCTTGCCTTTTATTTCCATGCCACCAACATTCACATGTACCAGGCGCTGTGTCAGGTACAGAGGGTGTATGGAGACAGATAAAGACCAGTCCCTGTCTTCAAAGAGCTCAGGACAACAGACATGCATAATAGGAAATACAATGCAATGAGACCCTAGGCATAGGAGGCTTTGGAGGGACAGAGAAGGAAGGATAACATGTCCCCAGAGGGGTCAGAGGATACAGCACTTGAGCGGGGTATTGAAGGATGAGGAGGAGTTCACCAGGATGTGAAAAGTGAAAAGCATTAGGTTGGTGTAGGCCATTATTCAACAGCATATTCCAACCAACAAATACTCCAATCATGCTAGAATAGCTTTCTTAGTTTTAAGCCCCTATTTCTGAACTAAGTGATGCTCATGCTGTGTAAAAGAGAGAGAACAGATCTCAAACCTCTGAAAGAAAGTAACATGTATGACGCTTTAAAGAAGCCAGGCCACTGGCTCCTAGTGAACTACAGAAGAAGAGATACGTATGTTCTGATACACAGCAAATTCTAGAACTGGAACCATATGTGAACAGATCAGACCTCTTTTGGGGAATGTATTAGGAAGATAATACTTGGAGAAAAAAAAAACCCTTCCTTTCATAGTTCATTTAAGAACTAAGTTGCACCCTCTGTGTGTGTCTCTCTCTCTCTGCCCCTCCCCGCCTGTGCTCTCTCTCTCTCTCTCATAAGAATAAATAAACATTAAAAAAAGAAAAAAAAACAACTAAGTTGCACCCTGTTATGCACCTTTAACTCCAGGTCTTAGTTAGGTTTTTTATAAACCTAAAAGAATTATCTCCAATAAAAAGAAGAGCCGTTCCAGATCTACTTCTGGATCACTCTGTGACCTTGAGGAAATCACTCAATCTTCATAAGTAAATTCATTCTTTCAGCATTTCCAAAGTGTCTGTATAGTCTGTGCCCAAGTAGGCAGAGGATGCTTTGGAAGTACAGTGGAGGAAGGGTAACTCATACTGCCCAGAAGTCAGAGGATATAGCACTCAAGCTGGGTACTGCAGGATGAGTAAGAGTTCACCAGACTCCAGGGCAAGACATGAACAAGGCACACTGCTTGCCCTTGAAGAGACTTAAAGTGTCATGGGTGTTGGCCATGACAGCTCAGTGCAAGGATGACAACAGGTTGCTACTGAAGGACAGAGTAAGGGACTCTCAAAACCATGACGGGGACTTCATGGAGGACATACACTTGAGCTGAATTAGGGAGGATGTGTCTCAGGCACAAGGAACATTATGTGTTAGGCCCCAGAGGAACTACAGGTCACTTGGCCTGACCATAGTAAAGAAGAGGGATGGGAAAAAATAAGATCAGTAGAGATGAAATGAAGAAGGGTTTTGTATGCCTTTTTCTGGGGTTTGGACTCTTCCTGTTAAGATAAAGAGGTTTCAAGTGGCGGTGGTGGGGGCACGGTTAGCTGTGAATTTCGGAATTATTACTTGGGTGACAGGGTAGCAAAATGTCTAAGGTTGAAGACTCGGGGGAATTTTTCCCCATGGGGTGGGATGTTCCAGGTAGCAACATGGAAATAACCTCTTCTCTGGAAGAGACAACACTGAGAAGGTGAGCCGGAGGAGAAGGAAGCACAGGCAACATGGGATTAGCAAGACAGGAGACAGGAGAAGAGACGTTTCAAGAGGGGCCTCTGTTTTTGACCAAAGATGGCAGGGATGTTAGGCCCGGTGGGATTAATTGGTCTCAGGACCCTGAATGGAAATACATTTCTATCCCAAAAGGCCCCAAAGGATGTGGGAGATAAAATTCTTTTTTTCAGTCTTTAGGGGTTTTTCCAGGTTTACAGAGGTATAATTGACAAATAAAAACTGCCAAGGTATACTGTGTGATGTATGTATACACTGTGAAATGGTTATCAATGGTTAACTGATATATCTATCACCTTACACAGTTACTTTTTTTGGTGCGGTGAGAACACACAACATGAACACACAACATCTACTCTCTTAGCAGATTTCACGATCCAGTATTATTAACTGTAGTCACCATGCTGTATATTAGGTCCCCGGTTTAACCTTTTTAGCTTTTGTTTTGGATTCCAACTAGAACTGTGTGTCACTTTCTGTTTTGTCTGGCTTTTGTTCATTTGTTTTTTGGGGGTCTTTTTAAACAAGAGTTGGGGTGCCTGGGTGGTTCAGTCGGCTAAGTGTTCGACTCTTGGTTTTGGCTCAGGTCATGATCCTATGGTTTGTGAGATCGAGCCCCACGTCGGGCTCTGCACTGACAGCGTGGAGCCTGCTTGGGATTCTCTCTCCATCTTTCTGCCCCTCCCCTACTCACACTCTTTCTCTCTCTCTGAAAATGAATGAATGAATGAATGAATGAAAGAAAAATAAATAAATAAATAAATAAATAAATAAATAAATAAAATAAGACTAAACAATTAGCTTAGAATGGCGGAAAAAATACTAGCCAAGCTGGCAGACTGATAACAAATACAATTATGTTGGGAGCCCTTCATATTAGCAGCCATGAAAGCACCAGTATTAATCATATTCCCACAAGAATAATAAGGACAAATTGTTCTAATGTTTCTGGCCAATATGACAGTATTTGTGAGTTTCAGAGAAAATACATTTCAACTCTTATATAGACTTTACAAACAAACATAAAAATTCTACAAAAACCAGTAAGTATCTACAGATGGACCTCGAATGTGTAACTTTTGCAAAAGTCAACATACAAAGAAAAGAGAACACAGTGACACGTCGTATGTCTCAGCAAAAATTAAACTAGGAATATCTAGTGGGAAGCAACACAAATATCTACCCATCTCAACTTTGAGAGCTATAAATCACATCGCAAGTAATAAAAAGCCGGAAGGAACATCCATTCATAGGTGGTGGAAAAAATCTCTCTAGCTATCTGGCCCTCTCAACAGAGATGCCAAGATGAAAGACGATAAATATAAACACGACAGCTGTTCTACCATGTTCATCTGGCCCCGTGAAATGGTTCAGTGGAGAGCTGGACATGTGGGGCTGCAGATATTAATTTAAAGGCCATCGGCATGGGAGCAGGTACATGTGCCCAGGAAGAGTACAGAATGAGAGGGAAGAAAAGGCTTCTGGGGAACACCAACATTTAGGGGCTCCAAGAGGAAAAGGAACCAGAGATCCCTGAGGAATGTGGTTAAAGAAATGGAAAACTGGGTATAAGACATTCCAGAAGCCAAGATAAGAGTACTTCACTTTGAGTATGGCTATGAGGCAATCAATCAACCAATCAATCCTACACAAAGGTCAAAAGCCCTCCACTTTGGGTCCTCCCATGTTCTCCCTAGAGTTTACTAAGGTTGATGCCAATGTGTAACTTTTGCAAAGGTCAACATACAGAGAAAAACCACATTGACACGCTGTATGTCTCAGCAAAAATTAAACTAGGAATATCTAGTGGGAAGCAACACAAATATCTACGCATCTCGACTTTGAGAGCTATAAACCACGTAAATTTTCACGTCAAGAGAAACAGCCAAGTGGCACCCGAGGTCTGTGGATGTGCTTCAGAAGGTTTTAAGAAATCCCAGACTCTGGGGGCACCTGGGTGGCTCGGTCAGTTAAGTGTCTGACTCTTGGTTTCGGCTCAGGTCACGATCTCAGTCTCCTGAGTTCGAGCCCCACATTCGGCTCTGTGCTGACAGTGCAGAGCCTGTTTAGGATTATCTGTCTCCCCCCTCTCTGCCCTTCCCCCGCTTGCATTCTCTCACTGTCTCAATCTCTCAGGAATAATAAGTAAACATTAAAAAACTATTAAAAAAAAAAAAAGAAATCCCAGACACTGAATATCTGGTGTTACTTGAGCAGAATGAACAAAACCACATGGCGTGCCTGGAGAAAGATTTTCCTTTTGGTAGTCAGTAGTGTCACTGTGGCCACACGTCACTCAGCCTTGCTGCAAAGGGCACTCTTATGAGGTCACATTTGTTGCACTCTTGCAACCATGTTGGACGTTGTACAGGATGCAAAGAAATACAATGTGATAGCAGAAAAAGCGTAACTAGTGTTCACATTTTTTCCCCCATAAGGATTATGCTCAGTTCGAACAGCTCTAATTTGCTGACTGTAACCCCCAGAGGCTTTGCCAAGCAAAGATGCAAATGGTCAGTGTGGACTGGTACCATCTCAGCCTAGTACTGCTGCTAACGAGCTTCATGACCTTGGATACATCCCTTGGCCCCTCTGAACCTACTTCCTCATGTACAAGAGGGGACTACCTCCACTAAGACGTTGTGAGAGTCAAATAACTCACATGTGGGAAATGTGTGGAAGCGACTCAAGATATTCTACCAACAGAACAAGTTTACAGTTACTACCACAGACCTCACGAGCCATAAACCAAATCGCCAGCAATCATTGAGATCTTCTGCCCCAGGCACTCTGGTAAGAGTTACTCTTGTACAAGTTCACGTAACTTGCATAACCACATTAGGCATTCGTATTTCCATTTTGCAGAAGAAACTGACCTCCAGTCACCTGCTGAGGTTGTAGAGGGGAAAAGTAAGCCTACAATCGCCTGTCTGTGGGTCTCCAAAGCCCACGCTCCGATTTATGCTTTCTCCATCACACAACGGTTTCACGTGGTATGACATGTTCTCAGTTACTCACAGCCTTTGCATGGACATGAATGTTCCTAGGGCTTCACAGTAGACTGTGTCTTCACTGTGGGGTTTGGGACCAAAGCCTGGAAATGGGCAGACCCTCTACCCACAAAGCAGACATTTCAGTGTTAGAATCAAGGGCAGAGTGATGTCTGCAGTTAGAGAGCAGACTTCCAGCTCCACCGGGATCAGGAGTCTCTCCTAGTCCTCTCTCTCAAGTTTCTATACCAGCAAATGAAGGGGACATCACTGAGGACTCCATGCTGTCAAGGGGAAAGTTGTAGGGCTCAAGGGGACATTGACATGAGCCAGAGACATTGCCGTGGCGGCCAGGTACGCATGTTCCGGAATGATAAAGGAATGGAGGCAACTCTCTATAGATTAATTCTATTTGTCACTCCTCTTCTCAAATGGGGATGAGCACTGACTCCTAGCTTGTGGTTAAGCAGAACTAGAAGGAAAGCAGGCAACAAGTCCCATGAAAATCAGGTCCTTGGCTGCAAAGAACCATGCTCTGTCTCTGTTCTCTCAGGGTTCTGTCCCTTTGATAGCACCTACCTCAAAGGGCTGTGGTGAGGATAATAAGATCATTTGTTGAGTACTTCCTGTAGGTCAGACATTGTGCTAAATATTTTCATATGTTATCTCATTTCACGCTCATAACAACTCAGTGAGGTAGAGGCTATTAGTGTCACTCCCATTTTACGGATGAGGAAACTGAGGCTTAAGAGGAATAAGTAATTGACTCAAACAAGGTTCTGCAGCTAGGAGGTGGCCAAACTGGGATCCAAATGTTCGTCTGCTGACTTCAGAGCTGGGGCTCCCGATTCCTCTATCATAATGGATGAATGGGTCATTAACTGTTTTTAAAAGTATAAAATACATCAATGCAAAGGGGTGGGTCTACGCACTGAGCACTACTCAGTGCATTCAAGTGAATTCAGGCAAGTGCATTTTTTTCCTTCCTAAAATTCACCCAGTCCCGTCAAATTATGTAAATTGCTTCTGGGGACACTCAGCGTTATCGACAGAAACGATCAAATGTAAATTTGCCAGGCTACTTCTCTAAAGCCATCTCTTGGAGGAGGTGGCAGCTAAATTTTAACTAAGTACAAAATTTCTGTTAAGGTCTACAGTTCACTTTCCTTCCTCTATCTTAGGCACAGTGACAAAGGGCTCTGTCACACACAATCGTCCGGAAAGACGGCGTATCTCTGTGCTAAGCAAGAGCTCTACGAGGAGGTTTGCTTTGGGAAATGACTTCCCTAAATCCTGGCTGCTGTTCCCAACCACTCCTGGACCCTCAAGGCCTTGGGAGCTTGAAGACCACTGGGTTACATGACAAAGATTCCTGCAATCCCATGTTTGAAGACTGTGGCCTGGTGATACCCTTGTCTGGTGACTTCATCTTTCCCACTGGAATGCAAGTACCTCAAGGGCAGAGTACGTTTCTTTCTTCCATCTGAATCTCCTTCTGGGTCTAGCACTATATAGGGTCCATAGCAAATTCTCAGTCTCAGCTGGTAATGCCATGAGAATTCTGGGATTGAGGAAGAGGGGCACTGGATCTGTTCTGACGTGTTGGTGTCCACCTACTTCTTTCAGTTTCTTAATGAAGTTTCACAAGTAGCTGCTCTGGGCCTGGCATCATGCCAGGCATTGGGAATCCAAAATAAGTAAGATGATGTGGTCTCTGCTTCCCAAGAAAGTCTCAATCTAATCTCAGGTGTACAGGGTAGTATGTGGTATTCCAGAACGAAGGCTTCTTTCCCCATGGTGCCAGAATCCATATCGAATGGCAGCTTGGACACACTTTGCTCCGGAGAGATTTCAGCAGGGGAAGCCATGGACTCAGGAGGGTCCTACAAGGTGCCTCATGCTTCTAAATCTCTGGTTGGGAACTAGGGGTGGCACAGGACTCTGGCACCGGGCTCCTCATCTACTGGTTCACTCCTGGGAATTGTGCTTCTTTTTACCCTCTTGCAGGGAAATCTACAGTCTGTCTGGAGTGCAAGGAAGTTTCTTCAGCTTGCCTTTATCCACGCCTACTGAGAAATTTCCTCTGTTAACTTGTTAGTAACAGCTGTTGAAATTCCAATGGGGTCTATGTATGCACATGCACGCTCAACAGAAATTTCTTTTATCATCCAGCTAACTCATTAACCTTTCCTTTCTCTTGCTTGAATACCATGTCCCAGGGTTGGCAGGGTAAAAGCAGACCTAGGTTACATGAGAGGTGCCTACTGTAATCAGCATGGACTTCTAGATCACAGGCATATAAAATCACAGACACATACTTTTGCCTAGGAAACCACTGGGCATGCATAAGGAAACACATTCTTTACCCTCCCCTCCCCTGGGGAGAGAAAGGAGTTCACACGTTAAGCCATAAATTTCCAGAAAATAAACCATGTAACCTCCCACCCTGTTTGGGTAGACTGGCTGAGCCTCTCTATTAGAGAGGATTTCTGTAAAAGAAAATTATGGCAAAAGGATATAAAATTTGATCTGTGGGTTTGAGCTTTTACTTTTTAATCCTAGATACCAATTCCACTCCTTTCTGCTCTAGAAAGATCTAGTCCCACTGGTACCCTGGCTCAGACCAACACTCTTCCTGTGGCCACAGGTTGCTGAAAAACCTTCCATAGCAGGGGAGAGGGGAACATTAGTGGTAAGTAGGAAAAAAAGTGACAACCGTGATCACGAGCTACCTGCAGTGGGGGAGTGTTACGCTGTGCATGTGTCAGTGAGAAAGTGTGTGACTGTGGCCATATAAGTGTGGGGGCACGTATAAGAGTTTGGGAATGGGTGGGAGTGTGGGGGAGGGCGGGGTCACTACACGCACGTGTGAATCACAGACATGCATGAGTCGGATCATCTCAGTGAGGCAGTGCAGGTCAATGTCAGGGTGAGTCTGTTGGGGCCGACGGGCCCGTGTGAGAGTCCAAGGAAGAGTCCGTAACAGTTCAGGCGAGTACGATGAGCTAGAGTCACGTATTTAAGCATCGGTGACTGCACGGGAACGCAGGCCAGCGTGAGCAAGTGTGTCAACCTAAGGGTCGACGTCGCAGAGTGGATGTGAGCGTGAGTGAGCGTGACTCTGCACGGCCATTCGTGGGGTCCGTAGCTGCCTGCGTGTGAGCGCATGAACGTACTTATGGGCACTGACAAGCGGCAGTATGAACCGTGTGGGCTGGCCTGGTGTGCGCCCGCGTAAGTGCAGGTCAATGACTGCATAGGACGCTATCTGCGTACTGGTGCGAATGCGTGTAGCAATGCAGGCGGTGGGACGGCACGATAGTACAGGAGTGAGAATGCGAGTGTGCGGCAAGTGGGATGGTGCCGCTGTGAATATGGGTAATGCAGAAATGGCAGTTACAGGGTGAAAGGGTGTACATGTGAGCGTAGGGGAGTGTGAGTGTGTGCCTGTGTGCCGATGGTGACGTGCGGGAGTGTAGGATGTTGAGCGTATTGCCGTGAATGTGACAATACGTGAAAACGTGCAAACGGCGGCATATCAGCACGGGTGGGCCGTAAGTGTGACCGTGTGTTCACGCCAGCTTGCACGAGTACTGCATGTGAGTGGGCATATGGGGGTGTGCGTCCGTGCGGCTGCACGCGTGTGGCCGTGTTTGCACGCGAGGGCAGGGCGACACGTGTCGGCGAAAGTGGCTGAGTTTACCAAAACTGAGTGTGGGTGTCCACATTGGAGGCTGTATACCTGTGAGTTTGGAGTGGGCAACCGGGTCTCAGTGTGACGGTGAGCGACTGAGCGTGAATGCGTGTCAAAAGGAGCGTGTTTCCACGTGCAAGTGTGATTCTGTGTGAATGTGTCAGAGAAGGGGAGGCTGGGCCGGTGCTGAGGAGGAGTCCAAAAGCACCTAATCCTGAGTGTAAGACTGTAAGGAGGCACAAAAGCGGAAACGGTGAGACCACCTTTACGGTATGAGCATGCATACGTGTGTGTGTGTCCCTGTGAGGAGCTGTGAGTTGTCCAAGTGTATTACTGTGAGGACGAAATAGTGACAGGGCGAATGCGTTAGAGTGCATAAAACTTGGATACGTATGGCTATATGAGAAATGGGCAGGGGACAGTCAACGTAGGTCTGTGTATAGACCGTGTGTGAGTGTGGAGGAACTGGAAGGTTGAACGTGATTCTATCACCTGTGTGGACATGAGCGAGAAGGCGTGACTGTGAGCGTGCAAGAACGTAAGAAAACGTAAAGGTGTGGGTGGGTGAGAACGTGTGGCCGGGGTGTAGGGCAAGTGGGAGTGCGTCAGCATGAGAATGTGAGTATATAAATGAGTGTGGTAGCAGGAGTGAGCCTGTGTGTAGTATGTTTGTAAATACGACTGCGAGTGAGGGTGAGGGGGTGGGAGTGATCATCCCCACGAACATGTCCAGTGTGAACAGTGTGAGTCAAGGAAGCATAAGGACTGTGTGAATGTCCAAGAGTACATCAGTATGCTTATATGAGAGAGAGAGAGAGAAAGAGAGAGCACTCAAGAGTACCAACATCATTTGGGTTGCTGAGACACTCTCGAGAAAGTGTCTTTCCTCCCAAAGCCACAGCACGTGTCCAGTTACAGGCAAGTTACGTAGCCCCTTCTCAACCTCTGTCTCCTCCTCGTGGGTAGGACAATGATTCTAGTACCTACCTTGAGCTAGTATCACTTTTATAATCAGGAGCAAAAAGAGTAACTATTAGAAAAAAAAAATACCTACCTTGCAGAATTACTGGGAGATCAAATGGTCTCATGCAAATAAAATGCCTAGCACAGGGCTCACAACAGTAGACGATAAATACAAATTATTATTGTAGCTGTCACAGAACACCCAGGAGAGACCCCGGGGGCTTGCTTCTTACTTTAGTGAGTTCTAGTTACCTTCTGTCGCTCCAGGTCTATAGAGGATCCCCTACCGCGGCATCTCTAGAAAGCTGAATACATCAGTATCGGCAAAAGGCTGTAATTTCACACCCTCCATTTCCCGGCCGAAACTCTGGAGCTTCCCCCTCATGAGAAGGCATCACAGAAACACCTGCCACTGGGCTGCACTTTGCCTTTGTCCTGTAGGCCCAGGGCAGGCAGGCTCAGTGGGAAAGAGACTGGCCCTGCATTTTCCCTATTGGTTTTCTGTTTCATTTCTTTTTCTTGTTGGGGGCTTTCTAGTTTTGTTGGTTTGGTTGCTTTTGACTTGGGCATGTTGAGAGACGGCTAGGTAGCTGACAAGGAGACAGATACAAGGCCAGACAAAGAGAGGGACAGGTAGCTGGACGGCAGCATATGGCAACATAAGGCCAGATGGAACAGCTGACAGAGGAAGGCATAATGGCCGCCTGACAGGAAAAGGGTAGATGATCAGAGGCAGGCCAAGGAACCTGAAAGATGTGGAGAGGGTGAGCGGGGCCCCAGTCAAAAGTCTGACAGGGGAACCATCAGTCGCACTTGGGAGAGAGACTAGAAGCCTGTGAAATCTAGTGCCCACACGTAGTTTGTAGTCTAACCTACCTGCCAAGACGAATACTCCAGAAACCGTGCAAGAATTACTTAAGGCAGTAGAGAAGCAAGGGCCACACTACATACTACAGACTCAAGTGTCGTTGGAGAGCTGGGGGAGAAAGCGTTCCAATTGGCTGGGAAGGCAGAGGGAAGGTTCTGGAAAGTTTACGCCCACCAGGCCCAGAAGCTGGGATAGATGGGGTTGGGGTACACTCTGACCAGGAAGGTAAAATCCAAGTTGTGGAGGACAAATTACAGGAGCTGATTGGTCACTTAGTGGCATGTGGCTTAAATGCCACCTTGACATCAGGAAAGCAGGAAGAAAGGAAGCAGCAGCTTGATGGGAAGCGTGTCTGTGGTTGTGCTGAAGCTCTTCGGTGGAGCTTGAGCATTTGCAACGGACTTGGCAATGACTGCTAGGTTATTTCTCCTCCTCACCCTACAATGTAGGTCAAGGCTGTCATTCCTATCCACATTAGAGATGGGCGAACCAAGAAACCAAGGGCAGCCATAAGGGCCACAATCCCCCAGGAAGGAGGGGCTGTGCCCTGAGGCCTGGCTCTGAGGTGGGGTCAGGGTCTTTCATACTGGGAGCTCTGGTGGCAAGGTGGCATTTACCTGGACTTGGAGATCCCTTACTCCCTGCCCTGGAGTCCATTACTCACCTCTCACCGCCACTCCCGCAGGATCTCAGCACAGGTGGGCGCTGCCCATGAGAAGGGGCCGGGCTGCCTTCAGCTCCGACGGACTGGGTGCTGGGCACACCAGTTGCCACAAGATGCAAGGACTCAGCTGCTCTTTCTTGGGGGAAACCTGCCAAGAGAAGCATCGTGGGGGTGCAGGAACCTCTTTCTCCACCTGCTACGAGTCCCTCAGCCAACCCCCGCAAACGTCACACTCACACAACAATGGATTTCAGAAAACCCCTTGAGAAGGCAGAGAATCAGACAGGGGAGAAAGCATTAAAAAAAAAAAAAGGCACTGTTGTGTCAGAGTCCAGAAAGGGCACTGAAGTGCGAGCTTCAAGTTGAGACCTGCTGTCCTTTCACCACTCTGGATCTGCTTGCTAGCTCATGGAAAAGACCGGCCCTAGTCACCGTGGACGTGTGTCCTCGGGAGGAATAGATCAAACAGGACGGATGTGAAGTATTTGCATTTTCGCAGGGGGTGGTATTGTCCAGTGTACTATAGAAACCTGAGAGATGACGGCAAATGCAGGTTGGCTCTGAGGATACCTGAGCTTCCTGAGGACCCGGCAATACTGATGCTGTCGATTTCACTTCCGTTGCTGTTTACGGAGGCCTATTTCATGCCTCAAGTCCAAGTCTCCACCTCTGCGTCCTTCCCTTCTCAGCGACCTCCTTCACTGCCTTGGGGGTGGGAAGCACTCGGAGGGTCCCTAGTCTGCTACCATCTCACAGCTGCTGAGGACCTCAGCCTCTGATCCTAACAGGGAGGTCTTCTGTGGTCTTTCTCAGATTTCTTAGGGTGACTATATACTGGGGTTTTCTTTTTGGTGACAGTTTACCCTGTCTTTTCCACAGAGGTTTCCATATCCAACCATGGAGACAAGGTCTCCAACCCTTCTCTGTTCTGCCTTTTCCCACAATCACTCGAGCCTCTCAAGAAGAGACCAATATTCCCTCTGCAGTCCTTCCCGCCCTGCCCCCTCCTTCCCTCCACGGTGTCTGTCCTCACAGAAAAGCAGCACCTATATGTTACATCCCAACAAAGCCAGACCCAGGTAGCACACGTTCTATTAGAAGACACCGAACGCACAAGGTCCTAATCCAGAGACACGGATGGATGGATATGCAAAGGTAGAGACGGTAAAACTGAAGCCTCATAGAGCCAAGAAAAGCCCCATGATTCCCAATTCCCCCTGGTGAATAAGAAGACGAAGCCATACCCTAGGTCTGCCACTTGCTCCTGGCGAGACTCCAGAGCACATCTGTCCGTCTGTCCCCCAGTGGCCCCGGCATTCCCTGAGTGCTTCCCACTCGCACACTCCCAGCAGCATTTCCAGATCGCACCCACTGGGCTGCGAACTGGTGTGCCCAAAATCCCTTGCTGCATGAGCTCAGCCTGCAAGGGGGGTGGGGTTAGGGGAGGTGAGTGCCGGCTGCCAAAGCCCCAGAAAGAGGCAGGACTGGAAGAGGGCTCAAGAAGTGTGGCCACAAAAAGTCTCCTGAGCACGGGGACGGCACCAAGCACCCACGGGAGTGGGGAGCAGCGCCAGAGGGCCAGGTGCGGGGCAGTGGATACACCAGCCCAAACCGACCAAGCACCTCTGGGCTTCTGCGCAAGATCAAGAGCTGTCCTCAGGTCTGCCTCCCCCTGGCTTTCTCCCATGAACTGCAGGGCGGCCTACTTCGAATCCCCCAATTGCACAGCTGGAGCCAGTGCAGATGAGACTGGCAGGACGCAGCGCTCCACCTGGTGGCCACACTCCTCTGGCCTGTCTGCGGGGTGAATTTTGTTGGGGAGTGCAGGGATGTGGCCTGTGTGTGAGTACATGCCGGCTCAAGTATATCTGTGCCGCTTCCTGCACTCACTGTATTTGGGTGCCCTGTGTGCCTGTACCCTGTTGTGTGTGCGCCATGTCATATCTATGCCATTTTGTGTGTGTCCAGTTTGTATCATGTTGGGTGTGCGTGCAGTCGCGTTTAGATCATGCGTACGTATACGGTGTCGGTACTGTAGAGTGTATGTGCCATGGGGCTGCACTGTGTTGTGTGTGCACTGTATCTATTCCGTGCTGTGTGTGACATGCATCTGATCCACATCATGTACCATATACCATATTACATACATACATGTACCATATACCGTATTATGTGTCTGTATCATGTTGCATGTTTACACGGCCTTGTGTCTGCACCTGTGGCTTAGCCTCCTACCGGAGGATGGGCCAGGGATCAGTGTACCCACTTTGTGCCTACCAGCACCCCAGCTTTGCTGCATTCCAGTTTCCTGCCAGCCTCTCTGTCTGGGGACTAGGGCTGCCGCTTTGCTGGGGGGAGTGCGGGGCAGGGGGAGCTGTAGCCAACCGCCAACCCTTCTCTCTAGCACAGGGCCTTCCCATGGCAGGTGCCCGGCCCAGCACTAAAGATGGCGGGGAAGGAGTTCTGGAACCCTTTTCAGGCCCAGAGGGAGGAAACTAAGCACTAGGGAGATGGCTCTCTCCCCATCCATACAGAAGGACCTGCAAGAAGCTGCAACTGCCTCAGTTTCTCCAAGCCATTTGGAAGGACTGGAGCCCTTCTCCACAGGGAGTTAACAGGTGCCCAGGAGATCAGCACTGGCCTGGAAGCTGGACCAGGGGATGCATGGGGAACTCTGCCAGTCATGTCCCTGTTGAGGTCACTAGAGGGCGCGATTGTGTTGATGGTTAGGGGTAGTGTCTCTTGAGGATGCAGAATTCCAGAAAGTCCACCTGGCTCAGAGAGACATGAGGGAGAAGGAAGAAAAAGGATACACGTCCTAAGCAGGCCTTCCTTTCCTCTTATCCCAAGCCCTTCTGTTTGGAGGCTGAGTTACGGAGTTGAAGAAGATCTGCATAAGATCCCCAAAGAGCTTTTCAGGGCCTTGGTTACAGGGTCCCTAGCAGATTCTCCACTTGGACTTCTCTTCTCCCCTCTGTGTCCCATTCACATGAAATAAAAATAAAACCACACTGCTAAAACAAATGAAATATGTATAGTGGTTGTGGGGTTTGTTTTGTATTATTTTCCCCCAAACTGGCGGGCATATCAAAAAGTGTGATTTGAAAGGACAAATGGTTTGGGACGGGGGGGATGTTGTCCTAACGGGGACCTGCCTTCATGACCCAGAACAAATGGACCCACTTCCTAAAATGTCACGACCATCTCAGAAACCACCAAGTCCACTGCTGTCATTTGAAAGACAAGGCGAGTGAGGCTCAGAAGAGGGGCAGAAGCAGACCAGAACACTTGACTTCTCTGACTCCTCAGGTTTATTCATTCCATCCTGGATCCTGGTCCTCTAGTCTCTAAAAAAAAAAACAAAAACAAAAAAAAAAAACAAAAAAAACCCACCTCCTTCTCCAAATCCAGCCTCCTCCCAGCTCATGGCAAAACCCTGGCCCCCGGCTCCACTGTGTGGGCTCCAAGACAGTCCTATTACATCTCAATGGAAAGGCCCAGGCCTTTCTGTGACCACACCTTGGGAATGATCTCCATTCCCCACCACTAAACCGTTCATCTCTTTCCAGTGTTCAAGGTCCGCCTCCCCCATTTTGCTTCTCACCTGTGCACACCCAGCTGTAGCTATGCCATTCTGCCCCTCGTTATGTCCCCAGGGTGCAGCACAGATTGCCCCAACCTTCACATAATTGAGCGAACGTGCAAATCAGACATGGATCCACTGCACTGATTAACATTTCCAATTAAACTCTGGGTTAGCCTGTGTATATGAGTGACTGGAGCAATCACTGGGTTTGTAAGTGCAAATGTCTTCCAAAGGCGTGGGGCGCACCAGGAAGCGACACATTTCTGGAGGGAATGGAAACAGAATGCCAGGTCCGGGGGTTCCTTTGGTTCTCTGGTACCCCTAAATCAGATTTGAAGTGTATAGCTGTTACTTGCTCAGAAGGCTCCAGCTTCACACCAGAAATGGAGGGCTCTGGCCCTGCCAGCTGCTGCGTGCCCTTTCCTGCCCCCTGCTGGAGAAGCCGCATAGTGCCGAATTGGCAGGCTAGGCCACCCCAGGCCCTGCGGACTGAACCTCCTAGCCTCAGGCGGCGGGGTGGAAAGGCGGGGGCCAGCAGGGCAGCTGGAGCTTAAGCTGCCCCCCCAGATGCCTCAACAACTGCACTTACCTTCAAGACCAGTGGCTTTCACCATCCCATGGGCCCCTGGAAGGAGGGCATTTTTTTTTTTTTTTTTTTTTTTTTTTTTTTAGCACAGGCAGGTACCCCCATGCCTGCAGCAGGGACCCCAGACCTGGCCCTGGCCCTCCCCATATAAAAACTGTCAACCTACCTGTGTCTCGGGCCAATTCAAATCTCCCCCAATCCCCTTTGGGACCCTGCTCCCCGCCCGCCCCCCCCCCCCTTCTTTCTCCTTACCCAGGAGGAAAGAGTCATTGTTGAGTCCACCGTTCATGGAGTTTCTTCTCCTTCCTATGACCAAAGCTACTAGCTCCTGAAGGCGGTTACACAGTTGGGAATGCTACCAATTCCCTAAATATCAAGAAAGTGTCCCCCTAAGTATGGGCTGAGGCACCCGTCCAAATTTTCCCATCTCATCAGTGGGAAATCATGGCATTCAGGTTCCTGGTAAGACCACAGCTTCTTTCTTCTTGTATGTCCCTATGGCTTTGTTCCCACCTGCTCCATCTGATTTCTAGACCTGATTTTTTTTGGCCTTGACCACCCTCTATGACCTCATAGTAGCTTAAGTCTCTGACCTCATAATAGCAGAGTCTCTGATGGGGACAGCACCTCCCCATCCCCCCCAGTTATTCCTCATTTTCCTCACTTGCCGCATCTACTCCCCTCTCCCCAAAGACCTCAGCAGGTTGTTGTGTACACCTCCAAACAGATTTTCTGCCTCCAACCAGAAAATCTGCAACCTGTGGTAACGGTTGGCTAGTCAGAACGCCCTTCGGGTGTTGTGGCCCCTTGCCTGCATCTGTATCACAAGTGAACCTCTTTTTTTGTGTTTGGTCTCTCCCACAAGGCCCACCTGCCTGCCTGGAGGCTTGGAGGGTCTGCTCCTTGACATCTCAAAGTCCCTCTGGCCTTGACATTCTCAGCTGTCAGCTTCCACCCAGCATACATGCCGGTCTCTTCCCATTTTGCCTCTTTCATGGAGGAGGGAGGTATGACATTTGTATCCAGACACTGACGAAGGCTTACATGGCTCTCCCTCCAAGCCCTGGCCTATTAGTCATCCATTACCAGTTAAGCCCCTTTACCCAAAGATGCCTCTGGTTAGGGGCCTCAACTACCAAATCACAGACCTGCCCAATTATAATTTTGCAAATGGCCCAGTGAAAACCGCACTGACCTTTATACCTCGGTCATCCCAGAACAGGGCCACAGTGTTGTCACCAACGGGAATGGACCTCCTTCTGTTCCAACACCTCAGACAGCCATACAGTTGGCCTGGATTTGAGTCTGCAAAACCATGGGGGGAGCGAGACTAACATGGCTAAAGGCTTCCCGGCTGAAAGCCATTTAAAAAAATAAATAAATAACACTGCAACCGCCCCCTTCATGCTTCCCAAAGCCAAGCCACTCACCCTTCTCTCCTTTGCTTCTACAGACCACAGCCTAGAACCCTCAAGTCCAGAGTCTGGCACTGGATTCTGGAAGGTGGGACCAAAATATCAAGTGGGGGCCTCTGGCTCCCTCCCTGCGGGCACCGCCCTCCCACCCTGACCCTCCACCACCATCACCTAAGGAAGGAAAACCTGTGACAGCAAGTATCTAAAATGTTCAATCTGCCCCAAAGTGCGGCAGGCGTCTGGCCAGAGCCAGTTCACAAACTGACGGCAAGGCTCCCTGTGAGCTGAGGACGGGGTAGGAGGGCAGTGCCCCTAATGACCCCTAATGACCCCTGCCCCCCAGACAAAGACAAAGGCCAACTGAGGGACCCCAGCCTTTTTAGGGATAGTACTGCATCATTCCAATCTCCACATGAACAGAAATGAGTCCTCCTGTCATTACCCTCCCCCGCCCCCACCAAAAAAAGGGGAGGAGGGTAAAAGAAAAATAAAAGAAAGGGCGCCTGTTTAAGAAAACCGTCACTTTTTCTGTTTGCTCAGGCTGGGCTGGTCCCCTTCTCCCGGACCTGCCTGGGGCCTCGGCCACACCTCCTCCCCTTGGTTGGGGGGGGGGGGAGGGGGGCTGCCGTCGCTGCTGGGGCTGGGGGAGGGGGCGGGAAGATGGTGTAAGACTAACAGGCTGACGTTGCTTTGGGGGCGGATTTGGCCTCCAACGGCCCAGGCCCGTGTCAGCGAGTCCAGGGCTTGCCCCAGCCAAGGGGTCCAGGCCCTCCGAGAGTGGCCCTGACACACCCACTCGTCCGCGTTCGCCCAGCGCGATCCCGCGAACTGCGCGCTGGGTCTCGGGGCTCCGGGGGCGCCACGTAGGGGACCCGAGGCTGGGGCGCCGCGAGAGCAGGAGGGGACCCCGGGAAGGCAGAAAATCTGCCCGGCAGCGCCACACCCTCCCCCGACCGAGCCGGGCGCCGTGAGTCGCGGGATTTACCTGCCGCTGGTCCAGCCACCCTGTCCAGACCTCTCCTCTACCTCCGAGCGCTCGGGCTGGCGGGGCTGGGGGGCCGCAGCCGCAGCCGCAGCCCCGGGCCCGGCCCGCTACCCCCGGCTCTCCTCCCGGCCCCGCACACTTGCTCCGGGCCGGGAAAAGCTGCAGCCCCCCGCGCGAGCCCCCAGACGGTGCGCTGCCGACAGCTGCCCGCCCGCGGCAGAGCCCCGCTCGGCAACCGCTCCCTAGCTCTTGTCTGCTATGACGTCACCCGGGCTCTGCACCGCACGCGGGCCAATCAGAGGGTGAGCAGAAAACTAAAATCGCCCTGAGTGGGCTGCTGGGGACCAATCTTTTGTTTCCAGGCAGGAAGCGCCTGGGATGGGGGGGGGGGGGGGACTGAAGGGGAGGGAACAGGAGAGGGAAAGGAAAAGGAGATGGAAACTTCTACACTGTCAGGGTTGTCTAGACAGAGGTGGGGCCGTCAGGAGAGAGGCGCACCTGTCAGTAGGGAGGGGGCGGAGGCATTTCGTGTATCTTCCTCAACTGGCCGCCCTCTGTGAAGACTGGAATTTCAGGTAAATTTTCAGGGGAGGAAATCCGTCCAGCTACACGGGCTCTCTTTATTGGGGAAAATGGTTTGGGTTTGGGATACCACCTGTCCGGCCAACAGGTTACACTGGTGGAATCTCTTGGATACAAAGTAGACTCGTGCAGATAGGGCAGTGGCATTCAGAGGTGACAATCCAGATAGGGAAACTATCTTTCTGCCCATGAAACACACATTTCAAAACAGGGAGCATGATACAAAAACAAAAAAACTACTTCACGTTTATAGATATATAGATACATTTAATTTCATTAAACTGTGGTTCTCCCTATAACCTTTCATGGCCTCTCGTCTTTAAGAAAAAGTTCAAATTTTTGTCCGTGTGGGAAGCTTAAAATGTAACTCCAAAAATCATCTCTTGCTACTCCACAATCCATAACCTCCAGGATTTGGCTGGATTGTATAAATTATGGTAAATCCCAGCAAGGAGACAGTAAGCTGTCATCAAAAATGACAAGGAATGCAAAATAGTAAGTACATTCGCATTATAATGATGTAAAATATACCCATAAAAATGATAAAAGAGAACGTAAAATTATCATAGGTTAGGTTAAAGTTTATGGGTGATTTTCCCTCTCCACTTTCAAACTTATTTTTGTAAAGATAAATATACCCTGGCAGACTTAAATGGTCAAAATGGGTTATGACCCTCCACAGTACACTTTTATCCAATTTTCTCAACATCCGCCAAGCATTTCTCCATAATGCTAACGAAACAAGTTTTATGATGGAAGGTGAACTAATATTTTTGCCAAGGTCCTTTTACGAAAAATCACACAACAGGCCTCTAGACTCACAGAGGCAACATCTGGGGAAGTTGAGAGAATGGGCTACCTCTTTGGACTAATTCATTTTAAACTATGATGATGTTCAGGGGTGCCTGGGTGGCTCAGTGGGTTGGGCGTCTGACTTTGGCTCAGGTTATGATCTCACAACTCATCAGTTTGAGCCCCATGTGGGGCTCTGTGCTGACAGCTCAGAGCCTGGCACCTGCTTTGGATTCTGTGTGTGTGTCTCTCTCTCTGCCCTTCCTCTGTTCACACTCTGTCTCTTTCTCTCAAAAATAAATAAATATTTTTTAAAAATTAAAAGTGTCTGATGATGTTAGAAATTGAAAAAAAGAACAATGAGCCTTCTAATCTATGACAAGGCAGGAAAGAGGGTGGCAAAAGACTAAGTAAAATACATGCTCCAGATTTTTTTAAAGGCTAACTTTACATTTTACTTTTTATTTTCCTTAATTAAAAATATATTTATGCATACATGACAATTACATGAACACTGCAGAAAGTCCCAGAGATGGAATTTGTATCTAGATCTGTCTGCATCCAAGGCCCATGTTTTTTATTTTTAAAAAAATGTTTATTTATTTATTTTGAGAGAGTGAGAGAGAGAGAACTCAAGCAGGAGCAGAGGAGGGGCAGAGAGGAGAGAGAGAGTCCCAAGCAGACTCCATACTGTCAGCCCAGAGCCAGATGTAGGGCTCAAACTCACCAACGATGAGATAGGACCTGAGCCGAGATCAAGAGTTGGACGCTTAACCCACTGAGCCACCCAGGTGCTGGCCCCCCACCCCATGCTTTTTGTAATATGATATGTAGTATTAATGGTTTTGTTAAAATACATATTTGCTTTGGAAAAAAAAGAGTATACTAGATTGGAGTTTTTAAAATACCAGGCATTTTTAAATAGCCTTTGTTTTGTTTTGTTTTGTTTTGTTTTGTTTTGTTTTGTTTTTGTTTATTTGGTTGGTTGGTTTTTTTGCTTGGTGGTTGTCTCCTAATGTAAAAACAGTCATCACCCTTCTTCTCAAATCCCTGATTAATATGCTGAAATCACAGTGGTTCTGCTTTCAGTGATTTTACAGATATCTTTTTAATTAACTTTTGGGTTAAAGAAGGTAGCCCATCACATTGATTTTTTTGTTTTTGCATCATGGTAAGAGTAATCTAAAAATCACTGATCTGAATGAATGAGCATTTACTTAATATTACATCTGTGATTTGCAAAATGCACTTGTTTGGGTTATTTTAAACAATAAGAACGTTTTTATTTTTAAGAAATCGAAAGATAAAACCGGATTTTTTTTCTGGCTAATGATTTAACTTGTTCTTCTGGGCTATTGATTTAAATTGTAATTAAAAGGTATTTGATTTCACTCTAATCCTCCCATATAGCTCAGCTATAACTCAGAGCTATTTATGCAGTCACGGCACACGGTTATTTAAGCATTTCATGTGTGTATTTCTTCTCTCACTGGTGATTATAGAAAGTAGCACGGGGCCAAAATCCTATTAGGTCCCTGACAAATTAAAGCATAGAGGTGTGATAGAAAGAGGACTGGACTCAGAAGCCAGGCCCAGCACAAAAGACTTCAGTCTTCCCCTGAAAAGGTAATAACCTATATTCTTCTTGATATCATAAAGCGGTCTTTACTACCAACGTGGTTTGCTGTCCAAGAATATAGGACAACTGCATGGGAACTTTCAGGAAAGGTGAAGATTTCATCTGTGTAATTTTTCCCACTCAACTCCCACCTTCCCCGGTTTCCTTCTCTGAGCCCATTGATTTAAGGATATAATAACAACGCTACTATAATAACCACTTGGCATGTGAATCCTGCTTCTCAGGTTACAAACCGTTCTTGTATCTCCCGGTTTGATGCTCACAACAACCACAACAGCATACTGGGGCAATTGTGATCCGCATTTCATAGATTAGCAAACGGACGGACACCCAGGGGTTTAAAGTAGCCTGTCTAATGCCTCACAGAGAAAGTCCTAGAAACCAGGTCTCCTACTGTCCCGCTTTGTGTTCTTTCTGCCACCCTACATGGCAACTTCAGTTGTATTTCTCCTGTGGCTCTCACCAACCCGACCAGCCAAACCCTTCCAGTCAAATCCCAGATAAAAGGAACACTGCTCCTTCTCATATACCATGGATGGGAGGGTACATTGGCATAGCCTTTTTATTTAAAAGGGCAAGCTGGCAATGCCTAGGAAATTTAAAATGTCATGTGCCACTTGACCAAGCGATTTCAGCTCAAGGAATTTGATTATGGATACATTCACAAAAACATGCGAAGATATGTTCTAGTGTGTTCGTGGCTGAGTCTTAGGTAAGAAAGAGAACCTCTTATATATAAGGGGTAACCTAAATTTCCCTCAATAAGGTAACTGTTGAATAAGTCACGGGACATGCATATTTTAGAATATTACACGCCAGCTAAAAAGAATCAAGTGGACTTTTAGGTATTGGAACAGAAGCACATCTTGACACATTCTTGAGTGAAAAAAAGTTGCAGAATGGCATGTGTACTATTATTGTTTTTAAAAAGTGTCTGTGTGTGTGTGTGTGTGTGTGTGTGTGTTTAAGCTGGCATTATACACACCAAACTGCTAAGAGGGTAACTCTGGGAATTAAAATGGTAGAAAGGAAGACATGTGGCTATGTGGGCATGGTGGAGGTCATTAACTTTTTCTCGTTACACACTTCTGCGTTGTCTGTACATTTTTTATAATAAACATATAGGATGTGCACGTAGGAAACATTAAAAAGCGCAAATATAGCCTTCTTTGGGTGGAGACAAAAACAACACAAACAGAATGAACAGAGTGCTGTCCTGAAGGGGGTCTGAATGCTCTGTCCGTGGGTCGAGTGTGGCAATGGAGGCTACGGTGTGCCGGGCTGAGCTGAGCCATCCCTGGGCAGGCACAGAAGGGCAGAAATGTACAACTCACTTGGGAAAAGCAGCCTGGATATCCTGGCTCTCTTCCCATCCCCTGCCTCGACTCTTACAGCCAGAAATCATTCCCACTGGTGGACTCTGGGTCTTTGTGGCTCTCAGTCTTCACAGCTTTTGTTAAAGCAGCTGCTCTTAAAAAAAAAAAACAAAAAACAAAAAAACAAAAAAACTCCCCCTCCTGCTCTGAATACAAAAGAACCCGACTGGGCAGCTAGTGCCCCAGGCGTTAGCTGAGAGCACTGTGCCCACCCCTCCTTCACTGCAGTCAGACACTACTGTGCCCCTTCCTTCCTGCCTGCCACTCCCACTCAGTTCCGGTTGGAGGCAACATGGTGGGGAGCCTGCGTGACAAAGAGCAAGGAGCCTCAGAAATGCCCAGGGGCTCATCCTAGTTCCCTTAAAAACCAGAGGAGGAGGAGGAGGGGGGCGCCTAGGTGGCTCAGTCGGTTAAGCGTCCGACTTCAGCTCGGGTCACCATCTCTCGCGGTTCGTGGGTTCGAGCCTCACATCAGGTTCTGCGCTGACAGCTCAGAGCCTGGAGCCTGCCTTGGATCCTCTGTGTCCCTCTCTGTGTCCCTCCCCTTCTCACACTCTGTGTGTCTCTCTATCTCAAAAATAAACTTTAAAAATATAAAAATAAACCAGGGGAGGAGGAAAGAGGGAAGCCCAGGGCTAGGAAATCACCATCCTCGTGGGGCTTCAGAGTTCTGGCCAAGGAATGAGGAGACCCAGATGCCAGTCTAGCTTCTGGTCAGGAAACCCTGAGCAAGACTCAAATTTCCCAGGGCTTTAGTTTTCTCTTCTGTGAAACTTGACCTGCTATCTCCCTGGACTCTTGTATGGATGCAAATGGCTAATGGAACAACCGTGGATTTAACAGATTTCAGAGCCACACACCTTAATAGACTTGATGAGTCTCCATTTACATATGCTCCCTGTATTGTGGGACCTGGGGAATGAAGGGGGGAGGGGGGTGCGTCTCTCCCCACCTTCCTTCACTATAATTAGCACCGGTTAGGGACCTGCCCCGTAGAACCTACAAGCCTTCAGGAGCTTGCAGCCTCTGCCCTCCTCCCTCCCACCAGGGAGTTAGCAAAGGAAAAGCAGAAGACAATTAAACGCTGGTGGCCCTGGATGAATTAATATGAGAATTAGGAAGTTCCTCTCCTCTGACTTGGTTTTAATTAGCCCCAAGTCCACCATGGTCTCACATAACAAACCGCATTATTTAATTGAGCTGATGCTCTGTTTGATTTTGCTCCTAAGCGGATCACATTGTACATTCCTTCCCCACACTCTCACTGCACTGCCCGAACCTAAGTCAAACTGCACAGAGTAAAGTGAAATTGGAAAGTTGGTTTCATTACTCTCCCCACTTTTCTAGGGGAAAAAAAAGAGAGAGAGAGAGAGAGCAGGAGAAAGTGGAAGATAAAATCTAGGGGACAAAGAACCAAGGAGAGAAACAGAAAACCAAATATTAATTTTTTTTGGACCGGCTGGATTATGATGTCATGCTTTCCCGGCTCACCTGTGATTGGCTTCTCAGCTCAGCATCTGCTGAACACTAAAGGCTGATTATTTGCCAGAGATACAGACCTTTTACGGAAGCTTTGAATCATTGCTGGTTGTCGTGACAACCTGGGCAGTGTCTGTTCCTGATAACCACATAATGAGGTTGTCAGGAACAGAAGTGCCCCCATCCCCACACGCAACCATCTGAGGTCGTTAAGCAATGCAACATTTCTCTCAGGAGGTGAAAGGGGGAAAAAAAATCACCAACAGGCATGGTGGAGATCCCCTTAGTTAATGTATGCCAGCCAAAGCCTGGAGAAAATCTCTTGCTTCAGGAGTTCCTTACCTACCATCCCCAGGTCCCATCTGAACTGTCATATTGGCTGTAATGAAGAAAACCAAGGAACAGGTGGTGGAGGGATAAGGCATCTCTGCAACCCCCCAGCAGAGCCAAACAGAGGGAAGTGTGAGTGGAATGTGAAATCGATTAGGGCAAGGCACGTGACCCCTTTTCAAAGGATGCCATCATGACAGGGTCCAGGAGCAATGGGGGGCATGTGTCAAAGGTGGCAGGGCATGGCCATACCCGGTCATCAAAACCAGACATAAAGAGAGCTCGTGTGCTTTTCTATGGGCTACATTCATCGCCCTGCTGGTAGACACCTCGCTCAACGTTATCTCGGGACTCCAGATATTCTGAGAGGGAATACTCATTACATCTTTGTGCTATGTTATTCATTGCTAAGACAGTTTTATTAGGACCTACTAAGCACAAAACACACAGCTAGATGTGTACAGATGCTATCCAGAGAAACCAAACGTGGATCATCTGCTTAAGGAACTTGGAATCGGGTTGGGGAGAAAAGATACTTATCCAAGTAACTGTGACACAAAGCAGGTGTAGTAAGTACTACAAGAGAAGTCCAGAGTCCTTAATTTCAGAGAGAGGAAAGTCACACCCAGACTGTCACATTCCAGCTTCGACTCATCTTTCCAGGTTGCTCTCCTACCAGTCCCCCCCTCCATTTACTCCAGCCATCAGCCCCATCAAACTATTGCTTCCGTGATTTACCTTGACTTTTGTACCTCTGTGCCTCTCCTGCTCTTCTCTTTGCCCGGTACGGCTTTCTCCCCTCCTTTCCCTACCTGGTGATTTTTCTTTTAATTCAAGTACAATTAACATACAGTGTTATATTAGTTTCCGGTGTACAACGTAATGATTCAACAAGTCTATATGCTTATTGAAGCATTATTTACAATAGCCAAGATAAGTTATGGAAGCAGTCCAAGTGTCCATTCACAGACGATGGATACAGAAGACCTCGTAATATATATACAATGGAATATTACTCAGCCAGAACAAAAGAGAGAAATCTTGCCATTTGCAGCAACATGGGTGGACCTAGAGGGTGTAATGTTAAGTTAAATATGTCAGCCAGAGAAAGGCAAATACCACAGAATTTCACTCATGTGTGGAACCTACCTAGTGATATCGAACACGTACTTCCAGACTCTACTCAAGTGGCATCTTGTGAATGCACAAACTGGTCCCAAAGGAATAACCCCTCAGGGATCTGCACCTGGTAGACATGGGTATTGACTGATATCACTACTGGGTGCTGTATTCACATTCAGTGGCTTTAAGTCCAGCAATATATAATGGGTAAAGTCAGACTACCTCTAAGAGTCTTATTTAGATAATCAGCACAAACCTGTTCTCCCACTGAATGTCGTCTACAACTTTTATTTTTGAAATAGTTCAAGGCGCAAAAGAAGCTGCAGAAATAGTACAGAGAATCCCTAGGCATTCTTCCCCAAGTTTCCCCAATATTGTGATATACTGTATTAATCTTATTTTATGTAGCCACAGTACATTGTCGAAACCCTGGAAATTGTTGACAGTTGACATCGTTATACTACATTAACTGAAACACAGGCCTTGTCCAGGATCCGCCAGTTTGACATACAATCTCCCATTAAATGAATTGCCAACACAGCTGAAAAGGAGCAAAGCTATTAATGGTTGATCTGGGCACCAACTTTCTTCTCTCGTGTCTATCCCTGCTAAAAAGGGCCCAAACCTGAAAGAGTCAAAACTTGCCTGGGACTGAATGACAGAAAATCAGCTTGGCCTGGGAACAAGCAGCCTTGCTATTAATCAGGCTGAGAGAGCAGACTGCTAAAGCCAGCTGCAAAGGTAGCAGAAAACACTGTTTCTCCCAAGATCATGCAACAGTTGTAAAACGCCATAACGACTCCTACCTCCTTTGAGCAACCACTGCTTTCTTCCCAGCAATGCCCTAGACCTTTGCTTTTTCATCTATTCCTGGGGGTACCCAACTGCAAGGCACCCCTGCCTCATGAGAGTGCCCAACTCGTAGTCGATACTCCCTTCTCCCGACCCCACCTCAGGAACTGCAATCAATCCAGAACTTACCTCTGCTTCTTTCGATGCTCCTCAGAATCCTTCAGTGGGAACTCAGTTACAAAAGATGTTCCCTCCTCCCTCTTTTTCAAGAGCGGCAATCCTATGGTTTCTCTGGAATGCACTCCCTGGATGCATCAGGTCAATAGATTTGACTCTGTCAGACTACAGTTTTGTCTCTGGTTATCTTTGGCTGACTAAGCTTTAACATAATTGACGACCAACCAATGGATATCTGGAAGGCCCCCTGAATCATCTGAAGTTAGCCATGTTTCCGTGAATCTACGCAGAATCACACGTTGTGTCTAAAACTGGGATTTACGTAGTAGGTGTCTAGTAAATTCTCATTGAATGGATATAGGATTATCATATATCAGATTTGTTGGAATGGTGCCAGGTATGGAGACAAAAGCCCAGAGAGACAGTACTGCATAAAAGTACTGTAACCTACAGACTCTGACATGATAGTGGTATTCAAATCCCAGATTTGCTATTTAACAGCTTTGAGAACTTGAGCAACTTAACCTCTCTGAACCTCAGTTTCATCATCTGTGAAATGGGGATCTAATAGCACCTCCTTCTCAGGGTAACTGGGAAGATAGAATGTGAGTTAAATGCATGTGAAGCAGGGAAGCATTAGGTCAGTGGCTCCCAATTTGCTGCCCTTGCAATCACCTTGTGACCTTTATAAAATGCTGGTGCCCTGCCCCTGCCCTCAGACACCCTGATTTAATGGCATGGCACGAATCTGGGTATCAGAGTTTTTAAAAATCTCCTCGGGCTCTAATCTTCCCAGATTGTGATGTGCGGCAAAATTTGGAATCACTGGATGAGGAATTTCATTACTTAAGGATTATCTTTTTCTCCTCAGGTTTGTGGCAAGTAGAATCGGGGGACTGAGGCTTCCCCCAGCTTTTTCCTGCAATCCCCACCCCGCAGGCCATCTGGCTTGTCCAACTTGTAAAAGAACATAGCCTCTTTCTTCCACGTGCATAGCAAAATGACGAAGACATGGGGTATTTGGATAACACTGCAGCTGTATTCGTCTCTCCTTTTTCCCCCTTTGCAAACATAACTCAGTCACACTTCAAATTAAGTGGTCTCAAGTGTGAATTTGAGAACAGTTAATATGTGCACACAGGACGGGTTGACCATCACAGACGTGTTTAATAGATGCAGATCTCAATGTGCTTTTGTTCCATATAATTAAGCACCTGTGGAGCCTCATAATCAATCCTTATTTTGTTATGATCCAGGAACGCGTTGCATTCAATGTTCTCTGGTGTTCATTTGATCAGGTCATTTATGAGGATGGAACATTCGAAACAGGCTGCCCCTCTTTCCCTTTTTGAATCATCCTAGGGAATGCATCGCCTACTCAGTAAATAATAAATATGAATTCACTGATGAGTTTGAAAGTTAACTTCTAGTTAAAGAGCGGTTCAAACTATGGTCATGTTGATTTTTACAAGGAGTTCAACACCACCACTCCACCCCTGTGCCCCCCGCCCCCACCGGCTCCTTATTCATGCCAGCTGCTAATATGGAAAATTGAGCAGATGCTGACATGTGAGGGTCAAGTTTACTGCTAAAAAGGAAAGGCGGCAGGTTGCTAGGCAAATTAATACTATAAACATAGGAAAGTGACAGCCTGCTAGGGGAGTGCGCAATTTTAAGCACTACTATAACTGCACTTTGCATTCAAATGACCAATATGCTAACTACAGTCCTTATCTGTTTGTTCAAGGCCTTAAGAGTCTCAGTGGCTCAGAGCACAGTCCCCAGCCAGCAGTTTGACTGCAGGTTTTTGGAAATAATAACATGGCATTTCTTTAAACATATTTTCAAATTCAAGTTCCTTACAAATCAAGATCGGCCTTTCCCCGTTCAGGGAATTAGGGAGGCTTAACTGTGTTCACTCTGGTGCTGGCCCCCACAAACCTCTGGTAACAAAGGCTCTGACTCCTACTTGAGTACTGCCAGTTGGGGCACATTTCCATGGTAATTTGCCGGTTCTCCTTTGAAAGATGCGGGGGGGGGGCATCCCTGTAAATGGGAGGGAGGTGTATTTTCCCAGTAATCTTGGGATCATCTTTGACCCTTTTTAATTATCACTACCCATGTAAGGCCAGAAAGAATGCTCATCCTGGCTTTTTTAAAATGTAATTTAAGGCAAATGCCCCCTAATTCTGTTCTCAAGAGAGAGAGGTAGAAAAGGCATCATTCTCGCCACACTCCAGTTGAAAATTTCAGACATTTATCAAGGCAAAACACTGGGGGGTGAGGAGCTGAGAGCTGTATTTGCATTTCCCTGGTCCAGAGGGGTGACGGTGGAAGGTTCCTGTTCTGGATACGCCCCACAGCTTTCAAATTCCTTAGGTTTTTTAGTAAACACTACATGATCTAAAATCTCCAAAACAGCAGCCTCGGGTAATACATTTATTTTGTTATATTCCATTTTTAAGCACCCCCCATACACTGACATCTGAGTGTTCTCTCTACAGTTTAAGACAATGAACCATGACACAATTACGAACTAATCTCAGTGTGTTCTTTCCTTTCCTGGGTTCCATTCTTCCTTTCAGAGACTTCTCCCAGCCACCCAGAGGCCCAGTGAGCTAAAGGTGCCACCTGTTTCCTTCCCAGGTCTGGGACGAAAGGAATCTAATTGACCTCTCAGTACAGCCATAGCAAATTCATTTATTGCTCCTTCCAGGTATCTGTGCTTTAGAAGGACCCTTCTGGCACAGGCAGTGCTTGAATGAAAGGAATGAACTACAGAGGCAGATAGGTACAAGCCACTGTAGGTTTGGGGGGACAGAAGGAGAGAGGGACTTTTGGTGGGGAAACGTTGCAAATCACACTGCTGAAGAGTCCTTCCCACACACAAGTTTGGTTCTGTGGCAGGCCACCACCAGGTTTCCCCGTCATCAGACAATAATCCGCTCCCTGATGTCAAAGGCTTTGCATTCATACATGTAAGCAAGGCTTTTCATCAACTCCAAGAAGCTTAAAACAAAAACAGGGCTGGGGCACCTGGGTGGCTCTGTCGGTTAAGCGTCTGACTCTTGATCTAGGCTCAGGTCACGATCTCGTGGTTTGTGAGTTCGAGCCCC
Organism: Prionailurus viverrinus; assembly: GCF_022837055.1. Lineage (NCBI taxonomy): Eukaryota > Metazoa > Chordata > Mammalia > Carnivora > Felidae > Prionailurus > Prionailurus viverrinus. The sequence continues at coordinate 83,979,869 of NC_062579.1, read as the reverse complement.
ACATCGGGCTCTGTGCTGACAGCACAGAGCCTGCTTGGGATTCTCTCCCTCTCTTTCCCTCTCTGCCCCTCCTTCACACACATTCTCTCTCTCTCTCTCTCTCTCTCTCTCTCTCTCAAAATAAACAAACTAAAAAAAAAAAACGTTTAAAAAAAAACAAAAACAGGGCTCGTCTTCAATCAGAAACTTTGAATGCCTCATAGCACTGTTGCCCCTCAGCTCTCTGGTTAATTGCTATCTGACCACGTTAGGAGTCAAGACCAGTCCCTGCCTCAGAGCATCTTTCTTTGTTGCCTTGCATTTTATGCATGTTGATTTAGAAGACTGTTGGGGGGGGGTAGGGTGACAGGGAATTGGGGAGCAATCTCGTGGCTACTTCAGCGTAGCTTTGGGATAACCTGGATTAAAACAGACTGGCTAAATTGGAAAACTATTTTCTGGTCTGGGGATTTTGACTGGCTAAAATGCACTGCTTTATTTTTAAATAACGCTGTCATTTTTAAACAATCACACTCTCCAGTTTTAAAAATGACATGTGAAAATAATTCAGCGCTTAGAGATAAGTTGGATGCTTTCCGCAACTTCTGGAAAGCCTGCTTGTACTACCACTACTGCCACTAATAATAATCAAATACATTTTCCTCCCAAAAGATTCTCTCTGGCTCATTCTGGATGAACCGTGAGCCCAAAGCTATTTCCACACTGGCCCAGAGAAATGGTCCAGGCCATTTACCCCCTGGGTCATTTATAAAGCTCCTAGACAAAGGAAGACTAGTTTTTCAAATAATTTACTATGCCAAAACACACAACAAAGGCACAAAAACTGAAATAAAACCTCCCACATCTCCCTGCGTGAGTGAAGGGATAGTTTCGACGTTTGTGAATCAGAAAGACAAATACATTTCAGGACGATTTAGAAGCTCAGTAGCTCAGCTGCTGGACAACGTAGTTTGGAAACTACCTTGGGCATGAATCATCCTCCCACATCATAGCCAGGGAGGCGGGCCCCAAGAAAGCAACCGGGAGGAGATAACGACATTTGACGCATAGTTTGAGCTGAGGGGAGAATATTTAAATCCAAGAGGACAGAAGACACAGAAGTTAAGCAGCCCATGCTTAGAAAATGGATTAAATCCAGTAAGTCGGTAACCTCTGGGACACATTATTTTATATTCAATGGAGCGATGTGGCTCTGAGCTAGTTCCCTACAGATCAAGTCAAACAGGTCTAGTGCCTGCCCTCTGGATGCTCACAAAGGCGGGTCGTCCAGGAAGTAACAGAAATGTGTGTGTACGAAAAGGTGGACAAACATTATGTGGTATCATGTGGCCCCTTGTGAATGTTTCATGGACAATTTGAGTGGACCAGCCAGTCAGTTCTCCAGCCCACCGTAGGGTCATTGAATGCTGTATCTCAAGAAATGCAAATTAATTTTTAACGCCAGATTAATCAGGATGGGTCCGTCTGCAATCAAAAAGATAAAAAATGCTTTTGAAGTTGCCTTCATCCGTATAGTGAGGCAAAGAGTTGAATGTCCGTAAATGAAATAAATAAGATCAATGCTCGATGTAATGCCATGTTCACTGCTATGTCTCCAGTGCCTAGCACTTGGCAAGGCATCAGGAGGGGTGCAGTATTTATGAGCCGAGTGAAAGACGTGCTGCATAAAGAAGAGTTGTAAGACCTGAAACCATAAAACTCCTTCAAGAAAACTTAGGCAGTAAGCTCTTTAACATAGGTCTTAGCAATATATATATATATTTTTTATATCAGTCTCCTCCGGGTAAGGAGAACACAATCAAAAATTTAAAAATGGAACGACATCAGGGCGCCTGGGTGGCTCAGCCAGTTAAGCATCCGACTTCAGCTCAGGTCATGATCTCGCAGTTCATGAGTTTGAGCCTCAGGTCCGGCTCTGTGCTGACAGCTCGCACCCTGGAGCCTGCTTCGGAATAGGTGTCTCCCTCTCTCTCTGCCCCTCCCCTGATCGCGCTCTGTCTCTCGTTCTCTCTCTCAAAAATAAATAAAACATTTAAAAAATAATACAAAATAAGAGTTTAAAAAAATGGAACAGCATCAGACTAAAAAACTTTTTCACAGTGAAGGAAACCATCATTAAAACAAAAAGGCAACCTACTGAATGGGAGAAGATGTTTGCAAATCTTACATATGCTAAGGGGTTAACATCTAAAATATTTAAAGAACTCACACAACTGAATATCAAAAACACCAAATAGTCCAATTACAAAATGGACAGAGGACTCAAAGAGATAGCTTTCCAAAGAAGACATCCAGATGGCCAGCAAGCACATGAAAAGATATTCAACATCACTAACCATCCGGGAAAGGCAAATCAAAACCCCAATGAGATATCACCTCACACCTGTCAGAATGGCTACTATCAAAGAGCAAGAAATAACAAGTGTTGGCAAAGCTGCGGGGGAGAAAGGATCCCTCGTGCGCTGTTGGTGGGAATGCAGACTGGTGCAGCCACTCTGGAAAACAGTATGGAGGTTCCTCATAAAGTTAAAAATAGAACTACCATATGGAGGCGCCTGGGTGGCTCAGTTGGTTGAACATCTGACTCTTGATTTCGGCTCAGGTCATGATTCCAGGGTCATGGGATGAAGCCCCATGTCAGGCTTTGTGTTGAGCATGTGGAGCCTGTGCTGAGTGTGGAAGCTTCTTGAGACTCTGTCTCTCCCTCTGCCCCTCTGCTCCACTTGCACTCATTCTCTCTCTCTCTCTCTCTCTCTCTCTCTCTCTCTTAAAATAAAAAATAAAATAAAATAAATAAAGGGGTGCCTGGGTGGCTCTGATGGTTAAGTGTCCAACTTCAACTTAGGTCATGATCTTGTGGTTCATGGATTCGAGCCCCACATCAGGCTCTGTGCTGACAGCTTGGAGCCTGGAGCCTGATTCGGATTCTGTGTCTCCCTCTCTCTTTGACCCTCCCCCGTTCATGCTCTGTCTCTCTCTGTCTCAAAAATAAATAAACATTAAAAAATATTTTTTTAAATAAATGAAAAAGAAATCCCACATGATCCAGCAGTTCTACTTCTAGGTATTTATCCAAAGAAAATGAAAACACTAATTCAAAAAGACATATGCACCCCTGTGCTCATTGCAACATTATTTACGCTACTCAGTATATGGAAGCCACCTAAATGTCCATTGATAAGTAAATGCATAAAGAAGATATGATACACACACACACACACACACACACACACACACACACACACACCATGGATATTACTCAGCCATTAAAAAATAATGAAATCTTGCCATTTGTGACAACATGGATGGACCCAGAGGGTATTATGCTAAGTGAAATAAGTCAGACAGAGAAAGACAAATACTATAGGGTCTCACTTATATGTGGAGTCTAAAAAACAAAACAAATTAACAGCGTAAAACAGAAACAGACTCAGATCCAGAGAACAAACTGATTGATAGTTGCCAGAGGTGGGGGAGAGGTGGGCAGATGGACGAAACAGGCAAAAGGGATTAAGAGGTATAATCTTCTAGTTATCAAATAAATAAAACACGGAGAGATATAATGTACAGCATGGGGTATACAGTCAATAGTATTGTAACAGCTTTGTTACAATATCTAGATGATAACTAGACTTACTGTCGTGACCATTTCATAATGTATATAAATATTGTATCACTATGTTGTACACCTGAAACTAATATACTATTGTATGCCAATTATTCTTCAATTGAAAAGTAACAATTAAAAATCAAAAATAAATTAAAAAAAAGAGTTGGCGCATATAGTGGGGAAAGCATGGGGTAAGAGTGGGTACTGCCTGGATGGGATATCCCTCCCCCACTCACTGTCAAGAGCATAGTGTTGCACTTTCCAGAATGAAAAATTCAGAGATGAAGTCTTTTGTGCAACAGCTGGTCAAAGAGGCCAAGAGCTGGCTGTGCTGAAAACAGAAGAAGGAAGAACACAAACAAGAGTGTCATTCATCAGTTCAAATGTTTCGAGTGTACTTTGGGCAGCACAGGAAGACGGAAAGGCACCACTTAAGAGGTCAGACGACACAGAAAAGGGCTCACGTGAATAAATCAGGGAAAGACAAAGAAACCAAAAACTGGCTTCGTAACAAGTGAGAGAGGATATGGAGTGAATAACGAGTCAAGCCTACAAGAGTGGAGCCTTGTTAAAAGTCAGCTTGCGGACAAATGAATAAACTAATTCGGGCAAGCAGCAAGTGACGAAGGTCTCATTAAAAAGAGCCATCAACCAGTATGAGGCGAGGGACTACTTAGGAAATGTGACCCAACTGAAGCCAGCATGTATGATATACCAAATCGTATTGGTTTTCGTTTCTGGGCTGTATTCTGATTTATGGGAAAGGAACATCAAAAGCCAGGACAAGAAAAATGGGACAACCACATTCATTTGGGCTGCATGATAATCCAGCCCTAGGGTAGAATAAACGTATCCTTTGCGTTTCCTACCAAAGAACTGTTTGCTAAGCAAATTATTAGTGTTGATGTCAGATTTCACCAGTTTGAGAGAAGATAATTTCTTTTAATTATTTCTGCGCTATTAACTTGTGTATCCATTGTAATTATCAACGTGTCTCTTCATTCAATGGACGAGTTTTTAATTAACACCTATTATGTGTCGGGAAGCAGGCTAGGCGTCAAAGGAACAGAGGTAGACTTCTATCTGCATTCTCTGCCCTCAAGAAGCTCATAGTCAGGGATCAGAGGTAGAGAGGAGTTAAAAGGAAATATCATCCATTTAAAAATCACTACTAAGTGTCTACCATGTGTCATGAGAAATGCTGTATATTCGAGATATTTGTAACTTTGCATTTCCCTACGTTTAGCCAGCACGTGGGTGCAGTTGAATTCACCTTAAGTATAACAACTCAAGTAAAAATATTTTCCTTTTGGCACAGTGGAGACCAACACCAAAAAAGTCTTTTCTTTTTTGCTTTTCCCCCCAACCAATTACGTTTGCCTCTCCCTTCCTCCAAACCAACATCACAAGGGCCAGTGGAGTAGCTAAAAATTTCCAAGAAGAACCTGCCAGAATCAGCCCCTGCTCTTCCAGCCCTCATCCCACCTCGAAGGCCTTCTTTATAATTAGAAATTTTCTAATAGCCACTTGGTATCTATACGAAGCTCAGCTATCTAATACCCAGAACGCTCCAGAAATCGCGGTGGGCCTTTGTAAAAATGTTAGGCCTCAAGTTTTCCCAAGGCCATACCTGATCTTGACTATAAGTGAAATCACATGCACTTTACTAACTCACGTGTTACTGACTTGTGTCCCCACCTTCTCAACAGAGAGCCTCGGTCCCCTTTACCGTCTCCTCAGGTATTTCTGAACTATTCAAGAACAGTCCTTTTATGTTGTTCTACTCTTTCTGTCCTCATGAATGTGAACTACCAACAAATTAACTCAACAAATGTTTCTTAGGCACATGCTATGTGCCAGACATTTGCCCAGCTGCTGGGAGATCCAGTGGGGACCATGACAGACAAGAGTCCCTTTCCTGGAGGGAGCTGCCATTTCCTCTTTTCTTTTCTTTTCTTTTCTTTTTTTTTTTTTTTAATATTTATTTATGCTGGGGAGAGCTCAAGCATGGGAGGGGCAGAGAGAGGGGAACAGAGGATCCGAAGCAGGCTCTGTACTGACAGGCTGACGGCAGGGAGCCCAACGTGGGGCTCGAACTCATGAGCCCACAAGATCATGACCTGAGCTGAAGTCGGATGCTCAACCGACTGAGCCACCCGGGAGCTTCCATTTCTAATGAAAGACCATCAGTGGCAGTCCCTCCCAGCCCCAGATCCACAAGGGGCCTGAATGGTGCTGCCTACCTGCAGGAAGCTTTGGCTGAAGCCACCAGTGAGTCTGCCCGGAAGGGGTGGAAGTGCCCCCTTTCTGTTCTGTGCCACACCTTGCAACCTGGACACTGAAGCAGTATTGCTTCTGCCCTGTGTCTCAGTGAGGCCCCGTGTAATAAGAGCAACTTCAGCTTCTTCCCGCAGCAACACCCCCCAACATAGAGCCCCCACCACCCTGGCTCACACTTTCCAACTCGGTTCCTATGCCTGGAGAACAAACACCATCATGTCCTACCAGATTGTTCCCCCGCCCCCACAGCCCTCGGTTTCTGACACAGTCCTCCTCATAGCACCTTTTCCTTTCCACAGATCAGCTCCGGCAAACAGGGATAGGGAAGATCTAGGGATCTTCACGCACCCAGACGTGTCTGAAGCTCAGTTTGGGGCCAGCAGGACCCCTGCTACGCATGCCGTATTTCACATGACCCTGTTAAGGGTTAAGATTATTGTTCAATAATCTCATGAGGTCAGGTACAATTCTTCAGTCCATTATCAAGAACTGCAAGTTCCAGAAAGCTTTGAAAACCAGTGTTTTTGTAAGCTGTCTGCCCAAACTTCTACAGTGACAAAACCTGTGAGGCTCTCTCAATGTAAATATCTATATGTTTCTTGGCAGAAATAGTGATGTGATTGATTAATGGGTTCTGTTCCAAATTCCACTGGAGGTGTTATTATGCACCATGCAGTATTTTTTAAATGAAAAAATACAGCATTAAGAAACTATCTGTCCCCCAAAGCTTTTGGATAACGGGTTGGGGAACCATTTCTATACCAGCTTAAGATCAGGAAACTGACATTGAAAGACCTGGCCAAGGTCACGGAACTGTCAGGTGGCAAAGCTTGGAGTAGAATCAAGGTCTTTGTGATTCTTAACCCGTTGTGATTTCCAGTACACAAGTCTGGCTGGGTGTTTATGTAGGAGGTAGGGTACGTGGGTGGATGCTGAAATCAAAGAAAGGTTGAGAACAAGTAATCAGAGCACATGTCAAAATTCCGCCTTGTAAGATTGGTGTATCTGTTAGTCAGCCACTCTGGTGAGACCATTTGTCACAATTCTGCTCTCAAAAGAAATTATTTTCTGAGTGTACGTTTTAGTATTGTTTTTAGAAAACTGACAAAAGGTTAAGGGGAAAATTCAGCAACAGCATCTATTTCTAAAGGATTCCATGGCCTTTATCACTCTGCTCTCTGGCAGGGACATGTGAACTTGCATTAAAAAACTTGAACAGTGTTATTTGCTCAAGATCAACCACCTGTGTGACCAAATAAGCCATGTTCCAGAATCTGACAGCTTCGTGGGCTGCTCCCGGTACTTTAATAACCATAATCATAATAGTTGCTATTTTTGAGGCTCTACTAGGAATGAGAAATTCTGCTACATAATTTATATCGTTTTATTGAATAATCTTACAGCACCCCTCAAATGAAGTTAGAGATGGTGACGACGATGATGATGGTGATGGTAGTGACAATAATGGTAGTGTATTAAGTCTTTACAGCACGGCAGGCAATGTGTGGGTGCAATTCTTTATGGAGATGATCTCAATCCTCACAACAAACCTGTGAGACACGTACTATCATTATCCATTATTATCCCATTAAAGGTAAAGAAATGAAGGCACAGGAAGCTTACAGTAACATATTACTATAAGCTAGTTAAGTAGTCACCATTTCATAGTGGAGCAAGGTTTGGAACCCAGTTCTATCGATTTCCAAAGACCAATATGACATCGACATCGGCGAACTAGTGTTCTCAGTGGTGTATATGGCAACTCCCTGAAACACTTTTAGCATCCAGCTAAATGGTATGAGCATGCAACACACGGTCCCATTAGGTTGGGCCACTTACATGGATTCGGGAGTCTGATATGCAATCGCTCATTAACTATGAGCGCCACCTGGTAACTACATGCACCCTGTGGAGTATCATTGCAAAGAATATTTTAGTACAGACATCAAAAGGTTGGGCAAATGGCAGGCTGCACGTGAACGAACCACATGCGGCTTGGGAGGCTCAGGGAAAGTATCAGTGCATTAAAGGATACAACAATTCTCTACAGGCAAACAAGAGTGAGTCAGATCTGCTCTCAATTACGTGAGTTGGGAATGAAAAATTTCCCCACTAGGTGCCCGGCATGTAACAACACGGCCGGACTCTTTGGAGAGCATCAGCAGATCAAAGCAGTGACCCAGACAGAAGATCACAAAGTAGGGCAAAGTGTGAACAGTGGCAGGATTAAGTATAATGTCTTCAGCTGATCCTGGGATTACACACTGGTGTTTTCCGTGGGCCTCAGTTGCCTCACCCATAAAATGGGGATCATAATAGCATCCAAGCTGTAGGAAGGTAGCTACGTCAGATAGCCTCGGGGTCCCTTCTAGCTCTAAGCTCTGTGACTCAGTTGAAAGAGCCATTCGGGAGGCATAGTGATGACAGGGTCACAAAAGCCCTAATGTTAGATTAAAACATTATTGTCCTCCTTGTTCCTGCCCACCCCCCAGGTTAATTTGAATTACGAAGATTGCCCTGCAGTGAAGGTATTGCAAAGATGTTTCTGCAGCAAATGTAGCTCAGCCTCAGAGAGGCAACATGTCTCCATTTGAGGCATGACCTGACCTAGAGGTATGATGGAAGGCACAGAGTACTGGTCACGTCTCTGGAAGCACGTGCAGCTCAAGACTAACTTGCTTGTGTCCATATAGATGATGAAATTCAGCAGCGTAAAGACAGGGACTTCGTAACAGCTCTGGAAGCTCTGGGTTGGTTAAACTCCCCTGGAATCTCAACCGATCTGTTCTTCTGTTTCAGGGTTACCGTGTGCTCATATAATGCAAAATCATTTTATAATGGCTTGAATGAGTAGAAAATTTATCAGGAAAAAGAGAAAGAGCTAGTAGATAATCTAGCGTACTGCATGGGGGTAACCGGCAGGGAGGTTACCAGAAGGCAGTGTTAGGTCCCATTTTACCCTGCACTGTCATTAATGATACAGAAGGGGGTGGGGTGGGGGAAAGGCAGGCACATGCAGTCTGCAGAAGAGCCCAATTAAGGATCCTCGAGGAAGCATGGACATTAAAAACAATGGATGTGGGAATGAAAACAAGACGTTGTGCGGGGTCTAGTTGGGAGGAATCAGCCCTATTCATCTGGAAAACAAATTAAAACCCACCATTGTCAGGATGTATGGATCAGGCAGCAGTGGGGGATGGGCAGTAGCAGTGGGAGGAGGGAAGGAACACACACAAGCAGTCTGAAGGAGGCCGCTGTCCTGAGAGATGATATACAGACCTGTGTTGCAAAGCAATGAGACTGTGTTCTTATAGATAAGGTACAAAAAGAGATGAGACACCTATCCAGACTGTTAAGCAGGAAAAAGATGTATTTTGTTTGGGTTTTATTTTATTTTGCTAAGAATATCTGGTCTGTATCCATCCGTCCCATTTATTCTTCCAACGCACATTGACTGACGTACTTGTTTTGCTTAGTTCTTGTACAAGTGCTTGGGGAACTACTGTGGAGCCAGGTGAGTTGTGGTCCTTGCCCTCAAGGAGCTTAAGATGTAAGTGGGGAGACAAGACAACTGCGCAAGAGTTATAAATACAAGTAAAGACATACCACAGATTACAGGGAATCTACACAGTGTCCCCTTTGCTATGAGCAAGAAGACAGTGATGGCGAGTAGAATAAAAATTAACGAGGAATCCTAGCCTCCATGGACAGATGGAGTAATTCTTAGGACGTGGCTTTGAAGACTCTACCTCCTCAATCCCACATGACCTATGGGATGTGCCCATAACAAACTAGCCAAGACTTTTCAGTGTGGCTACGAGCCACCAGAATTAGTTGAGTTAGTATGGTCAAGGGCGTTCCGCCAGGCAAAGAGGGCTCATAAGGCAAATCCCTACTTTCCAACCCTGGAGAGAAAGCTTTCGCTTTCCCATCCCTCTCTCGGTGGATCTACTGATTTTTTTGGGAGCTGACATTCAATCTCATTTCTCACATTCCCAAGTGCTCACTCCTAGGTGGTGCTGAATATAAAAAAGCCAATATCACACTGCCTCCAGATTGGGAAACAGGCAGAGGCGCACATTGGGGCAGACAATTACTGTTTATATTGATTGAGAATACAGACTGAAAATCCAGCCATGCAGGACTCAAAAGCAATTAAAAATCAGAAAAAAAAAAAAACCCAACTACCCCACTCCCATCACATGGACCCAACACAATGCACACCTATAAATGAAAAACAAACACACTTCTAAATAACCCTTGAATAAAAGAGGAATTTAAATTGATATTACAAATGCTTAAAACTGAAGGATGATGTGAGCAACCAAAGTCTGTTGGAAGCAGTCAAGGCAACAACATATGGCCTTAAATTCACTTGTTAGAAAATAAAACCAAATAAAAAATAAATTAATTAAGCTATCAACTTCAGAACAAATTGAAGGTAAAATCAGAAAATGGCAAAATAGACGACAAACAAAACTTTTTAAAGGTCAAAGCTTCATTCCGTAAGTACTCTGAAGAAAACAGAAGGTATAAATAAATACCACCAGGAAGCCAAGGAGGGGCACGAACACAGGTACCACGGTGATATTAAAAACAAGACAATGGTACATGAAATTTTAAACTAATATGTTTCAATGGGAAAATTTCTAGGAGGAGACAAATTACTAAAATTTGCCCAATAAGTAGAAAATCATAGGCAAAGAACACAGAATGGATTGAAAGGATAAGCAGTTTTATCATTCCAAGTCTTTTTTTTTTTTTCATTCCAAGTCTTTAAATCGCAGACAACTCCCATTTTATAGAAATGGTTCCATAGTATAGAAAAATGTGAGCTACTCCCACAAATCAGACAAAGCTAGAAAGGAAAAAAAATTATACACTAATGTCACTTGTGAATATCAATACAAAGAAAATGGAATTTAGCAGCTTATTAAAATGATAGATTATGCTTCCAAGTAGGGTTTCTCCCAGAAATGTAAGGATAGTTCACCATTAGCAAATTATTTTTTAAGTTTATTTATTTATTTTGAGAGAGAGAGGGAGAGAGCATGTGTATGCATGTGCAAGCGGGGGAGGGGTAAAGAGAGAGGGAGAGAGGGAAACAGAGTGAGAGACAGAGAGAGAGAGAGAGAGAGAGAGAGAGAGAGAATCCCAAGTAGGCTCCAGCTGTCAGTGCAGACCCTGAGGTGGGGCTTAATCTGATGAACTGTGAGATCATGACCTGAGCCAAAATCAAGAATTGGATGCTTAACTGACTGAGCCACCCGGGTGCCCCAACATTAGCAAATTATCAATGTAATTAATTCACTACAGTGATAGATTAAAGAGACAAACTAATGGAATCTTGCCATTTGCAACTACGTGGATGGAACTGGAGGGTATTATGCTAAGTGAAATTAGTCAGTCAGAGAAAGACAAATATCATATGACTTCACTCATATGAGGCCTTTAAGAGACAAAACAGATGAACAGAAGGGAAGGGAAACAAAAATAATATAAAAACAGGGAGGGGGACAAAACAGAAGAGACTCATAAATACGGAGAACAAACTGGGGGTTACTGGAGGGGTTGTGGAGGGGGGATGGGCTAGATGGGTAAGGGGCACTAAGGAATCTACTCCAGAAATCATTGTTGCACTATATGCTAACTAATTTGGGTGTAAATTTAAAAAAACAAAAAATAAAAGTATAAATAAATAAATAAATAAATAAACAAACAAACAAATAAATTTGCATTTTGGAAAGCACCCAAAATAAAAAAAAAGAAGACAAACTATACAATCATCTCAACATACACAGAAAAAGTAATCTGACAAAATGTAAGACCCATTCATGATTAAAAACCCATAGCAAACAAGGAATAGAACTGGCTCAACAAACCTTTAAAAAAACTACCAGTAGGTAATTTTGGGTTTGAGCACAGGAAGCTTTGGAGTCAGACTGGACAGGTTTGGATCCTGGTTCCATCACATATAATGTGTATGTTGTTGGGAAAATCGCTTAATCCCTCTGAACTTCACTTTCCTCATCCACAAATATTAAGAAAATAATATCACCTTCCTCATAGTGTTGGTATGAGGATTAAATGACATAAAATATATCAAGGCACTTACCAGAGTGTCAGGCAATGTTAAGTACTCAGTAAACATTACTGGTAGCAATTATGGGTAGTACTTCTTGACAAAACATTAAGATGAGAAATAAAACACTTACTATTCGACACTCTGATGTCCTAGCCTATACAATAAAGTAAGAAAAATAAATTAGGGAATAAGTATTAGAAAGCAAAAGACGAAAGTGCTGTTATTTGCAAACAACATGGCTATATAGAAATCCAAAACAGTTAACTGATAAACTATCAGGACCAATATGAAAGTCCAGAAAGGTGGCTGGATAAAATATCAGCTTACTAAAATCAATAGCTTTCCTATACATTAGCAATAACTTATTAGGATAGTTGATTAGAAACTGTCTCAGTTACAATAGCAACAGCAACAGAAACTATAAAATACTGGTTTTGAGACCCCGAGAAAGTAATTTAGCCTTTCTGGGCCTCACTCTTCTCCTGTATCAAATAGCTACACAACAGCACCTACTTTATAGGGTTCTTAAAAGGACTGAATGAGCCAAACCATGCAGAGTGCTTAGCAGAGTTCTCCCTGACACAGACTATGTACCCATTACACGGTAGCATTATTACTACTATTGTCATTAGTTTGAAATGGTCTACTTCCCTTCCTCACAAGTCCTGGTGAAAGAGGTATGACTCACAGTGTCACCCTCTTTCTGCAAGTACGAAATTGTTCATAGAGAGAAGCGGAATGGTTTAGCCAAAGTGGGAGCATGTCAGCGCCCAAATTAGGTACACCATCTGGTTTCCCCTTTGGACAACCGAGGCACTCTGATGTTCAGAGCAGTAAACAGACCAGCATGGTTCAGGGTGCGAGTTCAGGGTGCATGGGAGGGGTCTGTGGCCTGGAGCAGTCCTGGAATTGTGCTCTTCGCCTTGCTAACAAAACCCCTGGAAGACCAGGACAAATCTAGTTATTCGGGGATTAAATCAAGTCAGTCCCAAGCTAATCATGAGCAGTGATGAGGGGTTCAGAGCTGCTTTTCATGTCTAAGGAGTCACTGCTTTTGCAATGAATGGCCCGTTTCATGTGCCCACCCTTCCCACGAAGAAATGGCTTTTCATGATTCCATTTGGTACTTCATTCTTACAGATAATATTTCATGGACCCTGAAGATTGCTAGATTCTTCGCTATGCATCTTATATTTATCTCCTTTAATCATCACAATGCCTTCTGAGATAGATAGCGTTTTTATCCTCCTCTGGCATACAGGAAACTGAGGCACAGAGAAATTAATGATTTGTGCCAGCTCACGTAGCAAGTGAGGAAAGGGGCTATTATTAGAATCCAGGTCTGTGGACACCTAGTTCCTTCCACTCGATCATGACTTGACTGAAGAACACTTTGTTCTATTGTGCTTTTCAGGTAGTTCCCAAAAGTACGAAGGAGAGAGGTTCTTTGGAGGAAAGCACCTGTTAGGCATGTGGCTTCGGCCACCAGCTCTTCCAAGCTAGGGTAAGAAGCATGAATTGTTTTTTGTTGTTGTTGTTGTTGTTGTTGTTGTTGTTGTTTTTCCAGGTAGCAGAAGCTAAAGCTGTCATATGGCACTGCAAATAGTATGAAATGGAAAGAGCAAAGTCAGTAAGCCCTCAATGATGGCTGCCATTAACTGGATGACATCTTCAAGGTAGTAGCCTTTCTCTCCTGAGGCAGTAACAAACACACAAAAACAAAACAAAACCGAGATAATTTCCAGACCCAAGGGCTCTACACTTTGATGGAGGTGTAACAAACCACAGTTCCCCATTCTCTCCTGTTCCCAAATTGTCTTGACTAAGTAAGTCAGGCAGGCCACAAGGTCTGCAGCAGAAATCTGATCTGCTGGGCCTGGACCCTTCCAGGCCAGCCTCTTTCTTCTCTCTTCTCCCAAGCAAGAGCCTGTTTCCTGGTGAGCCTGAGCTTGCATGGTATATACAGGGTCTTCCCCTCTGGCAATTTTTTTCACTTCTAGGGGATTCCACAGATGTCTAGCTTCATTTTGCAAGGTCCATCTGCCCAGAGCTCAATTCAACCGAAGCCAATGCTCTGCAGTCCAGAGAAGTCCATGCTGCGTATGCAGTTCTTTTCTAACGAAGATGGGACCTGGTCTTAAGCTACACTCGATACACCATACATCTATGATTTAACGAATATCTTAGTAAATAAGGAACTTCTTACCTTGGTGAAACTTATCTACTAAAGACTTACAGCAAGCATGCTTTAATGGTGAACATTTAGAAGCATTTTCATTAAAATGAAAAAGAAGAAAAGAATGATCATTAACAACCACTATTCCATATGGTACTAAATATCCTAATCAATATAATAAGAGCTAAAAAGGGGCACCCAGGGGCGCCTGGGTGGCTCAGTCGGTTGGGCGTCCGACTTCGGCTCAGGTCATGATCTTGAAGTCTGTGGGTTCAAGCCCCATATGGGGCTCTGTGCTGATAGCTCAGAGCCGGGAGCCTGCTTCAGATTCTGTCTGTCTGTCTGTCTGTCTGTCTGTCTCGGCTCTTCCCCTGCTTGCATCTGTCTTTCTCTCTCAAAATAATAAATAAACATTAAAAATAATTAAAAAAAATAACAAAAAGGGGCACCTGGGTGGCTCAGTCAGTTAAGCGTCCAACTCTTGTTTTCAGCTCAGGTCATGATCTTGCAGTTTCGTGAGTTCAAGCCCCACGTCGGGCTCTGTGCTGGCAGCACGGAGCCTGCTTGGGATTCTCTCCCTCCATCCCTCTCTGCCCCTGCCCCATTCATGTTGTCCCTGTCTCTCTCTAAATAAATAAATAAACTTAAAAAAAAGAAAATAAGTTTAAAAATAAAGTGAAATGTAAACTATTTAGAGCGATAGCACTTTTTAAAATGACTGGGTATATGGTTCACAGGCAAAAATCAACAGTGTTCTGTATACCAGCAATAACCAATTGGAAAAGGTAATAGAAAAACATCACACTGATTACAGAAAAAAAGACTCTATAATGCATAGGAATAAATCTGACCAAAAGAATGGTCAAAATGTTAAAGGAGAAAGCTATGAAACTTTACTGAGCAACATAAAAAAGGACCTGCTTATAAATGGAAGACGTGATGTTAAGGTTACAAATTCTCACAAAAGTAATCTTATAAGAACAACACAATGACTGTCTACATCCTAAACGTTATTTCCTAAGATTTGTAAAACTGAGTCTAAAATTTATGAATATAGTGAATATGCAATAGACAAGATCATTTTTAAAAGAAATAGACAAGATACTTGCCTGATAGATATCAGAGCACATGATACATCTGAGTAATTAAAAATGTATTTGCATATGACTGGATAAATATAAATAGATATAATGAAAAGTTTAAAAATTTGATTCACATATATATGGGATAGATTATGATAAAAGTGGCATCTCAAATCAATGAAAAGCCTGACAATTGAAAACTGCATCTGGGAAATTGGCTATCAATTTAAATACATAGTATGCTTATCTAAAATACATCATTGGCAAGAAATAAATTTCTGGTGAATTAAAAACCATATATATATATATGTGTGTGTGTGTGTGTGTGTGTGTGTAATCAATTAGAATATATAATAAACACCTACAAATCAACAAGACAAAGATCATCAACACAATAGCAAAATGGGCAAAGAATAAAAAACAACACTACAGAATAGTAAACCTAAGTGGCCAATATATCTGAAAATATATCCAGTCTTCCTAGTAATTAATGAGATCCTGTGTTCATCTATCAGACTGTCAAAATGTAAATTTTTTAAAGCACTGAATGTTGGCAGGAAAAATGTTTAACCTTGCCATTAAATGTAACTTCCAGGTGGGAGGAAATGCAAGGGAAAGAACATGTTAAATGACACCATGATAAACCGATCAGACATATACAGAATATAGAGACAACAAACTTGGTGTCTTTATTTTTTAATTTTTAAAAAATGTTTATTTATTTTGAGAAAGAGAGAAAGAGAGAGCATGAGTAAGGGAGAGGGGAAGAGAGAGGATTCCAAGCAGGTTCCGCACTCTCAGCACAGAGCCCAACATGGGACTCTAACTCAAGAACCAAGAGGTCATGACCTGAGCTGAAATCGAGAATTGGACCCTTAACTGACTGCACCACGCAGGCACCCCAAACTTGGTGTATTTAAAGGGCAATGTCACGGGGAAAAAAGAAGGGAACACAGTTATAGAATAAAAAGTTTAAAGAGTCAAAACAGATGCAAAGGGTTGCACATATGACCAAACTGACTAAAAAAGAAATTTAAAAATCTGAATAGACCTATATATAGAGATTGAGTTAATAATCAAAAGAGCCCAGGACAAGAAGGCTTCACTGGTGAATTCTACAAAATGTTAAAAGAAGAACTAACACTGATACTTCACAAACTCTCCCAAATTTAAAAGAGGAGGGAACACTTCCTAATTCCTTCTATGAGGCTAGTGTCACCCTCATACCAAAACCAGACAAAGATGTCACAAGAAAAGAAAACAGACCAATACCCTTCACAAATACAGATGTAAACATCTCAGCAATATAGTAACAAGGCAAAGTTAGAAGAACATAAAAAATATTATGCACAATTACCAAGTGGGATTTATCCCCAAAATGCAAGATTGATTCAACATAAGAAAATCAATCAATGTAACACACAGTATTAATAAAGAAGACCTCACATGATCGTCTCAATAGATATAGAAAAAAACATTTGACAAAACTCAACATTCCTTCATGATAAAAACACCCAAAAAACTAGAGATAAAAGGAAATGTCCCCAACCTAATAAAGGAAATCTATTACAAACCCAGAACTAACATCAAGATAATGAAAGACTGAAAGTTTCTCCCTAAGATCACAAGACATGAATGTCAACTCTCACTATTCCTTTCCAACATTGTACCAGAGGCTCTAGCTGGGGCAATTAGTCCACAGAAAGAAAGAAATGGTATCTAGGTTGAAAAAGAAGTAAATCTACTCCTATTCACAGATGACATGACCTTATAATTAGAAAATCTTAAGGAATCCGTTTAAAAACTATTAAAACAAATGAGTTCAGCAAAGTTGCAGAATAGGAAATCAATATTAAAACTGTATTTCTACACATTAGGAGTAGAAAATCTGAAAATGAAATGGACAAATCATTTCCATTGACAATAGTATCAAGAAAGAATAAAATACTTAGGAATAACTTTAACCAAAGAAGTGAAAAAAAGTTGTACACTGAAAACAATAAAACATTGTTGATAGAAAATAAGAAATAAATGGAAAGACCTCCCATGTTTATGAACTAAAAGACTTAGTATTATTAAGATGGTATCACTCCTCAAAATGATCTATAGATTCAGTGCAATCCCTTTCAAACTTCTAGTGGCCTTTTTTTCAGACATGAATAAGGAGATTCTAAAATGCAAGAGTCCCAGAATAGCCAAAACGATCTTGAAAAAAAAACTAAGTTGGAAGACTCACACTTCCTAGTTTCAAAACTTACTATAAAGCTACAGTGATCAAGACCATGTGCAACTGGCATAAGCGGAGACCCAGATCAATGGGATCGAATTGAGAGTCCAAGACCATTTAAAGAAAAAAGAACAGTCCCTTCAACAAATGGCTGTAGGACAACTGGATATCCAGGTGCAAAATAAGCAATTTTGATGCCAGCCTTACATAATATACAAAATATAACTGAAAATGGTTCAAAGACCTAAATAAAAGAGCTAAACTATACAGCTCTTAGAAGGAAATATAGGAGTTGGTCTTCATGTGTTTGAACGAGGCAACATTTTGTTCGATATGACACTAGAGTATGAGCAACCAAAGGGGGGAAAATGGATAAATTAGACTTTGTACAAATTAAA
This sequence comes from Prionailurus viverrinus, assembly GCF_022837055.1. NCBI lineage: Eukaryota > Metazoa > Chordata > Mammalia > Carnivora > Felidae > Prionailurus > Prionailurus viverrinus. The sequence goes on along the minus strand of NC_062579.1, from coordinate 83,962,011 downwards.
AAGTTTTGTGTGTCAAACGGCATTACCGAGAAAGTGAAGACATGGGGCACTTGGGTGGCTCAGTCGGATGAGCATCTGTCTCTCGATTTCAGGTCAGGTCATGATCCTGGGGTCATGGGATCAAGCCCCACGTTGAGCTCCATGCTAAGCATGGAACCTGCTTAAGATTCTCCCTCTCTCTCCCTCTCTCTCTCTCATCCCCCCTCTATTCCTCTCCCCCACTCATGCTTGCTTTCTCTCTCTAAAAAAATGCATAAAAATAAAGAATGTGAAAAGACAAGGCACAAAATAGGAGAAAATATTTATAAATCATATATCTGATGAGGAACTTGTATCTAGAATATATAGGAAACTTCTACAACACAATAATAAAAATTAATAAAGGATTAAGGTGGTAAAAGATATAAACAGAAATTTCCCCAAAGATGACATACAAATGTTAAACACACACACACACACACACACACACACACACACACACAGAGAAAGATTCTCAACATCATTATGGAAATTCAAATCAAAACCACAATTTGATACCACTTCATGCCTGATAGGATGGCTATCATTTTTTTTAAAAAAGGTAAATGACAAATGTTGTCAAGTATTCAGGGATATTGGAACCCTTATGCATTCATTGCTGATGGGATTGCAAAATGGTTCAGCCATTGTTGAAAACAGTTTGTTCCTCAAGATGGTTAATAAAGAGTTACCATATGACTCAACAATTCCACCCTGAGGTACAAATCCAAGAGAAACGAAAACATATGTCCACACAAAAATTTGTATAGAAACGTTCATAGCAGCATTATTTATAAAAGCCCCAAAGTGGAAACAATCCAAATGTCCATCAATACACGAATGGATAAACAAAATGTGGAAAATCAATCCGATGTACATTCATACTCTTGAGTGGAATTTAAATTTGGAAAAGCCATGTATGTGTTCAGGTCTGCAGTGTTCTATTACAAGGAAAAAAGTAGAAGGGAGGGCATTCCCTATGACCCAGTGAGTCCCAGTTTGGAGGCTGCATAACTGGAGGGTACACCCTGGTGGAGAGCAGCCTTGTCTCAGTATGTCTCACAGCTAAGGTGTGATCCTCAAACAAAAGTTCTTACTTCATGCACTGTTAGAGTATGGCGTGTCATGCGAGCAAGGGCTACCTGACGGTGTGTGGAGCCTGGCTGGGTGCCAGGAGGGCTGCCTTGGGGTATGTGCTAGAGTGGTGTGGGCCTTGGTCTGAGAAGGTGCTGCGTGGGATTATCCAGATCAGTGGACAAGGGCCCTGACAGGCTGTGTCAAGAAAAAGAAAGCACTTTGGGGTAGATGGAGCCTGCCCGAAGTGGTATGGCACAGGCATGAGAGTCCTAGGTGGGGTGAGAGTTATCCCACTGTATGTAGCTCGGTGCGAGGGTCTCCATCTTGGCAAGATTCTGCCTAATAGTATGTAGTGTGTCAAAGTTCCTGGGCCTGGAAAGACCTGTGAGCAGATTACAGCCACACAGTTATAATACATAGGAAACGAGTACTCTAGAAAGGCTGCCGATTGGTGACTATTCAATGGCCTATAACTTTCCATCACTTAATCTGTATAGATAAGGAAACAGAGACAACCGGACACTTCTTCTGTCAGTTCAACCTGGCATATCCATTCGTGGAATCATAAACTTCCATAGCCTTGTAGTCTGGAAGACACTGAGCTTTCAATCCCTCCATCTGCACTGGAAGACACTGGTTAGCTAACTGACAAAAAGTACTGAGAACCTCAGGCTTCAGAACCTACTGGGACCCCGACTCTCTCACCCACTCCTGAGTCACTGATAGAATCTCATTTTTCGACCAGGCACAGCTCATTCCATCAAGTATAACTGAAGCCTGCACCTCTGTATTCTGGAAGTTAATACATAGGAAAGCCCTGCCTCAGACACCTTTCACCTCAGTTACATGGGGATATGTTGTTGAATGTGTCACACAGCTCAGAAGAAGACATGTGAACCTCATACAACTGTGTGTACGAGATACCCGTGCCATGTGCCTATCAAAAGTTTCCAGAGTGAAAGCCACCACTGTCTGTTCATAGCATAATAACATATATAACATGGCTTACCACTCAATAAAAGATTGAAGCATACCCCCAATATCCTTATCTTTTGAGCTTTTCTGACAGAGAAAGGGGTTATGGCAATGTCATTAAGTCCCTTCTTCCATGAAAGAGGTCAAAACTGTTACAGTCATCATCCACTGCCATTGCCACTGCATCGGCTTGAGACTTTGTGAAACTATCACGTATTGCAAAAATGGTCAAAGGAAGGGGCCCATTTATGAAAAATACATTGGCTAACAGATTTGGCTCTGAAGTTAGAGGGCCTTGCTTCCAATCCTGCCTCTGTGACTCAATAGCTGTTGGCCCAGGAAAACTTATCCACCACTCTAAGCTCCGGCTTCATCATCTAAACACTGGCGATAACATTAATAGTACCCGCCCATGGGAATCGTTGCTAAGGATGGACGAAAGTTGTGAGACGATGTGTTTAAGAGGATTAAGGCAGTGGCAGGCACATAGTAAATGGTAAATGGTAGCTGCCATTATTAACACCACAAGGTAGAGGGACTGAAAACAGGAATTGTTGCCCCTGACTCTGTATTCTCTGTAAGTCAAAACGAAGAAAACTTTTAAGCTACACAGCTACGTGGGCCATTTTCTGGGGACCTTCTGGTTCATGTTCCAGTATTTTGTTGTCTTCCATGACTCACTCTCCTGCATTGCTGACTCAGAGATTGTTCATGACCTCGGACACTTGCCTGTCCTTTCAGCTCTCGCCCACTCACCAATAAGGAATCTAACAGTGTTGATTTCCCTTCCTCAGCAATTTTTGGTGATGGTGGTAGAAGGCTGGGAGGAGGGCCGAGAGCACGTGACTCTAGCTTTAGGAGCTTGGCTTAGCCTGGGCCAGCAGAGTAGGGTAGATGGTACTGGCTGCCCTCAACACTCTCCTAGCAGGCAAGTGGACATACTTAACAGCCATGGGCCTGCTTGGCTTCCAAGCTTCCTGGTCTCTTATTTTACCATGACCTTGGAACTGCTGAGAGTTAGCGGATTCATCATCCGTGTGCTTTGGGAAGGCCAATCAGGACCTTGAACGGAGACTTTCGCCTTAGGGTCTATTTGAGACTTGGTACCTAATGAGGTGTCTTCCTGTCTAGTGCTTATAACAGATCTGGCGACAGGCTGGGAAGTGTCTACTCATTTCACTTAGGTGTGAATCATCACCCTCCATTGCCCTCCTTAGTTTTTTTTCCTTCTCCCAAGTTGTTTACGTGCACACGTGTGAGCGCACGCACACACACGGGCACATGCATTTTCCATAAGGACCACCCACTGATGTCATACTTAACAGACATCAGCACGAGAATGGAAATCCAAGTTACCATAGTCTCAGACTGTGGCAGCAACCCAGTGACAGGGGGAGGAGAAATGGGAGCTCATGATGACTGTTAGCTCAAGGGAAACAAAATCTCGAAATATTCAACATGGAACATGAGGTCTAGAGAAAAACAAAAAGAGGAAGAAATGGGCACAAGACCATTTTTTAAAAGCAATCACTGTGGGCTTTTGGCTTATTGCCTAGGATGTTACACAAATTAAATTCTTCCTGTGAAAGCTAGGGAGAGCTTTCCACTGGACAAGCTGAGTTTATCAATAAAATTCTAAGATTTGGGATTCACATTCAAATCTTTTTTCATTCATTCACATATTCCACAAGTATTTGTTGTGCATCTAGTATGCACCAGGCACTCTTCTGGGCCCTGGGGACATAGAGGTGAGCAAGCCACACAAAGTCACTGCTTCCATGGCACATACCTCTTTTTTTTTTTTTCCTTTTCAACGTTTATTTATTTTTCGGACAGAGAGAGACAGAGCATGAACGGGGGAGGGGCAGAGAGAGAGGGAGACACAGAATCGGAAACAGGCTCCAGGCTCCGAGCCATCAGCCCAGAGCCTGACGCGGGGCTCGAACTCACAGACCGCGAGATCGTGACCTGGCTGAAGTCGGACGCTTAACCGACTGCGCCACCCAGGCGCCCCTTTTTCCTTTTCAACGTGAGTAGAATTTTGTGCTAGAACCCAAATTCCGACTGTCTAGTCTTGTTGAGAAGAAAACCCACCTCTTTCTGCTTAATCTCAAAACCCAAGGTCCAGAACGAAGTTCTAGGTTTAGTTTCTATAGCAGCTGAGTCTTGGACCACCTGCCACCTTGTCTTCTGAGTCTCTATTTCACAGCCTTCCTCTCCTACCCCCCCCCCCCCCACTACCACCACAGGTTTGCCTTGTGGGGTCTAGACACAGACACAGGACAAATAGGCCCTTCAACTGAAACAAAACCCTCATTGTCCTGTCCTCATTAGGGACCCTGTTATATACTCTCTGCACAAGCCCTGACACTGGCTGGTGCCAATCTGCCAAGGGAAGCAGAACAATCAGTCTCTGATAGGTTCTTGGCTCCCACCAGGGGTTCAAGATGAAGCCCAACACGGAGGATGGGGCCTTGCTTAGTGCCAAAGGGAGAGAGTAGAGTAACGGCCTGAGATCGTTGCCAACAGCTCCTTCTGAGCAGAGGGGCTGGGCCTAGAGGCCTGATGACCTCAGCCCAGCTCTGCTACTCAGACGACCTCCTTCATCTTACCAAACCACACGCTGGTGGTGAATAAACATTATAGCAGAGCTCCAGCTGGTGATATTAGCCAAATTTACCAAAACCTCTAGGTGTCTGGGTGACATTGTTGCTGCTGTTGCTGCTGACTGCGTTGTTTCTGGTGTTTAAGAGATCAGCACGTGCACTGGTATGGGGAGGGCAAACTGAAGCCAGGCCTTTTCCCCCAACAGATCTCGGTCATTCCAAGATACTCTCCATTGCTTATCTTGATGTCTGTCCCCGTGAGTAGTAAGGAGCATATGCTATGAAGCTGACATCAGGGAGGATGACGATACCTCCTCCCAGCCCACGCCTGTGGCCAGGGGCCACCTGCCTGGGAAAGAATCCACGGAACTGTTCAGAGGAGCGGGTGGACTGCGGGGGAAGAGGCTGTGGAAATTGGAGATTACTATAATCCACGCTTTCTGCTTGAAGGGCCCGGGAGCTAAGAGGTGGAATAAACGGATCCCTTGAAATAAGGACTTCCTTTCTCCTTCACTTGCTTTGTACGCCTCAAGGGCCCTGCTCCCATTATTTTAAACTCTCACCTCTATGCTGGCGATACCCTCCATTCCTCTCTCTTCCCCAGTCCTTCCCGCAGACTCCTAGACCCACATTGAGAGCCTCTGCCAGAAACCTCAGGGGATGAGTAAAAATCAGCATGTTCTAAACTGAACCCGTCGCCCTCTCTTCCCACTCGCTGGCGATTCTCCCAAACTCTCGTCTTTCTACTTTTATAATTTCCAGAGAGCAAGTTCTACAGATCTATTCCTTTATTCTCTCTCTCTCTCTGTCTTTTCTTTTTTTTTTTTTTTTTGATGAATGGGTGGATAATTACTTATTGCTTAATTGATTTGTGGTTCCAGTTTTGATATTCTATAATAGAAATAGTGGCCTGGGAAGAGTCTTCTGGTGCTTCCAGTATGAAATACCCTTCAAGGAAATCTGGGTGGGCTTGGTCTAATATTCATTTTTTCCCCTCCATTTTGCTTCTTACTGCCACCAATGTAATGAAAGGTTTTACTTTTTTTTTTTAATTTTTTTTCAACGTTTTTTTATTTATTTTTGGGACAGAGAGAGACAGAGCATGAACGGGGGAGGGGCAGAGAGAGAGGGAGACACAGAATCGGAAACCGGCTCCAGGCTCTGAGCCATCAGCCCAGAGCCCGACTCGGGGCTCGAACTCACAGACCGCGAGATCGTGACCTGGCTGAAGTCGGACGCTTAACCGACTGCGCCACCCAGGCGCCCCGAAAGGTTTTACTTTTTTTTAAATATATTTATTGTGCATCTACTACATGCCAGGTACTGTCCCAGGCATGGGGGATGCAATGGCAAACAGGACAAAGAAGGTTCCTGCCCTCATGGAGCTGACATTCAGGTTGTGTGGCGGGCAGCAGCAAACACTTGAAGAATGATCATTAGCACTTAATAGGCACTTAATAAATGACTTGATCGAGATAAATACTATGAAGAAAACAAAACAGCCTGATGTGTTACAAAGTGATGGCAAGGACGGGAGGCTACTTTAGGTGCTCAAGGGCAGCTTTTCTGTGGAGGTGACACACCAAGGCCTAAATGACAAGAAGCAGCCTGTCACATGTAAGGAATCAGGGGAGCAACATTCCAAGAGGAGAGAAGAGTTGTTAGTGTGGAGATTCTGACTGGCTTGTTTACAGAACAGAAAAGACAGTGAGCCTGAAATAAAGTGAGAAAGAGAGCATTTGACACAAGATGAGGTTCGAGGAATATGCAGGGGCCAGGTCCTGTAAGGTCCTTATAAGCTGTAGTTAGAAGTTTAGAAGCACAGTGGGAAGCTATCACACGGTTTCAAACAGATGAGTGACGTGGTCCTTACCTACATTTTTTAAAGTTTTCCCTGGAGGCTGTGTGGGGGATTCAGTATAGACCCTATAATTAATAATTATGTAATAGTACATAGAAAAATATAGAGGAGCAAAAGTATAAGCGGGAAGACCATGGATGGCTGGGTGGCTCAGTCGGTTGGGCGTCCAACTCTTGATTTCCACTCAGGTCGTGATGTCAAGGTCCTGGGATCCAGCCCCGTGTTGGACTCCACTCTGAACGTACAGCCTGCTTAGGATTTTCTCTCTCCCTCTCTGTTTGCCCCTCCTCTCTGCTCATGCTCGCTTGCTCTGTCTCTCTCTCTCTGTCTCAAGATAACGAAATACACATTTTTAAAAAATAGGTGGGAAGACCAGTTAGAAGACGATTACAGTTGCCTAGGCAAGAGATGATAATGGTTTGGACCAAGATGCGAGCAGTGGAGATAGAATGGATAGATTTTAAAAATACATTTTCGAGGGGCACCTGGGTGGCACAGTTAGTTAAGCAACTGACACTTGGTTTCGGCTCAGGTCATGATCTCATGAGTTTGAGAGTTCAAGCCCCGCATCAGGCTCTGTGCTGACAGTGCAAAGCCTGCTTGGGACTCTGTCTCTCTCCCTCTCCCTCCCTCTCTCTCTGCCCCTCCCACTTTCTCCCTCTTTCTCAAAAGAAACAAACAAATAAAAACCTTTATAAAAAATAAAGAAAATACGCTTGGGAGGTGGAGCCAATAAAGCTTGATGGTAAATACATGAAGAGGATGTGTTGGGTGGCAGGAAGTAAGATCAAGAATGAGGCTTAGGTTTTGGTCTTGGATGAATGGTACCACTTACTTGGATGGAGAAGCATGAGGTGGGAACAATTTCGTGGTGGGGGTAGGAGGGGTGTGGGTCAAGAGGCTTGAGGGGCCATGACAAGATCCTGAGATGCTAGTAGGCCTCTGAGCGGAGATTTAAGTAGATATTAGGATATCTGAGCCTTAAGCTCAGTAGAGAGGCAAGAGCTGAAGTTATAAATGCGAGCATCATCAGCATGTAGAGAATTTTTTAAACTGGGTTGAGGTCATTTTAGGAGAGACTACTCAGAGAGGCAGCTGGGTTGTGGGGCATTCCTGCCCTTAGAGGTGCGGCACAGAAGTAATAATCAGCAAGGTGGGCTGACAAGGAATGGGTGGGGAGATCTAAGGAAATCTGCAGAGCAGACAGTTGGGAAAAGCAAGACAAGGGAGCGTTGTAGAAAGAGGATGGAGGGGCGCCCGGGGGGCTCAGCCGGGTAAGCGTCTGACTCTTGACTTTGGCTCAGGTCATGATTTCACAGTTCGTGGTTTCAAGCCCTGAGTTAGACTCTGCACAGACAGTATGGAGCCTGCTTGGGTTTCTCTCTCTGTCCCTCTCTCCCTCTCTCTCGGCCCCTCTCCGGCTCTTTCTCTCCCTCAAAATAAATAAGTAAATGAACTTTAAAAAATCCAAATGGTCTATTTAATAAGATGGAATTGCTTTCTTATTTAATGGATTATTTGCTAGTAGAAAAAATTGTTTAGATCTATTGTATGCGGTTTTAATAAAACGTGGAAAGTTTATAAAGAAAAAAATAAAAACAAAATAAAAACAACAAGTCTTTATAAAAGTAAAGAAGATGGAGAGATGACCCTTGGCTGTGACTCCATGGAAGTCATTAGTGACCCTGACGTGAGTGACCATAACATACTTGGGGACAGAAACCTGTCTAGAGCAAGCTGAGATGTTGAGAAAAGCGTGATACGTGAGGAAGCGAAAACAAGATGATAGACATCTATTTTTTTTTCTAGAAGTTTTGCTATCAGGGCAGTAGAGAAATGCGGGGTCAGGGGAGGCTAGAAGGGAGTTTGGAGTCAAAGCAGGTTTTTTTTTTTTCATGTGTTTGGATTTTTTTTTCCTTTTGGAAAGCAGCAGCCTCCTGTTGCATATCCGTGGGGAAAGAAAGATTGATGATGTAGAAGAGAGAGACGACGTTGTGAGACAGCCGTCCTTGAGGTGGCCAGGGGGGGGATGGCATTTTCTGAGCCCTGCTGACAGACTGCCTTCCAAAAGGGCAATCTGATGATGCGGTTCCTCTGCTCCCTAATTCCCCACTGTTCTCCACTGCCTACTATACAAACCCGACTTTCTAGAATGGCATTTAAGCCCAGCCCCAACCAAGCTGTTCAGCCTTGTCACCCCTCAGCAAATCTCTGTGCATATCCTCCGTGAAAGCCAACGGCAGCTACTCACTGGCACCTTCGTCCTCTGTGTGCTCTCATAGCCGGGACTTTGGTGGTGCCCTTGGCCTTCAGCTTTGCCTACCAAAAGCCTCATGCTTCAGGGCCTTCCCTGATGCCCCAGCAAGAAATGATCCCTGGTGCCTACAGCACTCCGCAATTCTTTTTTTTTTAAAGTGTATCTATTTTAAGAGATGGAGGTGCGGGGGAGGAGGGGCAGAGAGAGAGAGAGAGAGAGAAGGAGAGAGAGAGAATCCCAAGCAGGCTCTGCTCAAGGCAGAGCCGATGCAGGGCTCGATCCCACAACTGCAAGATCAGGACCTGAGCCCATATCAAGAGCTGGATGCTTAAGTGACTGAGCCACCCAGGCACCCCAGCACTTTGTAGTTCTTAAGGCCCATCCCCCGAAAAAGGGCAACGATTAGCATTTAGATAGTGTCAGCTTATAAAGGGTAGGGGCATGTTCTCTTTTAGCCTCATGATTAACACTGTCCTGTCTTATGACATGTTGAGCTTGAGTGTGTGTCTTAAGTCTGCTACTAAATGATCAACTCTCTGAAGTCAGGGACTGGGCCTCAGTCCCCTCTGTGTCTCAAAAATGACACAAAGTAGGTGCTCACTAAATGCTATAGCATAATGAAATGACGCTGGATCTTCCTCTCTACCCAGCGTATCTCCCTTAATGCAGTACACGTGTTTCTGAACTTGCAGAAGACCTTTGGATTTATGTAAGTGAATCCTTTTTGACACTCACCTCAGAGGCTGGCGGTTTTATAGAGGCCTGCCTCTCCTCCACTGGAAAGTACTGAGCTTTTGCCCCTTATATAGCCAGGTGCTGTGGCACAGGTATGTTCTGGGACAAGGTCATGAGTTATGCCCTAGCACGTCGAGAGCTATATACAATGTATATGGGGCTACAGCATTATCCAAATTCTGCTGCTTTAAGAGTTGTTAACACTGACAGAGTCCACATGGGAAAGACAGGGGAATTAGGATACTCACAGCATCTACTGATAGTAATAATAAATAGTACTTACATAGCACTTAATGCATGCCAGAACTATTCTCAATGTTTTTCATGTTATCTCATTTTCCCTTACAAAACCCCAATGAACAGGTCCTATCCATATCTTCGGTTACAGATCTGGAAACGAAGGCACATAGAGGTTAAGTGACTTGCCCATGTCACCCAGGTGGAAAGATGCTGGGCTGAGATTTGGAATCCCCCAGCTGGACTCTGGCTCTGTATGCTTCACATGATTTCATATAACACATATACCTTTCTAAGCCCTCTCACCTCTATCACTGTGTCCCCACAAGGATTATGTGTGACGAGTGGAGCAAAGGCTATGTGGCCATTTTACAGAGGAGTACGCCGAAGCCCAGTGAAAGGATGTGGTTCATTTAAATTAAAAAAAAAATGAATGTTTATTATTTTTGAGGGAGAGAGAGACAGAGCACGAGCGGGGGAGGGGCAGAGAGAGAGGGAGACACAGAATCCCAGGCAGGCTCCAGGCTCTGAGCTGTCAGCACAGAGCCCGATGTGGGGCTCGAACCCACGAGCTGGGAGATCATGACTTGAGCCAAGTCAGACGCTTAACCCGCTGAGCCACCCAGGCACCCCAGGGCATGGCTCATTTAAAATCCCATACTTGTCTGACCACAAGGCTCTTTGCTCCTCCCAGAGTCATCCCCCCCCTACACACCAGCAGCTCATCTACTGCGGGGAAAACAAGAGGGCCTCTCACCCCTCAGCGCTGAGGATCTTGACCCTTCTTTTCGTGGAGAGCAAATGAACACGGTTAACGCGTATAAAGCGCCCAGACTGGTGCCCAGCACACAGTAAGCACTCAGCAAATGGTAGCTCCCTTCTTGCCTTCCTCTGTCTCCGCTCCCATACAGCTCTCTGCCCATCAGCACTCAGGGCTCCCCTCTGGCCTGCGACTGAGCAAGTCAACCAAGGCGGCCCTTGTGAACAATGGGAGATGAAGTTACAGGGTGAAACTTACATCGGTAAGTGAGAAGGCGAGGCTACCTCAGCTTCGTGAACTAGCAATTGCAGAAAACAAAAACTCAGAAGCGGGGTCAAATAGAGGTGACCAGTGCTGAAAAGTTTCTGCCCACTAGGGCCCCAGACCAGTGTCACAGTGCAACTGAGAATCAACCCCCCACCTCAGCCCGCCCCTAGCAGCCAGCCTGGCCCAGCTCTGGCCCGTGGAAACAGTAGATGGGATGGAGTGAAATCGGCCATGGAGACAGTTGTCTAGAATCTTGAGACCGTCGCTTCCTAGGGGAAAATAAATGTGGCTCATTACAACAGAGCCTCTATCGCCGGAGGTGTGTGACTAGGCGTGATTGCTGGCAAGACGTGTGGCCCTTACTTAACGGAATAGATCCCAGCTTCTGTTTAAGTGAATCCCACTTTCCAATTGTCTTCCTTTTCATTATCCTGGGAAAACATCAGACATTCAGTGCAATCACATCACGCTTGGTGGGGGGGGGGGGTAGTAAGTTTAGCGAAATGTCTTATTGAAATGGAAAAGAAATCCATAACCGTATGCTAAATTATCCACAGTTCTTCGCGAATATCAATAGAAATACTGTGCTCAACATGTCAGAAAATATAACTGTTGAAAAGAAAAATATAACATAATCCTGGCAACCTGGCAGTATCTGCCCATAGCATATTGGAAAGCGTCATATATTTCGGGCACTTTTCCCACTGCTTGCCATTGTTGGCCTCTTTCCAGACGCCTGTGCCTCATTTTACCTGTAACATCTGCTGTGCATCCTTGGGAAGAAGAGCTAATAGCACCTAAGCTCTAAGATGGAAGTCAATTTCACTGGGGAGGGGAGGAGGGAGGAAAGGTCTGGGGAGGTCTGGGGTTGAGGTGTCTGTACACTGAGCTTCCCCTGCAAAGGTCACTGAGACCTTTCATCACTGAGAGCTTTCGTGTCATAAGCCATAGCCTGAACCTTCCACCTCCCACACATTTGAGTCACCTCTGCCAGCCCCCTAAAGAGGGCACAGTGTCAATGATCCAGCTTAGATGGGCAATGCCAAAATGGCAGGCTTTCTTGGTGTTTTTGTTCCACTAACCTGCTTAAACACATTCCAAGATCGACTTCTGGTAGTCACAGATGACAGCACAGATGGAGAAATTAACACGCGTGTGTAAATACACTTCAGAACTCTGGCATGTAGATTCCCCAGGGGTGCACCTGAGGGGCTGCTACTACAGAGTGAGAGGTGATGGATGGCAGTCAGGCCACCACAGTAGCCAAGAAGGCACCTGTGGATTTGCCAATGGTCAGGCCCCACTGCTACACCCACCTCCCTATTCCTAAGGCAACATCCAGCGTGTGACCAGTGTACTTGGACACAGAGGAAAGGAAAGGGCCAGGAACCTTAACATCCAGTGTGTGACCAGTGTACTTGGACACAGAGGAAAGGAAAGGGCCAGGAACCTTAACATCCTTGCTTTGGAAAAGTTGACAACCTATACAAAGCAGGGTGGTCAAAGACCAAATGAAGAAAGCACAGCTCGGGACACCTGAGTGGCTCAGTCGGTGAAGCGTCCGACCTCGGCTCAGGTCATGATCTCGCAGTCCATGGGTTCGAGCCCCATGTCAGGCTCTCCGCTGACAGCTCGGAGCCTGGAGCCTGCTTAGGATTCTCTGTCTTCCCATCTCTCTCTGCACCCCCCGCTCCCGCTCACTCTCTGTCTCTGTCTCTCTCTCTCTCTCTCTCTCAAAAATAAATAAACATTAAAAAAAAAAAAAGCACATCTCACCTTCGGGGAATGCTGCCATTGGTAGCCACTGAAGGAAGGTAGAAAGAAAAGCAGAAGCAACCAAGGGCCATCTTCCCAGCATCTGGCAAGAGTAGGGGGTAGCACGTTGGGAAATAACACTCCTCCATTGTTTGTGACAGTGACACAATAGAGTGCAAAGGATATGTGGCAGAAGCCTAGGTTCTCCTTTGAGCTCTGTCACTAATTCTCTGGGCAAGTGGCTCTGGGCAAGTAAATTCAAAAAGTTTCTTTGTCCACGAAGTATATATAGCTTTAGCTTCCTGGTCCACCTGTCTACTTCAAAGCATGATGACAGAATTGCATGCCGTTTACTTTGGTTTCTTGTAAGTGTTGAAACCACCAAAAATCTCTGAACAAATATGTTGTCGAAAATCTTCTTAAAATCAATAAATAATTAACAAGGTCCTGAGTATTACAGGACACAAGTGAAGTGATAATGGGAACCTAGAAATACGAGTAGGCATGGAGGTAGCTTCTTCTGCCTTACGGGTATTTTCCAGTACTAGCAAATTGCAACTTTCATGTTGAAAGCCCCGTGGAACAAGCCTTCAAAGGGAACAGATCCTAAAGCCCAGAGCCAACATAAGGTGAGAAATCCGGCGGGGAACTCTCCCCCAAAGAAACCTAGGGCTCCAAATAATTATACCTGCAGGGTAAGGGTGAACCACATATAAGCCATGTAGACTTGTAGCCTAAGTATTATTATTGTCCAGGAAAGTTCAAGTCTCAAGACAACATACTTGAGGTCCCAGACTAGCAGTGCCCTGGGATCCTGGCCAAAGCAAACACAAATTCTCTCTCTGAAGAAAGATAACTTTATCCTGGGCCTTGAATTATTCCCACAAATAATTTTTCAAGTACGATGACTGGCAAAAGAAGATAACCAGATATATAAGGATATAAGGTACCATGTCCAGGAACCTGTGGAAAAAGCAAACAACAAATACACCCACAAAGACTTCAGATATTGGACATATCAGAGACAGACTAGAAAATGATTCCATGTTTAAAGAAATGGAGTTAAACTGTTCTAAGGTCCTGATGCATGATGTCCATGAACAACATAAGAGCATAATCAAGAAAACAATGACAAGTTAAATACGCGTGCTCTAATTTTCAGCTAATGATTAAATGAACATAGAGTGTTTATCTTCCAAACCAGTAGAGGGGAGAGATAGATGGTAAAAAGTAAAGTCAGTGCCAAAGAAGGCCAAGTAGAACGCACATGGAGAGAATCACATCGGATAGAGTATGTGGACGTGCTAGGGAAAAGTCTGGAGTGTTTAATAAATTCAAGAGATACTTTGGATTTGGAAACCTTACTCACAGTAAACACAGAAGCATCCTTTACCCTTGAGCTTTTACTACTTGAATGTTCACTGATCTCTACTGCCTGATTGTTCTGTGAGTGTGATATGGGGTGGTGGAGTGGCTGTCCGCCTGAGTCCAGAAGAAACCACGACTGAGTCAAAAGAAATCAAAATATGGAGACAAAAGGGACATAAAGTAGAAGCAGCCTTTCCTCTATCGTCCAATTTCCTGAGACCTGCGGAGACAGAAGCTGAGAGCATAGCCGCAGACACAGTCTGGGGCCTGGGCAGGATCTGGGCAGGGGCAAGGCAGGGCAAAATGAAAAAGAAAAAAAAAACGCCACAAATATGATGAATTGGTCATTTGGACACTTGGCCATTCAATAACTTGATGTTCAATCAATTCATTTTTGGAGAACTGGCTTTCAGTGAATTAATCCAAAACCATTTGAAATGGATTGGCTACAGGTGGATTTCCCCTCTTGTTCCAGGGGCTTGGGGAGCAGAACATGGGAACAGGGTTGGCTAGAAGGGCCAGCTTCATATGTGTGCCTGGACAGTGAGGCTCTGCTCTTATTGCCTTGAAATTCTGAACTTTTATTTTCTTTATTCAAACTTTTGTTTATTTAGTGTGTGTGTGTGTGTGTGTGTGACAGAGAGACAGAGAGAGAGCATGAGCAGGGGCGGGGCAGAAAGAGAGAGACAGAGAGAGAGACAGAGAGACAGAGAGAGAGAGAGAGAGAGAGAGAATCCCAAGCAGGCTCCACACTGTCAGCACAGATCCCGATGTGGGGCTCAAACTCACAAACAGTGAGATCAGGACCTGAGCCGAAATCAAGAGCTGGAGGCTTAACCGACTGAGCCACCAGGCGCCCCTTGAAATTCTGAATTTTTAAACCAGAGGTCTCACATTTTGATTTTTCACTGGGCCCTGCAAATTACATAGCTGGCCCTCAGAGCTCTAGTGGTCAAGTGGGCAGTAGCAGAAGGTGAGGATAAGGCCAGTGGCCACTCAGTGAGTTCTGCCAACCTAATGGCTCATGAGAAGTCCAAGCCAAAGGCTCAATGAATGCCCCAGGGGTACCATATGCAGCTTGAGATGTGTTAAGAGGAAGTGGTGACTGAGGCACCAGGGCATCCATCAGGACCTATTTGAGGGGTATTTTAATAATACCACACACCTATTCAGCACATACTGTATACCAGGCACTGGGCTAAGCCTCCCGCATATATTGTCAAATGAATTCCTTATTACGAGCAAGGCACTGTACTAGGTGCTGTAGGAAAAACAGAAATTATTTTGCAAATCCTTTCAGAGAGGACCTTACAGTCTAGTCGGATGGAGACATAGCAGCAGTAGTAAAACAACTTGAAAAGGCAGAAGTGTTTAAGTGTGTTTTTTATTATTTTTTAAAATATTTATTTATTTTTGAGAGAGAGAGAGAGAGGACAAGTGAGGGAGGGGCAGAGAGAGAGGGAGACACAGAATCTGAAGCAGGCTCCAGGCTCTGAGCTGTCAGCACAGAGCCTGACATGAGGCTCAAACTCACAAACCGTGAGATCATGACCCGAGCTGAAGTCAGACGCTTAACCAACTGAGCCACCCAGGTGTCCCATGCTTAAATGCATGACAGGTCTGAGCAATAGTGCAATCAGAGTTCAAAGAAGGGGAGTCCACTGAGTTGAGGTGGTCAAAGTTCCTTGAAGGAACTGAAGTTTGAGATGGGCCTTCAAGGAAAGGCAAGTCCTGGAAACGTGGGTAAGGGTTCTGGGATCCCTGAGCAAGGAGAACGGTATTGGAGGGAGATGGGTGAGTAGAAACAACCCCAGTGTGATAGGATGAGGTTGAACAATCTTGTTGAAGTAAAAGGTACCTTAGGGTAGGGTGCGGGAAGTGGCCAAGCTTCTGGAAAGAGAAAGGTGTGGAAGGCCTCAAATGCCATGATTTAGACTCAATCTATAGATCATTGGGGCGGGGGTGGGGGGAAGTAGCAAAGGTTTTGGGCAGCAGAGGAGCAGCTTAAGGAAGGGGTGTCTGGGGAAGCTAAACCTAGTGGCAAAGACAAGGGGTACTGGGTGAGGCGAGTGGTTCTGGGGCTTCCAGAGAAGAGTTAAAAATCTCTCTAAGGGCATCTGGCTAAATCGTGCCCCGCAAATTCCCTCCAGGACTGTCCCTGAGAGCTACCACCCAAGAGGGCAAAGTGATCACAGTGCCGTACTCCCCAGGTCTCTCTCCTTCTCATCCCTCCCCAGCAAGGGCCTATCTGGACCCCCGCTCTTGCCTCAGTGCCTACGCAAACACTAATAAGTGCCAAAGCGTTGCCATGGAAACCATTGCTTCATCTTTCTTATGGAATGCTCTGCAGCCGCCAGGCTTCCTACTCTGGGAAGCTTTTTGCAAATATTCGAAGCAAGTGGTGAATGCATCAGCCATGACTGTACGTATAGGACCGGCTGGTGGGGTGAGGGGCTGGAAGGAAGGGGCTATGTCATGGTAGAGGCTCCACCGGGGCACCAACTCGGCTGTAGAGCCACTGGAAAACAATTACCTTTTAAAGCCACAGGGCCTTTAGTTACTAGGATGGGCTCCTAACGACGCTTTACCTCTTTCCACTACCCCTGCCTTATACCCTAGGGCCTGACAGTCTCAATCCCACCCAGCCACCTCAGGAGACCACCAGTGACACCCTGTACTTTCCCCACGGTACAGCTTAGAATGCTGAAGTAAACGCTAGTAGAATCGCGTGGAACACAACAGGGCTGAGAGTGGCAGAGGGGAAAAACATCCATAATGATAATAGCCAGAAATAAATTTTCGTTTATTCTGTGCAGGGCACTGCCCTAAGCATTTTCAAGGAGTTTCCTCATCTAATGCTCACAATATCCTCTGAGTTTGGACCTATGAGCCTCAAGCGGCTAAATAATTTACCCAGACACTCACAGGGAACAGGTCGTAGAGCCGGGGGTGTGAACCATGATTCGTATGTTCTTAGCCACTCTGCCACCCTCCTTTTCCTTTTTCTCTTTTTAATGATGGTTTTATTGTGAAATACAGCATGCATTAAAAAGCATATGCAAATATGGGTGTGTGTTTTTAAATAGGTATATCTGTTTCTAGTAA
The DNA here is from genome assembly GCF_022837055.1 of Prionailurus viverrinus. Lineage (NCBI taxonomy): Eukaryota > Metazoa > Chordata > Mammalia > Carnivora > Felidae > Prionailurus > Prionailurus viverrinus. Next base: position 83,944,990 of record NC_062579.1, on the reverse strand, counting down.
TTGACCCATAATGATGGCGATGATGATTATAATAGTTAACATTCACTGGGCAATTAGTTTCTGCCAAAAGACTGTTAAGTGCTTTACCTACATTCCATCTTATGTAATTCTCCCAACAGCCCAATGAATCAGGGACTTGTGTTACCACCTCTGTTTCGGAGAAGAGGGTAAGGAGACTTGGAGACGTTAAGTAACTCATCTGATGGAACTTGACGAAGCAGGGACATGAAGCCAGGTCTCTCTGATTCCACGGCCACACTGCCACTTGCAGGGGCCAAGTAGCATTCTCTCCGGACTCAGGTTGAGATGTCTAGTACAGGCAGACCTCCACCCTCCACCGCTCTGGTGGTATCTTGAAGACAGTTTTCCCTACATCCACTTCTCCTCAAGTGGCTAAGAACTCTCAGGGTCCCAGCCCTACTCTAACACACAGCATAGTTCCCTGGATTCTCAGGGTCTGCAGGTGTCCCTCAGCCAAGACCAAGGAATTACGTGCCTCACAGCACCCCTTCTTAGCCACAGTGCACCCCATGGCCCTAGCTACTTTAGGGAAATTCATTTACCTGTGTGCTCACACCTTGCCTTGTCTTCCCGGTTTGTATCTCAGCCCAGTTTAGGGCTGGGTAGACTGACACTCAACCTCCATCATTCAAGAAGCCACATCTATGTGGGCTACAGTCTAACCTGCTGCTCCAAATGAGAAATCATCTCTGCCCCTGCTTTCCCACTGCCCTTTGTCTACATGGTCTATAAAAGAAAGCATCAGCCTAGCATGCTGAGCGGGGAGTAACTCCAACATTCTCTCAGCCAGACCACTGCCGATCAACCTCAGCCAGACGCATACTTCTTCTGGTCTTTAGTGAGTGGCAGGTGACGGAGAGTGGATGAATGGATGCTATTTTCTGCCCAAATAAGAGGCTAAAGTCAAATGGCAGATGCAGATACAGCTAGGTCAGATATGAAACTGACAAGCCGACGGCATCCATTCTAGGACATGATAATTCCTCTCCTTTAACAGCAACGGGAAGCTTACAAATGAGAAGACTGTAAATCAGCACGTGACATCCAGCCCATTAATGAAACAGTTTCACCAAAAGCCTCTTGTCGATCAAAGCTGTCCAGGATCTTACGAGGTGGCAGAAAGTAAAAGTGGCTTTCCTAAGCGGAGTAAGAGCTGCTTTGTGAGCAGGGGAAGGGTGGCGGGTTGAGCCTGCCCTTCATCACACTGCTGAATTCTGTGGATCGATGTGAAACGTCATCCAAGGAAACACAAGCTTAAATCAGAATGAGAGTGGCATAGGATTAAGAAAACTCTACCAAGTTCTGGCTTAACCTGGTTTTATCCGAGGCCTTCCTTGTCACTGACTAACTGGGTGACCTGGGAGGCAAATCATAGAACTTCTGATCAGAAACGGATGGTAAAGTCCATCATGTTCAATCCTCTCTTGATGCTTCAATATATTATTACCACCAGCATCTACTGGCATCCTGGGAGTGACAGGGAACTTGTTACGCATCAAGGCCTTTCCTCTAATTCTTTTTTTTTTTTTTTTTTTTTTTTTTAAAGAAAGAGAGTGTGAGCTGGGGAGAGGGGCAGAGGGAGAGAAAGAAAGAATCTCATGCTAAACATGGAGCCTGACCTGGGCTTGATCCCATGACCCTGGGATCATGACCTGAGCTAAAATCAAGAGTTGGACATTCAGGGGTGCCTGGGTGGCTTGGTCGGTTAGGCCTCCGACTTCGGCTCAGGTCATGATCTCGCGGTCCGTGAGTTCAAGCCCCGAGTTGGGCTCTGTGCTGACAGCTCAGAGCCTGGAGCCTGTTTCAGATTCTGTGTCTCCCTCTCTCTCTCTGCCCCTCCCCCCATTCATGCTCTGTCTCTCTCTGTCTCAAAAATAAATAAAAACGTTAAAAAAAATAAAATAAAATAAAAGAGTTGGACATTCAACGGACTGAGCCACCCAGGCGCCCCTCCTCTAATTCTTAACGGGCTCTCAATTTTATCAATGTTGTTATTTAACAAGCACTTACACAGTGTGCTTCATATATATCAGATACTTATCTAAGAAGCAAATCACAAATATTAAACTACTTAATTTTTATAACAACCCTATGATGTAGGTACTATTATTATCTCCACGGTAGAGGTGAGGAAGCTGAGTGTGAGGGAGTCTAAAATCTTCAAAGTCACACAGCTAATAAATGTCAGAGTCAGGATTCTAACCCAGGCAATGTGGCTTCTGATGGTATGTGCTTAACCACTGCACTATGGAAAGCTCTTTTACTGGGCTGAAACCTGCTTACCTTTTGGTAACGTGCACCCCATTGGTCCTAGTACTTATTTTTCTGGAGCCCCATAGGCCACACATTTAGCTTTAGAAAGGCCTCTTACATGCTTGAGTACAAAACAGATTAGGATGCTGGGGCCATTGCTCTAACAATGATGGGGCGAATACCCCAGCCCAAGCAGATAGAGGATGACAGGGCACTTTACTGTCAAAGAACCAGACCTACAGAAGGAAAGGAACTCCTCCAAAGTTCAAGAATGTGTTGATAAAAGAGTTTGAAGTTGAATCTGTGTTTGGACTGCATTCAATATCCGTTAGGCCAGCATCCCTGATGCGACTTCTATTCTTGCCTCCTGCCCCCCCCCCACAGACACATACATTATTATTGTTGATATAATCACAGCTATCATCCAACGATTGCTTACCTCTTCTGTGCTTCATGCTCTGCATACATATATCACTTAACCCTGAGAACCACCTCTACCCTGTGAGACAGGTACTACTGACATGTTTATTTTACAGAAATGCAAGTCAGGGCATAGGGAGGTCAAATAACTTGCCAACAGCTGAACAGCTAGTAAGTTGCATGACTTGGATTTGAATTCAGATCTTTTGGTCACCAGAGTCTGGACTTTTAATCACTGTGTTACACATACAGGTCTCTCCAGAATATTCACAAGACACCTGAGGCACCGTGGGAACCCCTTGTTGAAAGGGAAATTATTAGGGCTGAAGACCTATGAATACCTATAGATATCCTGTTCCTTATATAATCAGATAATTTTTTAAAATATTAAGGAAGGGTTTAAGGGAAGAGAAGACAGAAAGAGAAGAAAAGAAAGAAGGTAGTTTGCCTCCTAACTCCGGGGACAAAACACGAGGCTATTGACTGATAACACATGATCCTTGAAGGTTAGATTCATACTTGCTTTAATTTTACAACAAAGTGCTTCTCAGCACCTATTATGTACCAGGCACTATACTCAGAATACAGTGGACTTATATTGTCTGCTACCTGACGAGCTCCATTTTGTTTATTGCCGGGGTTATGTTGAGTCTCTCTGATTAAGGGGAAGCCAATATTCACTCTACTTCTGCCCAGAACTCAAATACCTGCTTTTCCTTGAGTGGTAAAAGCCACAATACCAAGGAAAGACCAGTCTTTTGACAAACAAGGGATGTGGGAAGATTTAAAAGCCATCCACACCAACCCAAACCCCAAATGGAAATCCTCTCATTTTCAAAACACTTGCAGGGAATCAACAAGATTGAAAAAAACAGTCACCGCAAATATGACAGAGGGTTGATAGCCTTAATATATAAAAAGATTGCACATTTGTTAAGAAAATACCAAGACTGTAACGGTTAAATAGGCAGAAGATACAGTTCTTGAAGGAGGATCTATAAATGGCTAATAAATACATGAAAAGTATTCAGCCTTACCTAGTAATAAAATACATAAAAATGAAGCAAGAGTCAGGTACAAATTTTCCCCATCAAATAAACAAAAGTTATTTTTTAAGATTTTATTCTATTTTATTTTATTTTTTTAAGTAGGCTTCATGCCCAGTGCAGAGCCCAATGCAGGGCTGGATCTCATCAAGCCCTGAGCTGAGATCTAGGGTCAGACACTCAACCGACTGAGTCCTCCAGGCATCCCTAAAGGTTTTAGTTTTAAGTAATCTCCACACCCAACGTGGGGCTTGAACTCACAACCCCGAGATGAGGAGTTGCACACGCCGCCGACGAGGTCAGCCAGACGCCTTTAAACCAAAGTTTACAAAAAAAACAACAACCGAGGACTCAATATTGGCAAGGGTATCCTTTGGACACCTACACATGGCTAATAAAAGCTGGACGAGCTTTCCGTAACGTGCCTCTTCCGCTGGACTGGCCATTTGGCTCTCAGGGGTTACTGAACTCTGGTTCCGTCTCCTGATCTGTGAATCAGAGGTAGGGCTTCATTCACCTCTCAAGATGACCGTGGGCTAATGAGGCTCTGCCCGTCCCCAGCTGGTTGACCTTGAGAAAGCTACTTAACCTCTCTCGGGACTTCAATCTCCTCATCTACTTAACACTTCTCTCAACAGGGCTAAAGTAAAGACACAGTGACATACTACATGGAAAGAGCTTAGCCCCGTGCCCAACACGGAGTAAGAGTAATAATAAATGCGAGAGGCTGAAACGTAATGTCTTACAGTTGCACAGCATTTAAAATTCTATTTTTAAAGCATTTTCTTTCGATTTTTTTCCCTCTCTCTAGGAAAGCCTAAACACATCTAGCTAATAATGGCTCACAGCTGTGACCACAACCTCTGCCTGCTGGCACACCACACGACCTCCACCCCACTCTCCTGCCAGGCACCATTCAGTCCCCAGCATGGCGTCAGCAAGGAACAACAGGTGGCTTGAGCAAATCCAGCCAACTGTTTATAAGTCCCTGTGGGCATCGCAGTGGCTATTTAATGGCAAATAAACCGAGGCTTAGAGATGGGCGGGTCCCTGCGGAGTGCAGAAGTTGAAACAAGAGACAGAGATGCTTGCCCCTTGTTGACCACCATTACCCGCATTAGCACAGCATGCTGTGTGTCAAGGTACTCTCCTGACCTCTCGGTTGCACCTCTAAACAAGGTTATAAGGTCGGCAGGGCAGATATTACCACTGCCAATGAAAAGGTGAGGGAGTAAGGCTTAGAGGAGGAGAGCCCTGCCTAAGGTCAGATGGTTAGTGAGCTGCAGAGGAGAAATTACAACCTAGGTCTCTTCTCCGGTGGTCTAGAGTCCTTTCTGTTACGCCCTAAGTCCCTAGCACAGCTGTCAAGGTCAATTTCAAAAGAGCGCGGCACCTCATACAGGTTGTCCCGGGAAAAGGAGTAAATCACTGGTGGCAGTAAGCCCACGCTTTGTCCCCTCTGTAATCTATTTGCCCTGACCTGGGAAATGACCATGGGACTGGAACAACCCGCATCCATGGAGGAATAAAGTGGTTGTCAGAAAGATCAGCCAAAGAAGCTTATGTGAAAATTGGATTTTATACATTGTTGGAAATGTGGAAGTGGAGAAACGACAGTGTGAACATTGAAGCATCTGGCCACAGTCTCTTGCTTATGAAACAAGATCTCCAGTTGCCCTCAGGATCATTTTTTTAAAAACTCCTCTGGCCTTTTTGCCTTCTCTCCCTCCTCCTACAGGCTTTCTTTTGCTCCCTCTCACTCTTTCTCTCTCTCTTTCTCTCACCCTGCTAAATGTTTGATAAATATTATTTTAATTATTCCTTACGACTCTGTGAGGTAGGTATTATCGTCATCATCCCCATTTTACAGATGGGCAAATGGATAATTACAGTGGTTAAGGAAGTAGACCACGGCCACATAGTTAATGTCACAGCTCAGATTGAATCCAAGCATCCAGCTCCAGAACCTATGACTTAAACATTACACTACATTGTCCTGAATGAATACAGGGAGACGGACTCTCCCCACCCCTGCAAAATAAGACACAATATTTACTAAAAGTTCTTCAGAGTATTTTTATACTTTTTACTTTGTTTCCTCGTTACAGCAGATATTTTTAGTCTCCATCCTATAGCAAGGAAAAGTTAGGAAAGAGAAAGTAAGGAAAATTGCTCAAGGCTCCACAGCTAGCTAATGGCAGAGCCAGATATAGAAGGCAAGATTGCAGGCTCCCAGTATCACGCTCTTTCCATTATACTATGTCTGTTCAACAGCTTCTGACATGGATCCCAATGTTCCCTCCCTTGGCATCCACAGCCATGGAGTGTGGGCTGAACCTAGTGACTTGCTTCTAAGGGACAGAATGCAGTAAAAGTGACGGGATGTCACTTCAGTGATTACGGTACAAAAGACTGTTGGGGCGCCTGGATGGCTCACTCGGTTAAGCGTCCGACTTTTGGTTTCAGCTCAGGTCATGATCTCACAGTTGTTGAGATCGAGCCTTGTGTCAGCTTCCCTGCTCGCCTGCTTGGGCTTCTCTCTCTACCTCTTCTCTGCCCTGTGCGCGCTCTCTCTCTCTCTCTGTCTCTCAAGTATAAATAAGATTTAAAAAAAATTTTTTTAAATCAAAAGACTGTTAATCCATCTTACGGGCACTCTCTCTCCATTGCTTTTTTGGCTTCGACACATTGAAGAGACCACACAGCAAGGAACTGAGGGTGGCCTCTGACCAGCAACCAGCAAAGAGCTGAGGCCCTCAGTACAGTAAGCTGCAAGGGACTGAATTCTCTTAACAACCACATCAGTGAGCTTAAAAGTGGACCCTTCCCTAGTTGAGCTGCGATATGACAACACCCTCAGCCAACACCTCATTTACAACCTTACTAGAGATGCTACTAAATTATGCCTGGGCTCCTGACCCACAGAAACTTGGAGATAATAAATGTGTGTACTGGGGCACCTGGGTCGCTCAGCTGGTTAAGCGTCCGACTCTTGATCTCAGGTTCATGGTCATGATCTCACTGTTCACGGGTTCAAGCCCCACATCGGGCTCTGTGCTGATGACATAGAGCCTGCTTGAGATTCTGTCTCTCATTCTCTCTGCCTCTCACCTGCTTGTGTGCTCTCTCTCTCTCTCTCAAAATAGATAAAATAAATTTTAGAAAAAAATAAAATCTTAAAAAAAGTAAATAAATGGGTGTTGTGTGAAGCCACTAAATTTGGGGGTGATTTGCCACTTTGCAATAGGTAACTGACGCAGTATGCATCCAGCCAGCAGCTTCAGTGATCTTCTGCTTATTCATAGCAAAACAAACCCATGGCGCGGCCCTCGTGAGGGTTGAGAAAGAAGGATCTAGGCGAGCTTTGTAAATCCAGAGTAGAGCCACGAGTCTGAGAATCATCTCGTGGCCCGTTTCAGTGTTTCCTCTGCCTGGAAGTTCTGATAGCTATGGCCCAAGATGGTACACGTAGATCTAGGGCCACTCGTTCTCCACTGGACACTGAGTCCTGATTTCTCAGTGCCCCGTATGTGTTCAAACCAAGTGGTTGGCAACATCAGGTTAGCTTCTCTTCACTATCAGCTCAGGAAGCCCCATAATGCCCCCCGCCACCCCCCACATCGCCTTAGGAATTCCCACAGGGCGCAAGCTACCACACCAAGCTGTCTCCATCCTAGCAACTGTAGCTGCTCCCCAGCCACTGCCCCAACCACAGTGCTATTTTGGAATTTCTAACTGAGTGTGGGCTGGAGTAAGTGAGGGGTTTTGACAGACTCCCGAAAAGCAATTAGCCAAATGGGAATCACTTACGCTCAATTTTCAAATGGCTAATTTGGTGTCGGGGAATCTTCTTCAAAAGGCGTGGGTGGCAGACATCCCAGCGTATCCTGTAACTATTTAGCTAGATAGCTTAGCCAAGGGAGTTGCGTTCCCACATGCTGAGAAAAGTCTCACCAAGGGGATCCACCTGACTTCGGGGGAGAGGGGGAGGGACAGAAGGGCCACAGCATATTTGGGAATGTGCGCTCGCCACAGACGTGTATGCTTGAACAAGCATCACCACTCATAGAAGCAGGCAATGGGCATAAAGGTTTGGCTCTTCGCAGCTCCATGGGACATGCATGTGTAGAGGGCTGTGGCCATGTATGTGTGTGGCCCCCTGTGTGTGCAGAGGGAGGCTGTGAATAAGAAAGCTCCACCGAGCTCTCACTATGTAGAGTTGGAATGTTTTAGAGTCAGCATCTCTAAAACTCTTGATAACCAAGTCGCGATGAGACTATGTATGTATGTATAGCAAGTCTCGAATTCTCAGTGTGAGTCATTCACTGACGTGTGCGTACATCACTGCACCTTCCTGCACATTGGTAATGAAGGAAAAGAAGACAAGTACATGAGCACAGGAGACAGAAACTGACAATGAGCCCATGAAGAGCCCTTTAAGAAGAGGGTAAGGGAGAAGATCTGGCTCATTAAGTACCTACCTCATTAGGGCCCGAGCTGTCATTTCCTTGACAATTGAGCCAATCCCCCTCCCCTCTTCCTCCACTTCTGGGATCAGGAGAAAGGGAACTGGAGCAAAATTCTGCCCCCACCCCCCGCCCTGTGAAATGTACATGTCCACAGGCCTCTTTCTTTTCTAACACACGTCTGTGAATACCCGCCTAGCCTGGCTCAGCATTGGGAAGGCTTCCGTTTGTTTTTCACTATCTTCATTTGCTCTACCTAAGTACATCATTCAGAGAGGCATTCAGGGAAGAAGAATGGTTAAATGCAGTACTGTGAGCCTCCCAAATCTCAATTTCTGACTGTTCCCACAATAACAAGAGCACTGGCTACAAGTCAAGCAATAAATGGATTATCTTGCACCCAGAGGTCTGGCGCCCTAAAAGAAAAAGTCAGGCTTAGCTGAAAACCAGAGCTGCTCACATAATGTTCCTTTTTAGCCTGTAGTTACACAAACCCAACCCAGTTTTAATGGTCTTTAAGAGCATTGATCCAAATGTGTACAAGCTTAGGCAGGTTTCTGGATGAAAGATGTCAACATGGTGGCCAAAAAGAAATGTGCTACTTCTTACTTTCTAGAACAATCAATTATAGCAAATCCAATGTTGGGCTTCCTAATAATTATTGTGCTACAGACTCCCATGGCAGCCTGATGAAACCTATGAATCTCTGCAAGAAACAATGTTTTTGAGTGTGTAAAATTGAATATATAGGATGACCACAGAAACCAGCTATTTTGCAATATATTGTGAATATATTATATTACTTAAAAATTTGGGATATAGTCATATATGAGCTTCTTTATTAACGCACTGAACACAATTTAGCAGCAGGTCTCATAGCTAATGTAATTTCAAAATAGTGATCAGCACAAATAATATTTCAAGACATTGGCAACAGCTTTAATGTTACCAAAAAAGATCTGTGCGGTGCCTGGGTGGCTCAGTCAATTGAGTGCCTAACTCTTGATTTCAGCTTAGGTCATGATCCCAGGGATGTGGGTTTGAACCCTGCATCAGGCTCCGTGCTGAGCATGGAGCCTGCTTAAGATTCATTCCCCGCCCCTCACTTTCTCTCTCAAAAACAGAAAAGAAATAAAACTTTGTAGGAAAAGCTACATTTCAGTTAGAGATTAATGAAAATACAAATGTACTTTTTTTCCCCATCCAAGTTCATGGACCCCCCTGTGAATTATTCTATCCACATATCACTATATGGTTAAATTCTCTTGGTGGTGGTGGAGGGAATAGAGGGAAGGAGAGAGAGGGAGAGAGAGAGAGAAAGAGACGGCCAAAGCTGAAAATAAGGTTGCATTAGCAACCCCGCAATAAGAGAATGTTCTGACCACTGCTGAAAAGTCAAAGGATTCTGAGAATGAAAAAGACAGTGATTGTATTGAAGGCAAAAGGAAACAATGACAAGTGAAAAAACAAACAACACAACAAAGGAAAAGCTGACTTGGTTCACCATGTTTGGAAATCAGAAGTACATCAGCAATAGATTATTTAGAGTCACTACAGTAATTGAGCATGATGATGGACGAGTGTCAACCAGAAACTTAAAATATATTTTGCTACTCAGTTCTCTACTCAGAGAAACCCTTCACTGTTTTCCCTCCCTCTATATATAGGAGGACGCCTAATCTTCTTGGGTTGGTGTACAGGGATTCCTAGGACATCCCTCCCATCAGGAGCCTTTTCTGACTGAGTCAAGTAGTTAATCACCCACTCTAGACTCCCCCAGCCCTTTCTATCTACTTAAATCAAGTAGTCACTTACTGTATTCCAGTTCCCTGTCACCTGTTTCTCCCACTAGACTGTGAGCTCCCAAAATATAGGAGCTTTTGCTAGATTTGTCTCACAATAGGTATAAATTTGTATATGTTGCACGTGTATGCTGAGTGAAATATCTCGTTTCCAATGGATGAGCCATTTGAAACAACTCCCATTTTTAAAAATTTTTGTTTTCTTTATTTATTTTGAGAGAGAGAGAGAGAGTATGAGCAGGGGATGAGCAGAGAGAGAGAGAGAGAGAGAGAGAGGAGAGAGAGAGAGAGAGAGAGAGAGAGAGAGAGAGAGAACCCTAAGCCAGTTCTGCGCTGGAGCCTGACATAGGGCTCGAACTCATGAACTGTGCATGACCTGAGCGGAAACCAAGAGTCTGTCACTTAACCGACTGAGTCACCCAGGCGCCCCTCAAACAATGTCCTTTGGCCATCTCACTAGTTCACTTTGCAGTCTAGTTGGGACAAGGGTGAAGATGGTTTCCAGGGAGTTAGTTGTTTACCAGTTGCCCAAATTACAGGACAACAGAAAGTTCAACTGACTACAAACTGACTTGCTAATGTAGCTTAAACTTTCTCAGTGAGAATTAATGTCATTCAAATGTATTGAAAATTAGCTAAGACACAGCATTTTTACCAGTGTTGGGCACATTGAAAACCTAATGAAAAGAGTGGGAAATAACCAGGGAGTATTTCATGATGTCTTGAGGCATGTGTACCTGAACTTCAACAAAATCAGGAAACAAACAGATCAACTTGAGATTTTGTCCTTTGTCTTAGTACAGCTCTCCATCCTTCTATCCATCCATCCTCCCATCCATCCATCCATCCATCCATCCAACATCTCTTCAGCTATATTCCCAACATCTATCCATCCATTCATCCATGATCTATCCATACATCCAACATCCCTTCATTCATCCACCCGCTCATCTATTTATTTAGCCAAGATAGCCATGGAGGTGGCTAAGATTCTAATTCTTAGAATCTTAAAGGCAAATGAACTCTACAGTTAATCTAGCTCTTAAACTGAGTGTCATGTGAAAATTCTGGTGAAGAGTATGGAAATCTAATATTTAACAACTGTTGAGTTGCAATAAGCAGCCTCTCTCTTAAAAAGCTTCCTGGATCTTCTCAGTCCTGCCCTTCCATCTCACTGAGATTCCCAATAATTCTCACACACCAATCCTGTCACCCTTCTGCCCAAAGTTTCTCCTCAGTGAACACTGGTAAGGATTTGGGGGGGAGGTGAGGCTTCCTCCTCAACATGAAGGTGGGAATTCTGCTACAGTCTTTTGATAGATGTGGAGAAAAGAGGAGGTTTCAGGGATGATGTGGCAAAGCTAAACCTTGCCTTAAAACTCAGCTCCTCCCCTTGAAACTCTGATGCTTAAATGGCTCTCAGTTCCTTAGGGAAGGTTCCAGAGGACCAGCAACCAGAGACCAAGAATAACAGAAATATCGGAAGGCTGTATGGGATGCTGTTGCCCCACTAAACCAAACCTCCTACGCAAGTTTGCTGACATTGCAGGCAAGGAGAGAAGGTCAGTGGGACATGGCACTATAAGTCAGTCCCTCATTGGCATTGGTCTGTAATTCCTGTGGGAACTGAATTAATGCAGTCGAGTGCAGCCAAGTGGGACACATTGCCCAGAGAGGGCTAGCAGCCTTCCTCCCATCCCCGGGGAAGGGTCCAGACTGTGTGCTCTCTGGAACACATCCACTCCATGCTTTTTGATTCCCCTCTCATTTCTTTTGTGTATACTCTATAGATGGTTTATTTGTGATTACCATGGGGATTACATACACTGTCCAAAAGTTATGACGATCTGTCTTTAATTGATACCAACTTAAATTCAATTACATACCAAAATCTCTACTCCTTTACATCTCCGCCTACTCCCCACTTTGTAACTGATGTCACAATTTACGTCTTTATGTACTATGTATCCAATAACATAGATTTATATTTTAATACATTTGTCTTTTAAATCCTTTAGAAAATACAGAGTGGAGTTACAAACCAAAACCATAATAATACTGTTTCTTACATTTTTCTATGTATTTACCTCTACTGAAGAACCTTCTATTTTCTTATGGCTTCAGACTGCTGTAGAGCATCCTTCCATCTCAAATTGAAGGACTTCCTTTAGCAGTTCTTTTAGGGCGGGTCTAGTGAGAATAAACTCCCTTAGATTTTGTTTGTATTGAGTATGTCTTAATATGGACCTCATTTTTGAAGGATAGTTTTTTGTTTGTTTGTTTGCTTGCTTGCTTGTTTGTTTTTGGCACTTTAAACATACCATCCTCCAATCTTCTGGCCTATGAAGTTTCTGCTGAGAAATCTGCTGGTAGTCTTATGGGAAATCCCTTATATATTACAAGTCACTTTCCTCTTGCTACTTTCAAGACTCTGCCATTCTTTTTACTGTGTGAATATAATGTACCTTCATGTGGGTCTTTTTGTGTTTATGCTACTTGGAGTTTATTTAGACTCTTAGATTTGTAGATCTACGTCTTCCTCAAATTGGGGAAAATTCTAGCCATTATTCCATCAAATAATTTCTCTGTCCCTTTCTTTCTCTCTTCTCCTTCAGGGATGCCCAAAATGTGTATACTTGTCTGATTGTTGATATCCCATAAGTCCCTTAGGCTTCATTCTTTTTTCTCTTTTTCCTCCTCAAAGTTTTCCTTATTTTTTCCTTTTCCTTTTTCTTTTTTAAGTAATCTCTATGCCCAATGTGGGGCTTGAACTCATGACCCCAAGATCAAGAGTCACATGATCTACTGACTAAGCCAGCCAGTTGCCCCCTCAGACTTTTTAAATAACACCAAATAATCTGTCTTCAAGTCGCTCATTCTTTCTTCTGCCTTTCAAATCTGCCTTTGCGATCCTTTAGTGAATTTTTCAATTCACTTATTTTATTTTTCAGCTTCATAATTTTTGTTTGGTTCTTTTTCATAATTTCTATGTCTTTATTGACAGACTCATGTTGTCCAGATATTGTTTTACTGATGTTTAAGTCTGCTCATGTTGCCTTAATAAAATATCATAGACTCAGTGGCTTAAACAACAGAAATTTATTTTCTCACGCCTCTGAAGGTGGGAAGTTTGACATCATGGGGCCAGCATGGTTGGATTCTGAGGAGAACTACCTTCTTGCTGTGTACATACATGGCAGAAAGATGGAGAGACAAAGCACAACCAAGCTCTCTGCTGTCTTTTTTTATGAAGGCACTAATCCCATCATGAGAGCCACACAGACATGATTTCATAAACCTAATTTTCCCCCAAAGGCCCCATCTCTAAATCCCATCCCATCGGGGATTAGGACTTCAATATATGAAATGGGGGGGAGGGGACACAATTCAGTCCATAGCACTTTATTTCCTCTGGTTCTTTATATTTTTCTTTAGCTCTTTAAGTACATTTAAGATATCTATTTTAAACTTTTTGTCTAGTAAGCCTGATGTGTGTGTTTCTTCAGGGACAGTTTCTGGAAACGTATTTTATTCCTTTTAACAGGCCAGCATTTCCTGTGTTTTTGTATGACTTGTGATCTTTGTTTGAAAATTGGGAATTTGAGGGGTGTCTGGATGGCTCAGTCAGTTAAGCATCCAACTTTGGCTTACGTCATGGCCTCATGGTTCATGGGATCAGGCCCTGCATCGGGCTGTGTGTGTGCTGACAGCTCAGAGCCTGGAGCCTGCTTTGAATTCTGTGTCTCCGTCTCTCTCTGACCCTCCCCATCTCATTGCTCTGTCTCTCAAAAATAAATAAACATTTAAAAATTTTTAAAAAGAAAATTGGATATTTGAAAAGGCAGCCACCTTGTCCAGTCTCTGCAGACTAGCAAGGAAGACATTCGCTAAGTAGCAGCCCCCTGAGCTTGGAATCCACCCAGGGTGAAGGCTTTTAGGTTCTTCTCAGGTCTTTTCTGGGCACGCATCTTTCTGGGCTTGCATATGTATGGTTTTATTTTTTTTATTTCCTCCAGCTGCTTTTAAATGCCTTAATTTCCCAAAGAGTCTCACCTCTGCTTCTTCTTGGGACCTTAGATATTCACTGTATTCCTCTGTCCATAATCTCTTGCTCCCAGGCATCCATGGCTCTGCAGTTCTCCTTCAATTTTCATAGCACCTACCATTGCCTCCATGGCTTCCACCCTGAGACGCAAAACCATGCTCCCCTTTATTCCCCATCTGAACTCTGAGTCAGGTGAGACAGGAGCCAGTTCCTTGGGTAGCCTATAGACATGCCAGGACATTACAAATGAGGTCTACTCTGCTCCTTCTGTCCCAAGGGAGGGAAGCGGGAATTGGGCTGATTCCTCCTGACCCTGCTACACCACCACACTGGGGGAATGGGGGGTGAGGAAAATGAAATTTCCTACCATGACATTTCTATGTCATGAAATTTCCTACAATTTTCCTACAATTTTTCTCGATGGGGCATTTGCTTGATTGGTATTGACCGGTTTCTGAATTCCTATAAAGTTATTTTGGACAGTCCTTAGTTGCTTATTTGATATTTACTTGTGGCCTGGAGCTTCGTAGTCCACTATCTTGCCGACATCACCTGTTGGCAATTATTATTCATCATTGAATGCACAATGCACGGCACATAGCAAGTGCTTAACAAACGTTTGCCAGATTGAATTGTAATCTGACTTGCAGTATTCATTATTGCTTTTGGTATATTACCGTTGAGTTCTCACCTAGACTGTAAGCTCCCTAGGGTAAGGAACCATTCATAACTTCTGCTGTGTTTACACAGAGTAGGTAGTCAACATTTGCTTGTTTTGCTCAAAGTAGGTGTTTAATAAACATTTATTGATTTTATATGACTGAATTGGCTTTTAGCTCTTATCCTTGCCTTGCCTTTACCCAGAAGAGCAGACTTGGATCTCATTAGATGGTGCATAAAATGAATGGATTGGAGCCATCAATTGCCTTCATCTCACTCCCAGGAGGTAAAAATAAATCCAGGTCTAGCCTCTACTCTTCCCCATGCCAAACTCCTATTCATTTCCAGCCCAAAGCAGGGACTACGATCTTTGTTGAATTTTCACTATTCAGTATTGTGAGTCCCCCAAAAAACACCAACTTTAGAATAAGAGTGACAGGTCATAAACTCCCACTTATCTCCAAGAGTCCGTGGAGCAGATGCTTTAATCACCATTTCATAATCCTCTCTTCCTTCCTTCCTTCTTTCCTTCCGTAACTGTACCTTAAAGAACCACTACTGAACAAGAACTGATGATGTGTACACAAGATGAGTAAGGAATGGACCTTGCCCCCAAAAGAGTTCACTAAAAATAGTATCTGTGATCCTCCTTTCTATCTGGAATAACGGTTATTCTTTGAAAGAATTCAAACAGCTAATTATCTCCCTGGTAACAAAACCAATTTGCATTTGTGACCTCTCCCTTTGTACTCTAGCACATGCACACGCATGTGTGAACACACACACGTGCACCCGCACACACGTGCTTTTTTTTTTTAAGTTTATTTATTTTTGAGAGAGGGAGAGAATGTGAGCCGGGGAGGGGCAAAGAGAGAGGGAAAGAATCCCAAGCAGGCTCCGCGCTCTCAGCACACAGCAGCCCGACGTGGGGCTCGATCTTATGAACCGTGAGATCATGACCGGAGCCAAAACCAAAATTCAGACGCTTAACCGACCGAGCCACCCCGGCGCCCCACACATGCTCTTAAGTAGGCAAACTATCAACGTTTCTCTTTTGGCTTTTCCGCACCTGCATTCGGTTATCCTGGCACTATTTCTCCTTACCCCAGGCTGCTAATATGCTCTTAATAATACAACTAGCATTTATAGACAGTTCATGCTGTGCTTGGCACCATGCCCCCACCTGTTGCCACAGACGGTCCTCTTCGTGACAGGTCTCCGTGCTCTATTCATCCTTTCAACACATTCTATCTTATGGACCAATCCTTAATGGCCATCCTCTTCCCTCTTGGTTAAATAGAAAAAGAATTTTACGAAGGTACTCATGGTTGCTACATTTGATGACTGAACCCGGTGAGAATTGAGCCTTGCTGACAGGAGCCTTGGGGAAACCACCTGCTTGGGCTCCTTTCCCACCTGGGGACAGAGCAACCGTTTCACCTTCCACTGGCTGTGTACTAGTCTATCTTACTCCGTGTACACTTCCCTGCCTTTAGACCCCCCAACAGTTCTGTCTCTGCCTTAGCTCAGAACTTCGTTATCTCATGTCTGGGCTAGTCTCACAGCTAATATTTATCAATTTCTTAGTAATATTTCTCAACTGCCAAATACAGTGCTAGGAGCTTAGCACAATTAAATTCTCACATAACCTTTGGAGATGAGTACTCTTACTGCTCCCATTTTACAGATGAGGCACTTGAGGCATGCTAACTAGAAACATAGAGCCATGACACAAAAGCGGGGAACTCTGGCCCCACATTTAATGATCACACCATCGGGCTTCTTTAGCGGAACAGCTTCTGTCTCCATTTTCTCTTGTTTGGAAGATAAAGTCATCACAGCCCCAGGAAGCCAGTCTCTGTGAAACAAGGTGGCCAGGGAAGGTTTCACGAAGTAAAATGGAGCGGAGCTGGTGCTCGAAGAGTAAATGCAATTCAGACAGGAAGAGAGAACGGCAGTGGGCATTTCAGGTGTGGGGGTATGATGGGTGGTAAAGCGTGGGGAATGCCTCATTGTATAGGCAAGACAGAGAGAGGATCAAACTGCTGGAGCAAAGCATTCCTTTGGGGAAGAATTGGAAGCATGATGGTAAAGGCAAGTTACGGTCATGTTAGTGCAGTCTTGAATGCCAAGCTAAGGGGTATGAACCTCATAAGTAGGCCAGAAGTCTTCATGCTGTGTTTCCTGAGGCCCTTAAAAGAAGGGAAGCTCTGGGGGTCCCTGGGTGGCTCAGTCGGTTAAGCATCCGACTCTTGATTTCGTTTCAGGTCATGACCTCACGGTTCGTGAGATCGAGCCCTGTGTTGGGCTCTGTCCTGAAGCGTAGAGCCTGCTTGGCATTCTCTGTCTCTGTCTCTCTCTCTCTGCCTGCCTCTCTTCTGTTCTCACTCTCCCTCAAAATAAATAAATAAGCATTAAAAAAAAGGGAGGCTCTGGGTTCTCCCTCTTCCCTTCAACTAAAGCATATCTACATTTTTTAAAACATGTCTGCTTCTATCTGTTTTTCATTCTGGGGATTCCACTACCTAGTATTTTTGCTTGAAAAAGGCATCCCCCTGCTACTTGGAAACCAAAGAACAAACAAACAAACAAACAAACAGATGGACTTTAGAAACTACCTCTCCAGGAAAGCAAAGCCAGCTATCATTTTCGAGCAGGGGTACAACATGCCCAGAACAGTGTTTAGGAAATATGATTCTGCCAATAGAATGTGGGGGGCGGGGGACTAGAGGAGACGATACTAAATAGGGGGATCTGCTGGGACCTTGTTGTAGCTGTTTAAGGTGGCAAGGCCGATGGCAGCAGGAACGGTTAGAAAAAGAAGAGATGTTCAACACATTCTAAAAAACATACACAGAACATGGTCAATACAGCAGAGCTGAGAGGATGTGAGGGTCAGGAAGGGTTCAAAGGGTCATATCTCTAAAAACGACATTTCAGCTGAGAAGGAAAATACGTGGGATCGGAGACACCATTCCGACATGCCTCCAATCATTCCATGTTGAGTGAGATGCACTTCTGACTCGTCAGAAGAGAAAACCAGTCTCTATCTGTTATTCTGGAAGAGAACACAAACTGACACATTCATCTTTAAGAGAGCAAGTGGGGCAAAATAAGGAGCTATTTTTCAGGACTACTCAAAGACCAGTTACCAGATATTCCTATCTGACAACAAGAAGTTCCCCTGGGGGTCCTAAGGAAAAATGGTACGAAACAAGCTTAGAGAGAAGAAATGTTCTCATAAGCCTGTACTGTCTGTGCACAGCAATAACTATTTTAGATTGGGCTCTAACAAATTGAGATTGGGAGCTACAGGGCAGCAACCAGATTTAATTCAATGGTCTCTAGAGCACCTAGCACATTACTGGTGCTCAATCAGTGCTAAATCAGCCATGGGAAGAAGCATGGATCTGTATGCCTAGAGTAAAAGAGAAATTGGGTTGGGCCAAATGAGACTCAAGCAGAGGCCTAATGCAAAATGGAATTAAGATCTCACGTTATGCCCCTCATCCCCGAGTGGAATGAACAATGGATGGGGATTCCCAAGTTCAAGCCTTTTCACCCTCTTGCCAATTATCTGTGTGACTTCAGACAAGTCATTTACTTCTCCAGACCCAATTCTCTCTGTGGTCAAATGGGGAGAGTGGCGCCTGCCATACAAGGCTGCTGGAAGGGGGAAATGAAATAAAGTGCTTGAAAAAGCATCAAGTATCCTACATGTACCAAAGAATTTTGATGCAGATCTTATACATGCCTTGAAAATGGTATGTGGCCAGCCAGGAGTTTTATAACACAAAACCACTTCTGTCTGAGATCCCACGGAAGAGAAGATCATATCTTTCCTTGCCCACTCTTTACAAGTCTCTTTGAATTCATATCCTTTACTGTGGGGCAGTACATTAATTATTAAGAAGGCACATAACGTCGGCTTGACAAATGAACAAATTTTTCGATAATAAGAGAAGAGAATCAGAATGCTATTTATAAATACGAGCCAAGCATTCCTGCCACAGGTAAATTAAAACCCTCTGACCTAGCAATCTTTCCCCTCCACACTGGTAAACAGGCACAGATTAATGAAGATGCTGCCCTTTTGCAGGGGAATGACCGTAAAGTTCTACCGCACCTGAGTGCTTATCAATAGATGAATGGCCAAATAAATCTTGGTACATTCATATTACGGACTGTCACGCAACCATTGGGAAGAATGAGCCAGATCTATTACCAGTGACGTGCCGTAAGCTCTGTGATCCCCCCTTAAGAACAAAGGCCAAACTGCAGAGAAACGTGTATCTCATGATCCCAACTCTAGTGCAAAGGGTGATGTCCCCAACTGATATGCACCATGCCTGCACATGTTTGTGCACAGGAAGGTCATGGGAGCATTCGGGCCCAGGCTGTCACTACTTACTCTGCAGGGAGGGAAAAGGTGGAAGAGTGTATCACCCCTTCCCAACATTTCTGGGAAATATAGGTAAACTTTCATGGGAAGGCAGACACAGCCTTGTATGTAAACCTCCTCTGTGTGAATAAGAGGCAGCCATGTTTCAAAATTGCACCTTCATTTCAAGGAATCGGGAAACTGGCAAGCCCCGTGATCGAGTCCCCACTGATCAAACTGCCTGCCCCCTGCTGCTGCCTCCCTCCCCTTTTTCATTCTGCCCCTCCACCTCCCCAGAGAATAACAACCCAAATCATGAACAGTCATAATCATCTGTGACGGGTAGGCTGTGAGTCTGCAAATACGGAATAGGCTGGAGACTTCTCGGAGGGCTTTCCCTGGGTGTCTTGACGTACCAAAGGCTGAGGATTTCGTCAGCGCTATTCCAACTACCCTTGATGAAAGGCACAGATACGGAGTTCAGGGAAGGTGGTTAGTGCTCGAATGTTCCCACAGCATGAAGAACAGAAATGGGAATGCCTTGTCCAGGACTTGAGTCAGCCAGAGGCACTTGCGTCTTCCCACCATCGTTACACCCATGAGGCCATTATTCGTGATATCAATCCCTGACATTGGCACGGCAACTTTAACCTTCACAGAGTGTCCCAGATGATCACCTGACACTCAAAAACCTGAGGGACCTAAGACAAGAAGATTGCCCAAATGTCTTAAACGAAGAAGCCGTTTTGGAAGGGTTAGATGACTTGTCCAAAGTCATAAAGCTAGGCAGTTCGTGAGCCAGGACTAAAATCTGGGTAGTGAATGAAGGAAGCTACTGCATGTGGTTGCTACACATTTTTTTTTTCTGTTCAACCAACTAATTAACTTCCATGCTGAGATTTATGGGGGCACAGTATTACTTAGTAGGGTAGAACATTATTTACTCACTGTGTGGCCTTGAACAAATCACTGCCCAGCTCCATGCCTCAGTTTATTCATCTGTAAAAAAGTAGGTGATAACAATGCCTACTTCCTAGAGACACCGTAAGAACTCTTCAGTGGGGTCGCCTGGGTGGTTCGGTCAGTTAAGCGTCTGAGCCTTTGGCTGAGGTCATGATCTCACGGTTTGTGAGTTTGAGACCCTCATCAGGGTCTGTGCTGACAGCTCAGAGCCCAGTTTGGATCCTCCGTCTCCGTGTCTCCCTGCCCCTCCCCCATTCCCATGTGCATATGCGCTCGCGCTCTCTCTCTCTCTCTCAAAAATAGGGGCGCCTGGGTGGCGCAGTCGGTTAAGCGTCCGACTTCAGCCAGGTCACGATCTCGCTGTCCGTGAGTTCGAGCCCCACGTCAGGCTCTGGGCTGATGGCTCGGAGCCTGGAGCCTGTTTCCGATTCTGTGTCTCCCTCTCTCTCTGCCCCTCCCCCGTTCATGCTCTGTCTCTCTCTGTCCCAAAAATAAATAAAAAATGTTGAAAAAAAAATTTTAAAAATAAATAAATAAATAAATAAACATTTAGGGGCACCTGGGTGGCTCAGTTGGTTAAGCATCTGACTGTTGGTTTCAGCTCAGGTCATGATCTCACAGTTCGTGAGTTCCAGCCCCACATCGGGCTCTGTTCTGACAGTGGAGCGCCTGCTTGGGAATCTCTCTCCCCCTCTCTCTCTGCCCCTCCATGCCTCTTTCTCTCTTTGTCAAAATAAATGAATAAATAAACAAGAGTTTAAAAAATAAATAAACATTTTTAAAGAAGAACTCTTCAATGGGATAACCCACAAACCCCATTTAGCGCAGCGCTTGGCACTCAGGAAGAATTCAGAACCTATAACCTATTCTTATCTTTTAAAATGCTCAGGATGTGGCGCTTGCTCACGCATACAAATACAAAGTCGATCTTCGTGAGGCCGTGGAGCCTGCCAAGGTTATTCTGTAATAGATGCTTTGACACAGAGCAAATTTATTCATCAGGACGAGGAGCCCAAAGATGGGAAAGGGGATAACAAAAGGAACTGCAGTCCTTGGAGGCCATAATTGGTCATAATCCCTTTCATGTTGTCTGTCGCCCCTGGGGCCACCAGAAGGCAAGGCAACAATGTGCAGCTGCCACTGTGCTTTTTGCCTGCATCCAGCCATGGCAAACGTGGTTTCAACAGCCCCGACCCACACTCTGCCGGTGCCACCCTTTGGGCCCGGCATCTTTCCAGTGGGCCACACCCCCACTCTCCTTAAACACATATGCCAGTAAGAGACACTTACCCTGTTGTTCCATAGAGCAGAGGGGTAGAGAGAGGAGAGGAACAATTGAGAAAATGGAGAGGGAAGAAAAAAGTGGGGGGTGCAGAGGGGCAGGAGGAATGAGAAGTGAATGCACTAAGCCATCCTCTAGATACAGACGGCTTAAAGGGGTGACCAATATTTTTAGGGTTTTTTTTATTAATTTTGAGAGAAACAGAGAGCATGCACAGGGGAGGAGCAGAGACAGAGGGAGACAGAGAATCCCAAGCAGGCTCTGTGCTGTCAGCCCAGAGCCGGACGCAGGGCTCAAACTTGCGAACCGTGAGTTCATGACCTGAGTCGAAATCAAGAGCTGGATGCTTAACCGACCAAGCCACCCAGGCGCCCCACAGGGGTGAGCAATTCCTTTTTTTAAAATGTTTATTTATTTTTGAGAGACCCACAGAGGGAGTGAGAGAGAGCAAGAGAAGGGCAGAGAGAGAGAGGGAGAGAATCGCAAGCAGGTTCCACGCTATCAGCAAAAAGCCTGATGCAAGGCTCGATCCCACGAAATGTGAGATCATGACCAAGCCAAAATCAAGAGTTGGACTCTTAACTGACTGAGCCACCTAGGTGTCCCATGGGGATTGGTGGCAGCACAACATTGTGAATGTACTAAATGCCGCTGGGTTGTGTGCTTTAAAATGGTTAAGTATACGTTAAATTTTTTTTTCAACGTTTATTTATTTTTGGGACAGAGAGAGACAGAGCATGAATGGGGGAGGGGCAGAGAGAGAGGGAGACACAGAATCGGAAGCAGGCTCCAGGCTCTGAGCCATCAGCCCAGAGCCCGACGCGGGGCTCGAACTCACGGACCGCGAGATCGTGACCTGAGCTGAAGTCGGCCGCTTAACCGACTGAGCCACCCAGGCACCCCTAAAATGGTTAAGTATACGTTATATGAATTTTACCTCAATATAAAAAATAAAAATAAAAACAGGGACCCATGGCACCACAGTTCCAGACAGAAGTTTACGCAGACACGGCCCTGGACTGGGGTTCAAAGAGCCTCTCATAGGCAGTGAATGCCTATTTATGTCTCCCTTGTAACCTGTCTTCTCTGTGCTGCCCACTCACAGTGGTGGTGATGGCGTGTGTATGTACGTGTGTGTGCACATGCATGCCTGTGTGTGTGCGCGCGTGTGTGAAAGAGAGAGAGAGAGAGAGAGAGATTTCTTAGAATAGTTCCTGTGATCCTTGACTGCAGGAATTTTCTTACATAGTAATGACACTTAGTCATTAAATACTTCGTCTTTATCAAGTTCCCATGAGGTGTCGGGCTTTAATCCCCACAGCGAGCCCCAGAGGCCGGAATTATTGTCACACCCATATTACAGATGAGAGAATGGAAGCTCTAGAAGTTCCAGGACATGCTAAAGCTCAAAGGCAGCTGGTGAAGCCAGCTGATGGCTGTGCTTGTGGCGCTGTGTTCTCTGCTTGAGGCAACAAACAGTACAAAGGACATGGCCTCCGCCCTCAAGGAAATGATAATGCCCATCGGGAGAAGATCTACTGGTGGAGATTGCAAAGGACCATGTTAAAGAGCACTTGGGTGCTAAGTAAATCTACTCATAATCAGAAGGAGCTTAGGGGCACGTGGGCGGTTCAGTCGGTGAAGCATCTGAGTCTTGACTTCAGCTCAGGTCACGATCTCACGGTTCTTGAGTTCAGGCCTGGCATCAGGCTCCGTGCTGACAGCTCGGAGCCTGTTTGGGATTCTCTCTCTCTCCCTCTCTCTCTGCCCCTCCCTCCCTCACTCTCTCTCTCTTTCAAAATAAACTTTAAAAAATTAAAAAAAAAAAAAAAAGGAGCTCAGAGAAGGGCTGATAGGAATAGTGATCACAGCAATGATAATAATTCACGTTGGCTAAGCACTTTTCAGGTGCCTGGCATGTGTTGAACACGCTTGGCTTTATTTGTTTCTTACAGCAATCCTTCAAGTTACTCATTTATACCAGCTTCACTGAAGAGCTGGTGAACTGAGACTCCAAGAGGTAAAAAGCAAAGTAGCTCGTCCAAGGTTGTGCAAGTAGGGCTGGACTAGACTTGGAATTATTCTTTGTCTGCACATAGAAGAAACTCAATAAATACCCATCAAAGCAAGTACTCCATCTTCTATCTACTGAACACTTGCTATGCCCTCTGTCTCATTTTAAGGCTCACAACCCTATGAATTTAATACTAATATTGGCCCCATTTTGCCCCTGAGGACCCTGAAGCTCAGAGATGTGAAGTAGCTTGTCGAAGCTCATCTAGCTATTCAGTAGCAAAACTACGAGCAAACCCAGGATCCACCAATTCCAGTGCCTTTCTCATTTGTCTTCCACACCCTTCTCTGGGGCTGGGTACTCAGTAAAGCCGCATTGACTCTTTCTGTACATCCATGTCAGTTGACCTTAGTTTGGACATAAATAAGGGAGCTAACAAATAACAAGCTAGCTTCCATTCCAATGCACGGAAAGCATGATCATAGCGTGAAGGCAGAGGGGAAAGGAGCTATCATGGGGGAAGGGAGGGAAGCGAGGCCTCGAAGCTTCTGATGGAGGCAGGGGCTGTTCTCCATCTGTTCCCATCGGGGAAGAGACATTTGGGTTCCTCTCACAGCAGAAGCAACAAACTCAAAGCATGCCACAACCAGCAGCCTGTACCTTGACACCTCGTCAGAATCATGTTGTTTTCCGCCAAAGCCTCAGCTGGGTGCCAAATGCCACCCACCAGGAGGGGCTGAACTTCTCCCTTGACCTGTATCTTGGGCTGGCTTTTCAAGAGACTGCTTCACGCCCCCCTTCCCTTTGCTGCAAGCCTTTGTTTATGCGTGTTGTAGTCTATGGATCACAGGGCCAGATCACGTGGCTCACAGGGAGTTGCCACGGTCAAGAGGTCCAGATGATGGGCTGCTGATCCACGGAGTTCTGCCCACCCGCCCTACTTTATTTGGAGAAT
This sequence comes from Prionailurus viverrinus, assembly GCF_022837055.1. NCBI lineage: Eukaryota > Metazoa > Chordata > Mammalia > Carnivora > Felidae > Prionailurus > Prionailurus viverrinus. Next base: position 83,920,682 of record NC_062579.1, on the reverse strand, counting down.
TTCTGCTGCAGTGCTGGGCCCAAAAGTATGTGGTTCCAAAATACTTGCTGCTTGACAGGTTTACGGACAGGTAATTCACTCCTAGAGCTCTCCCACTCCAAGGGTGGCCCATGAACCAGTGGCGTTGGCATCACTGGGAAATCTATTAAAGACGCAGACTATCAGGCTCCACTGCAGACTTTCTGAATCTGACACTGAGTTTAATCAGATCATCAGGAGATTTGTATGAGTGTTTCAGCAGGAGAGGCACTGGATGGTACAGGACAGTGCCTCAGAAAAGCTTTCGTTGTCACCTATATAGAGAAGGTCCCCATTCCCTCTGTTTTTCTGAATCCAATGGTTTCCAAATGGGGCTGTACGTTATTTCATCTGGGGAGCTGGGCTTTGCGTCTGTGATTGTTGTTGGGTTTTGTCATTTTAGAATTTTTTATTCGGAAATACTCTGAAACTAACAGAGGAGTTCTAAGAATAGTACAAACAAGTCTTGTCAGCAGGGTAAGCCCTCACCCAGATTCACCAAATGTTAGCATTTGCCATATTTGCTTTATTCCTCCCTTTCTACGCTTCCTTGTTTTTTTTTTTATTCCTAATTCTTCTGAGTAAGTTGCAGACATCGTGCCCTTCACCCCTAAATACTTAACGTGTGTATTTCCTAAGCACAAGGACAGTCTCTTACATAATCGTAGTGCATTTATCAAGCTCAGAAATTTTAACGCGGATACAATAATATCTAATCAACAGTCCATATTCAAATGCGGCCAATTGTCTCAATGATGTCCTTTATGGCAATTTTGTTTTCCATCTGGAGAGCTTTCAAAAAGTACCCATGCTGTGGCCCTAACCCCACACCAATTACAACAGACCCTCTGAGGGAGGGGGCTGTACATATACACTTTTAGGCTCTCCATGAGATTCTTTTTTTTTTTTTAATTTTTTTAATGTTTATTTTTGAGAGAGACAGAGAGGGACAGAGTGTGAGCTGGAGAGGTGCAGAGAGAGAGAGAGAGAGAGAGAGACAGAATCCGAAGCAGGCTCCAGGCTCTGAGCTGTAGCACAGAGCCAGACGCGGGGCTCGAACTCATAAACAGCAAGACTTCTGAGCTGAAGTCGGACGCTCAACCGACTGAGCCACCCAGGCGCCCCTCTTCATGAGATTCTAATGTGCAGCTGGGGCTAAAAAAAACCCCTGTGGTATAGGCTTTTTCTGTGAGCCCTGTATGTCAGAGGGATAGGAATTCTCGGCAGCAGAGTAAGCCCTGAGAGCACTTTGTCTAGGTCAGTGTCTCCTTTAATCTGAGTTCTGACATCACTAACTGCCTATGAGGTTCCCTGTGCCTTTCCTCACTGCCTTCTCTTTAAGTTATTATTTATTTATATTGAGAGACAGAGAGAGAGAGACAGAGAGAGAGAGTACAAGTAGGGGAGGGGCAGAGAGAGAGAGGGAGAAAGAGAATCTCAAGCAGGCTCCGCACTGTCAGCTTGGAGCCCCATGTGGGGCTCGCACTCACGAACTGTGAAATCACGACCTGAGCCAAAATCAAGAGTCGGACACTTAACCGACTTAGCCACTCGGGCCTTCTGACACCACCTCTTTAATGGACACAAAACATTCATTTTTCCATCCTGCTATTTCCCCTACAGCTGCTCAGCACAGTCCCTCTTTCTTTGTGAAAAATGAAGGCTTGAATGGTATATGCACAGCGCTGCGTTCTCCGGAAAGCTTCATCTAACAAGTTGGCTACGTCACCTCGGACCGCAGAGGGGCGAGGGCGGATGGTGGGAGAACACCAGGGATACAGCCAATCAATAAAGGTGAGCACCAGATCTCCCTTTGGTCTGGCCGCAAAGTTTCTCCAGGGCCGGACGATTGCTTTCCCAGAGCTAGACTGTTCTCGGATTCTCTCGGCTTGGCAGGCAGGCTGCTGAGGTGAGCAGATGTGACCATCTGGGGCAGTAGTGGACAAGAAGGTAACGTGCAGATGGGGAGCGACTGAAAAACTAAAGCTAATCCCATGAGCCAGCAGGCTTTTTGCATTTCCTCAAAGAATCTGGGTCAATCTAACTGGTCCGTTTAACTGCTTCAGTGGATCTGTTGTGTTTTCATCTGGTAGCAGACGAAGGGGAAGCCTGGCAGGTCTGAGAGGGAGCTGACCGACAGACAGTTCAGGATATTTAGCCGGCTTGCTGCAAAAACAGTTTCCCCAGCGTGGAAAACATCGAGGCCACCGTCCCTCCTGCACCCAAACATCTGTTTCACTGCCGCCAGAGAAAAAGACGGCTTTATTTGAGTGGGCTCGAACAGAGGAGGCTGGGTCCACATTTGTATGTGTGGGTGAATACATTCTGGAAGAAAGGTGAAGGCAGAAAGGGGATCGTTCGGCTTCAAAGGGGCTTTGTAAATGCCTGACAAATCGACTTGCTTTTAGTTTGTATTGATATTCTTTAATATTCCAGGGAACGAGCCTACTCAGATGGATTGCTTTAACAGATGCATCTTTGCAGTTAGTCAATGGCAAAATATTTGTGAGCGGTTAGTGTCTTTCCTCTTTGCAGGAGCTCAGTAATGTGCCAAATGAGATCATTCCCTTTGGCCCAGGACTCGAGAACATTTTGAAGTGTGTTCATCCTGATTAGGAACTAAAGAATTCTCTAGTTATCACCAAAGTCCAAATGGCGGGTACTTGTATTCCTAGACAACCATTAGAAAATTCCTTAATTAGGACCCCATGTGCACTCTCATTGCCATTTCTAATCGTCTTTCATCAGAGGACTCCTTGTTTTATTACAGATTTCTGTCCCTGCCAGTAAGACAGAATGTGCTTAAATTTATAAAGTATGTGTGAACTGCACAGATCTCAAATTTCCTTATGAAAAGGCCAGCTTTGGGAAATGTTTTCATAGAATATGATATTTCGTATAGTTGGACTCAAGTTAACAAAGGGATTGCCTTTCATATTAAAACCATTTAAGGGGCGCCTGGGTGGCTCAGTCGGTTGAGCGTCCAACTTCGGCTCAGGTCATGATCTCGCGGTCTGTGGGTTCGAGCCCCGCGTCGGGCTCTGCGCTGACAGCTCAGAGCCTGGAACCTGTTTCAGGTTCTGTGTCTCCCTCTCTCTCTGACCCTCCCCTGCTCGCACTCTGTCTCTGTCTCCTTCAAAAATAAATAAACGTGTTAAAAAAATTTTTTAAAATAAATAAAACCATTTAAAAATTGGCTAATATTCTCTCCAACTGTTGACTTTCCTTTTCTAGTTATTTAATATGTATATTAAACATAGTATATATACATACATACGTTGTACACATCTGTACATTTTAAACATATACGTTTAATATATACACAGGTACCCATATAGACACATATGTCAGCCTCTGTCAACCTCAACTCAGGTTTATATGTAATAGAGGAGTTCAGCCATACGCTGACTCAAATATCCCCACTCTGAACTTCAGTCTTACTCCATCCAATAGCTCCGTAACTCCCCCTCTTCCTTATCCCCCTGCTCCAATCCATCCTCCAAATACACATATCCCCTGCCTTCAGAATAAAAGCCCCCAATCCTTAGTTTGGCATTCAGAGCCCTTGCCACAACCTGCTACCGAACATTACCTCCACTGCTTCTAGCCCTGCATCCAGTGCTCCAGGCAAAACCATCTTGTTAGCTATTATATATAAAGCAAAGTAGCCACCTATGTTTTGGAGCGCTTGCTATGTGCTAGACACTGTGTTAGCTACTTCCTATCATTATCTCATTTACTCCCTCCCGCAACCCGATGATGTGTATTACTTTCATTTTCCAAGCACGGAGGAATAGACGCTGAGACGTATTCAGTAACTTTGCCCAAGGTCAGGCAGCTAGTAAAAAGCCTCACTCCTGAGCATGTCCTCTTGGCTAGGCCTGTCGAAATATGTTTCATCGAATTTGTCCTGCGTGTTTGGTGCCTCTGTGTTCTTGTTCATGGAAATAGGGCGACAAGCCTCTTTTCCTCCTCCACTGTGTCTGCCCGATGAAGTCTTGACTTACTAGGGCTAAGACTCATTCCTTCTCACTCACTGGCTGTAGTGCTTCTACTACTACTTTTTATTATTGTAGTCACCTGTCCACGTGTTTCCTCCTCCTATCTGCCTCCACCCTGTCTTACAGGAAGCCAAGCTCACTATCACGGTGGCCCTGTAATGCTGAAGCCAAAAGAGTGCCAGACAGGTGCATCACCAGGGATGTAGTAGATGGTGGGTGAAGGGGTAGGTAAGCTCCTTCCCAACTCGGAGGTTCTCCGACATTGCACGGGGGTTTGTTTGCCCAAGGGCAGGGATGCACCCTCCACAGCAGCAAGCAGAGAAGCCGACGTGTCTCCCGAACTGCCGAGTTGGCCAAAATGCATTATCTCCGATGCACGTGCGGATGAATGAGTGTTGGCTCCACTCTCCTTCCCAGTCTGTGTCTGTCCATCCGTCACTGTCATGAGTGTTTGAAGGTGACACTGCTATGCAAGTGTGGCTCAAGAGCCACAGTCCTTGTCTTATGCCTTCCCTATGAAGACTACCCTTTGCAGTGTGCGAGCTGATGCTCCGGACGCAGCCTGACGTCTGCAGCACTTGGCGCCTTGCCTTTCTGTCTAGACCAGTGGTTTTCATTTTTTATTATTTTTTTAATGTTTATTTTGGAAGAAGAGACAGAGCACGAGCGGGGGAGGGGCAGAGAGAGAGGGAGACACAGAATCCCAGGCAGGCTCCAGGCTCCAAGCTGTCAGCACAGAGACGGACGCACATACGGTGAGATCGTGACCTGAGCCGAAGTCGGACTTAACTGACTGAGCCACCCAGGGGCCCTTTAAACAGAAAAACAGTACCTCTTACATGGGGTTGCTGTGAAGACTGACTGAGATCACGCATGCAAGGCATTTACCATAGTGCCTGGCACAGATTAAATGCTCAAGATGGTAGCTGTCGCTTCTAAAAGGAAGGTAATGGTCCCTCGATAACGCTAGACAGGTAGGGGACCAGAGAGCACTGGAGCTGTAGGCCTCCTTTCTTTATACCTCCCCAAGGGACCTAAAAACAATAGCGGTAACATCTTGCACATATGCAATGTGTCTTACACTTTGTAGAGTACTATCCACCGAGTCTTCTCACCCAGTGTCCGTAACGCTGTAAGGACAAGGCCAGCACACCTGTGGCTTTGGTTGGCTTCACATGTTCCAGAAACTCCACTGCTGTCTAGAAGCCTGCCTCGGAGCAGGCTGGCTTTCCCTGTGTGCATTCCTGCTCCTCCACAGTTGGAAGAGAAAGCATCGTGGGCCATGGCTGCCAGCTGAGGAGCCTCCGGGGAACCCCTTTGGTACTCCGCCTGTCTTTTGCAGGCACACATCAGACTAGGGGGCTGCTTCCTGTGGGGCATCTTTGCCTGCATTCTGTTCAGTGCATACACTCCCGGGCCCCAGACGTCCAAATGACACTAACCGAATGACTTGAGGATTTTTTTCTTTTCTTTTTTTTTTTTTTTTTTTTTTTTTGAGAGAGAGAGAGAGAGAGCACGAGGGCTGGGGAGGGGCAGAGAGAGAGAATCTTAAACAGGCTCAGTGCAGAGCTTGACACAGGGCTCAATCCCACGACCCTGGGATCATGACCTGAGTGGAAATCAAGAGCCAGACGCTCAACTGACTGAGCTGCCCAGGCGCCCCTACTTGAGGACTTTTTTTTTTTTTAATTTTTTTTTTCAACGTTTTTTATTTATTTTTGGGACAGAGAGATACAGAGCATGAACGGGGGAGGGGCAGAGAGAGAGGGAGACACAGAATCGGAAACAGGCTCCAGAGCCTGACGCGGGGCTTGAACTCACGGACCGCGAGATCGTGACCTGGCTGAAGTCGGACGCCTAACCGACTGCGCCACCCAGGCGCCCCTAGGACTTTTGATAATAAAAATCAACCAAACCAGAAAGACGTTCTGGATTTTTCATCAACCCGACGTAGCAGCCCAAGAAAAATCAGCCCACCCCTCTATGCTATCAATTATACTTCTCATTAAGGCGAAATCGTAAAGATGTCTCACGCTGCGGTATTACCACCACACTCAGCATTAACTCAATGATTGGAGTATCATTATTCAATGATTGCAGGGGAATGAAGCACGGGAGACTCAGAACCTTGTTACAGGGCTTAATAACGATTTGGTTCCTCACCAGAAATTGGACAGGTATTCTAGACTCCAGGGACTTCGCTTCCTTGCTCTTCCCTTCCCTTTGTGTTTCTGTCATCTGCGACTCTGCTGGAAACCTCTATTCAGTGTCTATTGTTTCCCTCCCCTGATCCTCCCCCTGTGGCCAGTTTCTTTCCGGTATCTTTAAGAACACAGAAGGAGGCACACTGACCTTGCTCACTCTGCTGTAGCTATACTGGGTTTCCTACTGTTCCTTAAACTGGTCCGGCCTCAGGGCCTTTGCACTTGCCCTTCCTTCTGAATGGTATGCTCCTTCTTGGGGCTCTTGCTTCCTCTCTTCTTTAAAGTCTTTATTCAAATGCCATCTTCTCAGTGAGGCCTTCCATGACCATCCCATCCCAGAACTACCCCTCTCTTCCTCCTTATCTGCCTTTCCTTCTTTATTTCTCTCCATGGCACCCACTGCCTTGTAATATATGATACAATTAACTGTTTTATTTATTAACTCCCTCTCCCTCTCCCTCTCCCTCTCCCTTTCCCTCTCCCTCTCCCTCCCTCTCCCCCTCCCTCTCCCTCTCTCTTCCTCTCTCTCCCTCTCTCTCCCTCTCTCTCCTTCTCCCTCTGTCTCCCTCTCCCTCTCCTTCTCTCTCTCCCTCTCCCTCTCCCTCTCTCTCTCCCTCTCCTTCTCCCTCTCTCTCTCCCTCTCTCTCCCTCTCTCTCTCTCTCTGTCTCTCTCCCCACTTCCCTCCCAAAAGGTAAGCCCCAGGAAGGCAGAGATACTTTAAACTTTCTATTTTGAAACACTTTTATTAAATTTTGTTTTCTGGAGATGGAGTGATGATCTTTTTATTTCTTTTGTAGCTTCTATCACGAAACTGGATATTTAGAGTTTATATTTCTATAATACTTCAAAAACAAGTTCCCATGCAAGTTCTTTAATAAGAAGAATAAGTAATAGTACATAATTATTGGGTTTAATTGGCAGACAAGGAAGCTGAGATTCAGGCAGCGCAACGGACACTGTCAGTGTCCTGCCCATGTCCTTCTGGCGTTTACCATTTCTAGGCCTGCCAGCTTGCTTTCAAACTGCCTGAAATACTGTTAGACTTTACAGGAAAGTTGTAAACCTAACACAGAGAGTTGCCGTAAACCTTTCACCCAGCTTCCACTAATATTAACAACTCACATAATAATGGTAAAAGTATTGAAGCCAGGAAATTAACAGTGATACAACACTATTAACTAATCTGCAGACCTTATTCAAATGTTCCCCACTTTCTCACTAATGTCCTTTTTCTCTGCCAGGAGCCAATCCAGGAGTTCATATTGTATTTGTTGTCGTGTTTCCTTAGCATCTTCTAATCTGTGACAGTTCCCCGGCCTTTGGCTTTCCTAACTTTGACAATTTGACAAGTGCAGGCCAATTATGTGATAGTTTCCTTCAAAGTTTGTCTGGTGCTATCTCACGGTGAGATCAAGATCATGCATCGGGCCAAACATACTGCAGAAGAGAAGTCATGGCGGCTGGGGCTGTTTAATTGTTTCACCGCTCTGGTATCTCCAGTTCACTAGAACGGGGCCTAACACATAGAAGTGCTCAGGATTTGTGAAGACACAAAGGGACCAGACCACCACGAGCCCACACTCCTTTCTGGACACGGGAAAATTATGTTTTGTGGCATATCACGTATGCTGGCACCTCTTGGGGCTTTGAGGAAGGGGGAAGTAAGACGGATGAGGTAGGGTAAGGGTCCCCTGCCACAAAACTAAACAGTGACAGGCAAAGGAACCCAAGTAGCATGTGGGCCACATGGTAGAACACTTGGACAAAATGATGGTGATTTTTTTTTTAACTTGAAAAATACTACCCTCCCTTCCTGCTATAGACTGAACATTTATATCCACCCCAAATTCCTGGGTTGAAACCTAATCCCCAATGTGATGGTATTTGGATGTGATGCCTTTGGAAGGTGATCCAGTCACGAAGCTGGGCCCTCATGAATGGGATCATCGCCCCTATAAAAGAGATCCCACAGAGTTTCTTCCCCCCTCCCCTTCTGCCATGTGACGTTATAGTGAGAAGATGACCATGTATGAACTGGGAAGAGGTCCTCACCAGACACTGAATTTGCCAGCCCGGGGATCTTGGACCTTCCAAGCCTCCACAACTGCAAAAAATAAGTTTCTGTTGTTTATAAGCCACCCAGTCTATGGTATTCTGTTATAGTAGCAGGGACTGACTAAGACGTGGCCCAGATAAAACCCATTACCCTGCATATGTAAGTTAAGTGGCTCAATCCGGAGGCTCTGGAGCCAGACTACCGGATTCACGATCTGGCTCTGCCGCTTACCAGGTACACAGTGTGAATAAATCTCTTAACCTCTCTGTGCCTCATTTTTCTCATCCTTAAAGTGGAGATACTTTTAATATTAACACATGGGGGCTTTGTCTGAAGACTGATGTGGAGCGAATACATGTGAGGCGCTTAGAGCAGTATCTGAAATACGGTAAGCACTCAACAGGAATTATGCAAATTGCTCTACCTTCCAGAACACTATCCAATAAATCATCTCAAGGTATTCAAAGCAACGCCTTAGGGGCAGAGACTATTACTTTCATTGACTGATAAGGAAATCGAAGCTCAGAGAATGCAAAGGATTTATCTCAGGTCTCCCAGCTCGTGAGCAAGAGAGCTGGAGTAAGTAGTTCATGTTTTCCAGCCCAGTGCTGTTCCTGTCCTCCCCTACACTTACAGTGTTGTCTCACCAAATGCCAGCAGTCACAGAATGAGAATCTGGGCTTCGGTTTGCCTCTGAGCATCCCATGCTGCTTGGTGCTGGGTGGTGTCTGGGACCCTGTCAACCTTCTACGATCTTACAGTACGACTGAGAGACATGGTGCTAAGATTACACACCAAGTATCCCTGGAACAGCGGGTAGACTGACAACCACGGGCGGCTTCTACCTTGTGTCAACAAGGCTTCTGGGATGGTTGTTTGGATGGTGGAAGGCGTTTTCCTAGGGAAGTATCACTGTAGCAGGGGCAAGCACCCAAGTCAGCCTACCAGATGTACCAAAAACAGAATGCTGTCAGGGCTCCAGAGCCTTCTCCGTGGGTTTTACAGGGGCGGGGGAGGAGGAGACTGCAACGAGGCTAAAGACACAGCCAAAGGCTGGATTCTGCCAGGTCCTGGTGGCCGAGGAAGAAAGCTGGACTCAATTCGCAGTGTGATGGGAAGTTGCTGGAGGCTTTTAAGCCAAGGAATGATATTATCTGTTTCACATTTTGAAGATTTCTTTTTTTAACGTTTATTTATTTTTGAGAGACACAGAGACAGAGCAAAAACAGGGGAGGAGCAGACACAGGGAGACACAGAATCCGAAGCAGGCTCCAGGTTCTGAGCTGTCAGCACAGAGCCCGACGCGGCACTTGAACTCACGAACCATGAGACCATGACCTGAGGTGAAGTCAGACGCTGAACCGACTGAGCCACCCCGGGCGCCCCTGTTTTTACAGTTTTCAAAGAGCACACTGATGCTATAAGTGAGAACCACGCAGAAGGTGATTCTGTAGTGAAACAGAATGACAGCTATGAGAAAATACACAAGATGTCATCCAGATCAGGTATTAGGTAGATGCTGGTTGCTGCGAACTTTCTGGACTCAAGACTAAACACAATGGTGGAGCCTCTGGGTGCAAGGTGAGGAGATGGAAAAGGTCTGTCTCAGGCTGCTGCCAAGTAACTATGGGGGTTCCCCTGTATCCTCCTCCAAGTCCAGGATGTACACCTGCAAGCTGACCATGTCCCCGCACGGAGCTGTGTCTGGGCATAAAGTGCGATGGCCGGGAAGGCATGGCAAAGGAAGCATTCTTTCCTCACCCTTGCGTCAATTCCCAGAGTCCCCAAGGGTTCATTCATCCAAAAATTGGCGAGTGTCTTCTATATGCAATAGCTGGGTCACCGGCTTCTTCTTTGTGGACTCTGTGTTCAGCGACTCTTTAGCCTGAGCTTCAGGAGGTTATCAAGTACCCTCCGGTCAGCAAGGGTGGGCTGCGATGCCAGTGTGGCACGTGTCTCACATGCGCCCCATGCCACAGACATACCATGCCCAGAAGGTGGTGATGGCTCGGAGTGGCTCCTGCCGGGCGCTGCCGTCCCTTGTGGCCACGCCTATTTCTTACAGTCCCAACACCTGTCTTCTCCCTGGAACACATGACTACAGAGACATAGCGTGCCCTCTTGGCGAAGAGAGTCGTGCCACACTGAACTGTGCTTGAGTTGTCTGGCCCGGGGGTGAGCTTGGCGGGCCAGGAGTGTGGCAGGAATGACTGGAATGAAAAGCCAGGGTGCCGCTCAATTCATCTGCTGCTTTATCCTGCCGCTCAACTCTTTGATATCTACTTCCACTTAGGTCTTCATTCATTTCACCATTCAAGTACTCAACAACATTTGTTGAGTGCCTACTCTGTGCTGGGAACCGTGTAAGGTGATGGGGATGCCCAAGACAAAGTCCCTGCCCTCAAGCAGCTTACATTCTTATCTGGGAGCCTGGGTCATTGTCATTCAAATATTATTTCTCCCATCCTCCAAATTAATTAAACCCTGTCTCAAATGCTCATCTCCAAATGTCCATCAACTGATGAATGGATAAAGAAGATGTGCTTTATATACACAATGGAATACTACGTGGCAATGAGAAAGAATGAAATCTGGCCTTTTGTAGCAACGTGGATGGAAATGGAGAGTGTTATGCTAAGTGAAATAACTCATACAAAGACAGATACCATATGTTTTCACTCTTCTGTGGATCCTGAGAAACTTAACAGAAGACCATGGGGGAGGGGAAGGAAGAAAAAAAAGGTTAGAGAGGGAAGGAGGCAAACCATAAGAGACTCTTAAAAACTGAGAACAAACTGAGGGTTGATGGGGGGTGGGAGGGAGGGGAGGGTGGGTGATGGGCATCGAGGAAGGCACCTGTTGGGATGAGCACTGGGTGTTGTATGGAAACCAATTTGACAATAAATTTCATATTTTAAAAAAATGCTAATCTCCCCTCAGATACTGCTACTGCCCCAGCTCTGTCCTCCTCTTAGCACAAAAACCTTGGGCGCAATTGTTTATGCTCATTGTCTCCAAGTTCTCTCCTTCCCTTCTTTCTGGAACTCCCTCTCATCACTGTTCTGACCAAGATCGCCAGTGACCCACATGTTGCAAAATCCAGTGGTTTTTTTCTCTGTCGCCCTCATACTCAAGCTCTCGGCAGTGTCCAGCATTCAGTGGCCACTCTCTCCTGGAATAACTTTCTTGTCTTGGATTCCAGGAAACCACATTCTCTTGGTTTTCTTCCTCCTGCTCAGCCTGTTTCCGCTCAGTCCCCTTTGCTTCCTGCTCCTCGACTCAACCTCCAAACTTTGGAGTGTTTGAGGTCTCAGGCTTCTGGGCTTCTTTTCTTTTCTACCCTCAGCTTACCCTCTAAGTGGTTTCATCCAATCGCGTGGCTTCCAAAGTTCTATCTCCCGGCAGGACCTATAAATTCCAGGATTGTACATCTACCTCTCTACTTGACATCTCCAGTTGAAGGTCTAACAAGCACTTCAAGTTGATCAAGTTCAAAACTAAGCCCATTCTTCTGCATGCTCCAGCCAACACCATGGTGTCTTCCTTGACTGTGCACTGTGTCCCATGCCCAGCACACAGTCTGTCAGCAAGCCCTGTACACCCTAACTCTCAAAATACATGCAGATTTTGACCGTTTCTCAGGGGTTCTCATGGTGCTGCCATTTCTACCACCCTTCTCCAAGCCACCATTGTCTCTCATCCTGGTTATTGCAGCGGCCTCCTCGCTGGTTTAGCTGCCACCACCCTTTTCCTCCTTGAGCTCTCTATGGCAAGTAGAGTTATCCTATTAAAATCTAAGTCAGATCATGCTACTCTCTACTAGAAGTCCTCTGGGGATAACCCCTCTTACCCAGAGTAAACACCAAACCTCTCGCAATGATCTCTAAGGTTCCACATTATCTGCTTCCTTCTATTACTTCTCTGAATTTATCTCCTACGCACTCTGCCCCTTGTTCTCAACTCTTCAGCCATACTGGCCCCCTTGCTGTTCCTCAAACACACCAGGTATAATCCAGCCTCAAGGCCTTTGTACTTACTCTTCTGTGCCTTGAATGCTCTATATTCAGAGAGCTACAGAGCTAGATCTCTCACTTCTTTCAGATATTTACTCAAGATTCACCTTTTTAAGCCGCTCTGTCAAAAACTTTTCTCCCTCCCCTCCAAAAAATCGTATTTCCGTTTTATGCTTTATTTTTCCTCCTTAGCACTTATCATAATCGAACACATAATTATGTCTTAGTCTGCTCAGCTGCCATAACAAAATACCATAGACTGGGTGGCCGAAACAACAGAAATTTATTTCTCACAGTTCTGGAGGTTGGGAAGTCCAAGGTCAAGTTATCAGAAAGGTGGGTTTCATTCTCAGGTCCTTCTCTTGCCTTGCAGATGGATGCCATCTTGCTGTACGCTCACATGGCCTCTTCGTGTGTGTGTGTGCGCGTGTGTGCATGTCAAGGGGTGGAATGGGGAAGAGAACAACTCTCTCTGGTCTCTCTTCTTATAGGGGAATTATTTTCATCAGACCAGGGTCCTACCCTTATGAGCTCATCTAACCCTAATTACCTCTCAAAGGCCCCATCTTCAAATATTATCACATGGAGGTTAAGTTTTCAACATATGAATTTGCAGGGGATAATACAAACATTTAGCACACAATACTATATATATATGTGTGTGTGTGTGTGTGTGTGTGTGTGTGTATACATATATACACATATGTATATACATACATACGTATATACGTATCTACATACATATATGTATATATGTATATACACACAAACATATGTATATATGTATCTACACACACATATATATAAAGCTATATACATATGTATGTATACATAAAGTTGTATAACTATGTATATTTGCTGATCTTATTGTTTGTCTTCCTCACTAGAATGGAAGTTTCATAAAGGTTAGAATTTGTGTTTTTTGTGTTTACTATTTTAATCCCTGTGTTTTGAGTGGAGCCGGGCACACAGTAGGAGCTCAATAAATACTTATCAAATGAATGAATGAAAGTAATTACACATCTTGTGATAAGTACTAAGAAGAAAATAAAAGAACTGATACATTATGGTGGAGGCTGCCAACCTTGCCTACACACACATTAGAATTACCAGGAGAACATTTAATAATACGGATGACCTGGGCCTCATCTTGGGAGATTCTGATTTCCTTGGTTTAGAAGGGGCCCGGCCATTTCTTTCATATTCTCAGGGCAATTTTTTTTATGTTTAATTATTTTTGAGAGAGAAAGAGAGAGAGCGCAAGCAAGGGAGGGAAGAGAGAGTGGGAGGCACAGAATCTGAAGCAGGCTCCAGGCTCCGAGGCATAGAGCCCGACGCGGGACTCAAACCCATGAACCACGAGATCATGACCTGAGCTGACGTCGGCCTAAGTCTAGGCACCCCTCTCTGGGTGATTCTTAAGGTGAGGTGAGGGACTGAGAACCAATGCAATGGAGATCAACAAGGGGGCACATGAACCAATGGGAAGCTACTTGACACAGGGTATACGTGGAAGACCTAAATGAATGATACCATTCTGAGATGGTATCATCTAAGTTGAAACTTGAAAGACAAAAGGAAGCATGGGAAAGTTGGGGCATGGGTGGGATCCAATTCCTGGTGGCAGGCAGAAAGAGAACAAAAGCACCGAAGCAGGAATAAGCTTGGTGTATTCTCACAACAGATAGACCAATGTCGGTGATGCAGAGCGGGCAAGGGGAAGAGTGAAACAACATGAATTTGGAGATATGCAATGGCCAGATTATGCAGGGCCTTGTTGACCTTGGAAAGACTGGACTTGAGTCTACATGAGGACTGGAGCATTGAAAGGTTTTGAGGAGGTGAATGATGTGATCTAATTTCCTATTTTCTTTTTTTTTTAAGTTTATTGTTATTTATTTTGAGAGAGATATAGAGAGCAAGCTTGGGAGGGGCAGAGAGAGAGGGAGACAGAATACCAAGCAGGCTCTGAGTTGTCAGTGTAGAGCCCAATGCGGGGGTTCGAACTAACTAGTGGTGAGATCATGACCTGAGCCAAAATCCAGAGTCAGACGCTTCACCAACTGAGCCACCCAGGTGCCCCTAACTGACTATTTTCTAAAGACTGCTTGCTCTTGCTGCTGTGTGGAGGGCGTGGGTGAAAATGCGGAAACAACCTAGAAGACTACATTGTGGTAGTCTAAAGGGAACTTGGTGGTGGCCTGGACTAGACGGGTGCCTAAGATTCTTTTCCGTCTGGAGAGCAGAAGCCTGAGAGTGCTACGCGAATCCAATCTGCTCAGATGAACACACACCCAAGGCCACTGTTTTCTGGAAAACTTGCCAAAGCTAAGATACTACACATTGGTAATTCTGTGATCAGCGGGTCAGTGGTTGGAACATGTATGCCATGACCCGCCCTAGGGGAAAGGCTCTGTTGATCAGTTAAAAGGAGAGATGCTTTGTAACCACAAAACAATACCCTGACAGAGGGGCTTAGAATAAGTGATAGCAATGTTCAGTCATGTAAATTTTTTTTAAATTTTTTTTTTTAACATTTATTTATTTTTGAGACAGAGACAGAGCATGAATGGGGGAGGGGCAGAGAGAGAGGGAGACACAGAATCGGAAGCAGGCTCCAGGCTCTGGGCCATCAGCCCAGAGCCTGACGCGGGGCTCAAACTCACTGACCGCAAGATCGTGACCTGAGCTGAAGTCGGACACTCAACCGACTGAGCCACCCAGGCGCCCCGAGTCATGTAAATTTTAAAGAGCCCCACTACTAATCCTCAGCACTGGGTCTTTTATGCTTTCTGGGTAGAGGAGAAGAGAGAGGGAAGAGAGAGAAAGAGACCTTCGCTCTCGTGGGAACTTACAAATTAGAGGAAGAGATCAAGACATGATCACAAATAGAAGTAACATAAGACATAATGAGGTAAGTATCCGAGGGGAGATATAAATACAATCAATAACTGCTATCATTTATTTAGCACTCAATTTATACTGAGCCCTGAGTTGGGTGTTTTACATATATTCTCACTGAATCTTCACAACTCTGTGGAGTAGGTAATATGATCAGCCATAATGGTGATGATGATGGTGATAGCAGCTAACATGAAGTGCTTTGTATCAGCCCAGGCATTGGGTATGGTGTTCTGAAGTATCTTATATAGGTATACCTTCATTCCACAGATGAGGATAACTAGGCCCAGCAAGGATAAGTGACCCATCCAAGATCACAGAGCCAGGCAGGTATAGCTTTGATATTCAAACACAGCATTGACTCTCAATCCCACAGTCTTAAAGTGTTCTAGAAATTCAGAGTAGGTAGGAGGTACACACGTGCACGGAGGGAGACCCCACGGAGGAAGAAAGGTGTCAAGATGAGAAAGGAGGGGCTTATTGAGGTTCAGTAAGTGGCCCTACTTTCCAGAGCTGAGGGTGTCCGATGGGCAATAATGCCTCAATGGCAAGGCAGTTCTCCTTCCCCTTTTTGCTCTTAACCACCTCGCCTGTGCCAGCCAGAGGCTGAGCCTCCCTTCGAGACTGTCTGTCACTCAGCATTTGGTCTTGGGGTGCCTCGGTCCTCCGAAGGTCTCTGCGAGCGCCAACAGTTTTACCCCCACCCAAGGGCAGACAAGATATAGATTTTCAAACTCAAACCATGACGAGTAGGGAGTTGGCAGGACCCCGTTTAGTTCTTTCTTTGGTAGAAAGTAGCCTTTGGAATTTAGAACATTGACAACAAGATCCAAAAGGGACATGGCATCCAGAGGATCCAGAAACCAGCACCCAACACAACACTGAAAGCCAGCAAAGAATGTTCACCATGCAACACTCCTTATGATGGCAAAAATTTGTCAATGATGTAAATGTCCATCCATGTGGGATTGATGAGATAAATTGAGACGCATCCCCAGAACAGAACGCTAGGTTGTCATCCAAAAGGATGAAGTCAAACTATAGGTTCTGACAAGGAAAGATGTTTCCAAAAGATTGTTAAGTGAAAAAAAGCCGGTCCCACAACATTCTCTACAGTATGACCCCAGTTCAATCACAGATCTGTGTTCACATCTGCACAAAATCGTTAACCACAGTTATCTGGTAGGGTATTGGCACAAAGAATTACAGAGGGACTTTCATTTTTTAATTCACACACTTTGGTACGCCATTTACCTGTGCAACAAGCCAATGCTACTTTTAGAGTTGAAAAGAAACCATAATCGTTTCCATTTTACACACCCAAAGGGGCCATCAACCTTTATCCATCCTGCCTTTTATAAGGACAACGTATCTTGGATTCAGCAAAGCGTCTGAAATGATCTCCTGTAACTTTCTTGTGAATGCACTAATACAAGACAACGATGTCTTTCTTAACCAGATTATAACACAAGTAAGTCAAAGGGATCGGCAATCGATGGAAGAATTTTAACCAAAGCATAGGTGACAACCAACGAGTCTCCAAAGGCCACAAGGCTTTCCCAGTTTTATTAGTAACTTAGATGACCCAGAAAATACACTTACCACGTCTGAAGACAACCTGAGGCTCACAGGGATCTCAAATACGTTGAAGAACAGAACTGAGGTTCAAAGTGAGCTCAGATGGGCTGGAACAGTGAGCTAAAATTTAAAAAAAAAA